>NC_136070.1:1041767114-1042510239 GCF_964261635.1 Lissotriton helveticus
GGGTTCGCAATACCCGCAGGCATTGAAACATCGGTAGAAGGAGCGATGGCCCATTACCAGTGAGGGATTTGTGTACAGTACACAAAGATTTGAACACAATTCTCTGTTCTACAGGAAGCCAGTGAAGCTGACGAAGTGCTGGCTTAGCAGAGTTACGTCTCTCCACCTCTAGCAGTAGGCGTGCTGCGCAATTCTGAACCAGCTGAAGGGTCTTAATGGTCCCCTGTGGAGCGCCCAAATAGATCGCGTTGGAATAGTCGAGTCGTGATAGAATGAGGGCTTGCACCAACGTGCGCCTAGCATCAAAAGGAAGAAGAGGGAGGATCTTCCTCAGCGTTCTGATCAAGCCATAGCAGGTGGCTGCGACCTTGCGAGCTTGTACCAGAAAACTGAGACCGGGGTCAATCCACACGCCCAGATCTCTTAATCTGGCTCTTCGGCAGCGGGCTAGGGCCTAGTACTGCTGGCCAGCTAGGATCAAGATTAGTAGGGGAGGCATGGCCCAATAACATGACTTCGGTCTTGGAGCCGTTAAGCTTTAAAAAAGAGGCATCCATACACTCCGCTACGTTGACCAGACAGGATTTAAGGTTATTATTAGTCTGGTCCAGCTGGCTGAGTGACACTACCAGCTGGGTGTCGTCCGCGTAGGTTACCAAGTGGACCCCCCAGGGAAGTACAATGTCTGCCAAGGGCCTCATGTAGATGTTGAACATGGTGGGGCTCAACGAGGATCCCTGGGGGACACCATACTGCAACCCTGTCTGCTTTGAGTGCACCTAATCCTCACAGACCGCAAACGATCTGTAAGCTAAAAAAGATCGAAGCCACTCCAGGGCAGTCCCAGCTACCCCAACCGCCTTCAGTCTTTGTATCAGGATACGGTGGTTTACCGTATCGAAGGCTGCGCTGTGGTCTAACAGGATAATAGCAGCGCAGCCTACGGAGTCCACAATCTTCCTGGCATCTTCCACCACTGCCAGGAGAGCCGTCTCAGTGCCCTGTTTGCTTCTGATCCCTGTCTGAGTGGGATGTAGGGCCCCGTTACTTTCGACATATGTTGCCAATGTAGTGTTCACATGTTTTTCTGCTAATTTGCTAATACCGGGGAGAAGGGAGATAGGCCGATAATTTGCCCAATCCCCCGAATCCTAGTTAGTTTTTTTTAGCAATGCTTTAACACATGCCTGCTTCCATACAGGGGGGACTTGTCCAACTGCCAATGAATTGTTAATAACGTGTTGGATAACAGGTGCTATAGTCCCTGATACTAACTTGAGTGCAGAGGGAGGCGCCAAATCAGCTGGGGAGCCGGATTTGAGATTCTCCAAAAGGCACTGTGTCGGATAAAGAAAGAGGAGGGAACACCTCAAGCTTGGCATATGAGGGGACGCAGGGAGATTGCAAATCCAGAACTGAATGAGGAAACTGCAGGTAGATGTTAGTGACTTTGGAGAGAAAAAAGTTAGCAATTTCATCACAGAGCCATTGGGCGTTCAAGGCATCAGGAAGGGGGTCAGGAGGATTGGTAAGGGACTTAAATTTTTTTTATATTTCCTTCGGGGCATTAGCAGCCGGCATAATCTTTCCCTGATAGTACTTAGATTGAGCGTCTTTAATACCAGCTTTGTACAGCCTAAGTACTGATCTATAGTTGTCCTTACTCGATGTAGAATTTTTTTTCTCTATTTCCGTTCTGCCTGCTTACAGGTTTGTTTCATTTTCCTAAGTTCAGGCGTATACCAAGGTTTCTCATTAGAGCCAGTTCGCAAGTCAAAGCACCTCTTTGGTAGCACAATATCTAAGGAGGCTTCCAGCCAAGTATTGAAATCGTCATTTGCTTCAATAGGATTGGTGGCGAAGTCAGGGATGGACTTGTTTATGTGGGTTACCCACTCTTCAACTGCGAGTTTAGACCAACTTCGGCCCAACTTAGTGGTTTTTATAGAGGATTGCGGGACGACCACTGGAGTCCATACAAAGGAAAGAAGCAAATGATCTGACCAGGGTACTGCAATTTTCTCCTTCAGGGTAAGATCCTCTAGATTAGTAAACAGAGGATCACACAGGTGGCAAGCATTATGGGTAGGGCCAGTTACAATAAGTTTAAACTGGAAAGCTTCCATTCCTGCAACCATTTCTCGAGAAGAGAATACATTCAAATCATCTAAATGAAGGTTAAAGTCACCAATAATCGAGAAGTTGGAGGAGCTACTTGCAAGGTTTATGACCGTACCAACCAGGTCATTGCAAAAGGCGGAAAAGGCCCCCGGGGGCCGATATAACAAAATACCGGAGAAGGTACAAGCGGGCGAAAAGGAAATGGCGAAGGATACATTTTCGCAGTCTGTCAAGGACCCCTTGACAGGAGACAGGAAGACAGGAAGGGAAGAAACAAGCCTCACTTGCAATAAAAAGCGAGCGTTTAGCATAAATTGTGACACGCGCCAATTAAAAGCATGGGTGGAGCTTCCACCCCAGTTCCGAAAGCAATCCGACAACAATAGATCTCGCAGAGTGAGTAGCTCATGCGCTGCAACGCTAGGCGAGACCTAAAAATGGCAGAGTGAAGGATTTGCATAGAAACCTGGGAATATACTTTAAAGAGAGGGTTTGGGGGCAAGAAACAGTGTTGGGAATAGACACTTGCAGCAGAAGAAAAGGCCCAATAATTTTATTATATTATTTGGTTTTCCTTCATTTAGTCCTCCGATGAACCTTGCTCTTCGCATTGATGGGTGAAGGAAATTACAGTGTCAACTGTTGGCTAACCAATGACGACCAGGAATTGGTAACCAACTTACAAATTTGTGATCAGGTTAAAATATACCACCCTCAATACCATAATGTAAAGTTTTTTTTTTTTAACTTTATTTTTGTGCAGAGCAAATATACGTATATTTCCAGCCCCGGAAATCAGAAAAAGATATCATTTGCGCCCCCCTCCCCCCCCAAGACGTCAGATACGTATTCATACCCAGCATCACAGCCATTTTGTCCACATCCCGGAGGCCGGGCGGCGTTCAATCCTTCATACACTGAGTTTATCTGGGCCAAAGTCCATTCGGGCTGTCCATCGCATGATAAATCTCTGCTTTTACTTTACTCCCACTCCCCCCCCCCTCTTCCCAACTGTAGATATAGAAAAGGATAACTAAAATAACGTATACCCTCTGGAAGAACAACAGTCATCACATATCCTTCTATTACAAATAGTAGCAATTCACCGACTCCAGGTACGGAGTCTCACGCAACTCTACCTCTCCCCACCCGCCGCCCACCCACAGAACCACTGATTTCTGCTCCCTTCGGTATCTGGTTGACTCTCCTCCCTCTCCAGGCAGTATCCCTGCTAACTCGTCTCTCCTTTCTGACCCTTCTATTGCCCTTGCCTGACGTTCTGTTCCACCCTACTGGCCCCCTTCCAGACCATGATATTGTCTCCATTTCTTCCACACTTTCCGAAACTTTTTAGGGCAGCCTCTGGCTTTATAGGTTACTCTTTCCGCCACCATGTACAGATCTAGGCCCCTCCTCCATTCCTCTATCGCTGGTGCCTCTGCAACTCCTCAGTATTTTGCGATGTCTCTCTTCGCCACTACTAAGGCTAATACCAAAAAGATAAGTTGTGGGCGTGGCAGGCCCACCTCATTTGTCATGCCCAGCAGTGACAGTTTCGGGTCTCGTGTCAATTCTATACCCAGAACCTCTCCCAATTCCGTGAAGATGTGTGCCCAATATGTTTGAATGTTTTCGCAAGACCATATAGTGTGGTAAAAGTCCCCTTGGTGGTATCCGCATCTAAGACATGAGGGGTCGGTTATCCTTCCCATCTTGAGGAGACGCCTCCTGTCAAAGTAGGTCCTATGGGGTACATTTAACTGTATTAGCCTCAACCTCGACTTGATTGCTACTTCCCGAGGGTGCATTAGGACTATTTCCCAGTCTAGGTCTTCCATTTCCCCTACTTCTGCCTCCCAGACGCCTCTAAGTTTAGCTAAATCGCCAAGCATGTTATTCGTTAGTGCATCAGGCGGTTTCCCACATACAAGACACTATCTGCTCTTGAAGGAGTCTGCCCTCTAATGGTGCATAATCCGGTATGTCCGTGGGTGTGACGTTCTGGGCTCTCCATGCATGTGCCAACTGTGTGTGTTTAAATATTTGCGAACGATGCAGCCCATAGTCCGCCTGTAGCATGCTAAATGATTTTAGTTCACCCTTCCTGATCACATCTCCAATGGTTGATATACCAATGTCATCCCACCTTTGGAAGCCCTTTAGTTTTTTAATTTCCGTTAACCATTGGCAGTGCCATAGTGGCGTCTGTCGGGTCGGTCTCTCCTCCCAACCCATGCGTTTCGTAGCCTGTGTCCATGCCCGCAGTGTAATAACCGTGGCCGGCAGAAGCGATCTCCCCGCCCTCCCCCCGTACAGGTAGTACAGTACATTGTGTGGAGACAGTTTGCTTCGTTCCAGTGCATATGTCGGGTGGTCCGCCGGTGCATGAATCCAGTCATTTATTGGGGTCAGGTGTTCCGCCCAGTAATACGCCTCTAAGTTTGGCAATGAGATCCCCCCACTATACTGGTGCCATTGGAGTGTCTGAAGGGCTATGCGCGCCTGCTTCCCCAGCCACAGGAAAGAACGCAGCTCAGAATGTATTCTAGATATAGCGGTTGTCGGGAGTGGGTAGTACTCATTTTGGAGTGCGTATAGGAATTTTGGGAGAGTGATCATTTTATACAGCGCAGCTCTGCCTAGTAGAGTTAGGGGTAGTAATCTCCATCTCGCCATGTCCTCCACTGCCTCTCCCATAATGCGCTCCACGTTTCTGCTAAACGAAAGTGTCTTGTTGAGGGTAATATAAACTCCCAAGTATTGAAACCCCTCCGTGGTGATGAGTAGTTGACCCGGCAAATTTGCCCACCCTTCGGCGCCTTGTGGTGCATACAGGACTGACTTGTGCCAGTTGATGTGTGGCCCGCCCTTGCTCCAAAACCGTCAAACTCCTTGAACAACTCCGGCACCGAGGTCTCGGGATCTGTAATGTATAGCAGTACGTCGTCAGCATATAGCGATATTTTTTCCTGTGTTCCCCCTTCACCGTCCCACGAGAATCCGTGGATGTCTGGGTTCTGTCGGATTCTAGCCGCCAGGATTTCGATCGTGAGCGTAAATAGGAGAGGGGATAGTGGGCACCCTTGTCTCGTGCCCCTGCCGACTTGGAATTCGCGTGATAGGTGGCCATTTACCCGTACGCGAGCTTTCGGGGCCGTATACAGCAGCTTTATCCAGCCCTGAAATTTCGGACCTAGGCCGAACCGTTGTAGCGCGGCCATAAGAAAGGGCCAGTGGACTGCGTCAAACGCTTTTTCCGCGTCTAGGGAGAGGAACCAGTGTGGTTCCTTCCTGTCCTTAACTTCTTGCAGCCAGTTGTGTGTGCGTGTGAGGTTGAGCTTAGTCGCTCTATCCGGCAGGAACCCGGATTGGTCCGAGTGGATGAGATCTGGAATCACCGATCTCAGACGTACCGCCAGGACTGTTGCCAGTACCTTCACCTCCATGTTAAGGAGCGAGATGGGGCGATATGAGGCACATTCTTCCTTGGGTTTACCCTGTTTGTGGATCGGGACAATGGTGGCCAGTGCAAGGTCAGGTGGGAGGCACCCTTCCTTGTATGATGCTGTGTAAAGGGCTTGGAGGTGGCGAGTTATCAGGTCCGACGTACGTTTAAAGAATTCCGCCGGGAAGCCGCTCGGCCCCGGTGTTTTCCCTGTTTTTAGTTTATTTATTGCTTCTGAAATCTCATCGCGTGTAATGTCCGCCTCCAGCGTCGTGCTGGTTTCGACCTCCAATATTGGTATGTCTACCCCCTCAAAATATCGGTGTGCCTCAACGTCCGTCCCGAGGTCTCTTGCCTTGTAGAAGGTTTCGTAGTGGGACGCAAAAGCCTCTGCTATCCCCTGCTCGGTGTTCACCATATCTCCATCCCCCTGTCTGATTTGCTCCACCCATCTCGCCGCTCTTTCTTTCCTGCTCAGCCATGCCAGGAGTTTACCTGACTTGTCACCTACGTCGTATAGACAGTGTAGGGTAGCTAGCGATTGTGTCCGGGCCTCGTTAGAGACTAATTCTCTATATTCCCGTTGTTTGTCTAGTAATTGCCTCAAGGTTCCCTCCTCTTTACATGTCTGGTATTCCCTTTCTATGGTCAAAATTGCGGTTTCTAGTGCTGCTGCCTCCGTATGTTGTTTTTTCCGCTCGTCCCTCAGTCTGCCCTTTATTCTGTCCCGCAGAACAGGTTTCATTACCTCCCAGAATGTGATCTCGGAGTCGACCGACCCTTCGTTCTCGGCCACATATACCTTAATATCAGCTCTAATTCCTCGTGCGATCTCCGGAGTCTGAAGGTCCCATGCTGCGACGCGCCATTCCTTGCCTCCCTTCCTCCTCCCTGCCCCTATTTTTGCATACAGTGGTGAGTGGTCCGAGATTCCCCTAGCTTTGTATACGAACTCATCCCCTGCCGTTAGGTATTGCCTGGCCACAAATATGTAGTCTAACCTGGAGAAGACTTTATGGGCACCTGAGTAGAAGGAATATGCGTCGGGTATCTCCATCGCCATACATCGACGAGGCCCATGTTAGCTATGTATTGTGCGAGTGCAGTTTGTGCCCCCCCCCCCTACGTGTCGGCCCTGAGCGGTCTTGTTCTTCAGACATTACATCGTTGAAGTCTCCCCCGATTATTTGCATAGAGTCTGCTGTCTCCAGGAGGATGGTCGCTACTGCCCTGAGTGTGCGCGTCTGTAGTTTCGGTGGCGCATACACCGAAATTATAGTATATCTTTGCCTCTTCCATGTCCCCTGTACTCCTACATATGTTCCTTGTGGGTCGCTCCAAGTACGTGTTATGGTGAACGGGCATGATTTATTGATTATTATAGCTACCCCCCTTGAACCTGAAGTGTACCCTGCATGTGCCAGCACCATGTACCTTCCTCTCGCCATGAATGCACACTTCCCTTCTCTAAGGTGTGTTTCTTGCAGAAGTACAAGGTCTGGGGCCGCCCTCTTAATGTACGCATTTACAAGTCCCCTCTTTATTTTGGCGCCTAGGCCATTCACATTCCACGTCAGGATTGGGAGCCCTCTATGTTCCTGACCTGGGGCTGTTAGTGTACCTGCCATGGGATGGAGTAACGCTCATGTTATGTGGTTGTCCGTGACAGCCGCGAGCGGCAGTGTTGCTTCATGTATGCTTGACTCTGTTTCTTCTTCTGTTTCCCTTCCCAACAGTCCCCCCAACTCCCCGAACTTGAAGAACTTCCCCTGCCCCGACTCCCTCCCCCCCCCCCTCTCCCTCCAGTCTCATCCTTGGTTAAGGACCGAACTTTCGGTAACAGTCGGTCTGTCGCCCCCCCTCTCCCACCCTCTTATTCAATTATATCTTGCTAATTCTGTCTAAGCAGAAGGTAGTGTCGCCAATGTTCCGGGTAGTATGCCCAGATGTAGCTTCTGCCCACCCCTGCGCTTCAAATAAAGAGGAAAGAGCCTCTGAACTTTCCACAAAAACAAACAAAGATTAGATTAGATAAGAGAAAACAAGGGGGGTGTGTGAAAAAACTTGCGTGTCCCTTTTGTGTGCTCCGGCCGACGTCTCCAGTAGTCCACTTCACCGGTTTTTATGAGTGTGAGTCTTGTGTGGTAGTTTCAGTTCCACTGATCTTATCGGAGGCATCTTGTTCCAGGTTGCGAATTTCCTTCACTAGCGGGTGAACTGAGTTTCGATCGCTGTCCAACTCATCTTCTTCTTCGGCATCTGAGTCTCTGGGCTCCACTTCGTCATCTCCTTCACCCTCCGAGCGAATCTGTTTCCGTGCCCCCCGGAGTGTTTGGTCAGCTGTTGTCGATGTACCCGGCGACTCCGATCTCCCCCTCCTAGCACCTGTCGCTATGCGCGCCTGATACGGGGTTCCTGTGTGGCGTGAGTATATTCTTCTGGATTTCCTTCGTTGTTGCTTGGGTGATCCCCATTGTGTCTTTTCCCTTACGGCTTTTTCCAGTTCCTCTCGCCCTGCTGCTTCACGCCCATTGAGGATCGGTCTCTCTTCCAACCACTGCCATGCGTCTTCTGGGTGGTTGAAGAAAAGTGCTTTGTCTTTATAGATGACTTTAAGTTTAGCAGGGAAGACTAGCATGTATGTGATGTTCATAGACCTGAGTTTGGCCTTCACCGAGTCAAAGGAGCGTCTAAGCTTCTGGACTTCTTGGCTGTAGTCCGGGAAGATCATGATATTAGTATTCTCCAGCCGAATGTCCCCTAGCTTCCTTGCTTCCCGCAATATCAGGTCCCTATCCACAAAGTTGAGGAAGCGTGCGATTACCGGCCTGGGTCTCGCTCCCTCTGGAGGTTTGGCCAGTAGCGCTCTATGTGCCCTTTCAATTACAAAGCATGGTGAGAATTGCGCCGCTGGGAAGGTTTCGATGAGCCATTTATGTAGGAACGCCGACATGTTATTCCCCTCAATCCCTTCTCTAAATCTCACAAAGCGTAGGTTGTTGCGACGTGCCCTATTTTCGGCATCGTCCACCTTCCAGAGGAGCTGTCTGTGTGATGCTTGGAGCTCGGCCATATCTTTCCTGAACGTGGTGATCGACTCCTCCGCCTCCCCGATACGCGATTCGGTCTCAGTCACTCTGGCGGAGAGATTCCTGAAATCCTGGCGTAGGAGCGTGACCTCGGATCCCACCTCGCCGATTTTGACCTCCAGTGCCGCCCGTGATTCTTGGATGTCTGTTCTGGATGCCTGGATCGCTGCGAGTAGTCGTCCCGTATCGATGGGCCCTTCTGGCGCCGTTCCCGGGTTCTCTTTGGTTTGTCGCGGAGCTGTAAAGATGTCCATAGTGCCCTGTTTTGGTGGCTTGGATAGTTGGTCTTTCTTTCCCATCGTTGCTGCTATGGTTTGGATTCGTAGGTTAACGGCCCTGGGTGTCCTTCAGTGGTGTTCGCTTAGTGATGCTCCCCAACTGTACCTGAGTCTTCGATGCACTACCAGTGTTACCTCCAGTACCTGCCCCACTCGGGTCTTTCCTATGTGCGACAACTCCTTCGGTGGTGTCGAGGCGTGGCTCCGCTGTGCGTCCTACTGGCGCCTTCCGGTTCGCTCACTCTCCTTCTCGCCAACTTCTCTACCTCAGTTTGCACGTTTATGGCGGTCTTTGGTACTGATCCTGTGGCCTTCACTTTTCCTGTTTGCGGCAGGGTAGTATGCCCGGCTTCTGCGCCCCACTTTTGAACTCCCTGAAATGATGAGAGGATGTAGTGGGGAGCGGTGAGTCACACTCCTTTGGTGTGTCCCTGTGGGTATCTGGGTGTTGCTACCGCGTGGCTTGCGTTTTCCCACACTCACCACCACTGCCAATAATGCTGGGTGTCCTCCTCACGGTGGTCTGATTGTTATCCCTCTATTCCATTTTCATGAGACCATCCGTGTCCACTGCCCACTGCTGTTGCTTAGTTCGTAGTTCCAGCGTGGCCTCGGTGCCCCCACCTACTTCGTCTACTGCTGGCACTGTGGACTCTGTCTTGTGGAGCCTGGCTATGGAGTTGCACGTCCTGTCCTGTCACCCCTCCAGGTGCATGCGGCTGGCGATACTGCTCTCACTCGGCCCCCCCCTCACCCCGCTGCCCCAGCTGTTGTTGGGTGCTCGGGGGGTCGTGGAACCACTGCCTCTGTCTCGTATAGTGCGGGGGGGGGTGTGTTACCCTCGGGTACTATTTGCCGGTGCCTTAGTATTGTGGCCTCTCCTTCTGGTTTCCCCTGTCCTCCGCTGGTGGCGGTGTCGTTTTGTGCCTTGTCCCGCCCCTCCCTTGCGCTCCGGTGGGAGTGCGCGCTCAGGGTACTGGGGGGCGGGGGGGTCCTCCGCTTCCGTGCACCGACCTGTGAGGGCCCTTCGCTGGTGGCGGTGTCGTTGTGTGCCTTGCCCCGCCCCTCCCTTGCGCTCCGGTGGCAGTGTGCGCTCAGGGTATGGGGGGGTGGGGGGGGCTCCACTTCTGTGCACCGGCCTGTGGGGATGGTCAATTGTGGCTTACTTGTCCTCCGGGCCGTTCCGTCTTCCCCCGGTGTGGTGTCCTTCACTTCGCCTATGTCCTCCTCCCGGTAGAAGGTGCGGCCGCCATCTTGGTAAGGTTTCCCGGCCCCCGGGGCCTCGCACCCTCTCGCCTGCTGTTCACCGGCGGTTGGGTCAGGTAACTTCTGCCGGCTGGGTCTGTGAGACAAAACGCCCGTCCTCCGATGTGCTCTTCCTCACCGTGCCTGTACCGGAGTCAGGCCGCCATGTTGCTTAAGGTGTTCCCGGGCTCCGGTGTTACCTGATGCCTTCGGTCCCGCTTCTGGGTGTCCTTTATTCGGGACTGCACCTCCGCTTGCCTGCTACACTGGGTAACACCTCTGTGTGCCTCTCTCCGCTCTCTGCAGCCGTCCGACCGCCGATATGATTACGGCGCCGCCATCTTGCCTCTTCACCACGGTTTCGGATTGCCAGCCTAAACTTCGGTTTTACGCTGCTCCGGGGCTTCAATGTCTCTCGTACCCTTGCTCCGCCGCCTCCTGGAGTAGTGCTGCACCCTTTGTGCTGTCTTTCGTGATGTGGGATTTCATATTTCGACGGATTGATTATCGCCGGCCGGGAGCTCCCGAGAGACACGTCTACCTCGGCATGTTGTTGGCCACGCCCTCCTCCAAAATGTAAAGTTTGCGCAGAAGTTCAAGCAAGCTGGGCTGAAGAAGGCTGAAATGCCAGAAACCGGTCCTCGGTAGCTTGTTTCCGGTCCAGGGAAGGCATGGCTTGGCAGTTCGGGCTGGACTGTTCCCATGAGGCACAGGGTCAGACTGATTTGCATATAGCCATGTCTGAACTGGGGTGGCAGAGTGGGCTAAAGAACGGTGATGTATTAAACCTAGATCAGTTGACTGGGGGTGAGTGCTTGTATTGTCAACGCTCCGCCCATCATTTCCTTTGGTTTTTCTTTGTTCTGGGGCTCTATCTTTTGTGAAGTTTGAACATGCAGGCTTCTCCGCTCCTGCAATCCTTGAGCCCGCCCTGCAGAGTCGGTGGCTCCTGGAAAACGGAGGATGTTGTGTTGGATTTCATTGAGGGGGCATGACATGCTCTTGCGCACCAACCTAAGGAATGCAACAGGTATTAGTAGCGCATTTGGGAGCAAGGGAATAGGGGGGTTGCTTTCTCCCCTTGGAAGCTCCGCAGCGCTAACCCTTATCGAGGACAGAGGCAGCATAACAGTGCACTTGCTGGGAAATTAAATGCGTGCACATTTCCATTTGGAACTTTGTTGGGACATTGTTTTAAAAAAAAAACGCTATTCAGCAAATATGAAATAATGCAATGCCTCTTCATTATTAACAATGATGTTGCATTCTTGGGCTTGTCGTCGATCCTATGGTCTCGTGACCACATGGGAATCATTGAACTCACCTGTGAGCAAGACGTGATGAGTGACGCCGAAACCGGTCAGGATGTGAATTGTTTTATGTTGCCTCAGACGAATAAAGTCTTTGTTTGCGCAGAAGCCGGAGTGGGACTCTATTTTTCGTGAGGTTTGAACATGCAGGCTTCTCCGCTCCTGCAATCCTTGAGCCCGCCCTGCAGAGTCGGTGGCCCTCGGAAAACGGAGGATGTTGTGTTGGATAATGTAAAGGTATAGGATGGCTACTGGAAGTCAAAACCTTCCAAGGAAATTTAGTCGGGCCAAAATCATACAAACTAGCAGCTCAACTACTACTGTACAGAACAACAGCAATAGGACTTGCTGTTCTAAAAACAATCTGTGACTATCTGCTGTACATTAGAATTTAGATATCGTATGCACAGTCTCTGTTGAAAGAACATAAGTCAATTAAAAAGGCTCAGACATTTACGTTTTCAATTAGTGTTGTCTTAAGCAATAATAGAAATCAAGGCAATAATCAGCATTCAGTAGGTTCAGTAATGAGTCTCAGAGTACAATTACATATGTAGTATAAAGCTACAAATTAAATTAAGAAGCATAGTCCATAGAGCAAGACATCTAGGAAAATAAGTTCAAGGTAAAATCTCACAGGGCATATGCAAAGTTATGGTTCGACAAAGAAGTCCAAGGAAAATCCACTAGGCAAAGGGTTCTTGCCACCAGCAGGGGCAAGGGAAAAATGTGCAAAGTTCTCTGTGGGCATAGAGTCTGGTCAGAGGACGGGCAAGAGAGAACTAGGAAGCTAGTTAGCATGCCAGCATGAGTACTCAGGACAGAAAGGGCAAAAAAAGGGTCAATCAACATTGCAGCAGCAGCATCAACAGCTGGGCTCAACAGCCTGGTCTGGACCTTACTGGACTGGGCAACAGCAGTAGTCTTAGCCTCGTAGCCCCATTCTTTCTGGAAGGGCTCGTCAGTACAGTTCCACAAGTCCGGAGATGACATTGACTGTCACATCTTTAACGTCAGGTACTCAGGAAGGCATCATCCGCTCACAAGATGGAAAAGTGACAACTTCGCATTCTTCCCACACTGTTCATGGGAATTGATTGTCCGTCTGGGCGCAAAGGTTAGTCCACAAAGAACCATTCATTACTGAAGCTTCCCATGTGCTAGTAGAAGAGTTTGTACCACACTGTAGTATCAATACGGGTATTACAATATGTGTCCGGGGGCCTTCCAAAATGCCATTCCAAAATACAAGAAAGTTACCCGAGTGTGAGCTGAAGTAAGATTCTTTTTCATCATGATGAGAAAGTGCAGGCCTAAAGAATAAAGTCAAGTTAAGGCATTGAAGTCAGTAAATGAAATACATTTATATATATATAGGTTTCTATTTAGATGCAAGCAAGTGTGATTCAATTAATACATTAGTCAAGTGTCACAAATCAATTCATGAATTCATTCAGAAGTGTGGCCTCCCACCACATTTTCAAAGTGTATACATGCAACTTATTCTTAGATTTCCTAAAACAAGAAACTTATATATGAATGTATAAGTCCCTATTATGAAGATGATATGTGGAGAAAATCAGCTCTCTGACTCACTGCACATAGATTTTACACAGGCTTTTCAAAGTCAATGGTGCATTACAAGTAGAACAAAAGACAATAGTTTTAAGCATTATACATTCGTAGTCCTCCTCAAAATCCACACAATTTAAAAAATGCAGCTTCATAATGCATTAATGTTTAGTCGAGATTCATTTTTCTTTAATTGTAGAAAAGATATTTGTAGGAGGTTTTGTTTCAATGTGGTTTAAAATATTCTAGGAATCGAACTGTTAGGCAAGTTAACACGCAGTATATGTTCTTCTAATTCTGAAATCTAAGCACTCTTTTATGTTGCGTGTACTATACTTTTTCTCATTGATGTTTCTATATGGTGTGCAAGTGCACATACATTTTCTATGTATATTTTCATTCTGTTATTCGGTTTATGTGCCATGCAAAGAATAACTAGCTTTTAAGCTGGACCAACACTGATATGCAAGAAGGGGCTGAAAGAGACCGCAATGAAGTAAGTTGGTAGGTTGCATCCAGCAGAGAGAAATGAAGTGAGCTGGGAAACAAAAGGGGCATTTTGGGATTATGAAGGTATCATATCTGAGCAGACCACTGTGGAGACCATTCAGACAAAAGACCGGGTCACAGAAGATGAAGGTTTAGAGGACTAAGAGACAATTGGCTCTCTTAACATTACCTAAGGTCTAAGAGACCATTCCCTACCACAAGGTAGAAACAGGACAGGCAGTCTTTTAATCACAAAGCATTCTCAGTTTTACCTTTGAAATTCTGGCTCAAAAACTTATACTGCCCACCTATACACATACCAATACAAGGTTCATCACCAGCACAGCCGAGGCCTCACGTTCTCTATCAAGGACACCTGTCGGACAGCTCAAACACAAGGCTATGATGTATGGAGTGCTGAAACTTTTCAGACCCCCCCCTCCCCAGTCACAGATCTGGGTTGAATCCCTCATCGTTCTTTAGCTCACTTCACTACCCCTTTTCAGACCTAGTCATATGCAAATCAGTCTTGACCCTGTTCCTTATGGGAACAGTCCAGCCCAAACTGCCATGCCAGGTCTTCCCTGGAGTGGAAATAAGCATCCTGGGACCGTTTTGGGGTAACATCCCTCATCAGCCAGGATAGCTTGAATCCAGTGGCAAAGTGAGCAAGTGACCACGTCTGGGCATACCCTGCCAACTTCAGGCGAACAAAGCAAACTCAAGGAGATGATGGACGGAGCGCGGAAACTTTTCAGACACTCACAGAACTGGGTTGAATCCATCATCGTTCTTTAGCTCACTACGCCACCCCAGTTCAGACACACCCATATGAAAATCAGTCTTGACCCTGTTCCTTATGGGAATAGTCCAGCCTAACTACCAAGGCAGGTCTTCGCTTGCCCCCACCATAACAGCAGAGTCAATTTCACTGATAGGCCAACGTGTCTATCTAATGCTTCTTTTAGCTCCAATCCCACTTCCTCCAGAATGTTGTATATTTTTTACAGCCAGAGCGTGTTAGACGATCCTTTCCTGACTGTAGTCTTTAAGCCAGTTGGGCACTTGTAGTCTTCTGATAGCCTGTCTTATTCTTATTCATGTAAAATACTAGATCTCGATAATTTTTTAAGTTCACCTTTGACTTTTCTCTATAATACAACTTTCCAATGTGGGGCTTCAAATTCCTCTACAAGTCTCTTCCATTTTCTCCATGTGGGTCCCAGACAGTAAGGCGTATTGCCTTAGCGTTTTATATATGTTGTGTGTGGCTGTTTTCTGAAGTCATTTGATTAATACCATTCTCTCAAAAATCCAATTTTCTGATAATTTTAAGGTGATCTGTAAATGTCTGCAGGGTACTCCAGAGTTGAAAATATCTAAGGATTTCAGAAGTTCCTATTTTATATTCATTATATAGTTGATCGAAGGATTTCAGGCCAGCCAGTCCTCATGTATTGTTTAATTTGGAGTGTGCTTATAACATTCCACTTGCAAAACTCCTGCGGGCTGCTTCATTTCCACAGAAAGTGATATCTGCAGGTCTTTTTAAACAGTGGGCAGAGCATTAGAGCTGATAATGAAAGATTGCCTAAGCATTTGAGCTTTCCACTCCCCACCCCCCATCCAGAATCCCCCTCCCCCATCCAGAATTCATCAAGATAGCCACATCACAAATGTTTCCATTTGTGATGGTAATAGAGCAGGATCAACTAGGGCATGAGAATGTGGAGGTACCTTGCAGGGCCCTCAAAGACCACAAAATGGGTGTTGTCTGTACACCAAAGGATTCTGAGGATTACTGTGACTGTCTGGGAGACCTCCCTTTCTGTACTTACCTCAGTCGGTAAATACACTTCTAGAACCTACACTGCTTTCCACAACACAGGTGTAAACAAACAGATTTCCTCTGAAGAAGGAAGGGCTAGAGGTGTAAGGAATGTCTTCCACTAGAGATACATTAAGATCCCTAGTGTTTTCCAAGCCTAGATTAAGTCAGGTCATTTGCCATAAAGAAAGAGGAGCCTGTAAACACCGAACCATATTGGTCCTGTCTAAGGTTTCAGAGTCTGAGTCAAAGATCTCTGCTATAGATAGACACATCTATGTGCCCTTAGGAGAGGCTCAGCTTTGGGAATTGGCTCAGAGAGATATGTGGCAGTCCTAATAAAATCCAGTGTGGCCTGTTTTGAGGCTCCAGCCTAGGAAAGGTTTGTAGTTGGAACCCAAAACTCTGGTTTCATCTCTTTGGAAAACTCGAATTTCTTCCAAACATGAGGAAGATACTTGTCTCCGGAAGGGCGCTTTCCTGACTCCGAATTGTCTTGTGGTGCTTTTCGCCAGAGTATCCCTTAAAGGATTACTCTCTGTCAGGAGACATACCTGAAGGAGAGAAGAGGAACTGCTTTGGGGCCCTTGTGAAAATAAGTTGGCTTCTTCCTCCCCGATTGCCTTAGAGGTAAGGGCAATCAGGAGTCACAGGCTTTTAAAGGGTGTGGTCATATCCAAGAAATTGCATGCAAATGTTAAGTGGATAACATAAAGACATCTTCTTGCGACACCCTTGGCTGGGTTTATAGCTGAAGACCTTAAGAGGTGATATTTGACTTAGTTGCTGTCAGATTTGTGTAGGATTTATCAAGAAGTACGGAAAAGATATGTGGACCTGTTCCACACTGCCCCATATTTAGCCCTATGTCCCATCTGGGGCTACAGAACCATGTGTGATGCCACCTGGTGCAGCTAGAACTAGAGAAAACATTTCCTGGATACAGTCTTTGTGCCTGGAGTATATTTGTAAGGTAAGGAATCTATGTCACGAGGTATCCATTACAACTCGGACCATTTATTCAGAAGCTCAAGATTATTGTAGTCTGTATGCATTTCCACATATGCATGTGTTATGGGAGACTCCATAGTCTGTTTCACAGAAGAGAGAGACATAATGGGTCTGAAGAAGAGACTGAAATGTGTCTTGTGTATCCTACAGAATATGTAGTTTATCTGTCACATTTTTCATCTTTTAAGTTTTTGAATAACAGTTTCTTCATTGTTTTTTAGATTCATCAATATAGAGTAGCGATGACTGCCAAAGATTGCTCCATAATGATTGCTCTTTCTCCGAATCCTCAGGATGAATGGTAAGGAAACGTTTAAAAGTCATATTTATTAATCCATTCTGGGGCAGATGGTTATTTTTGACTGTTCATCACTGAGGACTGCACTCCACTGACCGAGTTAAGTGATGCTAATGAAATCTTGTAGTCCCCCATTGTATAATTTCCCTTATCTGCCAAAATAGGGAGCACTTTAACATGATATAAATGTTTGTAGACAAGCTTTACATAAGACTCCAGACATTTACATGACTTTTGTGTTGAGTTATTAGCTTGCATGTCTTTCCTTAATTGATGTACTACAGTAGCCACCCTAGGCTGATGATACATTATCCTGGCAACTAATAGTATGATATGGAATTGTACCACTGTCAGTTCAAGAAATAAATCTATCCTACGATGATGACTCGAGGCTGAGTCCCTAATGAGACCTTTTGCATTTTGTTTCTTTTTAGGTCAAGCATCAGCGTGCATGCGCTGTCTGCAAGATCTGCTGTAATTACTCGTACTGAGTGTAATCCCGCCTGCCGCTTCCCATTGGTTTATTTGTGTGTCACCTTTATTTCCAGGCTCTTTATTGGCTGGTGCTCCTGGTACATCACTTCCATTTTTAAACCAGGAGCACCGGCCAACTACAGTTTCCTTATACTGTAGTTCCATATGTATTTAGGGACTGCTTAGTTTTAACATGGTGCCTGCTTCCCTCGCAGCCACGCACATACCGAGCGCCACGCTTTCTTCAGCATGCCTGCTTCACACGCAGTCATGCACATACCGGGTGCTGCGTTTTTTGTAACCATTTTTCGATTCCTTCATTTTTTAAGCACTACACTTTAATTATATTTGCAGCTTCAAAGCTCTGTGCTTTCATTTTATTTGCAGCTTCAAAGCTGCATCTGCTCCACCTCCAGCCACTAAAAACAAGGTGCACATTTCACACTCCTACCACTTCTTCGTTAGCGGCCGGGCAAAAGCCTCTTTTGGCTATGTGATCAGCCGCTGTGCCGGGCTCCGACCTGCCCACCTCTCCTCCCCTGCAGCAGCTGATCAGCAGCCCACAACACCAGAACGAGTTGTGTGGCTGCCAGGACCCCGATGCATGTGAGTCGCTGCTCTTGTAAATTTTTGCCGTTATACTGCAACTAAGGAGAGGCAACGAGCTTAGCTTAGGTATTTTCATGCGCTGAGTCCGATGCAGTAGTGTGTTGCGAAGACGCGGTATGTTTGGCATTATCAGGACAGCTGTGCTGAGCCCTTGCAGTGGGTAAATGCTTCTCTATACTCCGTTAAGCAGTCTGCTGTTGCAGCGCTGCGTGAGATGGTGTTATTTATATGGTAGAAGTATGGCTGTGCTGAGCCTACACACTGCTTTTTCAGTGCTCCAGTATTTGAATAAAAAAATTCAAACAACCCTTCCCTATTGTCCTCCTGCAGGGCATGGAGGATCACCTGAAATGTATTATAAATATGGCAGCTGCCACTAAAGATAACACCAGCTGCCAGGAACTCCGGACTCATACGCCTGGGCTAGCTTTATTTACAATGGGAAATTATTAGAATTGTATTAACGCTTTCTGCACATTTCAATGGCAGATTTTAAGCATATGAAGCTTTGTACTTTTATTTTGGTGCTACTCTTCACTTTGCGTACGTGCATTTACCAATATGTTAATTATTGCTTTGGCTGCAGAAGCCTCACAGACACGTTTATCAGAAATCGCCACATTACATCTCTACCCCCTCGTACCCCAGGGCATGCATACAGGACGCCTGGCTGTGGGCCCCTAAGAGTCTCCCATCTCTGAGGAAGCCTGATCTGGTTGTAACCTCCTTGATCGCTATCGCTCCGTAATTAAGAGCTTCCTTCTCAACACGCATTCCCTCGTCTGCAGCACATTGCAAAAACTGATTATTTCCTTTATATTTGTATTTTTTTACAAAAATATTAGCTCCAATACTTCGTATATTTTAACTTCAGTTTTTACCATATACTTTCAGAACTAAGCGTCATAGCAACATCAGGACATTTATGCGTGCTTTTTCACTGCTACGTATGTTTTTTGTTTTTTTTAAAGATTTTGGTCTCTAATGCCTTAAAAGTAATTATTTACCTTTTAGATAATATCAAATTCTGTAACAGCAGCATGGATTTTATAAACGCTTGACCGGTTTAGGTGCTCTTTCAAATTATAAACATTTCAACTTCTGATGCCTTTTCAGTAATTACATTGTTTAGGTAATTACATATTTTAAAAACATGTTTTCTTGCCACCAGCACGCACTTCTGTATTCCCTAATGCTTGTATTTGTCACCCCGTCTTAGCCACGCACCCCCCACCATACACACAGCAGTATGTCCAACTGAAGACAAGCTCTTCCTTCTTTTGTACTTTGATATTTGGGGTATTGGCCTGTTAAAAGATCATTATATCATTAGAAGATGTGTACCTATTAAAAACGCGTTTTGTAGTGTGTGTACAATTATCACAAAGCGGATATTTAAAAAATATATACTAAAAAGCCACTAGGTGGCGCTGCGAGCATGGACAGACAAAGCTAATTATAAAACACCAGTACACTGATACCTCAGCTGGGTCTGAAAAAAGGAAAGAACCCAGGTTGTGAAAAGAGCCTAGCTAAACAAATAGGAGAAAAACATGAAGTTCTCCCATATTAGTCGCGCTCGCTGACTTCAGTGGAAATACCGAGCCCAAGTAAATGAAGAGGCAAGGAAAATATGTGGAAATGTGATGCCCAGTTTGGAAATGAAATATACAGACCCCGTGTACCTGAAGAACCACATTTTTTTAACGAAATGATTCATGGTTAATACTTTAAGCTAAGGGCACTTAAGAACGTTTAAGGAAAAAAAAAAGAATTAACACATCATTTACCGGGCTTGAACCCAGGATCTTACACATGAGGCTCAAACTCTACTATTGCACCACAGCCCATACCCATTAGATGTTGAGAGAAACATATGTCTATGGTAAGACAATCACTGCTTTTTAGGTCTCGCCCGCATAGCGTTTATGATACGCTTGCGAGGGGTATTGTTTAAAATAAAGGGCTTGGAGCCTGCCTATTGCTCACCAATCATTGGCATAATTGTCACTCTTCTATGCTACCTCCTAATTGACCAGCGCATCAGGTGTCCCTTCATCTTTCTGTGGAGCAAGGACCAAGCACAGATTGATTCAACTTAATCAGTGTCCGCCTGCTGATCGCACAGTGATTCAGGTACTATTTCTGTCACTGCCGCCACTTGGCTCCATCTCCTTTATGTACAGTATATGTTGCTTCCTCGTCCACCAGCCCCTCCCAATCTAAAACACATTTATTAGTAGACAAACCAGTTCTGGCAAAAGTGTGCACAAACTAACAAGCTCCGGCATGGGATCAAAGGCATCACATTTTTACATAGATTGTAGGTCTAGATCATTGTTAACCTATTGTATTGTATTATAATTCATTAATATAGCACTTACTAGCCCTAATCAGGCTTTGAAGCGCTATAGGGCATTTCAGTGTAAGCTTTCTATACCACACAATGCCACTCGGCTCTACATCTCACACATACACACAGTGGCACTTCACTCCAATCCACACAATTCCACTCTGCACCACACAATGCCACTCTATGGCCACACAGTGCCACTCCACGCCCCAAGTGCCACTCCACGCCATAAAGTGCCAGTGCACTCCACTCTGTCACTCAGCCACTCTACTCCACTCTAAACTACACTAGTCTACGCCATTGTATTCCACACCACTGCATGCCACTCCACTCCTTCCTACACCACTCTTTCCTACACCACTTTTCACCACTCCACACCATTCCACTCTACACCACTCCACTGTTTTTGACTCCTCTAGGCTCTGTGCCACTTCACTCTGTGCCACTCTATTCTGCCAATCCATGCTGCTCTACGCCATTCCACTCTATGCTACTCAGCTCTGCTTTGTGCCGCTCGACACTCTACTCTACATTCCTCTGTGCTACTCTGTGCCACTCTGCTCCACTTCCCACCACTTCTCTCTGTGCCACTCTACTCTACCCTACACCACTTCACCCTATGCTACTCTATGCCACTCTTCTCTGTGCCAATCCATGACCCTCTGTGTCACTACACTCTGCATACTCTCCGCCAACCAACTCTCCACCACATTACACCAGACTGCTCCACACTGTGCCACTCCACTCTACACCACTCCACACCACTCCAGGCCACTCCACACCAACCCACTAACCGCGACTTCCCTCCCACGACTCTTTACACGACCCTCCACTATACACCACTTGATGCCACTATGCTTTATGCCACTCTGTGCTATTCTGTGCCACTCCACTCCACTGTACTCTATTCCATGCCACTCCACGACACTTCATGCCACTCCATTCAATGCATTCTACTCATTCTACACCACAGCACTCCACTCTTTGCCACTTTACTCCCGACCACTCTACACCATGCCACTCCATATTACTCTACTCTGCGCCACTTCATGCTACCGTACTCCAGTTTACACTACTCCATGCCACTCTGCTATACGCCACTCTACTCCACTTTATGCCATGTCACTCTACGTCTCTCCATGCCACACCACGTCGCTCAACTCAATGTGATTTTTTCCACTCTATGCCTCTCCAGTCCATCCCACTGAACTCTGCGCCACCCACGCATATCTATGCCACTCCACGCTACTTTACACCACGCCACTCAAGCATGCGCCACTCCACGCCACTCCACTCTACTCCACCCTACGGCATGCCACTGTATTTCATGCTACTCCACTCCACACTATGCCACGCCTCTCCACACTACTGTAGTCTGTGCCTCTCTACTCTATGCCACTTTACGCCACTCTGCTCCATGACCACTCTGCTCCATGGCCACTCCACTCCTCTGTTCTACTCTGCTCTGTGCCACTCTACTCTGTTCTGCTCTTCTCTACTCTGCTTCTTGCCACTCTACTTCACGCCAATTTACTCCACTGTCCTGTCATTCTCCTCTATGGCACTCTACACCATTCCACTAACTTGTAGCTATGCTGAACAGCAGCCGTGCTTCTGTGCAATATGGCTAAGAGACAGTGGCAATGTCAATAGCTCTCACTTAGGGAGAACCCATTTGCTTTGCCAATGCTTGTTTTATGAGAGTTTGCAGAAAGATGTTTATGCTGGAACAGCCTGGTAGCAGCGTAGAGGGAACAGCCAGGTTTGCACAAAAAGAAAATAAATGTAAAATGTGTGTTTATATATGTTAAAAATAATGAGTTAAAATGGGAGAACTCATTGTCCCGTGTCCTCTGATGTCGAAAGGGTCTTCTTCAATGACTGATGTGCGCACACGCAAAATCCTGTTACTCGCAGTGAGGAGAGTCAATTGAATAAGTGGCCAGACCCACTGTCCCTTGCAGTATATTGTGGTGTGCAGAAGCAAAATGTGGATGACAATTTAACGGACCAATACGTGAAAATCGCTGTCCTAAAGCTCCTCTATGTCTGTATGTATTTTTAAAGATTAAAATAATAATAATAATAATAAAGGGCTTTTCTAATGCCACACCCAAAAATAGGCATAAGTGCAGCAGTGCGTTTAAAGGCAAGCACTGAAACCGAGCCAGATGTGTTCTGCCTTCTTCAGATTTCGTGCATTCTCTCTCGTTTCTTCTGTGTTGCAAAGCAGTATGCTCCTGCAGCCCCTTTTGCTGGGAAGCAAGAGGCCTCGCCTGTTGCATGTCCTGGAAAGGAGAGACTCACTTCTATTGCAAGCTACTCTTTAACTCTGTGTTAAATACAGGCAAACTCAGCTCAGTGCATCACACACTGAGCTAGGTTTCCCTGCATTCAGGTACACTGTGCTAGCTTCATTTTGGGTCCTGTGAACTAAGAATGCCCCGACCACACTTACTCACCAACTAACTTTTAAGTCTCAATCTTACCTCCTCCCCTTCCCCACTAATTAATCCCGGGCATGGCTCTAGCAGGAACACCCATGTCACACAGTTCTTCCAGTCTGGAGTCACACTGTCATCTGCCCTCTGCTGGTCCATTAAGAGGAAGCAGTGAGCATGGGGAAGCTTAGCCACTATAAAACTACACGTGGGGTCTCTAATGGTGGTGTTGAGTGAGTCTCTCCATGCCCAAGGAGACAGAAAGCTGTAGGGGACACCTCTCTGTCTCCTAGTCATAGAGTCACTAAACACCTCCTACGAAGAGTGCGCCTGCAGACAAAGGGAGGAAGTTGGGATTCAGGAGCAAGGCCATGACTATAAGGCCTGGGTTATTATGGGCCACCCACCCAACAGCGCTCGATCGGGTAGCTATCCTGGGGCAAGGAAGATTAAGATGGGCTGCGCCACCTTCAACTACAAGTTTGCTCACCTTGTCACAGACTAGGGTGGGATCAGTTAACTTGTTAATCCATTCCCTGCCTCTAACGTAGTGGGCAAAGGTGGGGGGTGAGGTAGGTGGAGGCACCATGGCATCACCTCCTGCTTCAGGCTGGACGGGGCAGCCCTACACCCAACGCAATGCTGACATGTTCGACTGTGGTCCTTGCAGAGCTCTCTGAACTTTGATGGAAATGTTTGCTGCTCCAGTCTCAACCCCGGACGGGCAGGAAGTCTCTTTGCTCTGGGCTGGGAAAAGGCTGAGGGGGGAGTGGCAGGCTGAAAGGACAAATTGTCCATGTTCAGTAGAAAGAGTAGTGAGGTGCTGCTCTCTATATTGAAGAGGGATGTTAAAATAAATAAGTGTCAAGGCTGATGCTCATATGAAGGAACCACCAAAATCCTTCCCTAATAGAATAATGTGTGAGTTTCCATGTACAAAATACATGCTTGCAGGCTTTAAGACAGTTAGGGCTCTACAGGGTCTACTGGCTTTAACGTATACGTTTCATATTAAATAATTCAAGCTTACCACCTTAGTTGTAACTTTTTATAAAAACCATATCGGGCATATGGCGTCAGATATATCTTTTTCCACAAGGATCCTCACAGAGCAAATCTTCTACCCTCATCGTCTGTCAGAAGGGGTAACCTAAAGCCTTGCCTGCTGTGGTAATCTATGAGATTCGTTGTAATAAAATGCCTATCAAAAGGCTTAACACGGGATAATAACCACTCTACTGCTTCATGACCATTGGCTTTAACGTATGCTTTTCACAATAAATAAGTTAGGCACACTGCTTTTGTTATAAATGTGCATAATATGGAGATCTGACGTATGGCACCTGATATTACATTTCACAGTGACTTAATCAGTCATATTGCCTTTATTATTTACTTTTATCCTTCAACAACTCAGGTCTAGTGATGTGAGGATAAGTGTTCCCCCCAAAAAACTACAAATCAAAGTTATAAAATTGCAAACTGGTCCAAAACGTGAATGACAGTTCAGCAGGCCAATGGATAAAACCCTGTTAAACAATAGCCCTTCTAATGGTATGTATGATTAAAAAAATAATAATATGAAGCATTAGTCTGCTGGACAGCTAAACCTGTCACAAAAGCGAGACTTTTCTGTCCATTAGTAGATGGGTGATCAGAGGTAAAGGAAGGCAAATGGAACTGGAAGTAAATGGAGCTGATGGGACTGTAAGCCTGTCAAAATAAGACCCAAAATTGGCCCTGACTGATGCTATACCACAAATATCAAATACACCATTAATGTCATGTATCTTGATTTTAGGACTTCCCGTTTGTCTAATTGATTAGTGTCCTTTCAAGCTCCGAACTATTGAAGCTGCATTGTAAATCACCATCATTTATGCCAGGAGTATAAACGACATAAAGGCTTACACACTTGATCTGTTGCACCATATTCCACCCTTGTATTGCATTCTCAGGCAGCCACCACAGAGTTCAGCCTTTTCATTGTTGTAAAAACCGAAAGGGCAGCATCTGCCATTAACAATGCAAGATCGGTAAATAGCCCATTATTATTATTCTGGCTGATTTCCATCCATGCCTATTAAGGAATTCATCTCCGATAATGACCTGCCGTTTTGATGGCGTTCACTTGAAATGTTAGATTACTTGTTAATATACGTCTTTATGCTTTGCTTCACAGCTCTGAACAAAGGTCGGTGGTTACAGCATCACAGTCGAGGTTGATGTATTCTGTTTCTATCCTGGATCTGGATTTTAAGCCATATGACAACATCCCGTACCAATACAAGCGCGACAACAAGATTGTGAACCATTACCTGAAAAGCATACAGGCCAAAGAAGATCCTCTGTCAAATTACTTACTGGAAAATGAAGAGTGCACATTAGTTCTTCAAAAAGTATGACGGAACTGGTGCAGTTGAAATGCTCTTAAAAATAAGGGGTATCCTGCTACATGGTTTACAAAATTATATTGGCATCGGCTCAAGAGGTTTGGTCTCCTTTGCTTCAGCTTGAAGGAATTGATGTACTGAAGTACCTTTTTATGGACATGAGGATTGGAGACTCCTCAGACCATCTTCAGACACTGCCCAGGAAACTTGTAAATATGTATAGCGAACTATTATAACACAAGTGTGCCATGAATTGCAACACCAGGGTTTACTGAATGCTCACAAGGGGAAGTTGCGATTCGATTTTTTTAAAGCGGATTCTGTATGCACGGTTGTTAATGCCATGGATTGCATTTAGTCTCTTTTTCCACCTGGGTTGAATTTATCAGCCTTCTGATCTTTAGGTACCAGGTAGGTCGCTCTGGCCTATTTATTCCAGTTATTACCTCAGAAAATAGAAGTTGTGAACAGAAACGTCTATTTCTGGATATAACGTATGTCGTCAACTGGAATGTTAGTCTCATTTCATGGTTTACCCTGGCTGTGGGTTAAAACATCCAAAATAACCTGTATGAAAATCCATTCTCTCTCTCAGCCCTTTATTCTTAAATTATATTTGACTGCATATTAGGGTTTTAAGTGCTCTTGATTGTTTTATTTATACAGCACTTGCTCTGAAAGGCAATGCGTCTTGGGTTATATCCGATTCCTGCCAGCCACATAACAGTTGTAAAACTGACGCCATAATCTTTTTTTAATACATTGAAATAATCACGCCATCTACAATGTAACACATTTTTCTGAGTAAGAGGGTTTCCATATTTGTGTTACTTCACGCATGTGGCAGGAAAATAAACATTAATTATGCTCGTTGAGGAATAAAGTGTGTTAGTTTTCATTTTCTTCTCTGTAAATAGATGTGATTTGACCACCACTGGATCTGTTGATCCTTCGATTTTATTTGTTGAATAGGTAGACTTGAAGCTGTATTTCTTTCTAGGTAGCATTAGCGCTAGCATGGCCGTTCCACACTGCTCGCCATTTTTAAAACATTTTTTTTTTTTTTACAAACATCTATTTACAGTTCAATCCAATAATGTTGATGACGATTCAACTGCGCAGCAGCTCAAATTACAACTGAATCGTGCTTTCTATTGCTAATGAAAATTCATCTCTAAAGCTATTAGGAACCTTTTTCTAAAAAAAATATTGCCTGGAGTTTTGATTCCAGTTCATCTTGCGATTTGAGATGACTTTATACCTTCCCTTAGAATACTTATTTTTAGACAAGTAAAGAACTTTTTAAATTTTTGGGAGGAAAGTATTAAGTCTGATAGAGACTTCTAGCCGCAGATTCCCTTCCATAAAATTATCCACAGGCGTCAAACTGGATTTGGAATTTCTTTTTGAGCAGTACCCCTGCACACTCTGCTTTTAGTGTCGTCCACGCCGGAAATTGTTTGCTGTGCCTGTATAGGCACCACCTAGGCACGTTGACTTCAGTTCTTTTCTTTCCACACCAGTTAGTGGAGATCGAGGAAGAGCTACCCTTTAGTCACTTTTTAAATTTGCTTTTTATTTGACGTCTTGTTAAAATTATTTATGAGGTTTTATCTCCTGGTGCAACAGAAATGTCGTCAAAGCAGTGCTTCATTTGAGCTGGTGGTTTCTGGTGCTCAGCACCTGCACATAATAATCAACACCAGCACCTTTCATGAGCACCAGTTAAGGACACATTTATTTATGGTAGGCATGAGAAAATTACGTGATTTGTCCAGAATCACAGGATGTTGAGCTGACACCGACACTTGAACCTGGTTCCCCAGCTCTGAAGTCGGCAGCTCTGACCATTATGGTGCATCCTCTCCCCACGTTTGTGGTTAGTAGTTGGTTCTGTTTTAGACAGCGCTAACAAGATAAATTAGCTAGTGCAAGCTGCCACATGACTACAGTGCCAGCACTTTTACAAATTAATCACTGCGTCAAAGTTCAAGCCACGAACCCACACCTTGTTTGCCTATGGTGCTTCGAACGAGACCATGACCCAAAGGCCTGTCCCGACTGCTATCAATGCACTCGAAAGCTTTGAGGGAGCAATCCCTCAAGCTCCTGGCGGCTTGACGAGCGACACTCGAGAGGGAGGTCCCGGGCGTGGTCGCGGAGTCCGAGGTCGTCTTCCCACTCCAAGTCGTAGAGCCAGTCAGGTAAGTCTTGGTCCCAAAAGAAGCGTGCTTCAACTTCACCTCGTTCGTTGGCTGGTGAGACGAGGGAGCATCTCTCAAAGCCTGGCTCCGTGACTGAGCCAGAGCCTGGGATGACTCTGCACCACCCTGCATTTCCAGGAGCCGGAGTGCCCCCGCTCAAATTCAGGAGTTTTATGAGGCCATGCAACTCATATTTGAGCTGCCCATTCCCTCTGGCGAGCCTTCGCGCCCTGTGGGTTCGGGAGGGGCCCCTACTGGATCCACGCCGGTGGCTCCGGTGCCAGTCGGGGATCCACAGGTGGATCTGGATCGGTGCTGGTCGTGCCATGTGAACCTTCCCTGGAGCTGATCCCAAGACTGACGCTTCCTGCGGCGCCATCCCCATTCTCATCCCCGACTCTGACACAGCCGAAGGGGCATTGTCCGACGCTGGCTCCGGCACTGACTGGAGCCATGCTTCCAGGCTAGAGCCTTAGCTCTATTCCTATGGGCTGGGAATTCGGAACATATAGGGGAGGGCTCACTGGACCCTAAAGAATACCAGCCTAATGACTCCTTGAACTGGTGTGAGGATCTGGGTAAAGCCAGCAACAGGAGACTTCTCCAGATACTGGCATACTTTCTCTCTCTACCGTGGCTGCAGAGGAGGGACCTTCATTTAGAATGGTGGTGCTGAGGGCTGCTGAAGTCCTGGACCTTAGCTTGCCCTCGGTGGCAGTCAAGACTAATGTTTTGATGCTTCGGCTCAGAGTGTCCCCTTCCTTCTTGCTTCTCCATTTAAGGAAGTGCATACTGATGTCCTGTCCATTTAATGAAGTGCATACTGATGTCCTTCTTGGAACCGGTTCCAAGCCCAGCACTGGGGCTCCTGTGAACAGGACAATTGCTCACTGCCCTGCTCCAGGGGACCCACAATTCCTCACGGAACCTGCTACCTCAGAGAGCTTGGTGGTCCAATCCTCCACTTCACATGTAAATCCTGGTGCTTTTCCAACTTCCCTCTCCCCCCGGATCTAGAATCCAAGAGCCTGGACAATTTAGGCAAGAAAATGTTTTCTCCGAGTAGCCTGGCTTTGCGTTCAGTGAACACTACATGCCTTTTGGGCCGCTATTCCCACGCTCTGTGATATACAGTTGCGCAGGTGCTGCCTATGGGCCTAGGGCAGGAGGCCCGGAACGCGCTCTTGCAGGCTGTTGCAGATGGGAGCGATGCGGCGAAGTTAATCCATAGATGTGGACTAGACACCACCGCCGCACTAGAAAGAGTGGTTTCGTTGACATTGGCCCTGCGACGCCACACCTGGTTGTGGACTGCTGGCTTTTCTGTGGATATCCAGTCCTCACTCATGGACATACCCTTGTATGACTCCCTTACTCTTCTGAATCAAGGCTGTTTCGACGCTGGAGTGCTTTAAAGACAGTGGGGCTACTGCCAGGTCCTTGGACTTTTCTGTGGCCCCTCGTCGCCCTCAAATCTGCCTTTTGCTCCTTTCATGGCCACAGAAGGGGCATGCAACTGCTTCCTTACACACCCAGCAACTGCTGCGCGCAATCTTTCCAGCCTTTGCATGGCCTTTGACGCGATTCCTAGCGGACCCATGGATCCAGTAGCCAGCTGTTGGGTCCTTCCACCACCACCCCAGTAGCCACAGCCTCCAAGCCCGCCTAGTCTGCCCGTTTACCATCATGAGCAGCATGATTCGCTATCACCTCCCCCAACTGGCAGCCCATAACATCGAACAGGTGGATGTTGCTGATTGTCGGAGGAGTTACTCTCTCCCCTTTTTGACTTCCCCTGCCTCCGTGCCACGTACTTACGACAGGTGACAATAACCACCTTTCTCTTCTCTTCCAGGAAGAGATGGCTCTTTTGGCCAAAGGAGCCATAGAAAGAATGTCGCGTCAGAAGTGGGTCTTGGTTGTTATTGCCGCTACTTTCTGGTGCCCATGATGGACGGGGGCCTTTGTCCTATCCTATCCTAGACCTGCGCTCTCAACTTCTTCATCAAGAAGGAGAAGTTCAAAATGCTCACTGTTGCTGAGGTCCTCTCTGTCCGGGACCCAGTGGACTGGATGGTAGCGTGGGACTTGCAGGATACATATTTTCATATTACTGTCCTGTCTGCCCACAGGTGTTACGTGTGGTTCATGGTGGGCCACAAGCACTTTAAGTTCGCTGTGCTTCCCTTTGGCCTCACTGGCGCCCCTCGGGTGCTTACCAAGGTGACGGCGGTGGCTGAAGCTTATCTGCGGGGATCAGGGGTGCCAGCCTTTCTGCATCTCATCGCTGTTGAAGGAATGCTCTCCCCAGGCTGTCATCTCCCTCCTCCAGACTACGGCGGACCTCCTGGATTCCCCGGGGTTCACCATCAACCTGCCGAAATCACACCTGACTCCCTCTCAGTTGCTCCTTTTCACAGAAGCTGTTCTGGATATGGTGCAGTTTTGGTCCTATTCTCCTGAACAGCGAGTCCAGGATATTCAGGCTATGATACAGTTGTTCCAGCCACTATCCTGGATTGCAGTCATCCAGACTGAAGCTGCTGGGCCTCATGGCTCCCTGTGACCTGCTAGTGACACATACCTGATGGCAAATGTGACCTCTGCAGTTAGAGCTGAAGTTCCAGTGGGCTTAGCATCAGGGGAATCTCTCCAATATATGCTCTAGATTTCAGAAGGAACTGTGAAAGATCTTCAGTGCTGGTTAACAAACTACAATTGGATCAGTGGAAGACCCCTCTCTGTTCCTCAACCAAATCTCACAGAAGTGACAGATATGTCACTCTTTAGATGGGGCAGCCATCTGTGAGAGGAGGAGATTAGAACTCCACATCAACTTGTTGGAGCACCGGAAGATCCGCTTGTCATTAAAAGCAGTTCTACCCTCCATCCAATAAAGGCTTGTGCAAGTGTTCACGGATAACACCACTGCCATGTCGTACTGCAACAAACAGATCAGTGTGGAGTTGTGGACACTTAGTCAAGAGGCCCTGTAGCTTTGGACATGGCCTGAACAACGGGGCATATCCCCGGTGGTTCAACATCTAGTGGGTTCTTTGATTGCCAGAGCAGACAAGCTCAACCGAAGATGCCCCACAGATCACGAATGACGTCTCCATCCGGAGCTGTTGCAAGGTCTCTTTCAGTAGCGGGGAGAGACTTTGTTAGATCTGTTTGCCTCCAACAAGAGCACACAATGTCAGCAGTTCTAGCTGCTGAGGTTTGCAAGGCGGCTCTTGCTCAGAGAGACTATTCATCTTGAGTGGAGCTCAGGCCTCTGTATGCCTTTTTGCCCATACCACTCCTACCTAGAGTTCTCAAGAAGATCAGGAACAACAAGGCTCAAGTCACCTTTTGGGCTGGACTGGGCACAGAGAGTCTGGTATCCAGAGCTGTGGAGCATGGCCATTGGTCCTCAAATCTGGCTCCTACTTCAGGAGAATTGTCTTTTGCAGCAGCAGGGGAGGAAACTCACCAAACCGTTCTCAGGTTCACCCTTTCCCTTGACCAGCAGGGCTGTACTTATGGCCTATCTATCTGCCATTTCCGCTTTTCTGTGGATGCCTGATCAGCCATCCCTCTTCCAAAACCCTTTTGTAAATAGGTTTGTGATAGGTTTACGATATTTGTTAGCACCTTCTCCCTTTGTTGTGCCCCAGTGGGACATAAATCTTGTCCTCACTTTCCTTATGTTTGCTCCCTTTGAGCCTCTGTACAATTGTCCACTCAGGCTCCTTACCAAGAAGACAGCCTTCCTGGTTGCAAAAACATCTGCCCGGAGGGTCAGTGAACTTCAGGCCTTGTCACCCAAGCCTCCTTATCTTAAAATCTACCCAGACTAATTGGTGCTGCATATGAGAGCTTCCTTTTTTCTGAAAGTGGTCACTCCATTTCACCAATGGCGGCTCCCCCATTAGGGCGGAAGTGCATTGCTCTACTTCTCAGAGTCCAAAGTCGATCCTGAAAAATAAAATGGTAATATACCAGTTTTATTTTAATTTTATTTTTCACCTTGCAGGCTGCCAGCTGAGCCAAGTCTAAGCAGGGAGGGGCTTCCTGGATAGCAGCTGTAGCAGGGAGGCGGAGTTGTGGGCATTGCAAGTGCGCATGTTGGTTTGGCTGGCTGTCCTATGACCGCCAGCCCGACATTCGCACTTCGATCTCTCCAACGTGAGCTGTGTTGCACAGCCGGGTGGAGTACAGGCATAGGCTCCTAGGTCATGCGTAAGCACCAGACCAGCCCGCTCCTACCAATCCTGGCGCTTCTGTCATGTTAGGTAATATTTATAACCGCATGAGAGCAGCTTCTGGATTGGTGATGGGGAGCTCACTAGAGTCTGGGACCCTGTGCACCAGCCCATGGGCTTCCGGGACAGGAGCAGAGCACCGATGTGGCGGCCAGTGGGTGAGTACTCTTTTTAATTTTTTTGTTATTCTCCCTCACGCTGCCTCACCATTTTCTTTTGCTAGCAGCAGCCACTGCATTTCACGTAGGCCAATCCATCACTCCACCTATTTTATGCGCTCTGCCTCATCCTTCCAAAGAAGAGGAGCTACTTCACCGCCTGGGCCCAAAAAGAGGGTTGTCGTTCTACCTTGATAGCACGCAAGAGTTCCGGGTGGACGGCCATCTCTTCGTGAGGTATGCCAGAGTAATGAAGGGACGTGCCATAAATAAAAGGACCGTCTTGTGGTGAATAGTTTTCTGTATCAAACTCTACTACGGCTGAAAAGCAACCCCACCAGAGCTAAAACTGGATCTACTGCGTTAACTCGCGGAATTCAGGTCCTGGACTTCAGCCAGGCAGCGACGTCAGCTTCCCTGCATACGTTAACCAAACACAGCTGCCTGGACAGTCTGGACCATAGGGGATGGACCTTTTGCGCCCACTCTCCTGCAGGACTTTCTCGTGTGAAATAGGTATGCAAACCCACATTGGGGTGGTATTGCTTGGGTATTTATTCTAAGGTAAGGAATCTGCAGCTAGAAGTCTATCAGATAAACAAGTTGTTTAACTTTGGAAACGTGTTATCTAGTAGAGACTCTAGCGCAGATTCCTTACCGACCCACTCATCCTTCCCCTCTGTGAACAGATTTTTAGGGACAGGGTTTTCCCCTTTCAAGGCCCTAGTTTTCCACACCAGTGGTCAGTGTACTTTGTGGCTCTATGCTTTTGGTGTGGAAAGCTGTGAAAAGTAACTGACATCAACACATCTTAGTGTTGCATATATAGGCACCCAAAACGATACCGGTACGCAGGAGTACTGCTCATGAAAAAAATTCAGAATGCAGTCCGACGCCTGGGGATCATTCTAAGGTAAGTAATCCGAGGCTAGGTAGTCTCTACCAGATAAGGCGTTACCAAAGGTAAGCAACTTGTTTGTTAAGGAAAGCAATTGAGGCTTGTTTCCACTCTGTTGAGCATTGGTATTTATTTTTTGTTACCAGTTTCAAGATGTAGTTGTTAACCATAATTACTAGGTAAGAATGGTTATTGTTTCTTCTTCTATTTGCTAACCCAGTTTCCTGTTTGACTTAAGAATGCAGGAAAGTTCACATTCATATGTGTACAAATTTTAGATTGGACGACTAACTTGTTTTTGGTTTTGTGGAACTCTATTTGTGTACTGGTAGCAGCAGTTTACTTTATTGCTGTTTTGTTGTATTTCTAACTTACAAAGTTGCTGTATTTTTTGTCATCTTTATATAATTTGAGTGACAGGTCCGGCACCTACACAAGAAAAGCTGTGATAACTTCTAAAATTGCTAATTATTCAAACACCTTTCAGAATGTAAAATTCTCATGCTTTGTGTTTTTTTTTATTTTGATCATTAGTCTTCAGGCCACTGTTCACAATATTCCAAAGTATATTTAACTCCACTTTATTATACAAGCTGGTTGCCCTTCAAGACTTGTCATTCGTATTCATTATGTTTTAGAGTTGGGCAATCGACTTGACAGGCCAGGTAAATAATCTTGGAATAACAACTGTAATATGCATGAATTAGTGAGAGATGGTAAGATGTACCTTCACCATGCAGTCACATTCTTCACTACTGCGATTTAGGTGGGAATGGTCTTCACTTGCCCACCTTCTGACTCACTGGATGGTTCGGTTGATAGTGGACAAATCACTTCCATCGGCACATTCATATAAGGGCTGTTCCCTAAAAGAAAATATGTTTCCCCCTTACGCACCTTCGAGTACCGCACAAGGTATATTTGGACCGCCTTTGGAAAGAGGAGACTTGAGAATTTGAAAAGCCATAATACTCTGACCCCTTCTCTCTTCTGCACCACAGAGTATGCTACATATGCATCCATTTTAGACCTCTCAGCCCACCATAAGAGGCGTAAGATGCCTGGCAGGCCACACAGTCAGCGTTCTTCAGTCTTATTGTACACGGAAGGCATGCACATCTAAACACTGACTGTAGAGTCCAGGTGATTCTTTCTGTTTGCCTTTCGTTTTGCTCTAGTTCTTTCCACGATTTAGGGCTACACAACCTGCCATCTGTCCAAGTTTACTGACCAATTGCACCTCATCCTTACAGTCAACTCCTGCAAAACCATGTCTTTAATTTTGTAGGCATAACTACGCACTCCTCCTTCCAGCCTCTCCTTTTGGTAGCATTTATGTTATAGAAGACAAATAACATTTTGGATTAGATAATAAATTTTATTTTAGGGTATATTTGGATGGGTTGGTGGGGCTCTAAGCCCCAGCTGATGGATATCTGTGCGCCCGCCTCAGGGTCTTTCCATGTTTAAAATATTGTTTTAAACTGTGTATCCCCCCCGGCCCCGAAGGATAACATCAAAAGCCTAGGGGTATGGCTGGACAGGAGTCTCTCACTCAACACCCAGGTCACAAAGCTCTCAGCCATCTGCTTTGGACTGCTCAGGACACTGAAGAAAGTTCTTCCTTTGCTCCCAATGGAGGCAAAGCAGATAGCCATACAGGGCCTGATACAGTCACGATTGGACTCCAACAACGTCCTCTATCTGGGTGCACCAGAGTTCACCTTAAAGAGATTACAGCTGGTACAAAACTGCGCTGCCCGCACTCTGCTGCAGATTCCTCGCAGACTGTCAGTTAAAGCGGCACTGACCAACCTTCATTGGCTCCCAGTGCGTAAGAGAGTCACTTTTAAAGCAATGTGTATTGCTCACCAGGCATTTTGGGATTCGGGACCCCTAATTAATCGTAGTCTAGTAAGCCAGTATCGCCCAGGTAGAGACCTGGGCTCTAGCCAGGCTTTCATGGCAACAGTCCCTAGAGTCAAAAGGACTAGATCGGGTGGAAGGACGTTTGCCTTCAACGCCGCCAAGATCTGGAACTCCCTCCCGTCTCATTTGAGATCCAATCCTGACCTCGTCTCCTTCCATAAACAACTAAAAACACACCTGTTCAATTCCGTCTAATATTAACTCCGTTCTCCTTCCTTTTCTGGTATACAACCTCACTCACCCCTTCATCTGGTTCCTTTTTAGCGCTTGGACACCTCAGGGCAGCAATCGCGCTGTTACAAATCCACTTTCATTCATTCATTCATGTGTGGGTGGGGATGGGCAGACACTCTCAGAACTTAATACTATCGCACACCCCCAAGTAGCTGTCACTCACCTCTGCCACGGGCCTACTGCGGCCATCTGATAGTGCACTACATGTAACGGAATTGCATTGCAGTAAATAGACACCACTCTTATGACATGATAGAAATATGATCTTCTGTAAAAGAGTAGCATATTTTCACCCGGTCTGTGGCGCTACATAGTAATAGGACCGTCATTGCCAATGCAAATAATAGGCGTTCTGTTATTTGGATAGCACTAGATTCATAAGAGAAACTTTGTGGTCTGCAATGCAAACACACTGGCAGAGCCAATCGCTTTAGTCTTCATAATGTCAGTATTAAACTATTGGCTTTCCCAGTAATTGCTTGTGAAGCATAGTCAAAAATGTTAAAGAAAAGCTTTTCTTAAAATACTAGCGGAAAAGCAAAAACATATCTCAAAGTATCTCATAACTGAACATTGAATTTAATATTTTCTATTTTTTATAAACTGTATTGTTAATTTTCCAACTTTCACTCAGAAATTTCTGAACTGAATAAAAAAAATGCATATGATCCTGCAGGAAAATAGCAAAGGTGTACTGAAAAGAACAGAATAGCTGTCTGAGGAAGTATCAGAATTTAAAGGAAGATGTTTGCAATTTAATTTACAAATGAGTTAGTGATGCAAATTCTTCGGCACTTTGGTGCTCTGCAGGAGCCCGGGCAGCAGATAGATGAGCTTCTGAGAGAAGAGAGGCTGTTTAAGCAGTTTGAATGAGCGCTGTTGCTTTCCAGTACACCAGCATCATGAATGCTGACTTTGTCTGGGAGACCTGGGCTTTTCATGCAACGTGGAGGAAAACCTTTCCAATAAAGTCTGCTCTTTTGTCAGACGTGGCAAAATATACCTGTTGTGCTTTTACCAACGAACTTGGAGGGTTGAGAACGCAGGGGTGGGGATGTGAGGAGGAAAACAGCACATGCAGAGGCAGCAAGAAAGAACATGTACTTTCATGAAGTCCTCAAAGAAAACAAAAAAGTAGTTTCCTGATGTGAGCCCTGGAAGGATCCTAGTCATCCAATCAAAAATATCCTAGACTAGGTATGCTGCAGGGTAAAGCACAAAGACTAGAAGAGGGAGGAATGCCATTGAGTAAGAAGCAAGCAAATAAGGTTGACTAGAAAGTCAAGAAATGATAAGCAATGTGCTCACACAAAGGCTGGAAAGCTTTCAATCTTATTTCAGTTGCACCAAATACAATAGCTCATACTTTATTAAAAGAGGTCAGCTTTTTAAATTAATCCAGCTGACGTGTGTCAAGTGGAGTAATTCTCCCACTACCGGGATTAGCACAAATGATTGGCTTAGCTGGAAATTCGACAAAACATTGGCAAAATGAAGATGTAAAAAGCACTTTTTCTTGGGCGGGAAATATGGGTTGGACGTTGGGTGTGAGGGCCAACTAAAAGAACCCTCTGTTAACAACAGGCGTTTTGGGACTATCTTCAAAACGTTTCAATTGAAAAGAAAATTGATGTTGCGCCTTGATAAAGGGTTGTGGTGAAACTGGACGGATTCAAAGTTAGGCCCAAAATAAAACTCAAATTATGACATGGGGGTCTATAGTTGGCAATGGTTTGCACCTTTGTCCAAATAGGGACCCTTGCTTCTAGTCAAGATAAGGGGGATACACTTCTAAAATAACCCCTGCACACCCCCTTGGTAGCTTGGCACGAGCAGGCAGGCTTATCTCAAAGGCAGTGTGTAAAGCATTTGTGAACACATACAGTAAAACATTGAAAACACTACAAATGGACATCACACCAGTTCAGAAAAATAAGTAATCTTTATCTAAAGAAGACCAAACGACAAAAATCCACAACACAGTATCAAAAATAAGGCTCTTCAATGGTAGAAATAGTTCAGTTCAATGCAAGTTGTAAATGCGACACTTTTCCCACAAATTACCTTGGATGCGTCACGCAAAACAAACAAAAGGGTCGCAGCGAAGGTGATGCGTCAGTTCCTTGCTTCGGGGAGGTGATGTGTCTGTTCCTTACTGCGGCGCAGGGGAGGCAATGCGTCTGTTCCTTACCGGATAGGAGGGGATGCATCTGATTCTTACTGCGTTCCGGTTACAATGTGACAAGATGGCGTCTCGATGTGTGGTGACTATCCGGTGCGATGCAACAAAATGGCGGCTTGATGCGATGCGACGATCCGGACCATGTGTGAACGTTTGCAGCCGCACAGCAGGTGTTGCAACGGTTTTCTTGGCAATTTGTCGGGACCTGGTGTGGATGCAGCGCGCTTCTTCTCTGTGGCTCGGCAATGCGTTGGGAATCGGTGTGGATGCAACACGCTTCTTCCTCATTGCGCCGATCTTCCAGCTCCCAACGACAAATAGTCTCTAAAGGTCCTAAACCGCAGCAGGCACCTCTTTGCAGGTTGGAAATTCCCAGCAAGGAAATTCAGGGGAGCTGGTGGTGAAGTCTTTGTGTCCCTGAGACTCCAGACAGGAGGCAATCTCATTTGCAAGCCCTTGACGATCTTTTCTTCAAGCAGATGACAAAGCAAACAGCAAATACCTTTTTCTCCTTTTCTTGGTAACAAGTACCCACTGCAGGCCAACCCCAAACAGCAAACAGCACATGTGCAGTAATCTTTCTCAGCTTCTCCAGTTCTTCTCCTTGGCATAGGTTCCTCTTGATTTCCCAGAAGTGATCTAAAGTTCTGGGGTCTGGGTCCCCCATTTTATACACACAAATGTTGTGTTCTCTGAAGGCAGAGAGTGTCTGTACCCAGCGTAAAACAGTTCTGTAATCACTGGTGCAGCTTCCTGGCAGGAGGTGGATACAGCATTGTTGAAAGCAGACCTGGTCCAGGCAGGTGAAATGAAATCTCCTCCCCCTACTCTAAATTCAACACAGGTCAGTTCAGCCCAGCCCTGACTCATCAGACTCCCGGAGCCGCATCCCTCTCCCAGCCCCTGTCACTCACAAGCCAGACATGCAATACACAAACCTAGCAGAGGCATACTGGATGATTAGGCAAGAAAATACCTACTTTCTAAACGTGGTATTTTCAAAAACAGAATGTAACAAGCATTTACAATGCAATGGTTTCGCCTTTGGAAAAGTTTGAGCTATTGGCATTGTAAATGTTAAAATTTGTATTTATGATTTGGTTTTGAATACAGATAAATAAATGTCATTGTCATTTACATTGTCATTAGCTTAATCTTTCGCAACTGTGAGACCTATTGTACCCTACGGACGAGCTCAGCAGACAGCAATTACTACTACACACACACACACACCCAGAGCCACACACACACACAGGGACGTCCTGGATCTTTTGTATCCCCATGATAGTGAGACATCTGGCAGCCTGGGCATGACCCCGCAAGTCTGATATTCCTCTCAGTTCAGGTGTCACGGTAACTAAATTCCTGACCCGGGAAACGTGGTGGGGTGGTATTTCTAATCCCAGCGTTGCCACTGCACTACAAAATGTGTGTTCTGGGCAAATTCATTTAGTACAATATGGCTGAAATTGAAAATATGTAGGTTTATGTAGCTCGGTCCCCAATACTCCATTGCATCATAAGCCACATCAAATAAACCTCTGTATCCATCAGAAAGCATTAGACAGAACACTGATTCCACATCCAACATAGTGCATACATACTATGATGGTTGGTATTACTCTGCTCCTCTCAGCAACAAGCACACCAGACAACACATTAGACACTACTCTGCCTATGCAACCAACACAGCTCACATATTCCATATAGTTTGGGATCAATGCACTAGTAACATCGTGCAGTATAATAAATAACAGAAGTAGCCATGCATGCAACCTACAGGGGGATGCACTTGGATGTACAGAGTCGGGTGGATTCAAATAGTACTTAGAAGCTACATTAGATAACTGGGAAAATGCAATATAACACACTGGAAGGAACACTACGTATTTGTATCACACACTTCCATAGTTGGACAACGCAACACATTAGTCAGAACAATGCACATATATCAAACACTGTTTGAAAACAATGAATAACACCCTACACCAACACCTGACAGCTAACAAGACTAAAAAGGATACTGTGGACCTTAATAAGACAACATAGTCTCAGTTTCCTCCTGCAGATACCTCAAGCTGAGTAATACCCATATCAATCTTTAGGTGGCACATACCTGAAACTGAGTAAGATCTCTGGTTACCCACACTATAATCAAATATAAACACTTAGCATAAAGCATGCCTAAACTGCCAGTGTTGGTGCTGACACACAAAACATACTATAGTGTGTGATGAATTCTCAAAACCTGAGGGAGAAGTTACCCGAACCTGAAAATGCTACATGGCCATACTAAAGGCTATACAGCACTATACAAATCTCTGTTAACATAAAATAAAGTTATCAGTGGGCAACAACAGACTCATATAAAGCCCACTATGTACGCATTTGCAATATAGGTTTAGTAGTGCATACTCGGTATAAACCTAGCACCAGCCACAACGAGAGACCTAACTGCTTACACAGACACCACTGAAAAAGAAATGCCTGTTGCTCTAGGTTTCTCGTTTCGTGGTTTTGGAGAGTTTCCACGACACTCTGTTGGGACAGAAGACCTGACGGCCTGATAATCACCCAGAGGTCTCTTATAGCAGACATTGTGTGGAAAAAACACGGACTACATCACCCGGTGTGCTGGGAAAGAACCTGAATAGTTTGCTCAAAAGCAGCAAACCCGTGTTTCATGAGTAGCACCGGCAGCATCATTAGGACAGGCAGGTCATTACCGCAGCTAAATGTTCAGGTCCCAAATGAATAACTGCACTCAGACAGCGAGCACTCGGGAATAAAATGGCGGATGATGTAAGCAGCCATTCTGGTGTATTTACTAGCTGCGCATCACGGGTTTTCGGATCTTGGAAACGTGCATTTCTCAACGTGCAATATTTATGAGCTCTTTTGTATCTGTTATTATTGACAACGGGACTAGCTAGTAACCGGGTTTATTTCTAAGAGACATCCTGGTTCAAAACAAGCCAGAAACAAAATGAGAGGTTAGATATAAACAAATACACGTCACATACGATGCCCTAAAATTGAACTATTAATTACACGTTCGAGTTTCAAATCCGTGGAATGTTGGGTACATAGCGGAAAATCTGTCTTCTACAGAGGTTCAAGCACACTGACGAAAGGACACTTGTCGTGCCCGGCATCTCGCTGTTTCCCGCCAGGGCCGCCCCGCTCTCGGACATGTTCCGCTTCCTAGACTGCCTCCCAGACTCCGTCCAACCAATGGCGGCCATGGAGCGGCTGCCGCTAACACTCTGTACGTTAGTTAAAGTAATCCGGGTGCATTCTCCGTTCTTTATGTGTTAAAGGTGCAGCCCTTGCCGGCGTTACTCACATTGTCGTCCCCGGAGATGTCGGGGTTGCTATTTTCATCGCTGCTTAGCTTCTGCTTCTTGCCCGGCATCTCGCAGTTTCCCGCCAGGGCCGCCCCGCTCTCGGACATGTTCCGCTTCCTAGACTGCCTCCCAGACTCCGTCCAACCAATGGCGGCCATGGAGCGGCTGCCGCAAACGCTAACACTCTATCCACATAGGAAATAAGACAAGAACAAGCACCTACGAGGACACAGGGGTCGGGAGAGGACACGAACGGCGGGAGGGGGCGGGAGACGACACGGAGGGCGGGAGGGGGGCGGGAGACGACACGGAGGGCGGGAGGGGGGCGGGAGACGACACGGAGGGCGGGAGGGGGGCGGGAGACGACACGGAGGGCGGGAGGGGGGCAGGAGAGGACACGGACGGCGGGAGGGGACACGGACGGCAGGAAACGTGCACAGGACAGCGATGGGGGGGCGGGAATGGACAGCGCATCTCCGCCCAGGGAAAAAATCTCGGGAACGCCCCCGAATCTGGTCCGGCCTTGACGGACAGATCCGGCACTCAATGGCTAGCCTCCATTTATGGAGCTAGCCAATGAGAGCCGGGGGACGTTCCCGAAGTGCTTAGTGCCGACATAGGATTTCACCTGCGCTGAAAAGCTGCGCAGAGCGCAGCCTTTCGGCAGGCGAAACCCAAAAATCACACTCACTAAAAGATGCACTTTAACATTCTGAGTTCAGGCATGCTAAACTTTATTTTCAATTCTTGTTCCCAGGGTCAGTTATGTTTATAAGATGTTATAAACAAACTTCCCATTCTGGCCAATGGTAAAAGATAGCCTTGCAACAGTGAAAAACGAAATTGGCAGTATTTTACTCTCAGGACATGCCACACACATCAGGGCATGTCCTATCTTTCACATACAATGCACCCTGCCCACAGGGGTACCTTTGGCCTAACTTAGGGGTGACTAACATGTAGAAAAGGGAAGGCTTAGGGACTGGCAAGTATGTGCACTTGCCAAGTCGACATGGCAGTCCCAGCCTGCGCACAGGCTCTGCAATGGCAGTCGTGAGCCAAATTTTACAAGTTGCTTCTGTGGGTGGCGCTATCAGTGCTGCAAGCCCACCAGCAGCATTTGATGTACAGGCCCTGGACACACATGGTGCACTGTACTAGGGTCTGACAAGTAAATCAAATAACCAATCATGGAATCACTAATCCATACAACAATTTACAAAGGGAGCACTTGCACTTTGGCACTGAACAGCAGTGGCAAAGTGCCCAAAGCATCTAGATCAGCAAAAACACAGGAGGCAACAGCGAAAAATGGAAGGGAGACCCACGCCAATCGTGCCAAGTCGAACACTATCAAATCCTAAAAAAAGGCTGAAATCCCTTCTCCTGCACCCTCGAAAGCACTAATGGGTGCACATTGGCATTCGTCCATACTTACAGCCAAACATCAACAGAGCCTAACATAAACTCCAGGGCAGAATTGAAACCCAAATGATCTAGACCTCCTTGTACAAGTGAATCCAGCTCAGTACAGGTTCTTGACCTTCACACCACCAATACAGCCCTCTAATGTTGTAATGCTATCACCTCTGCATATAATTATCTCCCACACATCTATAGATTCCTTGACCTGTCTGCCACATTCAACCACACAATTTAACTTAACAGAATATCTTCATTTGACATTGTCAAGCTTTGTAATGGTTCTAATACACAAATCACTTCTTTATTCCAGTTTTCTACTCATTCTTCACCCTGCCCCATTTTCTATGGATATTTGTAACAAATATATAATGAGACATGTTAGATCTGGGGGTCTCTAGTTGGCAGAGGTAGGTACCCCTGTCCCAAAAGGGACCCTTGCTTCTAGTCGGGGTAAGAAGGATACACTCTTTAGATAACCCCTGCTCACCCCGTTGGTAGTTTGGCTCGAGCAGTCAGGCTTATCAAAGGCAATGTGTAAAGTATTTGTACCAACACTCACAGTAACACAGTGAAAACACCCCAGACTGACTCCACAACAGTTTAGAAAAATAAAGGTATTTAATCTAAACTACGCAAGACCAAAACAACAAAAATCCAACATACACAGTTCAAGAATATGGTTATAAAAGAGTTCTTAAGGTTGCGTTAAAATAATCCACAGTTGCGTCCCGTTTTAGCCAACAGTACCTTTAGATGCGACAAAAGTTCCAAGTGAAAGCTGCAGCGTTGAAAAGCAAGAGATGCATCACTCCTGAGACCCTGGGGAGGTGATGCGACAACCCCGCTGGACGCAGCGGGCGTGTTGCTATGACTCCGGTCTGTATGGGGAGGGATGCGATATTCCGGTGCGCAGGTTTCGGTGGAAGCTGCTCGCAAAGGTACGATGCGACGATCTTCGGGACGGCGACGATCTAAGGTGCAGCAACGATGCGCGGCGCAGCATCATTCTTCTCCTCTCGCGGCCCCTCGATGCGATGGCTGTGCGACGACTCTTGCAGTGACGTGATGCAGTCCGCAAGCAGGCAGTGCGACAATATCACCCAGTGACGACAGGCTCCGCGACGATGTTCGCAGCAATGGTACTTTTCCCGCACTGGAGCGATGTGTTCCTCAAGCAAAGGATGCGTCGGTTCTTGCAGCGGCAAAAGGCGCGACTATCTCGATCTTCGCAGCGGCGGGAATTTACTCGCACTTATGGGAATGCGCTCGGCAAGCGAGCGATGCGTGAAACTTTGCAGGAAATCTTTAGTATCTTCTCTTCCAGCTTCCCAAGCACAGGTACAACTTCCAGAGTCACCACAACTGGCCCAAGCACTCTAGGAAGGACAGAACTCTCTCAGTAGAGTTATGGAAGCTAGGGGTGAAGTCCTTTTGTTCCTGGGACTTCTTAACAGGGAGCCAGCTCAACTCAGGCCCTTGGATATCTCTTCAAACAAGGGGACACAGCACAAAGCAAAGTCCTTCCCCTCTCCTTGGCAGCAAAGCAACTGCAGGTCAGCCCACAAACACACAGCAGGACAGTCTTCCAGCTTTCTCCTTGGCAGAGGTTCCTTCTTGATTCCAGGATGATCTAATTTTCTGTAGTGTGGGGTCCTGTACTTATACCCCTAAAAGTCTTTGTTCCCTTTGTGCAGGAGGGCTCTGAACCAGTTCTGGGTGTTACTTGAGCACTTTGTTTTCCTGGCCTCTCCTTTCCTTTCAGAGATAGGGGCAGGGTCGTCAGCCGCCCAGCAGGAGGTGGAGCCAGCATTGTGGAAGGCAGGCACAGGTGCTACCTCCTCCCATGACTCTAGATGCAGATGGTGCTATTCAGCCCAGGAATGGCCCACTCAACCTCTGGGAGCCACCCAGCCCCTGCCACTCACAAACCAGTCAGTCGATTCACACAGAAAGGTTAGACAAGAGAACAGCCACTTTCTAAAAGTGCTGTTCTCAAACACAGGATTTAAAAAACACCTTTCCTAAAAGATGTGTTATTAAATTCTGAATTCAGGGATACCAGACTTTTATGTCCTTTCTTGCTCCTATGGGAAGATATGCAGGTAACCACTGTAGCCAGCATTCCCCATGATAGCCTATGGGTAAGATAGCCTTACAGTAGTCGAAAACGAAAATGGCTGTAATTCACTACCAGACCATGTCACCTGCACTAGTACATGCTCTACCTTTCACATACATTGCGCCCTGCCCAAGGAGGTACCTTTGGCCTTCCATAGGGGCGACCAATGTGTACAGAAAGGGAAGGGTTAGGCCTGGTCAGTGGGTACACTGACCAGGTTGACATGGCAGTTCACAGACTGCACACAGGCAGTGCGGTGGCAGGCCTGAGGCACCATTTTAGAGCTACTCATGTGGGTGGCACAATCAGTGCTGCAGGCCCACTAGTAGCATTTGAATCACCAGCCCTGGCACACAGTGCACTTTACTAGGGACTTCTTGGTGATACAAATATCCCAATCATGGATAACCAATTACAATAACAATTTACACAGGGAGCACTTGCACTTTGACACTGATCAGCAGTGGCAAAGTGCCCAAAGCATCTAAACCAGCAAAAACTAAATCCAGCACAGCGTCAAAAATACAGGAGGTAGAGGCAAAAAGACAGGGGAAACCGCGCCAAAGATGCCAGGTCTAACACGTGTCCCCTCCAGCTGAAAGTGGGGAGAACTGCCCATCCTCTTGGGAGTTCTCTTCACTAAGGCGGAAGAATCTGGACAAACCATCAGCGTTGGCGTGTTCTGTACCGGGCGGTGTTCCACCATAAAGTTCATTCCCTGTAGGGAGATGGACCACCTCAACAGTTTTAGGTTCTCACCCCTTATCTGCATTAACCATCTGGGGGCCTGTGGTCTGTCTGAACCCGGAAGTGAGTTCCAAACAAGTAGGGCCTCAGCTTCTTCAGAGCCCAGACCACAGCAAAAGCTTCCCTTTCAATTGCACTCCACCTCTTTCCCTGGGTAGTAGCCTCCTGCTAATGAAAGCTACAGGTTGGTCCCAGCCCTCGTCGTTGATCTGTGAGAGTACTGCTCCCACAACATGCTCGGAGGCGTCTGGCTGCACTACAAACTCACTGGAGAAGTCAGGTGCCTTGAGCACCGGTGCTGTACACATGGCAGTTTTCAGGGCATCAAAAGCAGTTTGACAGGCCTCGGTCCAATTCACTCTCTTGGGCTGCTTCCTTGAAGTCAGCTCTGTCAAGGGGGCAACTATGGTGCTTTATCCCTTGACAAACCGTCTGTAATACCCGGTGAGACCTAAAAAGGCTCTCACCTCTGTCTGGGTCTTGGGGGGGCTCCCAAGCCAGAATGGTATCAATCTTCGCCTGTAGGGGCGCCACCTGGCTGCTTCCCACCTGGGGTCCCAAATACACTACAGACCTCTGCCCTATCTGGCACTTACTGTCCTTGATAGTGAGGCCTGCCTTTGCAGAGCCTTCAACACTTCAAAGAAGTGTTGCAAGTGTTCTGCCCACGTGGAGCTGAACACAGCAATGTCATCCAGGTATGCGGCGCTGAATTCCTCCAGCCCGGTCAGTACCTGGTCGACCAGTCTCTGGAATGTGGCGGCGTTCTTCAACCCAAAGGGCATGACTCGGAACTGGAAGTGCCCCTCTGGCGTTGAGAACGCAGACCTCTCTTTGGCCCCCTTAGTTAAGGGAATCTGCCAGTACCCAGAAGTTAAATCAAATGTACTGAGGTATTTGGCAGCTCCCAACCGATCCACAAGCTCATCAGCTCTGGGGAAGGGGTGTGCATCAGTCTTGGTGACCGCATTGAGCCCACAGTAGTTCACACAAAACCGGAGTTCTGGAGTCGCACCGGGCGCAGCAGCTTTTGGCACTAAGACCACTGGGCTAGCCCAGGGGCTGCTGGAGGACTCAATTACCCCTAGCGCCACCATCTTCGAAACCTCTTCCTTGATGCTGGCCCTGACCTTGTCAGCTACCCTGTAAAATTTCTGTTTCACAGGCAGGCTATATCCAGTGTCCACATCATGGACGCACCAATTGGTGACACCTGGGGTCAGGGAGAACAGGGAGGCAAACTGACCCAACACTTGGTGACAGTCCCTCTGCTGTTCTGGGGTCAGGGTGGGCGAGAGGACCACACCATCCACTGATCCATCTTGCTCCTTGGCTGCCAGGAGTTCAGGAAGAGGGTCACTTCTCTCTTCCATTCCAGCATCGGTAGCCAGGAGCATTGTCACTTCAGGCCTCTCAAAGTGGGGTTTGAGGCGGTTCACATGAAAGACTCTCAGGGTTTGCCTGGGAGTCTTCAAGTTAACCAGGTAGGTTACTTCACTCTTGCTCTCCACCACCTCATATGGCCCATTCCACTTGTCCTGGAGCGCACAAGGCTCCACTGGCGCCATCACCCACACTTTGTGCCCAGGTTGAAATTCGACCAGTGGTATTCTGGTCGTACCATCTTTTCATTTCTTCCTGGCTAGCTTCTAGGTTCTCCTGTGCGAGCTTCCTGAAGCATTGTGTCTGGTTGCGGAAAGCCAGCACATAGCTGAACACATCCTGGGGGGTTTTCCCGCTGGATTTCTCCCACCCCTCCTTCACCAGTGTGAGAGGTCCTCTAACAGGGTGGCCATACAGAAGTTCAAAGGGACTGAACCCTAAGGACTTCTGAGGCACCTCCCTGTAGGCAAACAACAGGCATGGTAGAAAGACGTCCCACTTCCGTCTCATGGGCTCCACTAGGCCCATAATCATATCTTTCAGGGTGCGGTTGAACCTTTCAACCATCCCATTTCCTTGAGGGTGGTAAGGAGTGGTGAACTTATAAGTTAGCCCACACGCCTCCCACAGAGACTTCATGTACCTAGAGATGAAGTTGGTACCCCCGTCGGAGACCACCTCTCTGGGGAACCCCACAAGGGAAAAGATCCCCATCAATGCACGGCCCACCACGGGGGCTGTGATTGTCCTGAGAGGGACAGCTTCCCGGTACCGGGTGGCATGGTCCACAAAGACCAGGATGAACCTGTTGCCTAAGGCTGTTTTTGGGTCCCGTGGCCCCACAATGTCGATGCCCGCCCGCTCGAAAGGGGTGCTCACCACAGGAAAGGGTTGGAGGGGTGCCTTGCACTTCCCTTTGGTCGTGCCACTCGCCTGACATGTCTGGCAAGATCTACAGAGTGTCCCGACGTGCTTCTTCATCTGGGGCCAGTAGAAGTGTGTGACAAGTCTTTGGAAGGTCTTGTCTTGCCCCAGATGTCATGCGAGAGGCACTTCATGAGTCAGACCCATTAGGAAGTTCCTGAAGCGCTCGGGTACCACCAGCACACGGGCTGCACCGGCTCAGCGAACTTAGGCTCACTATATAGCAACTCGTCCTCCCAGTAAATGAAATGATCCTTGGACTCTCCACCTGCTGACTGGTCTGCAGCCTGTTGCTGCACACCAATGAGGGAAGGGCACTCCTTCTGCGCCTTGCAGAATTCCTCCCTGGAGGGGCCACATTCTTGCTGCTAATGGGTCAGCTCAGGTAGGTCCCCCAGTTCGTCCACCTGTGCCCCGGTAGGCTCCAGGGCATCCTCCCAGGTACTGCTCCTTCCTGGGCCGTGGGAACAGCTTGGGCGGGTTTCCCGCGCCCCCTGCCTCTTCCTCTCCTGGCTGCTTCCTGGGCCACTGTTTCAGGCTCCAGTTCTGCTGAATCACCCTTACTAGCTGCCATAGCCAGCGTGGTCACGCTGATCCACACAGGCAAAACCAACATCTCCAGAGGAGCCTGGTGCTCCACCTCCTTCCATGGAGAACTCTCCAGGTCATTACCTAGCAGACAGTCTACAGGCAGGGCTTGATTTACAACAACCTCCAAAAGACCTGAGACCCCTCCACTCAAAGGGAACCCGCGCCACTTTGCAGAGGCGCACTGAGCTGTCAGCTACAACTACTGGGCGGAGTACATTGGGAATGACCTGCTCTTCAGACACCCACTGACACCTCATGGATGTCACGCTGGCTCCTGTGTCTCTCAGAGCCTCAACCTTTCTCCTATTGATGGTCACCTTCTGCCCGTATTTCTTAGTGTTAGGGGGCAGATGGGTATCCTGGACCATCTCTTGGTTTCCTAAAGAGACAAGGGCCATGACTGCTAATCCCTCCTCCCCACTGGAAACTAACTCCCCTCCCAAAGCTACACTTGCTAACCCTGGGGCTGGAGCACCAGTGGGTGCTGGCTGTTTCTTAGGGCTCCTATTAATAACATGTCCCACCTCATTGCAGTGATAACAGGTAGGGGGACTTCTGTTATCCCTTCTGCCCTGAGGGGGCCATGGTTGCTTGGGGTTGGGACTCCTTTCCCTGGGAACTGTTTTGGGGCCCTTGAGAGAACTCCTTTTGGTTACCCTTGTCCCCCCTCTCTTCTGCTGTGTACCCTGCCCACCTTTGGCTGTGGTACCCACAGTCCCTCTGTGGACCCTAGAACTGGTCCAGCGGTCCGCCTCCTTAGCAATGGGGTCTGTCAGCTTGCTGTCCAAAAGATTCTTGCTCAGCTCTGGAACACAAAGACTACTCAAGTGCTCCCAAATAATTAAATGCAACAACCTCTTATAGTCAGTTACTTTGCTGCCCTTCATCCAACCTTCCAGTGCACGCGAGTAAAAATCCACACGCTCCATCCAAGTCTCAGACTCTTTCTTCTTAGAGTTTCTAAACTGCAGTCTGTACTGCTCTGGAGTAAGTCCATACCTGAGACATAGAGCCTCCTTCATATTGGGGTAGATCATGGTACCTGCTAACTCTAAGGGCTCCAAAGCACTCCTCCCAGAAGCCTCAAAATGTTTCCACAGCCCGCCCCCAATGCTGTTCAGGCACACCATTCATTCTCAATGAAATCTCATAAGAAGTAAACCAGGCATAGATATCCTCACTCCTATGATGATAATTCTGTACCAAATCCTTGGGAATATATACTTTACCCCCTGGCACTGGCTGTGCGCTGCCACCATTTGAACTGGCATCCACCCTCTTGGCATTGATATCCAGTTCTGTCATGCTCAACTCATGAGCCAAAAGCAATTTCTTTTCCTCCAGGGCACGAGCATTCTTGCTCTCCTCTGCCGCCTTTTCTTTCTCTACTTCCCATTGCTTCATTTTCATTCTCATGATTTCAATTTCATGGTCTCTCACTCTTTGGTTCTCTTCTGTTTCCTATGGGGTCAGACCCCGGCTGGAATGGTTACTGCCAGGCCTTGAGCCTGGATTGCCCACTGGCAATTTGTGGGGTTAAAACCCCTCCCTTCCACTTGCATCATTTCCCTCTTGGGCCTCCCGCCAGGCCTTCAAGATTCTCTGCAACTCATCCTTCCTGAAGTTGCTCTTTATGGGGCACTCAAACTTTTTGCAGAATTGCTTTAGCTCCTCAACTTTGTATGAATACAAATCCTCAATGACCAACTCCAATTCTGCCTCCACACTTGGTGCCTTTCCATTCACAGACATGATGCTTTGAAGAGTTACTCAAAAATAGAACCAACAAAAAAAACTCAACCGTAGTATGCGGTGGCATAGTGGTCTGCACTCACTAGTGATGTACACCAGTCACTGTGGGTCTAGTACAAATACAAGTTCAAAATCCCAGCGCTGACCACCAATGTTAGATCTGGAGGTGTGATCGTGGGACGGTGGCGGGCCGGAAAATCAGGCACGGAGGGCGTATGTAGTGAGCAATAGCGTGTCTTTTATTACGCAAGAGAACAGAGACAGTACAACGCTGTACAGTCGCAGGACCGAAGCGAAGGTCTTGGAGAGGACGCCTTGATCGTCTTCAGTGTCTTTGGATTCGGATGGTCCTTCGGGGAGGTCGGGTGCTGGGGAGATCCTCGGAGGTAAAGGAACAAAACAAAGGAGCGGTTAGTCCAGCTGCTCTTGCTATGGTTTTGACCCGTAACCAGCACCGGGAGGTTAGTGATGGGGTTCGATGGAAACGACGGTGAGGGAAGGGGGCGGGATGGACTCGGGAGGACAAGGAAAGAGAAAAGAGTGTTCGGTGAGGGGACGTTAGGGGTGTCCTACAAACTACGTGCTGTACAAGTGGTGACGTGCTATACAAGTATTCAATAGTGATGGCCAGGCCAGGTGTGACTAAAGAGAGGTCGATATTTACAAGGCACCTAGTGTGCTTACAGAGGTGGATAGTTGGTACTCACGCTCCGCCGCAACTCCCTGGTGAGTTGCGGCCGCTCTTCAGCCTCCTCCTCTGGACTCCACCAGTCCTCGCTCCACTCTTCTTCCTCTTCCTTCGTCTGGTCTGCGCTTTCTCCGGTCCGAGCCTCCTGCCACGAGATCGCTGCTCCGACGGCGTCTCTGTCCCGGCTTCTGCTTTTTCCGTCTTCCTGCTCTGACGATGAGGAGGGACTTCCGGGGTCGTGGGGGTGTGGTTCCGGTCCGTGCCTGCTCCTGATAGGTTCCTGTAAGAAAGAGAGGGGAGGGGTGCGGGTTGTCATGGCAATGTCCACGGACGCCTCAGGCTCGTTATCAGGGAAGGGTGTGTGTCCGATAACAGGCGGTCCGGGAGGGGTCCAGGACCGAACCGCATCACATCCCCTTTCCCTAGCTGTCCTTCTTGTACGGGTTGGGGTGACCGGGTATCTGGAGAGGAAGCCGGCATTCCCTTGTTCCGAACCCTTCCGATGGATGGTTTTGAAGCGGTACGGTTGTAGGGACAAGAACCAGCGGAGGATTCGGTCATTGTGCCCCTTGTTCCGGGCCATCCATTCTAAAGGTGCATGGTCGGTGTATATAAGGAACTCCCGGCCTTCCAGATAATATCGGAGACTCTCGACAGCCCATTTTATGGCGAGAGCCTCCTTTTCGATGACCGCGTAGTTCATTTCACGGGGAAACAGTTTTCTGCTCAAAAACAGGATTGGTCTCTCGTTCCCTTTCTCGTCTGTCTGGGAGAGGACGGCTCCTAGACCCTGGTCTGAGGCGTCGGTCTGCAGTATGAAAGGGCGGGTGTAGTCTGCGCTGACCAATACAGGCTTAGTGGTCAAAGACAGTTTTAGTTCATGAAAGGCCTGCAGGAGTGTGGGTGTAGGGTTTCTTAGGGTGACATCGGTCTTGGCTGTTTTCTTGAGCAGGTCCGTGAGGGGAGCTGCCCTTTGGGAAAAGTTGGGGACGAATCTCCGGTAATAACCTAGGAGGCCCAGGAAGGCTCGGAGGTCTTTTCGTGTCTTGGGAAATGGCAGGGCTTGGATAGCTTCTACTTTGTTCTCTTGGGGCCTGATAACTCCTTCACCTAACAGGAACCCCAGGTATTTGACAGTTTGGGCCGCTAGAGTAGTCTTGGCAGGGTTGATGGTAAACCCATAGGCTCCCAGGGTAGTGACAACGTGACCCAGGTGTTCCAGATGTTGTTCCCAGCTATCGCTAAAGATGACGATGTCGTCGAGATACGCACCCGCGTACAGGGAATGGGGTGTCAGGACTTGGTTCATGGCTCTTTGGAATGTGGCAGGTGCGCCATGAAGGCCGAAAGGCAAAACCGTGAACTGGAATAACCCTGCCGGGGTGGAGAAGGCAGTCTTTTTCTTGTCCTGTTCCCTAAGGGGGATCTGCCAATACCCCTTGCAGAGGTCGAGCGTGGAGATGTATTTAGCTTTCCCTATCCGTTCGACCATTTCGTCAACACGAGGTAAGGGATATGTGTCAAAGGAGGACACCTTGTTCACCTCGCGGAAATCTATGCAAAAACGTATCGACCCATCGGGCTTGGGTACCAAAACAATAGGGGAATTCCAGTCGCTTATGGATGGTTCAATGATCCCCATACGTAACCTTTGCTCGACTTCCTGTTGTATGGTGTTCCTACGGGCCTCGGGGACCCGGTAGGGTCTCAACCGGACTACCTTCCCAGGGTCTGTGTGTATGGCATGCTCCGTGAGCGTGGTGTGCCCTGGGGTGGAAGAAAACACCCGGCGGGAGGGCATGAGCGCCGCTCTGAGGGACTGTTTTTGTTTCTCGGTCAGCTCTGGGTCAAAACAAGGTTCAAAGGAAAGTGCTGTGTGGGGGACATCACAGGTCAGGACGGGCCGTGGACCCTCCCATTTCTTAAGGAGGTTGATATGATATATCTGTGTCGTGCCCCGAGCGGAGTCAAGCTCTAGCTCGTACGTCACAGGGGTCGTGTACGGTCAGGTTCGGCTTCCCAAGCCTCTTGGGCCATATCCAAAAGGGTACGGCGAGGGCGACCATACAGGAGCTCAAAGGGCGAATACCCAGTACTACTCTGGGGTTTACATCGGATGGCAAACAGGGCCAAGGGCAACATCTCTTCCCATCTTTTGGCTTCCAGGGCCAGCAGTTTCTTGAGGGTTTGTTTTAGCGTTGCGTTATAACGCTCGACCAACCCATCCGTTTGTGGGTGGTATGCTGAGGTTCTGATCTGCTTTATCCCAAGGTGAGAACATACCTGTCGCATGAGGCTGGAAACAAAAGGGGTGCCTTGATCGGTAAGTATCTCCCGGGGAAACCCTACCCTGGAAAAGACAGCTATTAGGGCTTTAGCTATACTTTGAGTGGTGGGATGACGCAAGGGAACAGCTTCAGGGAAGCGGGTGGCGTAATCCACAAGAACCAGGGCATAGCGACACCCGCTTCGGGAGGGAATGAGAGGGCCTATGATATCCATCCCGACTCGACTGAATGGTACGTCAATGAGGGGGAGCGGGAGTAAGGGCACTTTAGGGGGCCGGTATCTGCTATTTTTCTGGCAAACCGGGCATTCTCGACAATAGGTTCTAACCTGTTGATGGACTCCCGGCCAATAGAATTTCTCCAGAATGGACAGGCTTGTTTTTTCGTCGCCAAAGTGACCCCCCAGGAGATGGCTGTGGGCTAGGAACAACACCTTGTCCCGAAAGGGGCCGGGGATTAACAATTGGGGAGGTTGTTGTGGTCCACCTTTTCTATATAACAGTCCTGTTTTCTTAAAGAAATAGGTACCTACTTGCAAGGGGTCTTCGTTGTCTACAGCCCTTGCCCACGCTTCTTGTAGGAGGGGGTCCTCCCTCTGTGCGGCTCTGAAGTCCCTGTCTGCCAGGGGTGTTCATCGGGTATCACGGGGAACGCACTGGAGTAACTTTTCTTTTCCTGACGTCTCTGGGTCCGTGTCTTCTTGGGTCGGGACGTCGGGACCCTTACTGGCTGTTCCTGAGAAAAGGGGGCTTCCTTCCACCATCGAGCGAATGAGTCTGTGGTATCCTGTAGGAGACTTGGAAGGCCAGAATAATCACTCCCCAGAATAGCTTGTTCTGGGAGGTTCGGTACTAGTCCGACGGTGAGGTCGGTTCCGGGATCTGCGGGGTGTTGCATTCGAATCCGGGCAGTAGGGTACCTTTTGGTGTCACCATGGACACATTGTATGTCGATCATACCGGTAGGAGGACCAACAGGTGTCACCATATATTGTGGTCTAAGGACGCTTTGCCGACACCCCGTATCAGCAAGGGCGAGAACAGGGTGACCATCGATGTGCACGGGACAGTGAAAAGGGGGAGGAGTGATTCCCGGGTGGACACACACATAGTTCCGGACAAGACCAACCTCCATAGGTTCTTCCTTTTGGGGACACATGCGGGCGATATGGCCGAAACCTCCGCAGTTGTAGCATTGTGGTCCTGGGTGAGGAGGTCGGTACAGGACGGTGGGTGGCAATAAGGGTGGCGGGTCGGGTCTTCGTGGAAGCAAGGGTCGGTGTGGACGTCCACTGGTAGTAGGGTGTTGTCGGTTAGGGTGTTCATCTCTGCCCCGTTGCAGTTCTTGTGCTCGGTTGTAAGCGACAGCAATTTCTACAGCCGTCTCGAAGGTGAGACGGGCATGTTGTCTGACCCATCGCTGGGTGGCTGGATGAAGGGAAGCCAAGAATTGCTCTAAATAGATTTTCCCTAGGATGTCTTCCTTTGTGGATGTGTCGGGTCTCAGCCACCGGTTAGCCAGGTCTTTAACGCGAAAGGAGAGGGCTCTGGGGTTCTCTTGCGGCCCTTCCTTGGCCTGCCGCAGTTTCACCCTGTATGTCTCATCATCGATACCCAAACGCTCAAGGATACATTTCTTTATGTCCTCGTAGGGTGTGTTCCCCTGAATGTTGGCTTGCTGGTAGGCGGCCTGTAGGTCGCCGGTCAAAAGGGGGCCCAGGTATTGGCCCCAGCGATCGACGGGCCACGAGGCGGCCTGGGCGAGTCTTTCGTAATTTGTGAAAAAATAGTCCGGGTCATCTCCTGGTACATATTTTTGCAGGACAATCGAAGGGAGGGAGGCAACCGGTCTTTGCTGACCCAGGGCGTCGCTTAGCTTTCCCATGGCCTGATCGTGTGCTGCTCCTTGGCCTTTGAGGACGTCATGTAACTGGCCTCGGTCGTCCTCTGCGGTCTTTAGGAACCGCTCCATGAGTGCTCCCCACTGTTCCTGGGTTTTCGCCATTTTCTGCACGACGGCCTCCATGCTTCCAGCAGATCCCACTTCTGACACCACCTGTGATCGTGGGATGGTGGCGGGCCGGACAATCAGGCACGGAGGGCGTATGTAGTGAGCAATAGCGTGTCTTTTATTACGCAAGAGAACAGAGACAGTACAACGCTGGACAGTCGCAGGGCCGAAGCGAAGGTCTTGGAGAGGACGCCTTGATCGTCTTCGGATTTGGATGGTCCTTCGGGGAGGTCGGGTGCTGGGGAGATCCTCGGAGGTAAAGGAACAAAACAAAGGAGCGGTTAGTCCAGCTGCTCTTGCTATGGTTTTGACCCGTAACCAGCACCGGGAGGTTAGTGATGGGGTTCGATGGAAACGACGGTGAGGGAAGGGGGCGGGATGGACTCGGGAGGACAAGGAAAGAGAAAAGAGTGTTCGGTGAGGGGACGTGAGGGATGTCCTACAAACTACGTGCTGTACAAGTGGTGACGTGCTATACAAGTATTCAATAGTGATGGCCAGGCCAGGTGTGACTAAAGAGAGGTCGATATTTACAAGGCACCTAGTGTGCTTACAGAGGTGGATAGTTGGTACTCACACACTCCGCCGCAACTCCCTGGTGAGTTGCGGCCGCTCTTCAGCCTCCTCCTCTGGACTCCACCAGTCCTCGCTGCACTCGTCTTCATCTTCCTTCGTCTGGTCTGCGCTTTCTCCGGTCCGAGCCTCCTGCCACGAGATTGCTGCTCCGTCTCTGTCCCGGCTTCTGCTTTTTCTGTCTTCCTGCTCTGACGATGAGGAGGGACTTCCGGGGTCGTGGGGGTGTGGCTCCGGTCCATGCCTGCTCCTGATAGGTTCCTGTAAGAAAGAGAGGGGAGGGGTGCAGGTTGTCATGGCTATGTCCACGGACGCCTCAGGCTCGTTATCAGGGAAGGGTGTGTGTCCGATAACAGGCGGTCCGGGAGGGGTCCGGGACCGAACCGCATCACAGGAGGTCTCTAGTTGGCAGAGGTAGGTACCCCTGTCCAAATAGGGACCCTTGTTTCTAGTCAGGGTAAAAAGGATACATTATTTAGATAACCCCTGCTCACCCCCTTGGTAGGTTGGCACGAGCAGTCAGGCTTATCAAAGGCAATGTGTAAAGTATTTGTACCAACACTCACAGTAACACAGTGAAAACACCACAAACTGACTCCACAACAGTTTAGAAAAATAAAGGTATTTAATCTAAACTGCACAAGACCAAAACGACAAAAATCCAACATACACAGTTCGAGAAAATGGTTTCAAAAGAGTTCATAAGGTTGCGTTAAAATAATCCACAGTTGCGTCACGTTTTAGCCAACAGTACATTTAGATGCGACAAAAGTTCCAAGTGAAAGCTGCCGCGTTGAAAAGCAAGCGATGCGTCACTCCTGAGACCCTTGGGAGGCGATGCGACAACCCCGCTGGACGCTGCAGGTGTGTTGCGATGACTCCGGTCTGTATGGGGAGGGATGCGATACCTTGCGTGGATTCCGTTGCGCAGGTTTCGGTGTAAGAGGCTGGCAAAGGTACGATGCAACGATCTTCGGGACGGCTACGATCTGAGGTGCGGCGACGATCCGTGGCGCAGCATCGATCTACTCTCGCGGCCCCTCGATGCGATGGCTCTGCGACGACTCGCGCACCGACGTGATGCGGTCCGCAAGCAGGCGGTGCGTCGATCTCACCCAGTGACGACAGCTCTGTGACGATGTTCGCAGCGATGGTACTTTTCCCGCACCGGAGCGATGTTTTCCGCAAGCAAAGGATGCGTCGGTACTTGCAGCGGCAACAGCCGCTGCGACGATCTCGATCATTGCGGCGGCGGGAATTTCATTGCACTGATGGAGATGCACTCCGCTAGCGAGCGATGTGTGAAACTTTATAGGAAGTCTTTAGTATCTTCTCTTCCAGCTTCCCAAGCACAAGTACAACTTCCAGAGGCACCACAACTAGTCCAAGCACTCTAGGAAGGACAGAACCCTCTCAGTAGAGTTCAGGAAACCTGGGGGTGAAGTCCTTTTGTTCCTGGGACTTCTGAACAGGGAGCCAGCTCAACACAGGCCCTTGGAGATCTCTTCAAGCAAGGGGACACAGCACAAAGCAAAGTCTTTCCCCTCTCCTTGGCAGAAAAGCAACTGCAGGTCAGTCCACAAACACACAGCAGGACAGACCTTCCTCTTCACTCTTCCAGCTTTCTCCTTGGCAGAGGTTCCTTCTTGATTCCAGGATGATCTAATTTTCTGTAGTCTGGGGTCCTGTACTTATACTCCTAAAAGTCTTTGTTCCCTTTGTGCAGGAGGGCTCTGAGCCCGGTCTGAACCAGTTCTGGGTGTTCCTTGAGCACTTTGTTTTCCTCGCCTCTCCTTTCCTTTCAGAGAGAGGGGTAGTCAGCCCCCAGCAGGAGATGGAGCCAGCATTGTGGAAGGCAGGCACAGCCCTATTCAGGCCCAGGTGCTACCCCCTCCCACCACTCTAGATGCAGATGAAGCTATTCAGCCCAGGGTTGGTCCACTCAGCCTCTGGGAGCCACCCAGCCCCTGCCACTCACAAACCAGACACTCAATTCACAAACAGGCCAAGGCACACAGAAAGGTCAGACAAGAGAACAGACCCTTTCTAAAAGTGCTGTTCTAAAACACAGGATTTAAAAAACACCTTTCCTAAAAGATGTGTTATTAAATTCTGAGTTCAGGGATACCAGACTTTTATGTCCTATCTTGCTCCTATGGGAAGATATGCAGGTAACCACTGTAGCCAGCATTCGCCATGATAGCCTATGGGCAATATAGCCTTACAGTAGTGAAAAACGAAAATGGCTGTAATTCAGTACCAGAGCATGTCCCCTGCACTAGTACATGCTCTACCTTTCACATACACTGCGCCCTGCCCAAGGGGGTACCTTGGGCCTTCCATAGGGGCGACCAATGTGTACAGAAAGGGAAGGGTTAGGCCGGGTCAGTGGGGACACTGACCAGGTTGACATGGCAGTTCACAGACTGCACACAGGCACTGCGGTGACAGGCCTGAGACTCCATTTTAGGACTACTCATGTGGGTGGCACAATCAGTGCTGCAGGCCCACTAGTAGCATTTGTATCACCAGCCCTGGCACACTCAGTGCACTTTACTAGGGACTTCTTGGTGATACAAATATGCCAATCATGGATAACCAATTACAATAACAATTTACACAGGGAGCACTTGCACTGTGACACTGATCAGCAGTGGCAAAGTGCTCAAAGCATCTAAACCAGCAAAAACGAAATCCAGCACAGCGTCAAAAATACAGGAGGTAGAGGCAAAAAGACAGGGGAAACCACGCCAAAGATGCCAGGTCTAACAAGACATTTTATGACTACACCTTCTCACATTCAGCTACTCTTCCAGTTGGCTCTAAGGTTCTTGTCCTTTATCACGCTTCTCAGCTGTACTCATTAATCTACATTTGACCATCGGTCTTTGTTTTATGCTTAACTAGCCTAATACTGAACTATTCCTTTAAAGCTGCTTCCAATCCTTTTTTTCTTTCCCTGCATTTTCTTATCCTTCTACTGTTCTTACCCTTTTACCCTTAGCCAGAAATCATGTTGTGATGTTTGATGAGAGAATTTGTTTTGAATTCCTTATTTCTGATAGATATCAGCCTAAACTACCCCCAAGGGACCAGACTCCCGCATGCTGACAGATGTTGGTGTGCAGCTATTTTTTGACTGCACACCTCCCCAGAAGTGACGGAGCGGAGATTCATATAAGTGCCACCCCTGCAAGCTGAAGTCAGTGCTTTTCTTTCTGCACTGTGCAAAGCGGATCTGGAAATCCACTCTTGACTTTCTTGGTCTGCTGACATCTCCAAAACCTTTCCTCAGTGTGCAACGGAGCGATGTTCTCATCGGAAATGCCAGAATTCAAACCGTGCTGCAATGGCAGAAAGCAAGATGTCTGTCATAGACCCATACTTTCTGAGCCTTTGGTGATTGGGCTAAGTCATGTGATAAATGCACCTAAAGGTGATTCGGGACTGAGGTGAAGTTGTACGTTGCCGAATACAAGAAAAAAACGCTGCATTTCCCACTTGAAGCCCCCAGGTAAGTATGTATAAATGTAGGCAAAAGAAAGCAACCCAGGAGTTGGCCCCCTCCTGCTTCTCTGACTCCATAGAGAAGGCATTAGAGTGTCAAGATGTAAGTTGCACACTATCAAGGTCACCGGCCACAGAACTGATGGTCGCAATGCGCCCCAACTTCTTTGAGCTGTCAACCCCCCCCCCCCCTCACCCCCCCCAGCAGATCGCATTCAAAGAGGCCATGCTGCAAATTTTCAGTTATTTTGCAGCCTTCAGGCCCCATGGAATCGCAGGAGCTTCCAGTCTGGTTACTGACTGCTGCCCCGCTCCCTAGTGCCAACTGCCACCTCCCTAGTGCCGACTGCCACCTCCCTGGTGCCAGCTGCCCCCTCAGGACCCATTACTGTGCCTCCGCCGACTTCCACTCCAGTCTAAGATAAACTCTGGTTCCTGGTGCCAATGGATGATCCGGTGCAGGCAACAATGTCGGGTCCCGGGCCGACGTCTGCTTGAGCCCAATCAATATGAAACCACAATCAGTTGTCTTGTAGCCTGACTCTAACCCAGTGCCTTAGCTGTGTTGCAGCCGTCAGTAGAGTCTTCATTATCTTTTTGGTTCTGACTCGGATCCTATGCTACAGTGTAGCTTGGAATACTGATGATGGTGAGTGGGTGGCATGCTCATTATACTGATGATGCCTTATAACCTTGATGTACAAAACACCAGTGGGATGGATAAATCCGCTGAGGCAGAGCGTGACTCTCCACATGGGTCACCAACCGAGGCAGGTGTCCAGGCGACATAAACTGGCCCAGATGACCCAGATTTTCTTACCAAGCAGCCTACAACAGAGTCTAATTGTACAGGCCTCCACTAGTAAGGTTAACACTGGTTATTTTGCAACCAATACCCTAGTTAAAGAATCTAAAGTGATTAATGACTTTGCTAAATAAGTGTTTTTCTCTGCAGCGTGGAACTGTGATCCATAAGTGAAGTCTATTAGGCCAATACACACATGCTATTTGGTACATGGCCGGTGAAACCTTACCAGCAGTTCCAGAGGACCTTTAAGGTCTCTGGCTCAGACGTTTCATAACCAGCAGGAGTGGAAAAGTACGGTATCCTTGCCAGCTTGGAAACCGCAGACTGCATTGGCAGGGCCGTTGACACCAGTGTCATATTTGGATGAAGTCCACCGCTTTCTTCAGGGGGTGTACAGGCATTGATAATGGAAATGTACTTTGATGGATTGCACCTCTTTGGAGAGAATGGAGGCTCTGCTCTGGAACACTTTAAAATTCCAATAATTTAGGGATTATTGCAGAGGATTGGCTTAGAGGCAGTGACAGCCTTCACAGCCAGTGATGCAGCGGACAGCCCAGTCCTTTTAAGGCCATGGATGTGGAACCTGCAGATTGTGCATAGACCAGCAAGGGTATCAGTCCTTCAATACCTTTCCCCCTGCTACCACTGCCAACAACCCGCCTTAGTTTGTCCTAAGCATCTCATGGCCAACCAATGGGTGGACAAGATTGAACACTTCCTCCTTATTTGGTGATTTTTCATGTGTAATAGATGGGTCTTGCAAATGGTTCAAAAAAGTCTATGCCATGCCTTTTTTCTCCTCATCAGATATCCCTCCCACAGCAGAATGAATTTCGGAAAAGCATCTACATCTATCCATTGCTCTACGGGGTATGCCTATTGCCTTCCAAGCATGCATGCAGTGGTCATTGGACTGGGGGCAGGGATTATTATTGCTGCTACTTCCTCGTCCTGAAAAAACACAAGGGACTCGACCCTCTGACCCCTGAATGCCTTCCTGTGAAAGGACACATTTGGAATCCTTACATTGGCTCACTTCCTTTCTGCTCTGGAGCCCGGAGACTTCATGGTGTCTTTGGACTCGCAAGAAGTTCCAGTTTGTCATGCTCTCCTTCAGCCCCACCAGCATACCTCAGGCATTCATGAAAGTGTATGCAGTATCACTGTCCATCTTCAGAGGTCAAGAGTTCCTGTATTCCTGTACCTCGATGAGTGGCTGCTGTAGGCAGCCATCTAAGCGGTTTAAGATAAATGAGCCAAAGTCCCACCTGATTCCTTCACAGGGGTTTCCATTCATTGGGGCAAATCTGAGCATTGTGGAGTTCGAGGCCTTTCCTTAAAGCTCATCCTCTCTTTCAGAAGATCCCTCCACCACTATAACCAACTTCCGCAACTTCATGATGAGTGTCGCTGACTGAATGAAGACTAACTGCCTTAAACTCAACATAGACAAGACAGAAATGCTGATCTTTGCAAATAACATCTCTCTGTGGGACGACACCTAGTGGCCCTTTGAACTTGAATCCACACCCACAGACCACATCCACAACCTTGGCATCATCCTGGACAGCAAACTCACCATGAAACACCAGATTAATGCAGTCTCCTCTGCCTGATTTCACATCCTTTGTATTCCCTGGAAAACCTTCGGATGGCTCCCCGCCAACACCAGGAAAACCACCACTCAAGCCCTAGTCTAGATAGGGTGGAAACCTACACTGTGTTTCTACTGAAAACTATCTGCTAGAAGTTTAAAGCCTCTGTGAACAGCCTCACCAGGACTGATGAATACCAAAAGGCGCTGAGGGCCTGGTTGGAATCCAGAAATGCCAGTGGGCAGGATGAAGAGCCTCTGGTGGAGGCAGAGAATGTGGATGAGCAACAGGAGGGGCAATTGAACCTGCTAGGAGGGAGGGTACCTTATGTGGATGGCAGCAGTGTTTCTCAAAGGGGTCTGTCCCAAGAGGAGTTGGAGGACAGAGAGAGAGATAGGGTGCCTGAGAGGGAGCTTGCTAAGCTCAGGCTGGGGAAGGAGGGTAACATAGAGAATAAGAAGTTGGAGTTGGAAAAGCAGAACGTGGCCATGGAGGAAAAGAGGATGCTTCTAGACGATGAGGGAGGGTTGAGGGAGTTGAATCTGAAAGCAAAGAGTTTAGAGCTCAATCCCTCTGGTGGTAGCACACCATCAGTGCCTGGGGAAGGAAAGGGATACATTCCCAAATATGTTATTAAGGATTTTATGAAGCATGAGGACATTGGTCAGTGGTTAAAGGCCTATGAAGTTGCAAAGAAGTTCCACCGGGTACCTGAGAAAGATTGGGGAGCAGGGTTGTGGGGCTGCTTTGTCAGTGAAGGGAGGGAAACCTTGCTGAACTTGCCCACTGAGGATCTGATGTCCTATGCCCCCATAAAGGAAGCCTTGATAGCCAGGTATAGGTTGACTCCAGAGCTTTATAGGCAGAAATTTGGAAACTGTAGGAAGCTGGAGTCAAGTACCTGGGTGGAGTATGTGTCCTATATTAGCAGAAAACCGGATGCTTGTGGTGAAGGGTAGCAAGGTGAATGATTTGCAGGGGCTCTATGATTTGGTTGCATGGGAGCACATGTCAAATAATTGTTTACCAGAACTGCGCCAGCACCTGATTGACAGTAAGCTGACTGATCCCAGGAAGCTTTCTGTGGAGGCGGACCGCTGGGTCAGCACCAGGGTCCAAAAAGGTTGTGTGGGAGACTCCGCCAAAGGTGGGCTGGGTCCTCAGCAGAAGAGTGGGGTGGGCAAGGGTAAACAGAAGGAGTTCTAAAAAGGGCCCCAAAGTAATCCACAAGGGAGCCAAGGTAAGGGTTCCTAGCCTCCCACTGAGAAGAAGCCTGGGTCCCGAAAGGTAAACCTGTTCAGAGGGGTTCCAAGGCTTGTTATGGTTGTGGTTAGGTGGTCCACTTCCAAGGGGATCCTAGGTATCCCACAAATATTACCACTGCACCCACTGGTGCACCGCCCCAGAGGGCTAGTGTTGTCTTGGGGTAGGAGGCAGGTGCCCAATATGGGTGGGGTGCCGCAGAAATGTCACTGGTCTCTTTAGGAGACAGTGAGATGTTCCCAAGAGATCATCTGCCTTATAACACTAAAAAGTACAGGTAGTGGGTGACCATCAATAGCCATTGTGTGGAGGCTCTGAGAGACACCAGAGCCAGTGTGACAGTTGTCGGCTGGTGTCTGAAGAGCAGGTGGTCCACAACGCATTCTACCCAGTAGTTGCCGCTGACAATTCAGAGTGCCTCTGCAAAATGGCACAGGTTCCCTTTGAGTGTGTGGGGGGTCTCGGGTACCTTGAAAGTAGCTGTGAGGCCAGCCATGCTGGTTGACTGTCTGCTAGGCAATGATTTGGAGAGCTTCCTCTTGGGCGAAGGTGGAGCGGAGGTCTCCTGGAGACGTTGGGTCTGCCTGAGTGGGTGTGTGTGACCACTCTGTCTATGGCAGCCAGTAAGGGCATTCAAGAGGACCTGGAGCCTGAAAGAGTGGCTCAGGTGCTTGCCAGAAAAAGACGAGGCAGGGGGCATGGGAAACGGGCCCCCAAAGTTCCCATGGTCCCGGAGGAGGCAAATCTTGAGGGGGATGCTGCCATGGACCCTACAGGGGAACAAGTGGCGAACTGGGGGACCTGCCTGAGCGGACCCATTGGAGCAGGAAGGAGGCCCCTCCAGGGAAGAATCTGCCAGGAGCAGCAGAAGTGCCCTTCTCTTGTTGGTTGCGGCAGCAGGCTGCAAACCAGGCAGCTAGTGATCAGTCTGGGTCACACTGGATTTACTGGGAGAATGGTCTCCTGCATAGCGCGCCTAAGGTTGCTGAACCCGGGTCAGTCCATGTGCTGCTGGTACCCCAGCTCTTCAGAGCCTTCCTACTGGGTCTGGCTCATGGTGTGCCTTTGGCAGGGCATTTGGGGCAAAACAAGACCTTTGAAAGGCTTGTCACCCACTTTTACTGGCCCCAAATGCGCAACCACTCTGATACTCATTGTAGGTCTTACCAGACTTGACAGGCAAGTGGCAAGAGAGGGAGGAAGTGTATGGCTCCTCTACAACCTTTCCCTGTGCTCAACACCCTCTTTGAGATGGTGGGTATTGACATAGTGGTGCCTCTGGATCCTAAGACAGCCATGGGCAACAGGTTCATCCTAGTCTTGGTGGACCATGCCACCCGGTAGCCATCCCTCTCCGGACTGTGACTGCCCCCGTGGTGGGTTTGCATTGATGGGGATTTCCTCCCGTGTGGGGTTCCCCAGCGAGGTGGTGTCCAACCATGGTACCAACTTCATATTTAAGTATATGAAGTCCCTGTTGCAGTAGTGCGGGGTTACATACAAGTTCACCACTCCTTACCTGCCCCAAGGTAATTGGCTGGTTGAGAGATTCAACTGGACCCTGAAGGGCATGATTATGAGTCTTGGTGAACCCATGAGGCATAAGTAGGACGTCCTCTTACCATGCCTTCTCTTTGCTTACAGAGAGGTACCACAGAAGTCCTTAGGGTTCAGTCCCTGTGAGCTGCTGTACGGCCATCCTGTAAGAGGCCCTCTGAGTCTGGTGAAAGAAGGATTGGAGAAAGCTCCCAGTAAACCTCCCCAGGAATTATTTAGCAACATGCTGGCCTTCAGAAACCAGACTAAGCGCTTTAGGCAACTTGCTCAGGCGAACCTAGAAGCCAGCCAGGAGGAAATGAAATGGTGGTATGATCAGAATGCTACTCTGATCGAGTTTCAGCCTGGACAGAAAGTATGGGTCATGGCCCCAGTGGATCCTTGTGCACTCCAGGATAAGTGGACCGGACCATTTGAGGTGGTGGAGCGCTAGACTAACGTCACCTACTTGGTGGACTTCAGTCTCCAAGAACCCTTTGCGAGTCCTGCACGTTAAATGCCTGAAGCCCCACGTGGAGAGGTCCAAAGTGGGCATGCTCCTAGCAACAGATGCTGGAATGGAAGAGGAGACTGTCACAATGGGTCAGTGGACGGTGTAACCCTCTCACCCGCCCTGACTCCTGAACAGCAGAGTGACTGTCGCCAACAGTTGGGACAGTTCGCTGCTTTGTTCTGCCTGACCCCTGCTGTCATTCTCTGTTGTGTCTATGATGTTGAGACTGGGGACAGTCCTCCTGTAAAACACTACATTTACAGAGTGACTGACAGGGTCAAGGCTTGCATCAAGGATCAGGTCTCCAAGATGTTCGAGCTAGAAGTGATTGAACCCTCAAACAGCCCTTGGGCCAGCCCAGTGGTCTTGGTCCCAAAAGCTGATGCACCCGGCGCCACGCCTGAACTCCGGTTCTGTGTGGACTACCGAGGGCTCAATTCGGTCACCAGGACTGATGCGCATCCCATCCCCAGAGCTGATGAGCTCATAGATCGGTTAGGAGCTGCCCGGTACCTCAGTACGTTTGACTTAACATCTGGGTACTGGCAGATTGCCTTAACTGATGGGGCAAAGGAGAGGTCGGCATTCTCCATGCCAAAGGGGCACTACCAATTCCGGGTGATGCCCCTTGGGTTGAAGAATGCCCCGCCACCTTTCAGAGGTTGGTCAACTAGGTGTTGGCTGGACTGGCGGATTTCAGTGCCGCCTACCCAGATGACATCGCAGTGTTCAGTGCCACTTGGGAGGAGCATCTCTACCACCTCTGGGAAGTGTTGAAGGCTCTGCACGGCAGGCCTCACAGTCAAGGCGAGTAAGTGTCAGATCAGGCAGGGTTCCGTGGTATACTTGGGACACCAGGAAGGGAGCGGCCAGGTGGCACCCCTACAGCCCAAGATTGATACCATTCTGGCTTGGGAGCCCCCCATATCCAGACAGAAGTGAGAGCCTTTTTAGGACTCACAAGGTATTACAGGAGATTTGTCAAGGGGTATGGCACAATTGTTGCCCCCTTGAGAGAGCTGACTTTCATGAAGCAGCCAAAGAAGGTGAATTTTACTGATGCCTGCCAGAAGGCTTTTGATGCCCTGAAATCTGCCATGTGCACGGCGCCCGCGATACAGTCGCCTAAATTATCAAGGGAATTCATTGTGCAGACAGATGCTTCAGAGCATGGTGTGGGAGTGGTGCTCTTATAGCTAAAAGAGGAAGGCCTAGACCAACCTGTAGTCGGAAGTTACTTCCACAGGAACAGAGGTGGAGTGCGATTGAGCGTGAGGCATTTGCTGTGGTCTGAGCGCTAAAGGAGCTGAGGCCATACTTGTTTGGTACTCATTTCCGGGTTCAGACAGACCACAGGCCCCTCAGATGGTTGATGCAGATGAGTGGTGAGAATCCAAAGCTGTTGAGGTGGTCCATTTCCCTACAGGGGATGGACTTTATGGTGGAACACCGCCATGATACAGAACACGCCAATGCTGATGGTCTTTCCAGATTTTTCCGCCTTAGTGAAGAGAACTCCCAAGAGGGTGGGTAGTTCTCCCCACATTTCAGCTGGAGGGGACTTGTGTTAGACCTGGCACCATTGGCGTGGGTCTCCCCTAATGTTTTTGCCTTTGCCTCCTGTGTTTTTGCTGTGTTGGACTCCGTTTTGCTGGTCTTGCTTTGGGCACTTTGCCACTGCTGTTCAGTGCCAAAGTGCAAGTGCTCCCTTTATAAAGTGTTGGTATGGATTAATGATTCGATGATGGGCTTGATTCTCTTGTCAGACCCTAGTATAGTGCACTGTGTGTGCGCTCAGGGCCTGTAAATCAAATGCTGCTAGTGGGCTGCATCACTGATTGTGCCATCCAGAGAAGCAGCCTTTAAAATGTGACTGGCCTGCCATTGCAGAGCCCATGTGCAGTCTGGACTGCCATGTCGACTTGGCAAGTGCACACACTTGCCAGTCCCTAAACCTTCCCATTTCTACATATTAGTCACCCCTAAGGTAGGCCAAAGATACCCTTGTGGGCAGGGTGCATTGTATGTGAAAGGTAGGACATGCCCTGATGTGTGTGGCATGTCCTGATAGTGAACTGCCAATCTTGTTTTTCACTATTGCAAGGCTACCTGTTCCCATAGGACAGAATGAGGAGTTTGTTTATAACATCTTATAAACATAACTGGCCCTGGGAACATGGTAGAAAAATAAAGTTTAGTATGCCTGAACTCAGAATGTTAAAGTGCATCTTTTAGTGAGGGTGTTTTTACATTCTGTGTTTAAAAATACCACTTTTAGCAAGTAGGTATTTTCTTGCCTAACCATCCAGTGTGCCTCTGCTAGGTTTGTGTATTGCACATCTGGCTTTTGGATGACAGAGGCTGGAGAGGGGCAGCGGCTCCAGAAGTCTGATTAGTCAGGCTTGGGCTGAATAGGCCTGGTCTGCATTTGGAGTTGTGGGAAGAGTAACACCTGTACCTGAATAGAGCTGTGCGTGCCCCCCTGTGGTGTGTCTGGAGCCAGTGCTCACACCGACAATGGGAGGTTGTTGTGCACTTGCAAAGTGCCCCACAGTACTGGTTTTGGCTGGGTAAAGACACTCTCTGCCTTCAGGAAAGAAAAGATTTTTGGGTATAAAAAGAGGGGCCCAGACCCAAGACTTTTAGATCACTTCTGGGAATCAAGAGAAACCTGTGCCAAAGAGAAGAGCCGGAGAAGCTGAGGAGGAATACTGCCCCTGTGCTGTTTGCTGTCTGGGGTTGGCCTGCAATGGCTGCTTGCTGCCATGGAAAGGAGAAAGGGACTTTGCTGTTTGCTTTATCATCTTGAGGAAGATCTACAAGGGCTTGAAACTGAGTTTGCCTCCTGTTCTGAAGTCTCAGGGACACAACACTTCATCCCTTCTGTCTCTCTGCATCTGGAACTGCTGTTTTAGCTGCTACAGAAGGAAATTGCAACACCGATGCCGGCAAGCGACGCAGTAACCCGCACCGAAGCCGTGGGCACCGCTCGTGAAGAGCACAGCACACCGCCCCAACTTGCCCCATAGGGCTGACGCCGTGCCGCATCGACTCCGAAGCAGTCATGGAGGCCGCTGCCTGCACCAGAGCCGAGGATACCGCTCATGACATCCACAACGCACGTCCCAACTTGCACCGCAGCCCCGACTTCATCGACGCCGGTGCTTCATCAACACGGAGCAGATCCTAGACGTAGGTGACTCCAGAATCCATCAACATCGTACCGTCTTAAGGAACCGCCGCCTTGCCGCCATTTGTGACGTCACCTCCACAGTAAGAAACCCACTTCTCTCCTCTCCTGCCCTGCAGTAAGGAACAGAGGCATGACCTTACCTGGGGCCATAAGGAACTGATGCCGCAGGCGCCAATGAAGCATCACCTCCGCGATGCCGTGCACTGTCTTTGCTTACATCAATTCCAAGGTACCGTCCTTTGTGGGTCTGCTTGACTTTGGGCCCGACATCACGCACCACGCAGTCGGCACCGTTCTTTGGGATTTTCATCTGTCACAACGTCGTAATAACTCCAGGTGGAGTTATTTGTTGCTAGAACCTTTATTTGAGTGAATAACCTATGTCTAAGGATATTTTTGATACTGTATTGTGGATTTTTGTTGTTTGGTCTTCTTTTGGTTTAGATAAAGATTACTTATTTTTCTAAACTGGTGTGGTGTCTATTACGGTATGTTTTCACAAATACTTTACACACTGCCTCTGAGATAAGACTGTCTGCTCGTGCCAAGTTACTAAGGGGATGAGCAGGGGATATTTTAGGAGTGTATCCCCCTTACCCTGACTAGAAGCAAGGGCCCCTATTTGGACAAAGGTACCTCCCTCTGCCAACTAGAGACCCCCATTTCTAACAATACCCAACATACTTTACCTACTGGTGCAATGCTCTGGGCAAACCCTCTTACCATTTTTCCTCCGATTGACCTTTTCTTCGCCACCTGAGAAGGTGAAGGGCGTTAGTTTTGAATTAAACAATTTCTATTAACAGTGTAACCCATTTGTTTATACAGTAAGGGCCAGGAATCAGTGACTATAGTTATGAAGGTTTATTACAAGTTAGTAGTTAGGCTAAGATAAACAAATCTCAGTACCATGCTGTAAATATACTGAATAACAACTAGGTACCCCAACCTCCTAAAAACGTTTAGACATACCAGTATAAGGCAAACAAGTAGTTAAGTCGCAGCAATACAAAGGATTAATAGCAATATTTGCTTCTCAGAGAATAGTTTCTGGTTCTCTCTTCTGTACATGAGTAAAATCTAAAATTGTCTAAGTTAAGTCCAAACTAAGAGAATGATTCAATAGTTTAAAGAGCTCTCAAAAATCAGGAAAAGCGAACACATAGGAAAATGCAGGGAAGTGCCGGAAGGTGTCAGCATTTTAGAAGGTCAGTCAAGAGTCTTTTTGGGTCAGGGAAATGAGTGTTAGCCTAAGCCACACTCACCAAAGAATCAAAGGGAAAAAGCATACGGTGTTTGCATCAACAGGGACTACATTATCTTTTCCATTCTCACGTTTTAAGCTGCAACATTCACCAAATATCCCAGGCGGAACATGGGAACCTTACTGTTCTTTATCAAATGCAGTTTGCAACAGTGTTGAATGGACACTTTCAGTTAACATTTTGGCTCCCCGTGTTCCTTTCCAAGGTCTTCTTCTCAGGCTCTCTCTCTATCACTAGTAAAGTGTTGTTTCTATTCTCAAACTAACAAACCATGTGAATGTACCTACAAGGAGAAAGACATGCAAGCAGAAAATAGAAAACAGCATTTTGTGCTAGAAGAAATTCAGGCCTAATCAGGGCAACTTAAAGTATTAAATCAATGGTGGACATTTAATATGCATGTGCTCTTTCAAACACAAATGAATGTAAAATATCAATACATTAGAGTCACATCACATGTGGCATATGGTAAAATCTTCAATACTTGTGAATAGGTATGAATAAGAACTACATTTAACTGCACATTTAAAACAATGCACACATTACATAAATCATTGTCATTTCTAAAGTAACCACTTTAATAATGTGAGTATGGTTTGTATTCAATCATCTAAACAGTAAATGTTGCTTAATGAATTAAGGCACACAGACATATATATGGATCTCTAATTCTACAGTAAATGCACTTCAATGGTGATGTCAAGAGCTACACTTTAAATTTTTATCGTTAGGGCACACAGAAAACAAGTTCTACATGAATGTTTATGTTGCGTATTTGTGACGTGTAAGAGTGGATCCAAGATTACACTGCTCCATTCATAAGTAATATAACATACTTACGATACTTACCCACCATTCCTAACCTATCATATCTATCTATTGTCTTTATCTACACCAGCCTTCCATACCATGCCCAACCCACCATGCCTACCTTGTACCAAACTTTCCTAAAATATCTACCTATTGAACCCAACATATGTAACCTGCTTTACATACCATAAATATTCTACCATACCTAGTTTGCTGCCCATACTCAGCCTAACATATCTCCCAAACCTAGATACTATACCTGCAGAGGTGGAGGGAGATTTAGTTATGGTAGGTTAGGTATGGTAGGTAAGTAATTGTAGGTATTCTAGTTATCCTAGATGTGATATGTATAGTATGTTACATATGGTAGGTATATTGTAGGTAAGTAGTTATGGTAGGAGAACAGGGATGGTAAGTAAAGGGATGGTTGTGACTTTGGTGTCCATCTGAAATGTCTAAATATAATCACCCTCCCTGCGTACCCAGACTTGTGGTGAAAAAGAAAATATTTTTTTAAAAACACTTACCTGGGCCAGCCAGCCGCCGCCTTCTTCCTCCGTCCTCCTCTTCCTGTCTCTGCCGGCAATAGGAAGCACCCGGGCTCCAGAGCTCCCAGGCTCCGCCTTTTTTTTTTTACACAATTTTATTGATTTCATTACAGTTCTTATGTTCTACAAAAGCTGCCATTTGGTCAATAGCATAGGCATATGCTTAATTGATCTTCGGTTACAATGCTATAAGCAAACTGTAATTGTACATATAAACATTTATATATATATTAGCATCCATTGCTAAGACATATATCAAATATCATGGGTAATGACCGCTATTGTACTTAATCAAATATATAGTATATGGATCAGTTCTACTCCTTAAACTACAAATTAATATTCCCTATTCTAAAGTTACCCCCCCTCCCACCCGTTGTCCTGGCTTCCCACAGGCTTGTGCGTATATTGAAACGTTATTTTGTCTTATTTATGAGTATCCCAGGCTCCCCATAGCAAATCACAATGCTGCAATGTAGCGTTTAGATTGGTCTAAGTGCTGTGGATCGACACTCAGACAGGAAATGTGAGGCTTTACATGTCCCTCACCAGGCTGTGCAAAGCAAGCCTGGTGGGAAAAATGCAAAGTGCACAGAACTGTTTGGCCGGCCAGAGAGGGCCAGCCAGGCTGTCATGCGCACTTAAGGAACGTAAACCACTCCTCTCCCTGATCTGGTCCAGCCTCACCCCGAGAGCCACTGACTCAATAGGAAAAATAAAATGATAACGATACGTAATTATAATTTAATTTTTTCCTTTTGAGCAGCGGGGTGCCGCTCCACCGTCTTAGCGGAGGAGCTGCCACTGCTGGGGACCTTTCTAATATGGCTTGGCAAATTGGCCTAAGTACACCTTTTCTGCAGCTGACTCTCAATATTGCTAGGGTGAGCAGTCAAATGCTTTTCAGGGTGGTTGTGAGGGGGCAAGAGGTCAGTACTCCACAAACAGGCTTAATAATGGGAGCTCAGTTACAACGCAAACAGTTCCATAGCAATTAAATGGGTGCGTAAACGTTTTTCTGTAGAATTCCAACTTTCAATGTGCCTAATTAAATCAAAAACACTAGATGGCAGTATTGAGTTGAATTAATGACCCTAAAAGCATAGCTTACTAATTTGGAAACCGACAGACTCTAAAGATATAATGTTGGCATCAAGAAACCGTGCCGCAGAACTTTTAAATCGTCTCTGCTTCAATAGAAAAGGATGCTGGCATAAAGGCCAGTCAAATTCTTCTACGATACAAAATGAGAAGAGTTTCAGAACTAAAGTAACAAGAGGGCTTTTCTTTCCTTATTTCAGTGCGCTTTAGTTCTGTTACTCGTCTCTTTTTTGTAGGATTCCACTGGCCTGTATGTGAACACTCTTTCCTTTTGAAACAGAGCCGATTTCAACTTCCATTCTTGAGGCAAACATTTTATGTTTAGAAGCTGTAGGTTTCCAAATCAGCTCACATTTAACTGTCATTTGATTTAATTAGACACTTTGAGAGTAGGAATTCTACAAAAATAGCGTATGCACACATTTTCTGGGGATCATTTTCACCTCTTATTTTACATCGCATTTTCATTTAGAACACATGCAAAGTAAAGCAAAGCATGTGCAAAGTAAAGCATATGTTGTAAATGACTGTGATTTCAAATATGCTTTCTAAATGTAAGTCTACATAAATTATTATTTGTAAAGTTAACACACTCCAATGATGCATTGCTCAGCGTTTATGATAGTAAAAGAAGGTACCCTTTCGCTGCTAGGCCTTCCGTTCTCCCCCACATCCCCGTGCTAAGCCTTTTTTTGGCTATTTTGGGTCATTCACAATTAGGCCCCTGAAACTTTCTGTCCACATAAGGTATCCACCCCAAATTTGGGTCCTTTTCTTCCGACATCATGGGGATTTAAAGGTACCCAGGGTTTGTGGTTACCACTGGAGGGTACCTAAAAATATGCCAAAATACAGCAAAACTTTGTCTATCGTGAGAAAAATGGGGAAAAAGCACTGAATAAGAAAGAATCTGTTTTTTCCCTGTAAATGGTATCAACAAAGGGTTTGTGGAGCTGAAATCACCATCTTGCCAGCTTTCAAGGATAGGCAGGCAGACTTTTGGCAGAAAACCAACATTTTCTACACAGTTTTTGCATTTTACTGGGTCATAGCCTATTTTTGCTGCTTTTTGTGCTTTCAACCTCCTTCCAGTTAATGGTAGAAATAGGTGTGAAAGCAATAATGGATCCCAGACAGCTATACATTTCTGAAAAGCAGACAAAATTCTGAATTCCACAAGGGGTCATTTGTGTAGATCCTTCAAGTTTTTTTTATAGAAACTAACAGTTGAAATTAGGAGATATTGAAAATATTTCGAAAAAAACACATTTTTTAAAGCAATATACCATTACATTCACTGGACCCTTCTGGTTGTCGGGATATATATGACTAATAGGTTCACCAAGAACCTGAGGAACCCAGAGCCAATAACTGAGCTGCGTCTTGCATTGGTTTTTCATTGTGTACCAGGTATATAGGAATTAATTTGGTAAAATATAAAGAGTGAAAAATAGGAATCAAGGACACCTAGGTATTTCTGAAATTAGAACAAAATATAGAGTTTAGAAGCACTAGTTATTTGCACATCTTTGAAATTGTGTGTACCCATACTAGCATGTGAATTATAGGAAATTTTTCAAAGTGACTTCTTTTTTACACATTGTCTTACATTTGGAAGGTATACATGCGTAGAACGTCAATAGGTAATAACAGTTGCTCGATAGTTCTGTGTTCCCCTAAGTCTCCCGATAAAAATGGTACCTCACTTGTGTGGGTAGGCCTAGTGACTGCAACAGGAAACGGGCCAAAACACAACATGGGTACACCACATTTCTACAGTGAAAACGGACCCTTTTTTTGCAAAGTGCCTAGCTGTGGAATATGAACCCTAGCTCAGCCTGCACCTTGGGAAACCTAGCAAACCTATACCTTTATGAACACTAGACACCCAGGGGAATCCAGGATGGGGTGATTTGTGTGGCTCTCCTCAGGTTCTGTTACCCAGAATCCCTTGCAAACCTCATACTTTGTAAGAAAAAAACAAATTTTCCTCACATTTCTGTGATGGAAAGTTCTGGAATCTGCATGGATCCACACAATTCCGCCTACACCACATTCCCCAAAGTCTCCCAATAAAAATGGTACCTCACTTGTGTGGGTAGGCCAAGTGCCCATGGTAGGGAAGGGTCCAAAAGGTATTGTGGAGTGCCCACGACAGGAAATGGGCCAAAACACAGCTTGGAGACACAACATTTTTGCAGTGAAAACTGACCCTTTTTTTGCAAAGTGCCTAGCGGTGTATTTTGAACACTAGCTCTGGCATCACCCAGGGAAACCTAGTACACCTATACATTTTTTAAAACTAGACACCCAGAGAAATCCAGGATGGGGTGTCTCGTGTGGCTCTCAACAGGTTTTGTTATTTATAATCCCTTGCAAATCTCAAATTTTGTAAAATAAAAAAACATTTTCCTCAGATTTCTGTGATGGAAAGTTCTGGAATCTGAGTGGATCCACAAACTTCCACCCACCCGCATTCTCCAAAGTCTCCCAATAAAAATGGCGCCCAACCTGTGTGGGTGGGCCAAGTGCCCGTGGCAGGGAAGGGCCCAAAACGTATTGTGGAGACGTCAAAATGACCTATCACCAATGACCTGGTTTTGCTAGGGGGGGTGGGCATCTGGGTTTTTGGCCCTGGGCTCACCGGCCAATCAGGGAAACCTACTAAACCCACACATTTCTGAAAACTAGATACCCGGGGTAGTTCAGGGAACAATGGCTTGCATGGACCTGCCAATTTCTTCCTACCCAGAATCCCCTGCAAACCTCAAATTTAGCTGAAATATCGAATCTTTTTCAAATTTCTGTGTGGTACAGTTGTGGGAACACCGGGCTGGCACAAATTTCACATCACCCAGTGTTCCCCGAGGTCTCCTGATAAAAATTGCACCTCACTCGTGTGGGTGGGCCAAGTACCCGTGACATGCAAGGGCCCAAAATATATTATGGAGATATCAAAATGACCTATCATTAAAATATCTGGTTTTGCAATGGGGCACCTGAGTTTTTGGCCCCGGGCTCAGCAGCCATCCAGGAAAACCCGCCAAGCCCACATGTTTCTGAAAACTAGACACCCTGGGAAGTTAAGGGAGGTATGGGTTGCATGGATCCCCCAACGTTTTTCTACCCAGAATCCCCTGCAAACCTCAAATGTAGCTGAAAAACCCACCTTTTCTCACATTTCTGTGTGGTCAAGTTGTGGGATCAGCAGGCTAACACAAATTTTCTACCACACAGGTCTCCTGGTAAAAATGGTACCTCACTCATGTGGGTGGGCCAAGTACCCGTGACAGGCAAGGGCCCAAAACGTATTGTGGAGACATCAAAAATACCTATCACAAAACAACCTGGTTTTGTGCGTGGAAGGGGGGCACTTGGGTTTTTGGCCCTGGGCTCGGCTGCCATCTAGGGAAACCTACCACACCCACACATTTCTGAAAACTAGCCACCCTGAGGAGTCCTTGGAGGTATGGGTTGCATGCATCCCCCAATGTTTCACTTTCCAGAATCCCCTCCAAATTTAGCCAAAATAAATCAATTTTTTCTCACGTTTCTGCGTGGGAAAGTTGTGGGATCACTGCGCTAACATAAATTTCCTACCACCCAGCCTTCCCCCAGGTCTCCCAATAAAAATAGTACCTCACTTGTGTGGGTGGGCCAGGTACTCTTGACAGGCAAGGGCGCAAAACGTAATGTGGAGACATCAATGTTACCTATCACAAACAACCTGGGTTTGTAAGGGGGGCACCTGGGTTTTTGGCCCCATGCTCGGTAGCCATCTAAGGAAACCTACCAAAGCCACATGTTTCCGAATACTAGAAAACTAGACACCCTGTGGAGTCCAGGGAGGTATGGCCTCCGTGGCTCCTCCGACGTTTTCCTACCCAAAATCCCCTGCAAACCTCAAATTTAGCTGGAAACAAAAACCCTTTTTTCACACATTTTTGTGTGGGATCACTGTGCGGGCACAAATGTCCTTGCAACCACCATCCACCCCCACCACCAGCCAAGCACCATCCACACACATTGCCAGCCAAGAGCCATCAATGCACACTGCCAGCCATGTGCCATCCATGACACCACTAGCTAAGCTTCATCCATGTACACCGCCAGCCAACTGATATCAGTGCACACAGCCAGCCAAGCAATATCCACACGCCCCGCCATCCAAGCACCACCCACGCACTCTGCCAGCCAAACTCAATCCCCGCACACCACCAGCCAAGCGTCATCCCCGCACAACACCAGCCAATCAGGGCCGGATTGGGAACAGTAACCAGCCCTGGCAGATTGCTACTCGACTGGCCCTAGGAGGGGGGATGTGTAAGTAAAAAGCACCGCTCCCGCTTTTGGTACTGGGGTCTGATATTGCAGCACTGCTGCAAAACTGTCCCCTAGTGACAAAACTACCCCAGAAACCCGACCCACTCCCCTTTGACCCACTGGTAAAATACCCAGTGCCCGCTACAGCCAGTCCGGCCCTGCAGCCAATCACCAGTCCACGTACACTTCCAGCCAAGCGCCAATCCACGCACACCACCAGGCAAGTGCCATTCTATACACACCGTCATCAAGCCAGAGTCCACCCACATGATTAGCCAAGTGCAGGTCCACACACAGTGCCTGCAAAATGCCAGCCAAAGGTCAGTACATGCAGACTGTCAGCCAAACTCTAGGTTACACTCACACAAACTATGCCTGGTTTCTAGTGGTTTTTTTGCCCCCACTTGGGTGCAGGTGAGAATAAAAATATCACTGAAACAGCCAAAATGCATACCTAAAAAAAAAAAGGGAGTGACCCTTTCTTATTGGGCTTCTTACTGGCAGGCCCATAAACATGCCCCTGGTGCCTAGTGGGCTTTCTACCCCCCCCCCTGCCGGGCATATAAGGGGCTATTGCCCTGATCTGCCCTTCGGGGGCAGAAAGACTTTTTTTGGCGGTGGGGACATTAGCATGCCCATTCTCTGCAGCCCCCACCCCTACGTATAAAAAACAAAACAAAATCCCTGGTGCCTAGTGTGCTTTCTGCCCCCCCCCCCCGGGGGCAGGTTGGGGGCTATTGCCTCCATCTGCCCCCCCACCATCCTTACTAGCTAATTACACAACTACCCCACTAGTTTGGAGACTCGGCCCAGAATGCCCTTGTCTTTGAGGCAAAAGGCGTCCAATAATAATCCCTCTGACGCTCACAGAGAAAATGGGCCAAATGGTAAGGGATAGGAAGGGCGGTGTCAGAATTCCAGACCATACCGGGAGGTTATAGGCAGGCAATATTCAAGAGAATCTTATCCATCATGAGTCAGATTGCACCTCATGTTAACAATTTCCCATTCTCTTGAGCCATACCTTAGTATTGTAACCAAACCCTCTCATAGATTTTTATTGTCCAAATTCAGATTTAATTTGATCCATTTTACCTTGGGTAGCTACCAATCATGGGCCAAACCAGAACTTGACCCACCTTGTAGCTGCGATAACTTCTCTCAACAAGATACAATGCATTTTATCATGTTTTGCGGGTTATACACGGACATAAGAAAAAAATATTTGTTTCCGATCCTGAGAGAGGCCGACTTTCGCCAAGTCAGGCCCGCACTTATTTATCTCCAGTTGTTGAGTAATACCTGCACTATTTATTGCGTGGCCAGTTTTTTAGCGGCGGCTTGTAGAATTAAGACAAAAACTGTGTCATCAAATGCTCTATCTTAATCATTCGCATTTTTTACGCTACCTTATTCCTGACTTAATGTATGGCTTCTATCTACAAGGGTTTTGCACTATTTTGTAAATATATTAATTGTCTGTTTTTATGCATGTTTGTAATTTTCATGCCTTTTATGATTTTAACGAATCGAATAAAGTGTATTTGACTGACTGACTGACTTATCCATCATCGCAATACATAACTAGACCTAGGGAAAATGCGTATAGTATTTTCCTTCCAAACGTCCCAAGTTGAGATAATGAAACCAGAGAGGACAAAGAGTCCCTAATAAATAAAATTACGCATTGGATTAGAAATAAACGCCAATGCCATTCTATAATAAGATCTGACATCTTAAAAGCTGAACGTCTCCAGCAAGAAACAGGGAATCTATATGATATCAAATTAACCTTTCGTTCTAAAATCATCGTAGACAATTTGATAACTATGAATTTAAGAACACATTCACTCTTCGAATCAAAAATTTGTTTTAGACTAACAAAAACATCAGCAGCAGAGAGAAACAGTCTATCGTCAGCACTTGAGGGGACTCACAATTTAGAATTAGTTGATTGACTGTGCGCGGACTAGAGGGACTTCATCTAAATGAAGCACACATAGCCATATATATGTGAAGCCCCAGCAACTAGAGCGAGATTCTCATGCTTTACATGAGGCCTATTTGCATAAAAATCACCCACAAGAGCCGATAACAATCTCTACGAACACTGATAACCATAGCCATAGTACCCAAAGTAAAACCTTCAATAGGCCTTCCATAGATATAGCTCCAAACACTTTAAAGATGCTGTCCTAGAACATAGCTGGGCTTCACCAAAAACTTTCTGACCCAGACTGGCAAGGCTATGTTAATAACTTTGACCTGTGCCTCTTCCAGGAAACATGGGCGGTAGAGCCTCTGTCCATCTAGGCTATAGAACATTCCATATAGGGGCTATACCATCGAAGAGAGGAAGACCTTCGGGCGGGCTAATTATCTGGGTAAAAATTACTTTAAACACCGCTATAGAGATAGTGAACACTGGTTCCAAGGACATATTGGGGATAAAGTTGAAATTTGAAAATAGGTTTCTCATACACCTTTTTAACATATACTTAAGACCGAGGGGGTGCTCAGAGGAAGCACTGGGCATTCAACAGCTGGAAGAAGTGCTTGATAGTATCAAGCCAAATGGAGCTGTCTTTGTGGGCGGAGACTTCAATTGCTGTTATGAACCAATGTCTGGAATGGACTTGATCTTACATGAGGAAGACTTGGCCAGGGGAATTCCTCTTCTTGAAATAAACAAAAAGGTGGTGTGCTCTACATCAGAAACTCAAATCTTGCACTTTACATTCGAAAGAGGGCTAAGGGCATGCAATGGGCGGTTCCCTTCAGACAATGGTTGTTCGAACACTTTTACAAGAGGAAATGCCACCTCCCATATTGATTATGTTATGGCAAGCATAGCATATTGGAACCATATCCATGATTTTAGGGTTGACAAAAGATGGGAGAGCGATCACTTCCCATTATGTCTAGATCTAAGGGGGAGTCTGTTTGGTAAACACCCATCAAATATAACAAACCAGTGAGAAGAGACTAGACATCCATCAGTAAGTAAAATTCGGAGATCTGTGAAAAGGCCAACAATATTAGATCAGGTTGAGCCCCTCACTAACATATATACCAACTTCTGCGGGCTACTAATGGGCTAACCAGAGTCACACCCAGGGTCCATATTGTTCACTCAAATTCATCAAAAAATGTCTGAGATTATAAAAACACAGCTAACTAAAACTCAGTCTTCGAACCCTTGGTTCAATAAGGAATGTGTCAAAGCCAAATGTAGATTGCTTGAGGCTTTAAAATCTAAAGATGTAAACCAGATCAGAATTGAAAGATCTAACTTTAAAAAAGTACGAATAATCGCTCTGAGGGAATGGGAGGATGCTAGTTGGAGTGATCTCATCGTAGCTGCAAAAACTAGAGACCAATCCAAATTCTGTAAATTACTTGCAAATGGGAATAAAGTGAATAAGGTGACCGCTGATCACTTCTTGGACCCCAGAACATGGCATATACATTTTTCCATGCTCTACACTGCACCAGATGTACTCGCCCCAGACTTACGAGTTCTCACTGAGGTGTCCTTGCCTGAAGTACATAATCACACACCTCCAATTCAGCCTAGAGGATACTGAGCAAGCTATAGCCACCTTAAAGCCAGTCCTGATAAAATCCCCGGTGACCTTCTGAAACACGCCCCCGATGTTTGGGCTCCATACATGAAATAAATTGTGCAACGCAAAAGCCTGGGGAGAGCCTATCCCAGAAACCTGGAAGGGGGCTGCGATTGCCCCTATCCACAAAAAGAGTAGTAGGGACAATCCAGCGACCTTTAGGCCCATCAGTCTGATAGACATTACCCAAAAGGTGTATGCCAAACAAATTAATGCCAAGTTAAATGCTTGGATGGAAGAGAAAGACATCCTCTCACTTTGCCAGGCCGGTTTCAGACAGAGAATAAGCACAATTGATCAAGTATTCAGACTTTTTAGTATAGCTTGGAAGTATACCAAGATAAAACATGGACACCTATATGTTGCCTGCATAGATATGAAGGCAGCTTTTGATTCCATCCCCAGAGATCTTTTATGGAGATCGTTACAGAATCAGGGAGTCCCAGTGAAGATTCTAGACCAGAAGGCTTCATGAAGGGAATTTTGCAAACTTTCGCTGGGGCCCAGGAGGGGAGCTGACAGAGGAAATCCTGATTCAGAGAGGTGTGCACCAGGGCTGCGTCCTGGGGCCAACCCTGTTCCTATTATACTTAAATGATATGGTAGAACACCTACACTCAGCATTGCATGATTCCCCCAAGCTCAGAGGTACCCACATTTGCGCCCTTACCTTTGCAGACGATACAATATTGTTGTCGCAAACACCTAGGGGTCTTCAAAATTTACTTGATAGCCTTGATAATTACTGTAAGATAAAAGGACTTGGGATAAACCCTAATAAAACCAAGTACATGGCTATCAATCCACACAAAAACTTCCAGAAAAGATCAGTATTGAACGGGGTGCTTTTGGAATGTGTCCCCAACTTTGTATGTCTAGGTGTTACACTTGACTCAAAACTCACATGGAAGTCCCAAATAAATAAGTCAAATGCAATCCTAATGCAGAACTCTTTTCCTATAGTGAAGAAACAGCATTGTACCTTATCAAAGGCCATTACTCCCACATTAGAAGTTTATAAATGTAGAGCTCAATCTGCTACACTCTATGGATCTGAGCTATGGAGAAGAGAAAATCTTTAGCCTCTTACCACTGGGGAAAATAAAATATTGAGAATGTTTACACGTTTGCCTAAAAATACCCCGATGATCCCTCTTATATACGATATTGGGATAAAAAGACTAGAACATCATGATGTATGGAGGCTATTGGATTAGAATTTGGACAACTGAGGAATTAGAGACTTACAGGCACCCTGAGGGAGTTACTGCATTTGGATGTATTAGGGAGTTACTGCATTTGGATGTATTAGTCACTCTTCCCTGGTTGGCCCACATCCGTAAATGGCTCACCGACTTAGGTTTGAGCCGCTATTGGGTAACCCCGGGCCTGCTGACCCCTGACTCAAAGGGAGAGTTTAGGTCTATATATAAGGAATTTATAACGTACAAAGTCACTTTAAATCCCGAGATAGGGAGATTGGCTACCCAATTTCTGTCTTTTAAACCAACCCCGCGCTTTGAGCCCTTTTTAGACAAGATTGAACCGCAGTTGGCAAAGTCACTCTATATGAAATTCAGTTATGAGATGTTACAAGTTAATGTTTTTACAGATAAACTGGCAAAGTCTCAATTGATAGCAAGTGATCCTAAATGCTCACTGTGTATACTAGGTGTCAACGAGGATATTGTGCATGTTCTATTCTTTTGCGCAGCATATGCTACCCCCATAAGTAAGTGGATTAAGCCCTTGTGCAGAAGTTTGAACATCATGAGCTACTTGGAGTAGCTCAGAATCTTAAAATCTGACAGTTCCCAACATATTGTATTTTGTCTTAGTAAATATCTGTTGCCTCTCAGTTATATAAAATATATGAATGGGCATACATTTTAAGAACTTGAAAAAAAATTACTTTTAAGAATATTTTTATGCTTTTTAATAATTGTTATGGTTTTAAACTGAATCACCTTATAATTTCAATGGCATTAGAGTCCAAATTGGTGCTGCATGGGCCAAATGAATAATTATCTTTGTACTATATGGCAATAACTTTAATTCAATCATGTTCTTAGAGCCAAGACTAAAAGGAGAAAATTCAAACTGTATATATGTCCTGCATTTTAGCCATGTGTACAAATATTAGTTTTGTAATGCTTTGATGATTCCTTGAATCGAATAAAGAATTTTTGATTGACTTACTTACTTACTATGGTCCATGATAACAAGGCAATCCTCACGAAGGTCTCACGCTGCACAAAGCACACGCACACAGCATCGATGAAACTCACTTGGATTCCGGTGCACACGATAACTGGCCAATCCTCACAAAAGGTTCAGGCTGCAAAAAGCACACGCACACAGCGTCGCTGATCCTTGCTTGTACTCCAGGTGCCATGATCACAGGGCACACCTTACGAGGGTCTCAGGCTGCAACAAGCATGTGCACACAGTGCCGCTGAGAATCTCCTGGAAACTTTTGTGTTCCTGTGTTCCCGCAACAGGGAGCCAGCTCACCTCGGGCCCTTGGAGATAAGTTACTTCAGGACACAGAGCAGCAAAGTTCTTTCAAGGAGGGGAACACAGCACACAGCAAAGTCCCTTTAGCCTTTCACTGGTTAAAACAGCAATCGCAGTCCAGCCCCAGAACACACAGTGAGGGTCAGTCCTTCCCTTCTGTCTCTTCGGTTGTTTCTTCCTTGGCAAATGTTCCTCTTGACCACGAAGTAGCTCCAGTCTTGATCAAGCCATTCTTCAAAGTTCAGGGGGTTCAGCTCTCATAGTTATACCCCTCAATGGCTTTGAAGTCTTTGTGTTTCAGGAGGCACTGACCCCTGTTCAAACCAGTTCTGGGTGCCTCCCTGCCAGTGACACCTTCTTCCTTTGATTAGTGGTGGTCTGGATTCTCAATCACTCAGCAGGAGATGGGACAGTTGTTTTATAGCAGCAACCAAGGCCTATTCCCCTCTAGGGGCTACTGCTCCCCCTACACTCTAGATTCAGGTGAGGCTGTTGCTGTCTCACCTCCTCCCATGGGTCAAGACATTCCCCAGACAGTCAATCCACAACCAGGCAGAGACACAGAGAAATGTTTAGAACACAAAAACCCAGCCACTTCTAAAAAAGTGGCTTATAAACACACAATGCAAAAACTACCTTCAGTCAGTCAGTCAAATAACTTTATTCGAATCAAATGAATCATAAAAGTTTACAGAAAATCATACATTCATTTTAAAATAAAAGTTCTACACATAGTTTAAAAGCAATGCACAAAATAAAAACCAGGTTAGGTAAATTCAATAAAAGCAATTTACAACTCGTAACGTTTCCTAATTAGAAATACAATTTTTATAAAACTAAGCACAGAGCTGCAGATAGTAACAGTTGATAGCAACCTCAAATAGTCAAAACCCTCTTTGTAAAGACAGGGATGAATGTCCCTTAAAATAGGCTTAATAAAACGGGCTCTTGGGTCTTTGTAGAGTGTGCAAAAAAGCATAAGGTACATTGCGCTCTGTTGGGCTACATGGTTACATGGATGGGGGGAAGTCTCTCACACCAACCCCCTGTTTCAGAAAAGCCACAAGAAAGTGCAGTGTGCTTAAATGAAATCTAGTCATTAGAAAACGTGAATGGACCAGGGTGGTAAAAGACACATAAAGTTGTTGCTGATTCAAAAGTGCATGATCCACTGTGTCACTGACCTGGTTAGACAAGCTTAAAACATTATGGTATGCATTTTTAAGGCCCATTTTCATATTGGGTTGAAAAGACTCCGGGTTCTCATAAAAATCTTCAAGGGCTATCTTATAAAAAGTTTCTTTAACATAATCAGGGGACCGCCATTGCATTGTCAAGGTTGATACAGTCTCTTAGGATATCTCTTGAAAATATTAGGTCCTCTGAGGTCCAAATTTTTCCCCACAGAAGCAGGGGGCAATATGAATTCTGTCAGTCACGTAGCCAATACCCACCTCAGAGTGACAGAATTGAGTGGGGGAACTACTGGGGATAAGTAAAAGTCTTGTTAAAAATGTGTTTGAATCTGTGCACTTTTATGATATCCCCATACTTCTGCCCCAAAGGTGGCCGCTGACAGACATTTGGTTTTATACAATGTTTCCAATTCAGCTATCGGCCTATGACCAAGTTTGCTGGCAAATCAAAAAAGCCCATCTATGGTTCTACTAGTTTGTTGTATCCTTGTCGTAATCAAGTGGTCCCAACTTAGTTTATTATTAAAAAGGTTCCCCAAGTAAGTAAAATGTGGCACTTTGTCAATAGCAATATCATTTACTATATATTTACGTGTTTTAGTTTTCTTTGGACCGCAGACCATAATAAAAGATTTACTAAAATTAACCTTGAGGTCCAGTCCTGTCATAAACCCAGTGAATGCATTCAAACATTTTTGTAGGCTATTGGCTGTTAAGGTAGTCAGGACTGTATTGTCCCCATAAGACAATAAGGGTACCAGTTTGCCTCCTATTCTTGGAAAATCCAAGTGTTGTTGTAGTAAAAAATGTTCTAAGCCATTAGTATATATTTAAAATAAGAAGGGAGCCAATATACAGCCCTGGCGCACTCCCTCGGTTGAGACAATTGGGTTAGTCTTTTCTCCCCTGGACCATACCGGATAGCTACAGTAGTAGATGCGTGTAATCTGCCCAACAGGTTGACAAGCAGGTCCTCAAATCCCATAGTGTCCATAAGTGACCACAGCTTTCCCCGACAAACTGTGTCGAAGGCACTGGGCACGTCCATGAAGGTCAGATGGATTGAAACACCCCTAGCCTTCATGTACTTGCCCATAATCATAGACAAGTTGAGGCACTGCTAAGTCATTCCCCTTCCCTTCCTGAAGCCAAATTGAGTGTTCACTATAAGGCCTGAAGTATTGGCTCTTGACTCCAGGCGTGCAAGAATTACCCTCCGCAGCAACTTGCATGATTCATCGATTAGAGAAATCTGCCTGCAGCATGTAAGGTCATTTCTGTTTCCTGTTTTAAAAATCGGCGCCACCACTGCTCTTTTTCATGATGATGGAATACGGCTCACAATTCTGACTTTAAAAACCTTAAGTAACAGTGGGGCCCATATTTGTGGGTTGCTTTTGAATAAATCCAGGGGCACACCGTCTGGCCCTGGAGCTTATAGGGGAATACCCTTTCTCAGGGCCTACTCCACTCTGCTTAAAGAAAGTGATGCACTAAGCTGTTGTGCATTTTGTATGTTGATACTTATTTTAGCCTCGCACTTGCTTGGTGAAACACTCTTTGGGTTAAATATATTGGAGAAGTGGGTCTCCCAAGCCACCCCCATTATATTAGTATCCATGCTCCTTTTTTCATTAGTAAAAAGGGGGAGATTTAGCACCTCCCAAAAGCTCCTAGAATCTTTTAGGGCACTTGCTCTTTCAAGATCATCCCAGGCCTGCCTTCTCAATTCATCCTTTCTCTGCGCAATTACCTTTTTATAGGTCTGCCTGGCTCCTTTTATCATATCCCAAGTATTGGTTAAGCAGGTTATTACTTGAGTTAGATTTGTTTTAATAATAGTCTCCTCAAAATCTTTATAATTTCATCGAGTTCAATTTTAGCCTTATCCCTTGGTTGCGATTATGTTTTATTAGGCAATCAGAGTCCTTGCCCTTTCGTGCCTTAATATGTACGGAAACAGTAAGGGGGTCATGATCACTGGCAGGGTTGGGTTCAACCGCATAGCTATCAACAAGGTGTGAGTACCTACTAGAAATCGGCATAAAATCAATAGTGCTTACACGACAACCCCCCCACCACCCTGAAATGTCGGATGTTGCACCACTGGAGTGCTAACCAAAGTTCCAATCATACGTAGGTCATTCACAACAATAATGGAGTTTAAGGCATTGCCCTGTATGGTATGTTTAAAGTGGGTCCTAGGTATATCATCAGTATCTACTAACTCACAAGCCTTGCTCCCGCTATGCTGATGTAAGGTGCAGTTGAAATCTCCTAACCAAATAATACACAAAGGGGAGACCTTCACTGCTACCTTAACAATCTCCATGTCAAACAAATTGATAACCACAACATTCTGTGTATCAAACATATTGTACTACCAATTGACTAATAATATGGGTACATTGATCAAATTAACACAGGATCAGCTGATACCATGGGGATTCAATTACTTTTTTTATTCTTAGCGACTCGTACTGTACCGAAATAAGGGTCGCGAGGCCTTCCTTTGCCCTCCCTGCCAATGATGGTTCAGCTTGGAAAGTTAATGCGTGTTATCTGTCCAGAGAGACATCTTCCCTGCTCCACGTTTCTTGTGTGCAAATAATGTCAAAAGGTTTGACATATTGGACCCATGTCTCGTCTAATAACCTTCGAGAAAAGCCTGCAACATTCCAAGAAATTAGACGCCGGCTGCGGCTATTAGGTTGGCAATTTTGCACATGTAAAGAGTTGCCATCCCCACTATTCGATGGTCGTTCAGCTTAAGTGGCATTCAAATCTATCTCAATAGTCCCAGCTGTTCCCAGACCTCTATTATGGTACAGCTGCAGGGGGCAATAGCTGTGTTTAGGGTATTTAGAGAGTGTATACTTTTTATCACTCCCACGTGTATTGGGAATAATCTCAGATACATGGGCATTGGCCTCAGATGCACTCGTTTTTAGCTTTAGTCAGTCTATATCTGCAAGACCGCTTAGTGGCTCAAAGCAATTTTCGTGATACCAGGGTGGAAACTATGGATACTTTTTTGTCCTTAATGAGCTCTAGTCTTCCACTAAGTATGGTCGCAATCTAGGCGGTCGATAAAAATAAAATGGTAATATAAAGATCCTTAACTCATTCATAGGTTGGTCAGCCATCCTATCTAATATGGATCTTACCAGGCCTGGTGGTCTGAAGGTCAATACAATGCAATCCCCCGCCAGTGACTTATTGGTTGGACCTACCTACTTAACCCTGCGTGCCATCTTAAGCTCAGAGAGTAGTAGATCATTATTTATACCTGTCTTTGCATTTACACAATGCAAAGATTTATTACTCAGAGATGGCCAGTCTTCCTGGCGTCAGGCAACAATGGGGGAACATTAGCTAAAACGACAATATAGGGTGTTGTTTCTGTAGGCAGATGTAAGTTTGAATTAGTGCCACTAATAGGTGAATGACCTGAGTGATGATCTACTACCTTCATAGAAAGATGTGTTATTACATTGTGAGTTCAGGCATACTAAACTTCACCTCTCCATCTTAAGCCTTTAGGAAGATAGGCTGGAAAACATATTACTTAGCCTTCCCATTCTATCCTATGGGCAAGATGGCCTTTCAACAGTGAAAAACGAAATGGAGATTATTTCACTGTCAGGACATGGTACGCACCTTGGTGCATGTCCTACCATTCACACGCACTGCACCCTGCCCAGGGGGTACCCTGAGCCTACCATAGGGGTGTCTGATGTGCATAGAAAGGGTAGGGGATGTCTTGCAAGTGGGTGCACTTGTCTGAACAACATGGCAGTTTAAAAAACTGCGCGCAGGCCCTGCAATGGTAGGCCTGTGTTCCCTTTTTAAGGCTACTAGTTTGGGTGGCACAATTAGTGCTGCAGGCCCACCAGTCGCATTTCCATTCCCAGCCCTGGCCCACATAGTGCCCTTTACTAGTAAGGCAAACATACCAATTGTGGACAACCAATTACCATTATACTTTATACAGGGTGCACTTGCACTTTGACACTGTTTAGCAGTGGCAAAGTGTCCAAAAGTTGGCAACACCATGTCAGAAAAAAGATCTAGGGGGAAAACAAAAAGTTTAGGGACTTTAGCCAAAAAGGGTCAAGTCATACACCTCTCCTGTCTTTCTAAGTGCTTGGGGGGGAGAGGGCTGAGATAGCCCCCTGGGAATGTAGAAACTGAAATGAGCCTATCGGTTCATTTTAGTTTTGGTTTCACTGCAATGACAAGGCTGTTGGGGGGGGGGGGGGGAGAAATCCCTTGCGTGCCCGCACCAGAGTTATTTCCAGTGCCATGGCATCGAACGCGCCTGAGCTATCCGAGGCACATGAGCACTTATGCGTCGGGCGGCTCCCGCACGTCTGATGCATAGAAGGGGTCAATAATACAGGCAAATGCACTGCTACACAGCCCAATTGGCTGTTTTGACTACTACTCTTCTTAGGCATAGAGGTTCACCCAGAAGGGTATCTTGGTGCTGAATAACAGATGTTATTGTTACCCAACTCAATGGTGCTCATTTTATTGACCTCAGAAGGATGAAAGGCTCAGTGGATCCTAAAACGCTGATAGTTACAGGTACTGTTCTCTACGTCTCTGCTCATTCGGTCATTGCAAGGGGGCTGGACAGAACTTGCTTACTTCTCGGGCTGTATTTCTGTATGTGGTCCACTGCAGTGGCCGCGATGGGAGACTGAGAGACCATTCACAACATGGATCAGATTTGGCTTTGCATCCAAGGGCAATTTAGCAACTTCTGATTGTTCCACATGTTTAGAACACAGCTGGCACATCCAGCTTCTGCTCCTCCACTAAGGTGGAGGATCGTTGCTGCACAGGAAAAATAAAATGATAATAACACTATGTTCTTATCATTTTATTTTTCCAAACTGGCTCTGTTTAGGTGCGGGTAGGGTAGGGCGGGGCTGGGCTGCCCACAGAGCAGGGGGAGGAGTGGTGGGTACTTTCTTAGTGCGCATGATGGTTTGGCCAGCCGTCTATGGATGGCCAGACAGACATACACACTTGGCATGTTCCTCACCCAGTTCTCTTGCACAGCCTAGGTGGGGAACATGCACAGGCTCCTAGTCCCTGTCTGAGCGCCAAACCTCAGTGCTCAGACCAATCACAACGCTGCTGTCATGCTGGTGACAGCAGTGTCGTGATTGGCTAGGGACGTCTGGGAGCCTGTGTGCTTCCTGTTTCCTTCGTCGGACAAAGAAGAGGAGGCGGCTGGCAGAAAGTGTATTTTTTTTTAACCCCCCCTCCTTTAAGCGCCCCGCCACTACAGCCCCGTAGCAGCTGCCACTGGGCTAATCCTTTTGCACATTCTCTCCTCCTGCAGGTACTGGCACGCTCCTTCCTTTTCTGAGCAGGCAGTCAGGCTGGCAGGCTTCTAGGCGCTAGCCAAATCTTTCGATTCTTCTCTGGGAAACTAGCTGTCATGCAGGTACCAGCCCTGATCACAGCAGATGCCAATTGAGTGCTCTGTGGAGCACTGATTTCCTTGATGAAGAAGAGCTTGGATCTGGAACAAAGTGAAGTGATTTGAATTATCCTTTTATATGCATATTCCATGTCGGGAATATAGGGCTACGGTTTCACAACCAGCTAGGGTTGGTGCTCTCTCCCTTGTCATTTTCAGGCTTCTCCTCAGGGACAGCGTTTGTGCAATGTGATGGCCCTCATAGCAGGTAGCAATGGGGCTGTTTGTATTCAAAACAAGGCCACAAAAAAGTCTGTGATATCTGCACCCGGCGGACATGAGATGTCCTCAAAAAATTATCAAGGACATAATAAAGGACAGGCACTGCCTATAATCGTTCTCACCTTGAATAACAGTAACCACAGCTTTATTCCTTACCACAACAATCTACTAAAAGGCTGTGCTCAAAGTTCTCATTGAATTGCCAAAGAGAGACATCTCTCCATCGCCCTCACCTCATTGTCTAGATCTTCACCCTCCAGCCGCAGGAATGCCGTCAATACACTTTCACTGCCTGGAAAAGCTGTATCGCCTTCTTGTGCCATGGTAAACCAGGGGCCATCCAAAATATATTCTACTGGTCTCAATACTCAGACTCGTACCATACACGGAGTCCTACTACCATATGCATGCTACACACTCATTGCACATGCATCTAGTCAACATACACATGGAATGTCAGTGCAAGATTCTAGGAATTATAAAACAACTGCACTTTAAGTGAGAGAAATCAATGGACTCTCCTCTCCCTGCCACAAGAGAGAAAAACTCTCAGCATACTATTGATTCACAAAAACTCTGCACACTGCCGCCACTGCTTTATTTGTTTCACCCAGGTGATGGACGGTAGTCTAATGCTTTCTGTCCTCCAGATCACAGAGCAGGTTCTGGCCCTCTCAATTCCAGGCAGGCATGGCCTCTGAGCACACTCTAGATTAGCATGATGACAATGGCACCAGTTGCACAAACAGTTGGGTACCGAAGGCGTGCATGCCTGTTCACCATGTATGGGACTTTGTCGTCCTGACAACTCCCATAAGATCCCTCAGCTTAGTCTTGCATTTGGCCAACGCTATTAGTAAAGGACAAAGCAGTGATACCTCAAGGAGACCATTTTCCTATCTTTGTTAGGGACCTACTGCCAAAAGTGATCTGGAAATGCACTGAAAGTGTATATCAAAGTCTCCAATCAATGTGCCACTCTTCATCGTGCTAGAGAATATCCTTTAAATAAGTTGTAGATTTGTCCAAATTGTCCGAGTCAGTTTGGGGAAGTGGCAGCGTGTAGAAGGACAATCAAGCAAAGATGAGAAGTGATGGAAGTGAGTAGCCTAAGCCAAATCGTCATCCATAAGCACCTGCTCTTCTGGATCCATATATATATCCATGTAGAAGGCGTGGAGTATGAGGTGTCCATGGGGCTGAAGGTTAAGAGCTAGGGCAGATCGATATCTATTCCCATTCTTTTTAAGAGTAGCGTAGACCTTTAAGGAATTCTTGTCCTCTCTCTAACCCATACCACTTTTATTACTAATGTTTCTCTTTGATACAAAAGCATAATTATGTTCACAAGGTTGTTACCTGTGCATGGATAATTCTGCTGGAAAGGGAAAGATGTGTCTCATCTTTGTTCCATTGTAGAGAAAACAGAGAGGATGTGGTCTAACGGTTAGAGTGGGCGACCTCTAAGCGGTAAAACCGGTTCATTCTGGGAAAATCACTTAATCTCCCTGTGCCTAACAAAATGAATGTGTCTGTCGGTAACACAACTGGTGCTCATGTAAAGAGCTCTGATACCACTGGGTCAAAGTTCCATATATGGATCCAAAAAATCCAGCTCCCATAGAAACTCCATGGAAGAAGGCACGGACTCGAGGTGATAAAGGATTCAGCATCTGTTTAATCAATCAGGTCGCCCTTAATCCCAAGAACAAGGAGAGACGCGTTTTGGCTTACCGGTAAGCCTTTGTCAGTCTGGTTTGGCGCCAAATTACAAACATGTTATATAGCCCTTCCCACTCGACCCATAGATGAACATAAAAAACATACTACCACGTATGAAATCTGCCTATACTATTATTATGGGTAGCATAGGCATCTAAATAATATGTAAATCCCTTTAGCATCCGCCATAGTGGGAATAGTGTGGGCAATGGAACTGATCACCAAACTCATAATCCTGTAATGCCTCAATATAATACATAATGTAAAATAAAAGCAACGCTGCGCAGCGTCACTAAAAATGTTCAACATTAATAATTTCATTGTCTCGGAAAACATTCTCAAGCTGATAACTATCAGCCAGCGTTAGACCTCTGACCTTGACTGCAAGATTTATTTGATTTCTGCCATGATGTTAATGTCACAATCCATTCAATCCAAATATCATGGGGCAACGCGATCAGAAAATCGCAGCCTCACCTCGGGGTCATCATAGCCGACAGAGTGTCTGTTTGCAATACCAACTTCATCTTCTTCACCAAACGACCATCTAAATGGAAAAGCATATTTCTACGTCACCTCCTGATCTCTAATTTACGCAACATCCCATACGGTCTAAAACTCTCCACTACACCATCTTCTTGCTTTCCAGGCAAAATAGATATCTCTATCTTCAAATCTGGAACTATACTCATCCAAGCATCTGAAAAGCACCTCGACATCTTTGAACAGCACTTTAGCGCTATATCCCAAACTCTCACAATATCTTCGAATCCTGCCATCTCACCCCCTTCACCCCTAGACTCATCACCCCCCTCTCATCCCCGATACCATTACCTCATCTCTCTGACCTACCCCAACTTTTATTGCCTTCTTCTCCCTTTACCTCTCCCTCCCCCTTTCGCCTCTTCCTGATTTCCCCCATCCCTCTCCTACTCCCAATGAACAACACTTTAGCACTTAATCCCAAACCCTCAAACAATCTCCGAACCCTGCCCTCTCACCCCCTCTCCCCTTAGATTCATCACCCCATATCATCCCCGTCCCCCTTACCTCGTCTCTCTGACCTTCCCCAATTCTTATTGTCTTCATCTCCTTTCATTCCTCCCTCCCCCTTATCGCCTCTTCCTAATTTGATATACTCTGGTACACACGCCTCTCCTTTCAACCTCCTCTCCAACATCCCCCCTCCTTGCACCACATCATACAGCCACACAACGATACCCCCTGCATCCCCCACTTACCAGATGATCTCCCCGATTCCAAAAACACACTCTACTCAACGCTCCTCCCTCCATTCGACTCCCTTCCCGCTTCTCCCTCTGCCTCTTACCTCCTGGGACCCCCATGTCCCATTAATACACTCTCTTCTATGCCCCTCCCCCCCTTGACTCTCACATCCCTTACCCCTCTGCCACTTATCCCCAGATTCCCCCCTGTTCCAATAATACACTCTCTTATATACTCCTCCCTCCCCCTGACTCCCTTATCATTTCTCCCTCTACCACTTACCCCATAGTACCCCCCCTTTACAACTACACACTTTCTTCTATGCTCCTCCCTCCCCTTGACTCCCTTACCACATCTATCTCCGACTCAGTTCCCCACTCCCCCTTAAATGCCCCCACATATCCCCCACAATCACCCTCCAAAACCTCCCTGCTTTCTTCAACAACTCACAATCCAACAAATACACCACCTTCTACTTCCTCTATGCCACTTTCACCGAACTGTCTGTCCGAAATGAATACCTTTCCTACATCCTCCTCTAGTTCACCTCCGCTCTCCAAAAATGATCCTCCCACTCATTATAATCCCACCCCCTTCCAGGCTTTCCTCCTCATCCTCCACACGTTATCCTCCCCCTAAACAACCCTAACTCGACCAACAGCCCAATAAATACGGACCCACAGCACTCATCAACACACACACTGGCTTCCCCTACCATTGAACTTGTCCTTATGTCCCTCATATTAGAACTCTCCTCACTCAGAAGCGATATCTCATTCCTCACTAAAACCATCTACTCGCACAACAACACTCTCCTCAACACATCCACATATTGTCCGCCAAACTCTATCACCAACAGAAACCCTCCTCCTTCTAGCAACTACACAACCAGCACCTTACCCACTCAACCTTCCTTAATCGTCCCTCCCTACAATACCAACATACCCACACCGCCACAACTTGGTACTCGCCCAATAACCTCTGAAGTTAACAGTTCCACTAACTTAACTACCTCTCCCTCACCACCCTTGTCCACTATCCCCCCTACTCAACTGTCTACCATCCCAGTTCTCTTAGGAACAAGCAGACTCCCCCTTCCTCCGACCTCCCCTAGACCACCCCAACAACTTAGACCTATCCCCCCTTGTCCCCCCACTACTCACCCAATAACTTCTGAAGCTAACAGTTCCACTTACTTAACTTCTAGTAACTACGCAACCAGCAACTTACCCACTCAACCTTCCTTAATCGTCACTCCCTACAATACCAACATACAACCGCCAAAACTTGGTACTCGCCCAATAACCTCTGAAGCTAGCAGCTCCACTAACTTAACTACCTCTCCCTCACCACCTTCCTCCACTATCCCCCCTACTCAACTGTCTACCATCCCTGTTCTCTTAGGAATAAGCAGACTTCCCCTTCCTCCGACCTCCTCTAGACCATCCCAACAAATTAGACCTATCCCCCCTGGTACCCCTCCAAATCGCCTGACCCCACTCCCCTCTGTTGCATGCTGATTAATTGCCGATCCGCCTCCTGCCACGCTACTGAGATTGCTGAAACCATTCTTAGTGAAAACATTGACATTGCATTCCTAACTGAAACCTGTCTCACCTCCCACTCCACTCCCATCCTCGACTTGCTTATCCCCCCTGGTTACTCTATCATTAAAAAAGATAGAATCGAACAAGCAGGAGGAGGACTCACCATCATTTTCAAAATTGAACTTAACATCTCGCTCGGTCATCTACAAGACCCTTCATCCTTGGAATACCTTTGCGCTGATCTCATTATGCCTGACTCCCCCACCACCCGGTTGCACACTATCTACCATCTCCCTGGAAATAACATCCCCTTTACGGAAGAGTTGACTGATCCTATTATACAATCATCGCTTTCACATTCTAAAAATCTCTTCCTCTGTGACTACAGCATCCATTGGAACAAAAGTGATGATCCTGCTGTCATCCTATTTAATGATACCATGGACATCACCAATATGACCCAACTCTGCCATTCTGCCACCCTTGATGCTATTATGACTAGCAACGACCTGGCCTCCCTCTCAAATATACTTCCGGGAGACTGGTCTGACCACCACCTTATCCTCTTCACCATGAATAGATCCATGACTCGCCCCACCCCCATCAGCTCTTTACCTAAGAAATCCACACGCAACCTTCACCTTATCCCTCCTGGCGAATTGGAATCCACAATTAAGGCCCACTTACTTCTCCCCCCTCTCTCTGACAGCACCACCGACCTAACTAACCATTATAACAATTCTATTCTTGAAGCCCTCGACCAAATTGCTCCAATCAAACTCAAACAACAGAAAAGCAACCCTCCTAAGTCTTGGTTCAATTCTGAACTTAATAAAGAAAGACGGACCCTTAGACATTCTGAATGGGTTTGGAGGAATCATCCAACCGTTGACAATCTGGCTCTCCTTAGAACTGCTAGAGCCCAGTACAAAAAACATATCTTTAATGAGAAAGCCTCCTTTCTACGATCACAACTTGATCAAGCCAGAAACCGCCCTAGAGAACTATTTAACATTGTTAAAAAACAAACCTCCACTGGCCCTCCTAAAATATTAGCCTCTATTGACAGATGCGAAGAAATTGCCAGTTTCTTTACGAACAAAATCAACAAGATCGAACTATCCTTCTCTTCCCTCCCACTCTCACTTCAACCTACTCCCATCCTATACACCCTCCCCAACACTCCTAACTCACCTCCGTCCACTTTTTCCACACCTCTCGATCCTTTTCATCCCCTTCCTGCCCTCCCCAACAAGATACCTTTCCGAATATAAGCCCCCCTGCTAAAAACAATGCCTCATGGAGTGATTTTAGTCCAGTATCTGAATCTACGATCACTAATATCATTACCAAACTAAAACCTTCCTCCCACTCCAAAGATCCTCTTCCCGCCCTTTTGGTTCAAGAACTTAAATTTATCATTGCATCTATATGGACCAAAATCATCATCTCCTCTCTTTCCACTGGCTGTGTCCCCACCTCCCTTCAGCTTGGTCAAATCTCACCCATTCTCAAAAACACCTCTCCTGACCCCAATTACCTTAACAACCTTTGCCCTATCTCTAACCTTCCATTCCTCTCTAAAGCCCTCGAAAAATGTGTCTTATTGCAATTAGAGAAACATATCGCCTCCTTCAACCTCCTTGATGTCTTCCAATCCGGCTTTAGAAAGGGATGCAGTACAGAAACTGCTATGCTAAATATCACTGACGACATTCATCGCTCCCTAGACAAAGGGGAATCCTCATTATTGATCCTCCTCGACCTCTCAGCTGCATTTGATACCGTCCACCATCCCACCCTTCTCAACACTCTCAAAGACTGGTTCGGCTTAGATGGCAACGTATTCAAATGGTTCTCCTCATTCCTTCAAAACCGATCACAGCAAATCAAGCTCAGCCACTTTCTCCCTAAACCTCAACCTGTCTCACTCGGCGTCCCTCAAGGATCCATCCTCTCCCCAACCCTATTCAATCTGTTCATGGAACCACTCACCCTCATCCTCAAACAAGCTAATATCAATTACCACCTCTATGCCGATGACACCCAATTATATTACAGGATAAAATCCCACAAAGACATTCACCACCTCAATGAGACCTTGACCAGAATTCAAACCTGGTTCCATCGGAACCATCTCAAACTGAACCCGAATAAAACTGAAATCATCCTTTTTTCCCCAAAAAACAACCCCCTTCTCATTCAACTCTGGATAAATGACATCAAAGCTCTTAACTGCACACTCTCCACCTCTAATTCTGTCAAATCCCTAGGCATCAGTATTGTCCAGAATCTAAATCTCATCCCCCACATTAAAAAATGCATCCAAAAGTGCGCTTTTCACCCTTCTCCACCTCAAAAAACTTAAACCATATATTCCAGCAGACGATTTCAAATTTGTCGTCCAATCGCTTGTCCTTTCCAGGATTGACTATGGCAACGCCACTTTGGCTGGCACCCCTAAAATCCATCTTGCACCGATGAAATCTGTCCTCAATCAAGCTGCGAGACTCATCTCTGATTGTAAAAAATGTGATCACATCTCCCCCGTCCTCAAAAATCTCAATTGGGTCCCAATAGAAGGAAGATCCACCTACAAGATTGCCTGCATCACTCACAAAGCTCTTCACCAAAACACCCCTTCTTACCTTACAACAAAACTACATCATCATCATCATAAAGCTTTATTCGAGTTGCATACTCATAAAAGCATAACATACATTTTAAAACAAGACAATTAATAATTTAGTTACATTTAGGCAAAATACATTTTTATAAAACAGTTGTGCAAGCTTTAAACACTGTAAAAATGACACACAGTGAAACAATTATCAAATCAAATTAATGGAAAGTGCATTCCGCCTAATGGACCAGGCCCACCCCAGATATTTAGCTATACCCATGACAATAGGCTCCTCTGTGGTGGTACAGATGATTCTCAGTGCCTCAGCAGCACTATTTGTCCCAAGGTTCTTACAAACTGGAACTAACCAAACCCTTCTAGGTGTGGCGTAGGCATTACAAGCAAATAGGAAGTGACCCACGCTTTCGTTGGCTGCACCACATGCTGGGCAGCACAGGGTGTTCAAACTCTTCCACCTGCCTGTTAAGTATCTCAGGGGGAGGGAGCCGGATCTTAACTGGAAAAAGTTTCCTGTCCATGGGGACAGTAATACTGTCCCAGTACTGTTCTAGCACAGGACACATTTTGATTTCCAGAAAGTGACCACCCATTGAGTCAGATTTAGCCCCCCTCCATAGCCTACAATCTATCCAGTCCCAATATAAGGTTTTAAGTATATTTTTGCTTGGGAAAACTTCCCCCGCTGGGTTGTTCCATAGGTTGGAAAGACCCAGTTCGCCTAGCATGACCCTTAAGTTTTTCAGCCATGGTATTTTATGGAAGGTGTCAAGTTTAATAACTGCTAGAAAACCATCCGCATAGTACCTAATCTTGGGAGTGGACCAAAGTCGTCTCCAATATAGGATGGGACGCAATCGAGCTCGATCACTAACAGTTCTTCTCCCAAGATCAAGACTAAGCGGAATTAGTGGGGTACTCTGGGGAAGTCCTGTGATTCCCCTGAGAAACCTGTTCTCTACTATCTGTAGGGAGGTGAGCTTCTCAAAGCCCCACAGTTCTGCCCCATATAGGGCCGAGCCTATTGCTTTAGCATCATATACAGCAAGGACAGGTTTTATGGGCTTTGTTTTTGATTTCTTATGCTCCACCCGTAGAGCCCCCGAAATTTGCAGGTGTTTCAGAACCGCTTTTTCTATGTGACGGGACCAACCCCGGTTGGTAGCTATTTGTACTCCTAAATAGGTGAACTCACTAACTACCTCAAGCACGATGTTTTTCATATGTATCCTGGGACGAGGTTTACATCCTCGGGAAAAGACCATCAACTTGGTCTTGCCTACATTAACTTCAAGACCATGTTCCAGGCAGAACTCGTCAAAGATATCCAAGGCACGCTGTAGCCCAGCGGGAGTCTTAGACATGATTAAAGTGTCGTCAGCGAACATCAGGATCGGGACCCTGAGGCCCGCTAACGAAGGAGCATCCACACTGACATCCAGGATCCTGCCAACTATCCCATTAATATATAATGTGAAAAGCAAGGGTGCCATTGCACAACCCTGACGAACCCCTCGTTCTACCGGGAAGTCGATGGAAGATTGGCCATCCAACCCCCACTGGACTTTAGCAAAATTGCTCTCATGCAACCTCATGATTAATGTGAGCAATTCTGCTGGGATGCCTATCTTATTTAAAACTGACCAAAGCTTGCATCTTGGAACTAAGTCGAATGCAGCCCGCAAGTCGACAAAGGCGACATACAGGCTGCCCCTGCCAAGAAATACCGTACCCCACCGCAACATATTAAAACGGAACACCTGGTCAACAGTGCTGGTGGCCCTCCGAAAGCCTGCCTGGAAGGGGGAAAGAGAATTCGTTTCATCCACCCATTCCATAAGTCTGTTTGCCACCATCTTCCCAATCACTTTTTGGATAGTGGCAATCAAGCTTATTGGCCTGTAATTAGCCGGAAGGGATCGATCTCCTTTTTTATATATCGGTATAATTATGGCTCCCTTCCATTGGTCTGGGATTAGCGCGCCTTTTGCAATGGCGTTCCCCAGCAGGAACATGTACCTGACCCACCTTTTTTTATCGTGTTTAAAAACATCCGAGGGTATCCCATCTATACCCGGGGCCCTACCCCCTTGTGCGGAACCTATTGCAAGTTCAACTTCTTTGGCGGAAAAGAGATTGTCTCTAGGGAATACAGCTGGAATTGCTTCCCCCACCACCTTCTCATTTGTTTCTGCATATTGGGGCCTAAAATAGTTCACCCAAGCAGACTCTGGAACATTATTATCTGGTTTGTTTGGGATGCCCCCTCTACCCCACTTCACTATCTTCCAAAAAAGCCTGGAATCCTTGGCTCCAGAGGCCTCCTTTAGATCATCCCAAAACTTTTCGTCCCATATTTTTTTTGCCACGGAGATACTTGAGTTATATTGCTTCCTTGCTGCCCTAATTGCAGCCCTGTCCTTATTTCTGATAGCATTACCCAAGGTTAATCTAGCTGCCCTACACTGTTGGTTAAACCACCTAGCTGGTTTAGGGGGTGCTGAAACATTTCCCTTGCATGCTCTCATAAAATGTGGTCTTAAAAGAGCAAAGAGATTGTTGTGTATATCAGTGATTGCCCTAGATCCAGGGACTATAGAACTGGCTAGTTCCATGGCGGCAAGAGCATTATCCACCTCAGAACCAATATAGTCCATAGATACTTCATTCACCAAAACACATGGCCACTTTAATCTACGCATATCGTTTGAGATATCAAGGGGCAAACCATCACTAGCCTTCAAATCGGAATGGCCAGACTTCCACCATGTGTGAGACACACAGAGGGGGTTGTGATCACTTTCTATTCTGCCCTTGATTTCCATATCACAAACCCACTGCCAGAGGTTAAGACTACATATAACATAGTCTATCCTGCTTCTGTTGTGTCCATTATCAAATGTACACACTCCCTCCCTATCTCCCCTTGTTCTCCCATTAAGAGCCCTCATTCCATGTTCCAAACACATAGCATTTAGGAGAAGTATATCCTTTGTCCAGCGTTTAACGGGGGCTAAATTCAAAGGAGGCACTCCCCAAAGGTTATCTTCCTCCTGCCCCAGGGGATCTTCAGCACTATCTAGGGGTTCAAAGGTCCTATTTAAATCCCCAGCTATTATTACTCGATTTCCAAGGGACTTGGTTTGCAAGAAGGAGGACAAGGCCTCTAAAGTGGAGGAGCTCCCGGTACTGGAGCCTCTAGCATAGACGTTATACAAATCTATCACCCCCCACTTTACAGAGGTAAGTCGCAACATTAAGATGTCTCTACAACCCAAATCACACATTTTCATCGTAATATCCAAGCTCTGCTAATCCAAACTGTGAGGCCTCCCATGGGTCTACCCCTGGGACCTCTACTTGCTGGAATTGAGAAGTTTAAATAACCTGGAAAATAGATAGGGTCACAAGCCCATGTCTCCTGAAAGAAACACAGTTCATACCCATTGATAAAATCAATCCAAGGTTGTAATGTCGACTTGCTCCCCAATCCTGCAACGTTCCAGGATAAAAAACTCCCCACAATAGGTCCATCCTTGGATAGTGTTCTTATAGAGGTGGATATACGGGGGTTCACAGGGCCATCATCACGCTCTCCCCCGTTATAATCGTTGACCCGAATATTTTGCTTGACATCTAGAGAGTCATTGATACTTAATACAGGTAGTTCCCTTGTCCCCAGTTTTTGCCCCAGCTCCCCAATAGGTGCCACATTGGATACAATCTCTTCACCAACATTTGCTTCATTTAGCACAACACTAACATTTTGTTCAGGTACATCCAAGTTCCGACATAAGTTCCAACAAGATGTACCCCCCCCAACTACCCCAATAGTCAAACTTTGGTCAGCAACCCCAACCCAAACATTGCATGCCTTCCAAAGGGTTAAAATTTGGACCATTGCCATAGGTTTGCCATTGCAATGGAGTAATAGATGGGGCAACCCCAACCAAAGAAAAACTATTGGAGCTGCTTGGGTTCCTAGGCACACCTACCTGGGCACAAATTTGCCTTGGATAAAAAAACGTGAGGTCCACGATAACAATTCCACCACTGCTTGTTCCCCATCCCTGCCTCGTTATCCAACCAGCCACCCTGGGGTCTTGAAAATTAATAACAATACAATCCCCCCCCAAAATTTTTGGGAGCATAACCAATCCAGTCAGTCCTTCTTACCCCTATTATTAACCCATCCACTTCCCCTGGTAGTGGTCTGTTTACCCTTAGCCAGTGCATTACCTTGTTTTTGAGCATCTGGAAGGTTTCCCTCTGACCAACTAAGAGAGGTGGTACATTTGTAAGTACCGCGACGTAGGGATAGGAATCCGGGGTAAGATTCATAGGGGGTATCTTTTGAGACGGCTTCACTGGATGGGGGAAAGGTTGTATATTAGCTGGGACATTCAGACGAGATATAGGGATATTTGATGTTGACTGGGTGTTAATGCGTGGAACATTACTTAGCCTAGGATCGTTGTTAGCCACAGCTCCAACATTATGGTGGGGTTTAGGAATGCTTGAAGGGGGCTGGAGATTATTAGGAATGGGAATACTACCTTGCAAACATTCCAAGGTTTTACCCTTGGGCACCTGGTCTGGGACATTAGTAGTTTTTTTCCCTGAACTGGTTACCGGGCAGGCTAACACTGTGGGATTAGTCAATTGGCTTGGTCCCTTTTTCTGGGACCCATTTATAGTGCTAGCTATAGGAGATTTTATTTCAACAATAGGCGAGTTTTTCCCCTTTCCAGCAATTTCCTGACACCTACTACTCTCATTTAACCTAAGTTGAGATTTGATTAAAGACTTTGTAGAGAAAAAATTGTCAAGGGTGGCCTGTTCTAAATGATCCAAACGACTAATTACCTTATTAACTTTATTCTCTATGGGTGCCAAAAGGGACCTTAATAATTTTTCCAGCTCAGGTATCAGTGGGTGTACCGAGGGTGCAACCAACCCCTTCCCCTGGGGGTCATTGGTGATAAGACTTGGACTCACTACAGGAGCAATTCCCCCCTTATTTAGTAGGTCACTACTTTCGCTGATCTCACTATTTTCCTTTCGTGTGGACAGGGAATTTTTTGCGACTTTCCTGACTTTAGTTGGGGGTTTAGAGGAATAACATTTCCTCGGAGCGGTACTCCTCTTTCTTTTCGCGCCTGATTTTGAAGTAAGCGCACTGGTGGGCACACTAGTTTCAGCTATGCAATTTGGGGAGTCAATGAGATTTACAGAAGGGGTTAGGGACAGAGTGGAGATCTCAGTTTCCAAATTCAACCCACCCTCAGTCCCCAAGGTTATAGGAGATACATTAGGTACTTCAGACACAACAGGCAGGATTGTGGACGACAAGGGGGTAACCAGTGCCGGGAAGACTTGTGATAAGCGTTTATCCGCAGAAATCTTAAGGATCTCAATTGACAGCCTGCCTCGGCACGTTTTTCTGCTAGAGTAATTTCCTTATCAATATCCTGGGTAACACGGTTAAAAAACTTATCTAGTGGGCCAAGGATGGTTACTCCACCCTCAGCCTGGGAAGGGACCAGGCTTGTACTATTTTGTGTTAAGGACATTGCTAGCGACCCTCTACAGCAATACAATTAATACTTTGTCACAATAAATCGATAAAATACAGAATAAAATGAGTCGGTACAATCACAAGAATTTACGAGGATAATTACTTAGCCCTAAACGTCAATGGGGTGGCCCAGCCCGGCCTCCTCCGGCCCCTGACGGCCACAGACGGTCCCGCCCTTGTCCCGTGCTTCTCCCGGGCCGCTCCCGCGCCGCGGGACACGGTTGCTACAGATATACAATCCAAATGAGAGAGAGGAGGAGCTGCAGGGAGAGCGTCCCAGGTGGTGGCGGTTGGGGGTTGCTGGCGCTCCTGGGACTTGTAGTCCTGCGCCGCAACACGCTCGCAGCCCTGCACAGTCAACCTCCTACAGGGAGCCCCACACGAAGCGGGCCCCGCGAGCAGTTAGGGTGAAGACGGGGGTAAAAACAGCAGTCCAGGGTCCCAGCTCGAGGCAAAAGCAATTCCAAAGTTATCCACCGTAGAACCAACGGAGACGGCTTTTAGCTGTGAGGATTGTAGGGAGGAGCTGCAGGGAGAGCGTCCCAGGTGGTGGCGGTTGGGGGTTGCTGGCGCTCCTGGGACTTGTAGTCCTGCGCCGCAACACGCTCGCAGCCCTGCACAGTCAACCTCCTACAGGGAGCCCCACACGAAGCGGGACCCGCGCAGCGGGTTCCGCGAGCAGTTAGGGTGAAGACGGGGGTAAAAACAGCAGTCCAGGGTCGCAGCTCGAGGCAAAAGCAATTCCAAAGTTAACCACCGTAGAACCAACGGAGATGGCTTTTAGCTGTGAGGATTGTAGGGAGGAGCTGCAGGGAGAGTGTCCCAGGTGGTGGCGGTTGGGGGTTGCTGGCGCTCCTGGGACTTGTAGTCCTGCGCCGCAACACGCTCGCAGCCCTGCACAGTCAACCTCCTACAGGGAGCCCCACACGAAGCGGGACCCGCGCAGCGGGTTCCGCGAGCAGTTAGGGTGAAGACGGGGGTAAAAACAGCAGTCCAGGGTCCCAGCTCGAGGCAAAAGCAATTCCAAAGTTATCCACCGTAGAACCAACGGAGACGGCTTTTAGCTGTGAGGATTGTAGGGAGGAGCTGCAGGGAGAGCGTCCCAGGTGGTGGCGGTTGGGGGTTGCTGGCGCTCCTGGGACTTGTAGTCCTGCGCCGCAACACGCTCGCAGCCCTGCACAGTCAACCTCCTACAGGGAGCCCCACACGAAGCGGGACCCTCACAGCGGGTTCCGCGAGCAGTTAGGGTGAAGACGAGGGTAAAAACAGCAGTCCAGGGTCCCAGCTCGAGGCAAAAGCAATTCCAAAGTTATCAACAAAACTACACAAAGCAGGTTGCTCCAGGTCCCTGAGGAGCACAAACTCCCTTGTCTTGATCCCACCCAGACTCAAATGTCAAAAGACCCAATCCCGTGCGTTCTCTGGTAATGCTCCTACAATTTGGAACTCTCTCCCTAAGGATCTTCGCTGCAACCCCTCTTACCCTCTCTTCAAAAAGGAACTCAAAGTACTTCTTCTCAACAAGTATTGGGGTATCTAATGTTACTGACTCTGACCATGTTCACTCCTTTCTCTTCCCTTGTCCACTCCTCTTCCCACCCCCTCTCAATCCCTTCATTCTCTCACTCTCCCTCTCTTCACCCCCTCTCTCTCCTAACTTTTAATATTCATTTTCCACTTAATTTTATCTCTCTGTTTCTTGCCCCCTTAGCCCTGTTGAATGCATTATCATACTGTAACTCTTTTTCGCTTAATTGTTAATTTTATCTCATTATGTTCACCATCCTTGTAAAACTCTCTGATACTCTTGGGTCCAGTAGCGCTATACAAAACCTTTGAAAATAAAATAAAAAATAAACAAAGATATGCAAATCACAATCGGTACTTGCTCATGTGCTTCCCACCCCCTCTGGACTAACGGTCCCATAATGCCTCCAGACAGTTCATACTATGACATTACATTACTAAATACCGGGCATTTGCCATACAATTTCAAGAGTACTAAATAAGCAAAAAAGGACACCTGGTCCCTTATATTGGATAAAACATTCTTTATTTAAAACGATATGTGTTGCACTCGAAGTCCTTCTTCCCTGTAGATTAGGAAGGAAATACGATGCAGTTCATGCAGACATTAATTTATTTACCTTTACACAACCAGTGCTTCACATTCACTAAAGCACACTTTAAGCCAAAAAGCATGAATAACGGTGCCATGGTTTTCAGGGAGGCAAGTTATCAAATTCTTTTCATTTAAAAATGGTACAATGGGGCCAAGTGAGCAAGAATGCTGTGTTTAGAACCCCTACTGCATATATGGATCACTTTCACACTTTATACCCGTTTGGCGTTGAAGGCCATCAGCCTTTAGAAAGTTCAGCATGACATCCATGTCCCTATTATGTTTCTCCTTGACACTAGACTCTATGAAAATAAATCTGTCTGGTTTCTGCTCCGTGGCTGCTTTAAGCACATGTGTGTTTGATGGGCCTCTGTGGGGGTTGCATGTGCGTTCCAAAGAGCGTCTTTCATGAAGTTTTATAGAACAGTAATAATGATGGGGTCCGATGCCTCTCTTGAAATGTATCTTTTGGAATTGCTTAGGCTGCCAGTTTTAGTCTCAGCCAAAGCCATCTTGGGTAGAGCTGGAAGAGGCCTTTTGTGGGGTTGGAGGGAGGTTGGCTCTTCACGTCACCCACAAGGCATTTTCTGTTTGATTTTTCAATGTATTTGTCCGTGCACTAAAAAGTGCATTATTTTTTCAAATCTTGATCTGACTTGTCATAAAAAAACTACTAAAAAAAGCACCCCCACATTAAGAGAGTCGCTTAACGAAATACGCATACGAAAACAATATGCTGCGAGTTTCCCAGACGAATGGAACTACCGAATCAGCAAAACAAAAACATAGATGTAAAAAGTTTCTTGGCAGATTTAGAAACCTCAGAGACTCTTCAACTGACATAATCTGAACTAAGTATGTGAACACAAAAAAAGTGAATACAGCCGTTTACTTGCAATTAACGGAGTCAGCATCTTTCTGTCTATCATTCCAAGGGTTTATTCGTACTTTACAGCACATGGAAATCATTTCTCTAAAATTCAAAGGCTTTTTTTTTTTTGTTCGTGTATTTACCGTGGTATGTGTAAGAACTAATATACGCAGTTATGTTTTATTATATATGTTCCATGACAGGCTTCCGGAAAGTGGGTCTGCCAAAATTGCTCTAAAAGTCAAACGTGTTAGCACTTAAATATAGAACTTGAACAAAACTGCTGACACTGTGGGCGTGAAAGTCATCAACCTCATTCCTGTTTTATTCGTGTATTTTTGTGTTAACTTTTAAAACTCAATTCTGCCTACTCACCTGCATCAAACTACCAACCTAACACGTCACTTCAAAACAATGGGAACGTTCTAAAGAAATATAGGGTCAGATTTACTAAGGTTTTGTTTCGGGTTGCGTCACTTTTGTGGCACAGTCCAGACGCAACATCCTTTTTAGCCTTTACTATGCCACACAAAGCTGCTTTGCGTGGTTTAGTAAATGGAAAGTAAGGCAAGGCAGCGTATAAGGCTCCACCTTGTGTTCGGAAGGAGTTAAATGGTTGGAACATGGTTGTTCCCATGCAACCGCCCATAGATTTTGACACATTCCAAGATTTACCAAAGGTAGTAATCCTGGAAACGTGTCGAAGAGCTACGCCTCCCTGAAGCAGGTGTAACAAGGAGAAATATGTCTATTTATAAGCCCTGGTCTGGTGGCTCAGTGGACAAATGCGGTCACTGCAGGGGTGTATGTTCGACCTCATGGCCACAGGTTCACATACCCGCGGGTCCACTCAGCCTTTTATCCATCTGAGGTTGATAAAACGAGTTGGGTAACAATAGACATCTGTTATTCAGCACCGAGATACCTACCCCATAACATGCAATTTACAAATACATGTTGGGCCAGATGTAGGTAATTTTAATTTACCACCTCATACCGAATCGGTATTTAAGAGGTGGTAAAATAGAGGGGGGGAGATGTAGGTATTTCAGAATCGGTAAATACCGAATCGTTAAGATTCGGTATTTACCGATTCTGTAAATACCGATTCGGTATTGCCCATCGATTCCTATGGGCCTTGCAGCCCATAGGAATCAATGGGCAATACCGAATCTGTAATTACAGATTCGGTAAATACCGATTTTAGCAAGGGTGCAGGGGGTGTCACTTTGACACCCTCTGGCACCCCAAAAATAGGCATGTGCGCCATGTGGCACACAGACTGTCACATGCCACAGGTGTGCACGCACACATGTGCATGCACACCTGGATTCGGTATTTTACCACCCAATTGGATTGGGTGGTAAAATACCGATTCTTAAAGCCCTGTGGCACTCTGACATGTGCCAGCTACATCTGCATTTACAGAATCGGTATTTTACCGAGTCTGTATTTACCGATTCGGTAATTTTACCGAATCGGTAAATACAGAATCGGTAAAATACCGATTCTGTAAATGCATGCCCTACATCTCAAAATCCAATTACTGGTCGGTAACGGCCGAATTCGGCCGTTACCGACCGGTAATTGGCCACCTACATCTGGCCCGTTATGTTATTTCTCCTTGTTACTTCCTCTTTCTATGGGTGCTGAATAGAAGGAGGAAGATGTCTGTAAGGGTTGTTTTTTTTCTGGAAGGTGTTCCTTCCTGCATAACAACAATCCTGCCTGTAAAGCAAACACACTTGAAAATGGTGCAAGGGTGCCTGAGTTGGCGCTAGCCAGCACACAGTGCACCAGCGCTAGGATATGGCAGAAATGCTTCATATCTTTGTAATATGAAGAATTTCTGCTTTCTTCCTTTCATTCAATGCAGCGCAGCAACTTTGTTTGCCATCATGTGTTGCGTGAAATATAAGTAAATCTGCCCCGTGATGTTTTTCAAATCAGCAACATGGATGCACAGTAACATACAGTAATCACTTAGGATAAAACTGGAGATTAAGGGCCATATGTATCATCAAACTATTTTGCATTTCCTAAATAGCGAATTTTAAGGAATCGCTATTTAGGAAATGCAAAACGGTATGTATGTACAAAATCGCTTTTCAATAGCGATTCCTTAGCATTCCTAATTTGCGATAAGCAAATTGCTAATCGCAAATTACCCATTCATTTCCATGGGCCAGGAGGCCCATAGGAATGAAAGTGCAATTTGCGATTAGCAATTTGCTAATCGTAAATTAGGAATTTTTCCAAGGGTGCAGGGGTGTCTCAAGAACACCCTGCTGCACCCCTGAAAAAGACATTTGGCGGCATATGGCGCACATACATGCCCTAAGGGCATGTATGGGCGTCATATGGCACCTTTTGTTTTTTGGAAAAAAGCTTTTTGAAAAGAATTCGCAAATTACCACCAACTAGAAGTTGGTGGTAATTTGCTAATCCTTAATGGCATTTTTTGCATATTTTTTGTTTGATACATTGCCAATCCAATCCAATCCAAAAAATCTTTATTTCGGCCATTAAGACCATAAAAGATGCATGAAAAAAACATACAACATTTTAAAACCAACACTTAAGTACATGTAAGTGCCAATCGATACGTATCTTGGAAGTTAAAATTAGATGAAGTAAAATGAATAAGAAAAATACATCACAGTTCATATCAATTGAGGTAAGATAGACATTAATGTAACAACTTTACGTAAGGAGCTAAAAATTATTTTAAGACAGTGGCTGGAACTACCATCCTATGTTGGTGTGACCTTAATCAACTTGGACCTAATACGCCACATGGCGAACAGATATTTTGAGACTGCAAAAACAATGTGGGGGGAGGAATCAGATTTCAAAATTCTATACGATGCTGAACAATTTCTTATTGCCATGTTTCTGCATAAAGGCACCAACCAATACTTCCTTGGGGACCTATAAGTGGGACAGAAAAACAAGACATGGATATCCTCCTCATCACAAGAATTGCAGCCAGGGCATAGTTTGTCCCCTCCATTGGTCCATTTACTCGTAAAGGATTTAAGGGGTAGGGTTCCGAACCGCCACTGTATAAAAAGCTTCCTTGCTGTAACCGGGTAAATAAAATCCAAAAAAGATTCAAATTTGTAAGTATTTTTGGATTGGGTAAAACAATGGGTTAGGGTGCCGATGCTAGGTGCAGTCATTTGGGATACAAGATTTTGTTGCTTGTAGGCTTTCACTAGTCTTTTCCGGGAGACCTTATAGCAGCCAATTTCGGGGGCCAGCCAGAGTTCATTGAAGCCTAGCCGGAACAATTCTTTTTTGACAAAAGTTAGCCAGGGGATCTTGTCGTTGTGGTTTAAATTCATAACATGCACAAGATCTCGCCTGTAGTGGCTAAGCTCCTTAGTTGACCAGAGTCTGTGCCAGAATCTTATAGGATTAAGTTCAGCATCCTCCCTGATAGATGATAAGCCCAAATCAAGACGTAGGGGAAGCAAGGGAGTTGCAGCTGGGAGGGCCAAAAGACGCCTCATGAAATTATTCTCAACACATACCATCTCATTTGCAGCTTGGTGTCCCCATAGTTCGCTGCCATATAGTGCAGCAGATTTTGCTTGAGTTTTGTACATCTCAACTGCAGGAGCTATGGGTTTATATGTTGAAGTATTTGTAATCTTCAGGATAGCCCCAGACAGTTGAGAGAGCCTTATTCGCGAACTTGCAATCTGGGGACACCATGAAAGATTCTCCTGGAGGGTTACGCCCAGGTATTGAAAAGTTTTTACCCTCTCTAAGACCGTGGAATTTAGGGATGGGTTAGGTCTAGTAGTGGGGGAGGGGTTAAAAATCATATACTTGGTCTTCCCGGCGTTGATCTCGAGGCCATACTGCCTGCAAAAGAGATCAAAGCCATCCAGAATTCTCTGAATTCCCATGGGCGTTTTGGAAAGCAGGAGGGTGTCATCAGCAAACATAATTGCCGGTACCCTCCTGCCTGCCAGGATCGGGGCGTCGTTGTCCCCAACATTGGCTAAATGCGAGATGACACTGTTCACATATAGACAAAAAAGGGTTGGGGCAAGGACGCACCCCTGCCTGACCCCCCGGGAAACAGGGAACCTTTGTGTCAAAGCACCACCCCGCCCACAGCGCACCTGGGCGAAATTACCCTGATGGAGTCTTATAATTGCCTGGAGTAAACTGGTGGGAACTCCCATCTCCCTCAGGACCTCCCAGAGTTTTTTCCGTGGTACAAGGTCGAACGCTGACCTCAGGTCTACGAACACCATGTATAATCTCCCGCCCTCAATGGTCACCGTCTTCCAGTAAAGGAGGACGAGGCGGAAGATTTGATCCATGGTGGACGTATTTTTCCTGAAGCCAGCCTGGAGAGGACTTAAAATTTCATTTTCCTCCATCCAGTCCATGAGTTGGTCCAATAAGAGTCGCGAATAAATCTTCTGGGGGACATCTATCAGGCTGATCGGCCTGTAGTTGGATGGGAGCAGAGGACAGCCCTTCTTGAATATGGGGACTATCTCTGCCCCCAGCCAAGTGCAGGGGATCGCCATTCCACATGCTATTGAGTTGAAAAGGATAAGAAGGTAGGGCGCCCAGATCTCTGAATGGGACCTAAAGAGGTCACCGGGTAGTTTATCAAGGCCGGGGGCCTTGCCCATTGCTAGGCCATCTATTGCACTGACCACTTCCCCTAACGTGAACTCCAAATTATCTCCTGGGAGGGATACATTGCATTTAAGGAATCGCAAAATTTGCGATTCCTTAAGTGCAATCGCAAAATAAGGAATAGCAAATTTTGCTATTCCTTATTTTGCATCAAACATGTTTGATACATACCATTTGTCTAATTAGCATTCGCAAAGGCCGAAATTCGCAGAATTTCGGCCTTTGCGAATGCTAATTAGCTTGATACATATGGCCCTAAGACCTGCTATCAGATACATTGACTCCTCTCGACCAATTCCTGAAGGCTCCAATCTTGAGTTTAAATAAATACCTATGTCTCAAACACTTAAAAAAACACAATACTTCTATTCTTAGGCCAGGCATTAGCCAAGACCTTTTGATTTTACTAACATTATATATACAATATACTTACTTAAAGGGGTTTTCAGACAGCCCCCTAAATCCACTGGTCTGTTATTGTGTCTTTCATATTTTTCTTCAACCCACTACAGCACACAGCAGGGGCACTTAGTCGACTTTAGCAAGTAACCAACTTGAGAGCGAGTGATGGTACTTTGCTCTTTCTAAAGAGCACACCCCCATACACTGTAGTTCCATTAATTCCAGAGGCTTCTATGGTAATGTCTGTTTTATGAGACTCAAAAAATATGCTTCATGACATTTTTGATATTGCTCACTAATTCCACCCAACAACTATGGGGCTCATTAGGATGGCGAACGGACTGGAGTCCGTCCGCCATCCTGGTGTAAACCAGGACCGTCCTCCATACATGTGGCGGTCCCGCACCACTAATTAGGATGCGACCATCACCATGGCGGTCGCATTTTTGTTTTTAACATTGTGGCGGATGCTGCTCACAACAGCACCCGACGCAAAGCTAAAAAAGCCATGTGGTGCATTTCACTGCATTACGTGGCAAGCACCACACCGTGCCTGCCATTTGGTGCAGTGCAATGTAGGGAACGACCATGGGCAACCCCCCCAGTGCACAGACACCACCCCAACACAAGGGGGGCCCGCAACGGGGCCCCAGAGGCATTCTCCACCAGGCTTTCCATGGCTGTATCACAGCCATGGAAATGCCGGTGTCAGCCTTCATCCTAATTTGGTGTATGGTGCCTGCTAGGCACCGCCACCATTTTGCCCCTATTGTCCATCCGCCAGGCAATCGCAACAATTGCCTGTGGCGGTTCTGTGGCGCACTGTCTTTGCGTCCGCCACGACTGAATTGGATTCCCACTGCCATCCTAATTCGGCGGTGGGAAAATCGAGCTCCGATAGCGGAAGGACCGCCTATGCATGGCTGGAGGTGGCAGTCCTTCCACCATCATAATGAGCCCCTCTGTTTTTAAAAAGTAATGAAAAAGCAAAACAAGTATTGGCAATGTCAAAGGATTAGCAGGGAACTCATAACTAACTTTCTTTGTCAGTGCCTGTTTAGTCTGGTGTTATACAATTGCTTTAAATTTTAATAAAAATATATAAACTATACCTACTTACATACATGCTTTCAGGGTGTCCTCACCATTTAGTCTTCTGCTTCAGTGTCCTTCAGATTTTGCTTCCTCTCCCACAGCATACAGCATTACACACAGTGTCATCCGACTTCGGTCAGTGGCTTACATAGCTGTGATTGTAGGCATTCTGCCAGGGACCATGGTGCTTTTACATAAAAAAATGTCTTTCAATCAAAACTCCTTTTACTTAGGTTGGGCATGGCAGCTCATCCTACATAACTACTCAGCTGTCTGTATGGCACTTCCTTCATATAAACATTATTCATAAATAAAATGAGCATTTTCAAAATCAAAAGATCAGTAGCCAACACCAAACCTGTTTGCCTTTCCAATGATTGTTAAATTTGTATAGTTGTGGAGAGGCATAGAACCCTTTGTTATGGAGTATGGGTATGCTCAGATGTGGGCCTCGGGCTCACTATGTCACTGGATTCAAGCTAGCCTGGCTGATGAGGCGTGATGCCCCGAAACCGGTCCCGGGATGCTTGTTTCCGGTCCAAGGAGGACCTTGCTTGGCAGTTCGGGCTGGACTGTTCCCATGAGGAACAGGGTCAAGTCTGATTTGCACATGGCTGGGTCTAAACTGGGGTGGCATGGTTAGCAAAAGAACGATGGATTTAACCCCGAACTCTTGACTGGAGGTGAATGTTTGATTTGCTTTACATTCCGTCCATCATTTGTGTGTCTTGAGCTATAACGAATGTCATTATCTGTACATCGAATATGCAAAAACACCAGTATTTTATCCCATATCCAAAATTCATAAGGATAGGATCAGTCCTCAAGGTTGTCCTATAATTTCTGCACTAGGCAGTGCATTTGAGAATATATTTAAATATATAGACTATTTTCTAAGGGATTTTGTAAGACACCTGCCTTCAAATATAAAAGTAATTGGGGACTTGCTAAAAAAATATTTGATATTCCCTGGGAAGAAGAATTTGTGTTGATGACTATAGATGTAAACACGCTATATACTAGTATAAAACATGAGGATGGGCTGAGGGCAAATAATCATTTTTTAAGTACTAGACCTTTGACACTGTGGAGCCGCACTAGAATGCTACTGCCTATGCCTCGTAGGTGTTTGGAAAATAAATATTTCTTATTCAACAGGGATTTGTTCCCATAGGTCAGATGTACAGCATTTGGCACCTGCGTTGCCCCCAGTTATACTAATCTGCATATGGGCTGGTGGGAGGAGCAGGTGCTTCAAAATGATTATCATGCTGAGTGGTCAGGGAATGTGATATTCTGGTGCAGGTTCATAGATGATATGTTTGCAATATGAAGGGGCCCAATTGAAGATGCCAAGCTTTTTGTTGAAAAAAAGAAATCAAAATACGTTGAACCTCCACTTCACTAGTTCAGTTCGTAAGAACGAAGTACATTTCCTGTACTTGACTGTTTATGTTAAGTAAGAAAGACTTGAGACTAAACTCTACAAAAAAATGAGAGTGGGTAACATACTGTTACACACAACTAGTTTTCACCCTCAGAACTTAGTGGGGAGTATCCCATATGACGAACGCCTTAGAGTCAGAAAAATATGCCCTCGCCTCCACGGACTACATCCTCCTTGGGGACCTGATCTTCCACCTTTGAGAACAACAACAATCCCAACTCTTCCAACCTGATCGACAACCTCGCCAACCTTGGACTCAGACAACTCGTCACAACACCCACCCACTCCACCGGCCACACACTGGACCCCATCTTCTCAGCAAGCTCCCACGTCTTCTTCAACCACACCACCGAACTCCACTGGACCGACCACCGCTGCATCCACTTCACCTTCCAGAAACCCCCCACACACCACCGCACCCACCAGATGCCTTGCCGCCACTGGAGCAAAGTCACCGAGCACCAGCTAACCACCGCCCTTGCCAAAAACCCACCGGCAGTCCCGACCGACCCCGACGCCGCAGCCCGCAGCCTCAGACAATGGATCGATGACTGCGCCAACACCCTCGCCCCGCTCAAGAAGCCTCCCCAACACCCACAACAGCAAGGGAACCAGCTGGTTCATGGAAGACCTCCAGGCCTCCAAGCTTACCTGCCGAAAACTCTAAAAAAAACTGGATCAGTGAACAAACACCGGAAAGCTACACAGCCCACACCACCACCTCATCAGATCGGCCAAAAGGACCTACTTCAAAGACCGCCTAGACAGAAACGGGTTGAACAGCAAAGAGCTATTCAACATCGTAAAGGAACTCTCCAACCCCAGCTCCAACACCAATGACATCCCACCATCACAAGGCCTGTGCGACTCGCTGGCCACCTTCTTCCATCGCAAGATCGCAGACTTCCACAACAGCTTCGACGCCGTCACCACCCTGGCAACCGCCGATACCCCTGCTCCCTCGACCACCACCCGCACCAACCGCCTGCTCGCCTGGAACAACATCAATGACGACGACACCAGCAAGATCATGAACACCATTCACTCCTGATCCCCGGAAGACCCCTACCCACACCACATCTTCAACAAAGCCAGCAGCACCATCGCACCCCATCTCCGGAAAACCATCAACATCTCCTTCGAGACGGCATCCTACCAGGAGAGCTGGAAGCACACAGAGATCAACGCCTTACTCAAGGAACCCAAGGCAGACCCAAAGGACCTCAAGAACTTCCGACCAATCTCCTTGCTCCCGTTCCCGGAGAAGGTCATCTAAAAGGCTGTCAACAAACAACTAGACAGCTTCCTCGAGGAGAACAGCATCCTGGACCCATCCCAGTCCGGGTTCCGCAGAAACCACAGCACAGAAACTGCCCTCATTGCCGCCAACGACTACATCAGGACCCTGCTTGACAACCGAGATACCGCGGCCCTCATCCTCCTGGACCTGTCAGCCGCCTTCAATACGGTATGCCACCTCACACTACGAACACGCCTCTACGACGCCGGAATCTGAGAGAAGGCCCTGGACTGGACCACCTCCTTCCTCTCGGGCAGAACACAAAGCGCCCGCCTCCCCCCCTTCCGCTCTGAAGCCACCGAGATCATCTGCGGCGTACCTCAAGGCTCATCCCTCAGCCCAACATTATTCAACGTCTACATGGCACTGTTCGCCCGCGTGACACGACGACATGACCTCAACATCATCTCCTACGCCAATAACACCCAGCTGATCCTCTTCCTCACCAAAGTCCCCCTCACCACCAAAACCAACCTCCACGAAGGAATGAAGGCTGTCGCCGACTGGATGAGAAACAGCCGACTGAAGCTGAACTCTGGCAAGTCGGAGGTCCTCATCATCGGACCCATCCGCTCGGCCTGGGATGACTCCTGGTGGCCTACTGCACTAGGAGCACCCCCTACACGCTTTCAACCTAGGGGTCATCCTCGACTCCACCCTCCCCATGACGAAGCAGGTCAGCGCCGTCTTCTCCTCCTGCTTCAACACCCTCTGCCTGCTTCGCAGGATCTTCAAGTGGATCCCCACTAAAACAAGAAAGACGGTCACCCAGGCCCTCGTCAGCAGTATACTGGACTACGGAAATGCCCTCTATGCCGGAGCCCCAGCTAGACTCCTGAAACGGCTCAAACGCATCCAGCACGTCTCTGCACGCCAGATCCTCGACATCCCCCACCGCAGCCATATCACACCCCACTTGAGAGACCTGCACTGGCTCCCCATCAACAAGAGGATAACCTTCAAGCTCCTCACCCACACACACAAGGCACTCCACAACACCGGACCAGCGCACCCCAACAACTGTCTCAGCCTCTACACCCCCAACCACCAGCTCCACTGTGCAGACCTTGCCCTCGACACCGTCCCCCGCATCCGAAGAGTGACCGCCGGCGGTAGATCATTCTCCTACCTCGCCGCCAAGGCATGGAACACCCTCCCCATCCACCTGCGGCAGACCAAAGACCTCCTAACCTTCCGGAGACTTCTTATGACCTGACTCTTCGAACAGTAGCAGCGCCCCCTCTCCAGCGCCTTGAGACCCTAACGGGTATGTAGTGTGCATTATAAATGTTATGATTGATTGATTGATTGATAGTAAACTCCAGGAAGAGAAAAAAGGCTCTAATAGACATGACCCATAGATTTTGAGAAGGAGATACACACATAACATAGAAGAGGAAAAAATAAGGCAAAAGTGAAAACAAGGGAACAATTAATTTTTGAAAGGAGGAAGGATAAACCATCAAAGAGAGGAATGTTTCAATTCAGACTAATAACCACTTTTAATAAGTTGGAAGGAGCGTACTGAAGAATAGTGCAGACATTTTGGCCCCTAATTAAGAATCACATAGTAATAGGGAAGGAAGATGGAGCGTTTCGACATGGCTTGTCAAGCGTGAGCCGAGGAAAAGGTTGAGTGTGTGGGGCGGTCCAAAACATGTTTTCTCTATGTTCATTCCCATAGGATTTTTGAGCACGACTATAGCCCAAACCACTGGACCGAATTACACTGAATTTGGCGGAAAGGTAGATTTTGTTCCACAGATCATGCTTTTTGTGCTTAGGTATACATCAGTTTAGTAGTTGTAGAGATATTAACCAAAAACAAATTTGTATATATAGGAACGCGGGTCCTCCACGGATCCACCCCCTGCAGGGGGATCCGTGGATCCACGCACCAGAACAAAGTCCTGATTGGTGGCCACACCTTCGCAGAAAAGTTGCGCCACCATTTTGTTTGGTTGGAAATGGTTCCCAGGTTTGAAAATCGGTGTGTTACCGTGGGGGTCCCAGAGGGACTCATATAGGCTAATAAATTGGCTTATAATTTTTTTCTTAATATGCAGGAATCTGCGGGTCCCCATTGTGCTCAGAGCTACCCTGTCGCCCTGTGGACCCACAAATCCTTCCGTAGCTCATCGAAGACCTGCTCACATGCCTCCTGGTGCACTGCTGGTCAGTGATGAAGTCTCCTAGACTGCTGTATTTCGTTGGAGTCCAAAAACCCCTATTGTTGCCACAAGTTTGTTCCCCACTGTGCAATTTCTGCGACTTTGTTGAAGGCCCTCCCCCTTTCTCAACCACTCTGAAAAGGGACTTCCAGGCATACTACTGGATGGGGGATGAAGTCCCCTTGGCTGCTGAGGGTCGTTGGGGCCAAGAACCCTTACTGTTGCAATAAGTCCCCCACCGTGTGATTGCTGAGACCTTGCTGGAGGACCACCCCCTTTCTCAACCACTCTGCAAAGGGGCCTCCAGGTGCACTACTGGTTGGGGATGAAGTCCTCTTGGCTGCTGAGGGTCATTGGGGCCAAGAACCCGGATTGCTGCCACAAGTAAGTCTCCCGCTGAAGGATTGCTGAGACCTCATCAGAGGCCCACCCCCTGCAGGGAAATCCGGGGATCCACGCACCAGAACAAAGTCCAGATTGGTGGCCACACCTTCGCAGAAAAGTTGCACCACCATTTTGTTTGGTTGGAAATGGTTCCCAGGTTTGAAAATCGGTGTGTTACCGTGGGGGTCCCAGAGGGACTCATAAAGGCCAATAAATTGGATTATAATTTTTTTCTTAATATGCAGGAATCTGCTGGTCCCTATTGTGCCCAGAGCTACCCTGGCGCCCTGTGGACCCACAAATCCTGCCGTAGCTCATCGAAGACCTGCTCACCCTGCATACATGCCTCCTGGTGCACTGCTGGTCAGGGATGAAGTTTCCTAGACTGCTGTATTTCGTTGGAGTCCAAGAACCCCTATTGTTGCCACAAGTTTCTTCCCCACTGTGCAATTTCTGTGACTTTGTTGAAGGCCCTCCCCCTTTCTCAACCACTCTGAAAAGGGACTTCCAGGCATTCCACTGGAGGGGGGATGAAGTCCCCTTGGCTGCTGAGGGTCGTTGGGGCCAAGAACCCTTACTGTTGCAACAAGTCCCCCACCGTGTGATTGCTGAGACCTTGCTGGAGGACCACCCCCTTTCTCAACCACTCTGCAAAGGGGCCTCCAGGTGCACTACTGGTTGGGGGATGAAGTCCTCTTGGCTGCTGAGGGTCATTGGGGCCAAGAACCCGGATTGTTGCCACAAGTTAGTCCCCCGCTGTAGGATTGCTGAGACCTCATCAGAGGCCCGCCCCCTTCCTCAACCACTCTGTAAAGGGCCCTCTTGGTGCACCACTGGTTGGGGCATGAAGTCTAGGGGTGAGCGCGCCAGTAAACTCTGCTCCACTGGCGGTTGGCTGAGTTTTTGCCTAACTCTGCTTTCCAAGCAGAGTGTGGAGTGGCAAAACTCAGCAAACTCTGTCAGCAGAGCGGAGTTTACCACCCATCCCTATTAGAGACTCACATACCCAGTCACAGGGTATAGAGTCAAAATATCGAGGTCATAATATCGACTAGACACAATATCGAGAAAAAAATATAGTATGGGCATAATATCGACTAGACATAATATAGACAACAAAAATATCGACTAGAAAAAATTAATATCGAATAGAATGGACATAATATCGAATCAAAAATATAGAATGGACATAATATCGACTAGACATAATATAGACAACAAAAATATCGAATTTAAGGTAAGTTAATATTATTTTTAATTTTTTGTGTAATATAATTCTGTAGCGGGTTGTGGGTATATAGGGGAATAGGGTGGGAAGTAATTTAATTATAATTAATTAAATATGTTAATTAATTTATTGATATTTAGAATTAATTGTTAATTAATTATTAATTGTTAATTAATTAAAATATAATTGGTAATTAATTCTAATTGATTAATTGATAAATATTTTAATTTTAGTAATTTATTTTCTGTAGCGTGTTGTGGGTTTATAGGGGAATAGGGTGGGAAGTAATTTATTTATAATTAATTAAATTTGTTAATTTATTTATTGATATTTATTTAGAAATATTTGTTAATTAATTATTAATTGGTAATTAATTAAAATATAATTGGTAGTTAAAATTAATAGATTAATTTTTAAATGTTAAATTAATTTATTGTTAATAGGTAATTAATTAGTATTAGTAGGTAATTTTTATAATTAAATAATTTTAATTTGTATTTATAAATAATTATTTAATATATTTTATACAATTGTTAAATATTTTAATTAATTTGTAATTGGTATTACTATTTATGTTATTTATATTTATATATGAAGTATTTACTTTCCCTACTATTGCACTCTCTGAAGTTGGAATAGTAATTTTAACCCCTACGCTATCCAACTCTTTCCCTACTGTTGAACTCTCTGGAGTTGGAATAGTAATTTTTACCCCTACCCTATCCAACGCTTTCCCTACTGTTGCACTCTCTGGAGTGGGAATAGTAATTTTTACCCCTACGCTATCCAACGCTTTCCCTACTGTTGCACTCTCTGGAGTTGGAATAGTAATTTTTACCCCTACACTATCCAACGCTTTCCCTACTGTTGCACTCGCTGGAGTGGGAATAGTAATTTTTACCCCTACGCTATCCAACTCTTTCACTACTGTTGCACTCTCTGGAGTGGGAATAGTAACTTTAACCCCTACGCTATCCAACGCTTTCCCTACTGTTGCCCTCTCTGGAGTGGGAATAGTAATTTTTACCCCTACGCTATCCAACTCTTTCCCTACTGTTGCACTCTCTGGAGTTGGAATAGTAATTTTAACCCCTACGCTATCCAACGCTTTCCCTACTGTTGCACTTGCTGAAGTGGGAATAGTAATTATTACCCCTACGCTATCCAACTCTTTCCCTACTGTTGCACTCTCTGGAGTGGGAATAGTAATTTTAACCCCTATGCTATCCAACGCTTTCCCTACTGTTGCACTTGCTGAAGTGGGAATAGTAATTATTACCCCTACGCTATCCAACTCTTTCCCTACTGTTGCACTCTCTGGAGTGGGAATAGTAATTTTTACCCCTACGCTATCCAACGTTTGCCCTACTATTGCACTCTCTATGGATTGGGAATAGTAATTTTTACCCCTACGCTATCCAACTCTTTCCTTACTGTTGCACTCTCTGGAGTGGGAATAGTAATTTTAACCCCTAGCCTATCCAACGCTTTCCCTACTGTTGCACTCTCTGGAGTGGGAATATAAAATTTTACCCCTACACTATCCAACGCTTTCCCTACTGTTGCACTCTCTGGAGTGGGAATAGTAATTTTTACCCCTACGCTATCCAACGCTTTCCCTACTGTTGCACTCTCTGGAGTGGGAATAGTAATTTTTACCCCTACGCTATCCAACGCTTTCCCTTCTGTTGCACTCACTGGAGTCGTTACAGTACATTTAAACCTCTTGCTATCCTACGGTAAAAATATTGTATATGTTTTGTTAATAATATGTATATATCTATATATATATATATATATATATATATATATATGTATTCAAAATAAATTACTTTTTTAAAAGTTATATTAATTATTTTGTAATGTTATGTTTATTTAAGTATTTTAAATAAGTTAAAATTAATTTTATTTATTATTATATTACTTTTAAATAACTTTTAAGACATTTAAAAAAAACGATATTTTGACAGTCTATATTTTTTACACTCGATATTTTGGAGTCGATATTTTTGTACTTTCCTGTTTGAAGATAGGAAGTCGATATTTTGTCAGTCGATATTTTCACCTTGATATTTTGACATCTCGATATTGTGACTGTCGATATTATGTCAGTGATCCCAGTCACAGACACACTCAGACACTCATATACCCGCTCATACTCTCTCACATCCACTTCCAAACCTACTCAGACACTCATATACCCACTGAGATACTCATGCACTCGCAGACACACTTAGGGCCAGATTACGAGTCTGCCAGTCCGCCTTGATGGCACGTCGGTGTCGGCCCAGCCACCGGACTGCCAGATTAAGATTGGGGCAGTCGGATTGCCATGGGACCACCGACACAGCCAGAGAACCACTAGGCCCTGGTGGTGGCACAGCAGTCCTGAGTCCGCAATATGCTTAGGAGGACTATCGCAGTCCTGCCAAGCATATTAAGAGTTTCCTCTTCACCGTGGTTTTCATGGCTGTTCCACCACCATGAAAACTATAGCAGAGAGTAAACAAAGTGGGCACTACAGGGCCCCCTGGTGCCTCACACTATTTGGATGCACACGGGGTGCACAACATGTGCCCCCTTGTGTGCATGCACACTAGTTCCTGCATGGCATGGACTTTACGGTTGATGCAGTGTCGGAACTCTTTTTGCCATTCCCATTGCGGTACCCATTTTTAGAGGCACCGACGTGAGAGGGCTAAAAAATAGCCCGCCTGACAGGTGGAAACTCCTAATCTGGTGGGTGGCTCAACCACGGCTTTGGCACAACGGGAGCGTGGCAGTGGCGTACTACCCTCTTCTACTGCACCAAAAGTCATAACCTGACCCACAGTGTCAAAGGTTAGTGTTTACAGTTAGGAAATAAAATTATAAAAACCTTACGAATTCACTTAAAAAGCCAAAGGTTGCATGGACATTATAGTTAAGAAATAGAATGAAGAAAAACATAGAAATGCACTGAAAAAACAAAGGTTATTAGGACGTTATGGTTAGGAAATAGAATTAAAAAAACCTTAGGAATTCAATGAAAAAGGTTACAGGGACATTATAGTTAGGCTCAGATTTCACATGTACAAATCCAGTGAAATTCAGCAGTTGTAGTTACCAGAGCTTCAGTGATATCATCAGTGATTCCACTGACCATGTAATGAGCGATGGAATATGTGAGGTCAAAAGCAGGGCATTGTGGGCGCATAAATTATAGTTAGCTTAGGTAACTATAATTGCTAAATTTCACTGGTTTTGTATGAGAGAAATCTGAGTCTAACTATAGCATCTCTGTAACCTTAGTTTTTTTCACTCATTTTCTAAGTTTTGTAAAATTCTATTTCCTAACTATAATGTCCCAGTAACCTTTGTTTTTTCAGCAAATTTCTACATTTTAAAAATTCTATTTCCTAACTATTGTGTCCCTGTAACCTTTGTTTATTTTTAACGAGTAGGTGTGTGATTGGGTACGTGAGTCTCCAAGTGGGTGCATGAGTGTCATAGTGGGTCTGAGAGTAGGTGCAGGAGTGTCTGACTGGGTATGTGAGTGAGTGCATGAGTCTCTGTGTAGGTCTGTGTGTGGGCGCATGAGTGTCTGAATATCTCTTTCTGCTTGTTTCTGATCTGTATTTTGCCTCTTTCTACTCCTTACTGGCCTTTAATTTGCCTCTTCCTGCTAATTTCTGATCTATAGCCGGAATTGGTCTCTCAGACAGGGAGCTGCTAAAAATACAGCCCTCTGGCTGTTTGAGAAATCATCTAGTCTCTTTCCCTGCCCGCTTGACTGCGTGGCCCGATGATTCATAGTTAATTTAGCCTTGGGTGGGTGGTGGTCCCCGGGATTCGTGTAGGTCTGTGAGGTCCCCCCCCACCAAGCATTTGATTTATAGCCTCAGGGGGATCTGCCTGACCCCTACTTCTTATTACAATTAGCCCCAGGGAGATGGTTTTAAGCCCTAGAGGGGGCGCATGAGGGGGAGATTCAATAATCTCCACGTGCCCCTTGGCCCACCCAGGGCTACAAATAAAACAAGCCTGGGAGCCCGCGCTCATTTTTTTTTTTAAGTAACCAGTGATATTTGGGAATATTTCTCAAAAATCGCCATGAATTAAACAAATTAGGCAGGATTCCAGAGGACACCCAAAACGAAGGGTTAGGGTCAGGGCATTCCTACGCTGCCCCCTTTTCTTTTTTTCCATTTTATTTTTTTTTGGTACTTGGCTAAAGTCGAGTCCCAAGATGGCTGCCAACACTTCCTGGTTGAAGTGTTGACAGCCAGTCAGAGCTCTGCATGAGCCCGTTATTATTTGTAAGTTAGCTGTGGCCACAGACATCCTTATGTGGATTTCATAAATTTCTCAGCAACTACGGAACAGAGTTACATATACATATTATAAGTTATATGATATATATATATATATATATATATATATATCAATGCTCGAAGGTGTCCACCTTTGAGTAGCACGCGAACTGCAGCTTGGTTTATGTATAGGGGAGGACGGGGATCCACTCGTATATATACACACACACACACACACAAATACATTTATATGTATACCTTGCAGTGCCTTTTTATAGGGAACTAGATAGATAGCTAGATAGCTAGATAGACAGATAGGTAGATGCGTGGTAAAATTATGCATGGTAAAGACATGCGTTGAAATGACTTAAGGATTGTTAAGGGTGCTTGGTAATTGTATTGCATGGTAACAGCCCCATTGTGAAGGCTATTTCCCATGTGGAATTAGGGAATTCCATAGTTTGACTGATTGAACTGAGGAAGATGTTCCATCCATGCTTTTTTTGTATGTAGGAATTTTGTGGCAGGGAGGCATTGTATTGAGTGTAGGTTCCTTTGTTGTATGCATTATGTTGGCTTTTTTTTTCGGGTGAAAAGTGGTCTTCTCCTGATGAAGAGTGGTCTTTTGACATGTATTGCTTTGTGTGTGAAACAAAGCAGCTTGAAGGTTGATCTTTTGGGGCAACTGGTAACTTGTGTGGGGCCCTCAAGGCAGGGGAGATGTTTGCTTGTGACTTTAGATGTAGAAGGGGTCTAGTGGCAGTGTTGTGAATTCCCTGTAATCTCATCGTTTACAAATGTGAGCTGTGATACAGTATAATTCAGGTTAGATAGGACAGGGGTGTGGCTTGGACGCCGATGGGAATGGCAGCTCCACTGTGAGCTCCATAGCGGCGCGGTGGTGTCAGAAATCCGCCCTTTACTTTCAAATGCAAGGCGACATCCTGAGAAGCTACCCACATCAATTTTCCAGCATTGGTTTCTGACGTGCAATGAGAAGGGAACAGTTTTCTGACATTTGTTCCTCACCACGTCTTCTCTTCAGGAATATGGCCGCCATCTTGTTTCCATCGTGATGGTGTTTCTAGTATCAGTCATGAATACTAATGAGTTTTCAACCAAGTAGGCCATGAAAACTTCATTGTTGGACTGCCAACCCATGTTTATTAATTAAGGATGAGGCATTTATACTGCAGTTTCTTCGCTTATGTTTTTTTAATGGTCTTCAAATAATTGTTTATTTTTGGATTACCTCTGGTGCTTTTTCTCTCAACATTGCCTCATTTACTCCTTCTGGTAACCGTACTTTTTTGACATAAAGTTATATCATATTTACTGTTCAGCTGGGTGCCTTACCAAACCTTTAACATTTTTGACAACGTGTTTCCTTTTATGCTATCTTGTGCATGGGGAGAACAAAACCTACTCGTCGCTTTGCCAATACTTCTTCATCTTTTGCAGTGGATTTCAACCCTTTTTCTGTTCTTCAAGAGTACATGGCAGACTCTGACCAAGGTGCACCATCCAGTCTCCCGCCCTCAAGTATTCCACTTCCTAGTTCCAAAATGGCGGCCAAATCACCGGGCTCGTCAGTCCTCTCATCTGGAAAAAAGGTTAAATATGATCCACCTTCGCCAACTATATCTCCTCCTTCAATTTCTATGGAAACTATTCTTGAGGAAATGTGTCTCTTAAGCCATGCATAGAAGAGACCAATGCTCGCCTTCAACAATTGGATGAAAAATGGTCACATATAGAGTGTTGTTCATTTAGAAAACAAAATGGATTCTTATCAGTCTGTTGCAGTTCAAGTTCCTTCTATGCAATCCCAAAACTCTCATCTTCAAAAACAGATTGAGAATCTTGAAAAACCCAAACCGATGTAACAACCTACATATTTATGACTTGGTTGAAGGTCTTGAGGATCCTAATCCTCTTTCCTTCTTTCAGACATTTCTTCCAAAAATACTTGATGTGCCGGAATCTCCGCCATTGAATATTCAGAGAGCTTATCGTTTAGGTCATGTGTCACATTCTGCGCCTTCATCCAATAAACCACAAGAAGTTATTTTGTATTTTTTAAAATACATCGACTTGTTGAAGGTCCTGCAAGCAGTCAAGGTCAAGGGTAGAATCTCCTGGCACGGATACAACCTTTTCTTTTCTCAGGAATTATGCCAAGGCAATAGCGGATCGACAAATTACGTTTTTAGATATGAGGCCAGCACTGAGAAATCTTAATGCGAGATTTGGTTTTAGCCATCCTTGTTTGTTTAAAGTCACCTATAAGAATAAAACCACGATCTATTGTCTAATTTTACCTCAATGATTCTGGATATCTTATTATACAGTCTTGGTTATACGTTTTATATGTTTTTTGTATTACATCATTAATATTTGTTTAAGCGTTTTCATCTTTTTCTCAGTTAATGCCTTTGTCATGAGTCTACATCTGACGTCTCTTACATTCTTGATGATATTTCTTATTCCTCCCCTGCCCGTTTTCGAGAGTTCCAATTGTTGTGCAGTTTCCCATATGTGGCTCTACCACCCTCAAACTCTGTGTGTCTTTTCTGGTATGTTAGTTTTTATATTTCCTATATGGGTTTTGTTTCTCTTTCTCTTTTCTATTTCTTTATGTTTTACCCTCCTGCTCTACTTTTATGTTTTGCAAAGCATTTATACTTTTTTTGTCTATTTTTAATTCTCTTTTTTAACTCACCTCTGCATATTCACTCAACTTTTTTTATATCTTCTTGTTTTCTTGTCTTCTCTTTTCTCTCAAATTTCATGTTATATCCATTATGCAGTTTATTTTGATAAGTTGTTACATTTTCAGGTCTATTTTGCGATATTTTTTGCTGTTCTGTTTTACAGTTTACACAGAAAGTTAAATATTGTTACCTGTTATATATTCTATAAATTTGTTCTCGTTTTATAAACGGCTTTAAGATTTATCTCATGGAATGTAAAGGGTTTAGGCTCCCCTTTAAAACTTCAAAGGGTTTTGTCTCACATTGCCAATTTAAAAGGTGATATTGTTTTATTACAAGAAATCTATGTTTCAGACAAAGAATTAGCTAAACTAAAAAGACAATGAGTTGGTCATATTTTCGCTTCCCCGGGCTCAGGGAAACATAATGATGTAGCTATTCTGTGTCATAAATGTCTTGATATGCAAACTGTTTCACAAGATGTTGATTGTGAAGGAAGGAGGGTTCAGTCTCCTTACTTATTGGTACAATTCCTCTTACTATTGTTAATCTGTATGCACCCACTAGTCCAGATAATTCATTTTGGCCAGGGGTGTTGTCTAAGTTAATGACTTACACTGATGACTATTTGATTGTTGGAGGTGATTGTAACATGGTTATTAATTTCATCTTCGATAGACGCTCCATATCTAAATTCATACCGTCACAAATCCATTCTCTGTTCATGTCGATATTATCCCAACGATCTCTTATTGATGCATGGAAATTGTGCAACCCAACACATCAGGAATACACTTTCTTTTCTCCTGTACATTTTTCCCAATCATGTATAGATTATATTTTTATTTCGAACGCTCTAGCCCAGCATGTCATTAATTCTGATAAAGGCTCCATTTTGATTTCTGATCATGCACCAGTCACCTTGGATTTGGATCTCCTTCCTCCTTCCAAGGAATTAAGCGGTGGAGATTTAATAATTCTCTTCTTTTGGATTTACAATTTACACATGCCTTTGAGTAATTTGCTACCATTTTTTTCAATGAAAATGAATCCCCTGGCATATCTTTTCAAGTTATCTGGGAAGCCGCTTCTAGAGATTTTATTATTAATTATGTTTCGCAGAAACAAAGATTTGCCTCTACTAAATTTAAGTTACCTAACACGCGTATTAAGCAGTTGGAACACTCTTTTTATAACTCTCACTCAGAGAAAATGTGAAATGATTTAGTATCTGCTAAATTTGAGTTTAATACACTTTCTACAGTATGTGCCAATTCTTATTTACTTAAATCTAGTGCGAAATAATATGGGGGTCAAAATAAAGCAGGGAAACTTCTGGCCAATTATCTTGAAATCAAAAAAGAACGTATGAAAATCTAATCTATTCTAACCTCTACTAATCAGTATGGACACAAAACATGAGGAGATACTTCTCCAATTTACAAAATTCTATCAAGCCTTATATAGTCAAGAATCTCAATCTATTCCCCAAGATCCTCTTCAGTGTTTATCATCAGTTTTTCCGCCTTCATGTCTGGATATTGATTTCTCCAGATAGATATCCTAAGCCAGGATATATTGGATGCTATTCGATTCATTGAACGCGGCAAAGCTCCCGGACCTGATGGTTTTACTATTGAATTTTATTCTCATTTCTCCTCATTTTTGTTACCCAAATTGCACCAACTTTTCCTTTATTTTATTTCTTCTCAGGCTTCAGGTGGCTTCTTTCAAGAGGGAGTGATATGTCTCCTTCCGAAAGATAATAAAGATCCCAGATTGTGTTAAAATTATCGTCCTATTTCCCTTATTAATCTAGATTATTCATTTTTACAAAAATACTAGCCCTCCGTTTAGAAAAATTATTACCCCAGCTAATAGGGAGAGAACAATGTAGTTTTATCAAAGGTAGACATATGTCAGATAATACTCGTCTATTTTTTAATGTGCTTAGAAAATCCAAATCCTATAAATCTTCTCTGGCCGCTATTTCTTTGGACGCCTAAAAAGCGTTTGATAGAGTTAGTTGGTCTTTTATATTTTCTACACTTTCCTAGTTCGGTTTGGGCCCACATTTATTAATTATGTTTCTTTGTTATATTCCTCTCCAAAGTCATCTATTTTGGTTAATGATCTTATGTCTCATTTTTTCCCCCTTCATAGAAGTGTCCGACAAGGTTGTCCCCTCTCCTCTTTATTATTCATACTTGCTTTGGAACCGTTTATAATAAAGATTCACTCTAACTCGCAGATTACAGGGTTTACTTATTGGGACACTCAGCTCAAACTCCTTGTTTATGCTGATGATATTTTACTTTTTATGTCAAATCCACAAACTTCTTTATCAGCCTTTTTATTGGAAGTGGAACAATTTGGGTCTGTTTCCGGTTATAAATTAAATGAGGATAAATGTTAGCTCCTCCCTCTCAATAAAATATGTTTTAATGCAGATTTTAATTCATCTTCTTTTCATTGGAATCCAGATAAGATTACAAACTCAGGTCTATGGTTCTCTGATATGGTTCAAGATGCTGTGGCCCTTAATTTGAAATCTCTTCATTCAATTCTTTCTGCACATACATCACATTGGAATCCTTTGTTTTTATCCTAGTGGGGTACCATAAAATGATGTTAGTACCCATTGTATTGTTTTACATCTCAAATATGCCAATTATTATCCCACAATCCGAATACAAAAAGATATATTCTGTTTAATCTCGTTTTTTAAGGAATAATAAAAAAACCTAGAATGTCACTTATTAAACTTAAAAAATCAAAGCATCTGGGTGGAGTTTATTTTCCAGATTTTCATAGATATCATTTGGCCTTTTGTCTTAAACAAGCGCCGATTTTATTACAATGAAATGACTCAATACCTTGTCCTTTATGGACAGATCTTGAAAAATCCTCTTGGCATCCTTTTTCCTTAAAGGAGGGCATGTCTTTTACTTCTAGAACTTCATCTTTATCTCTTCCAGTTTTTAAGAACACAAGTAAAATTTTGTCTCCCATTTTTATTTCTTATAAATCTCCTAGGGATCAGTTTTTGCATTCATCAATTTGGTATAATATGTCTATTAAAATAAATAATACAATTATTTTCTAGAAGGATTGGTATTCCAAAGGTTTTAAATGGATCCACCAATTCTTTCAACACGGCACCTGTTTACCATTTTGAGTAGTGCAGTTGTTGTTCTCCTTTCCGGACTCATATGAAACCAAATATCACTTACTTACTTCAGCAGCTCAATCGTCTTATAACAAACTTTCTCTTGATCAATTAATTTCTCCCCCTCCATCTCCTATGCACAATTTATTGGAAGCATTGCCTTCTGCATCTCAAATATACAAGCATCTTACACTTATTCCGGAAGAGAGAGTAAAGTCGGAGGTAGAGATTCTTTGGGAAACCAATCTGCTAACTACTTTTTCTTGTTCAATTTGAAACAAAATTTGGGCAAAAATACCAAAGTAGTCTAGAGCAGCTAATGCAACTCAAACACTTTTCTTTATTTACAACCGCCTTTTGATCACTCTTGTTACGTTATACAAAATTGACTCTGCTCTATCTTTTAATTGTTGTTCCTGTTCTCAGCCATCAGCGGATAAACATATGCTCTTTGATTGCCCTCTTATTTATGAATTTTGGTTGAAAGTTTGGCAAAAGATAAATTCTATCTTCAATACACAGGCCCCATTTAATTTTATTAACCTTTTTCTAGGTAGTATTTCCAATTTTTGGGATTCCCAATCCAAACATTTTCTTATAATAGATTTACTTCTGGCTGTTGCTTTTCAACACAATTACAAAATCCTAGAAGGACACTTCTCAGGTGTCTTGTCAAGCTTGGTGGTATGGTGTGTGTTACAATCACAGGCTTGACAAAGCATACATTTACCCAATGACTCTCGCTAGTAAAAGAGATCTTTTGTGGCTACCCATAACAACCTTTTTAAACAAATCTGTCCGCATTCCACAATTACACACTCCTAGAATTGAAGAGGTACCTAGACCTCCATGACTTGTTTTAAAGTAATAACAGAAAATAAAAATATATTTGTTTCATATCTTTTAGATCTTATTTACAAATATTTACACGTTCCTATAGATGTAATATAATTTACGCTAATGTTGTTATATATTGCATAGTTGAGATAATAGACCTAATGAATGTTTTGTTTCGGATGTATGACGGTACGACGCGTACCGTCACAACGCGTGCTTTAACAATGCGTCCCTTACAACGCAAGTCGTTACCACGACTTGCGTTGGGGGCGCGGATTGAGAATAGCATAATTTACTATTCAAACACCAGTCCCCGTGGACACTAGGGAAGGTGTTGGAATAGTAAATATACTATTCTTAATCCTCTAGAGCCCTCCAGCGCAAGTCGTGGTTACGACTTGCGTTGTAATGGATGCGTTGTTAAAGCCTTGCGGAGTAAAGTCCGCGTGGTAAAGGATGTTTCCCTTTTGTTTCACTGTACTTTACCTGTACTGTAATTGCATATTTATTTCAATAAACTTCTACTTTAAACTCAAATAAAAGTTTAGATAGGACAAGAGACATGGTAGCTTGAACCTTGTGAGGGAATCCTTGGTGCGGGAAAATGCATTTCACTGTTTTCTTTGTGAGAAAGCTTGATACAGAATTCTGTTCAGCAAATGGGCCAGCACAGCTCATTGTGGCTCTGAGTTGCACATAGTGTTATGAGGCCTTTAGTATGCAGGAGAGCTGACCTGGGTGCCCGAACATTCAGTGCTTGAGCTTCTTATTAGATTCATTATCAAACAGACTCAAATCTCAGACACCAAACTACACTTGGCTTTGCCCGTGGTACACATCAATAAGTAAACCAAATTTCTAGGAAAGTTGCTACATTACTACCATAATGTACAAAGTACTTTTTTCCTACCAATCACCACATTTCTTTCAAAATTCAAAGTATGCATGCTCAAGCCAGCTCACACATTGACCCAAAATGTACAGCACTATTTTCAATCCAGCTTCCATCTTTTCCTTAGTTTATAAACACCATGTTGCCTTGGTGTCTTAAGATGCATTTACAGTGCTGGACTGGTATACCAAAAGCAGCCCTGGCACAATTGCTCAAACCAGCCCCACTCCCTTCGCTTCCTCTCTCAATTGTCTCTCTTTCTGTCCTTTCTCTTTCCCTCATTCTCTCCGCTCTCTCTTTCCCTCTCTTATCGCTTTCTGGCCACTTTCCCCTTTACTCTCTTTCTCTCTCGTGAAGTCTCGCTGTGCTGCTGCATTTTTACCCCGGGAGCTGTGGAAAGTCACAGAGGTTCAGGGAGCAGCCCTGGGCTTTCAAAACTGGCCCAATCTTTCTGCTCCAAGGGGTATTACTATGGAGTATTAGCACAAATATAAATAATTTGGGATGGACAGACAAATTTACTAAGATAGGCAGACCTGGCTTTATTTAAATAGCTAACACCTACTTGAAAAAAGCAAAACCAAGGTGTTCATTTCTACAGAAAAACAACGACTTTCTTGTGTGCTGCAGTGCACATCACACATCCAATGCGTGGTAACCCTCTGAATTTTACTATGCACACACATGTGTATTGGACGGACATGACTCTGGTATAAATCCATCCTATGCTAGACTGCACACACTCACCTCTGCACCATGGTTTGAGACAGTGGCGTGGCCAGAGAGTCATGGGCTCTCGAGCAAGGAAGGGAATAGGCCACCTGGCTTCTGTTTGAATTATAAAATACAATAAAATTCAGGGTTCAGTGTGCCCTCAAGCCTCTGGGACCGGTGCCACTGCACCTGCTGCACAAATGGACGCTATGCCGGTGATGTGAGATTCAGCCTTATTTTTTGTGCCAGCAAAGTCTATGACAGACTAGAGGCATACCAACCATTTTAAATATGGCGTTTCACTGCGCTTTCTTCCCTGAGCAAGACAGTGCGGCAAATTTGGATGCTGTGCTGTGTAGCTTGAAAAATGTGTAAATATGAACCTTCATTTGAACTCTTTCGTCCTCGGTGAACTGGGTACATTTTATTTGTGGATACATTACGTATCCATATATGTTGTAAATCTGTTTAAAACACACTGAGCATTTGAGCTTCACCAAATGGAATGCGATATATCATTTCCACTCAATGAATAATCCGAATGACAATCGGCCTAGATGTCTAAAACAACACCAGTAGCCATCATGCATGAACTGCATTTCACTTTGTAGACGAGCCAGAACCCACAGAGGACCACACAATAACACTCTTAAAAGAGAAAAACACATTCACAAAGGGAGGTGGAGCACTGCTCAAGAATGGGGGCTCTTGTCTATGGACAGAAAGAAGTCCTTTGGTCCAAATCAAAGTATCTATTTCATGGAATAATTTTTTGAAGAAGGCAATGGAAAAAACTGATGTGAAACTGGATGCGCTAAGCTAAATAAGAAGTGAAATGTTCATATAAATAAACAGATTTCAACATGGAGCTCTACCAGCATCAAGCATGCTGTGATACTGGGGAGTTCTGTTTTCCTCATTTACAAGCATTTCTGTCACAATGCAACTGAGCTGACAGTCCACAGATTCTCTCTATGAGCTATTGAGGCTGCCTAATCTCTCCTTATGTCAAGCAGTCACACTCGAGCCACATTCTTAAATGTACTGCTCTCTGGTGCTAAGACCCCTGAACGCCCGCACGTTTAGAATTTTTCATTTTTTTTGCCAAGGTGGCCACTGGCATAGCTGAGCCTTACCAATCACAGCTGTCTAAATGCTTTGCTTACTTACCGATAATCCTATTATTCTGAAGGCACGTCCTGGTTCTAATACGTGCCTCACACGTTGTTTCTACTCCTTGGACACAGGCACCATGCTGCCTTTCTGAAAATAAAATAACAGATCAAGTAGAACATTAGAAGTCATAATTGTGCTACGTATTCTGATTTTACGCCTTACCACTTTCAAGTGTCACCAGCCGCCACTGTTCACAACTCAGAATATCAACTTGCTTACCGTAAATAGGAGCCAGATTTGTTTATTATATCCATATTCAGAAGGGATAGAAATTCCTAAGAAACATGGCATCCATATAATTAAGGACCCTGAACACCCTAGGGGCCAAGATGTCTGGTTGCTCTGAAGAGAACATTGTGGTGCAAGTGGCATGCTATGAGGTTAACTTGGTCAATCACATAATAAAAGAGAGAATATGTTAACCTGTGGCCGTGTGCGGAGGATGGCCAGGGGCCATCCGAAACACGCCCACTCCATAAATGACCCGCACCGCGGCGGAATTCGCATCGCGGTCAACTGGTTAAAAAGACTAAGTAGAGTGCGGAAAAGTGATCAACGAAAATTGCAAAGGATAGACTTGAAGAATACTAGGAAACATATCTGGGTAGGGTGTGCTGTACAAGGTCACCATCTAGAGAACAAAAAATACCAAGGTGCTGATACAGAAAGGAAATACCAACACGCATTTACAATGCAACGGTTTCGCCTTTGGAAAAATTAGAGCTATTGGCATTGTAAATGACAACATTTGTATTTATGTGTTGGTTTTGAAAACAGATAAATAAATGGCATTGTCATTTACATTGCCATTAGCTTAATCTCTGCAGTCACTCTGCAGTCCCTAGCACTCCATAGCACTCCCTAGTCACTCTGCACTCCCTAGTCAGTCTGCACTCACTAGCACTCCCTAGTCACTCTGCACTCCCTAGCACTCCCTAGTCACTCAGCACTCCCTAGTCACTCTGCACTCCCTAGCACTCCCTAGTCACTCTGCACTCCCTAGTCACTCTCTACTCCCTCACACTCCCTTGCACTCTGCACTCCCTTGCACTCTGCACTCCCTTGCACTCCCTAGCAGTCCCTAGTCACTCTGCACTGCCTAGCCCTCCATAGTCACTCTGCACTCCCTAGCACTCCCTAGTCACTCTGCACTCCCTAGCACTCCCTAGCATTCTGCAGTCACTCTGCACTCCCTTGCACTCTGCACTCCCTTGCACTCCCTAGCAGTCCCTAGTCACTCTGCACTCCCTAGCACTCCCTAGTCACTCTGCACTCCCTAGCACTCCCTAGCATTCTGCATTCACACTGCACTCCCTAGCACTCTGCAGTCACTCTGCACTCCCTAGCACTCCCTAGCACTCTGCAGTCACTCTGCACTCCCTAGCACTCCCTAGCACTCTGCAGTCACTCTGCACTCCCTAGCACTCCCTAGCACACCCTAGCACTCTGCAGTCACTCTGCAGTCCCTAGCACTCCCTAGTCACTCTGCACTCCCTAGCACTCTGCAGTCACTCTGCACTCCCCAGTCACTCTGCACTCCCTAGCACTCCCTAGTCACTCTGCACTCCCTGCACATAGGAGACCTGCTCACAGGTGGCACGAGGGCGACCAGCAGCTCGCGAGCTCCTCTTTGGAGAAGACTGGTCTACAAGAAAATCAGCGGAGACGGAAAATGCAGGTATAGCTTCAGTTACCGTGTGAATGCATATAATGAGCATGCACAACTAGCCCCTATAATTAATGGGCTGTAAAGCGCTTCAACGTCTCGTCAGGGAAAGTAAGCGCTGTATAAGTACAATTTAAACCCTCCTTGTGGCCGTTCAGAATCCATAGTCGTGCATAATTGCGGGTCAGATGTGCTTGTGATAGAGGTCACAGGCAGGCCGGGTCACCCATGTTGCAATACTACCCGTACATTGCCCTAACCAGAGCCCTTTCTTGGGTTATAGACTTTTATCAGAAAGTGCTTTCTAGTTTGGGTTTGAGTGGTAGTGCAAAGAGTTAATACTGAGCTGTGAAGTGCGTGTTTTTAATTGAAATTATATAGTTAACTTCTCCTGATGAGATATTGAAAGGACAGGCATGTTAAAAAAAATGTATTACTTACAGTCATGGTTTTACTAAAGTCTATATTTTGAAGGCACCATTTTATCTTAACCCTTTCTGCACATTTTGTAGCAGCCATTGTACTGTGTGTAATGCACGTCCAAAATAATGGCTCACAGTGTTTTATGTCGCAGACTGGGAACTCGTAGCACTAAACATACACAAGTCACTATTCTACACGGCACCAACCGGATTAAATTATATGCTCTCTGGTTACACACAGACCTCTGCAGTGCATCCACCACTAGAGGTTTCATAATGTACAATAGTGCATTTCACACGGAATAACAACTTCTCTATTTTTCATTTAAGCTCAGCATTATTGTATATGTAGCTACCTGACGGTAAAAGACCCCCCCAAAAAAAGTACAGAATATTTTGGTTTTTTAGCCACACCTTTGACCCCGCCCCATGCTCACTGGCCCCGCCCCATTGCATGCAGCATCACAGATCCCAAACTTTTTTTTAATACACGTTGACAGCTTGGCAGCTGTGGTGGACAGATAGACAACCAGAATATATCCTGCTGGCTGGAACCCTTTGAACCCAGTGGGGGAGGGGTTCTAGGCGACAACATTACCTCACAGGCATACATATTGCGCTTTCACTGTATTCTCTGAGCCCTGTCTTGTCATGCCTTCATGCTCACAGTGTCTCAAAGCGCTTTGAAACGGCAGACAGGCAGCATACGAGCGCTACATCACAATGTTTAAACATAAAAAACTGTTTAGACACTCTTTGTCACTCCTGTTCTTTACAATGCTGCGTTTGATACCAGACCCCCGACCCCCCAACCACACACATAGCGCAAACAAATATTAAGAGGCGCTCAGTCCACCAGTCCGGTAAAAGCGCCAGAAGTAACTGAGGCCGGGGCCTTGGGGTGAGTTTGCATGAAAATTCATTTATTTCCCTGTGCGCCTCGCTGCGTTTTGTTAGCATTAAGTGCAAAATTCTAGTTTCACAGAGCACTGTATAGACGGGATCGCTTCTGGGGGCTACATTTAAATGTAATTCTCTGAAGGATGTCCCAATGACAACACAGCAAATTAAATTGATAGAACGTAATTGCAGATCACACGCTTTTCAGGTTGGGCAGGTCCAGCCCCCTTTACATTCATTTCACGCTTTGCATCATGGTACTCGTAGTCACTCAGTTGTCATTCATTCATTCGCAACGCTGTAAGTTTTCACAAACATATGCTGATTTTTCTTTAAGCTTTCTCAACAAAAGCATCTACTCACAGTGTAGACAAGGACGCAGTCCAAAGGGCAAAGGACAGAATTGCCTTCCGGGGGCGCGCAGGCAAGCAAGGCTCCCAGGACCACCTTCATATGTTTGAAAACGTGAGACCTGCCTGCCCGCCTGGCCCCCCGCCTGCCCACAGCCTGCCTGCAAATGGGCTCGTTCAACAATAAAAAGTGATCGGCCCCGTTGAGAGATTCATCATTTCACACGAGGCATTATGGGACTTGTAGTCTCTACATTTTCCATTCATTCATTTTTTTCGCCATTGTAATTCACGACATGTACATACTTTGATTTAATTTATGCTAATCAGTTAAAAACCCACATTTCTATGTAGTCAAATAATTTTGAAAGGCAAATGGAAGAGACCTTTAAATTATAAGAATCCCCCTGCTGTCTCTTGTCGCGAATGTAATTTGAAAGATGCTTTTGCAGTCAATTTACCAATCAGACCCAAAAATGAAGGAAATACCTTTAAATGGCTTTTACGTCATCTTTCCTTGTATTTGTTCCACATTTCTTTTTACTTTTGCACTTTCTATTGCTATCGGTAACAATGATGGTTTAAGTAAACAAAGTGCAGATAGCGCTTCACACCACATAGGCGCTAAGCTGAACAGAAGCAACAATTTTTTGCACCTATTCTTAGGGCGGTGCCAACATCTGAATTAGAAGTGGGCGGTTTAAACTTCATGCGTAGCACTATGAGATCTCAGCTGAGAACCACTGCAAACAAGCATTGGAAAACCCAATATAGCAGGACTTGGCCTGCTGTCTCAATGGTTATTTTTTATTGCAAGCAGGCGTCACAAAAAGAAAAAGAGATAACAGGCACCTAAGTGGCCAACCTTTTATATGCGTGCAATAAATATTGTAAAATTACAAAATAACAACAGCTCACAGTTTCAGATGGTTGCGCACATGGATGCTGCGACCAACTTGTTCAATGTACACTGATCCTCGTCATGTGGACAGGGTGGTGGTCCACGCCGCGCCCTATGCGCTGAGTACGTCAGGCTTGCACAAGGCGCTGTGTCAATTATCCTTGGGTGTTGTACTTGGACCGAGAGTGGTGTGTCACTTGATGCTTCACATTGTGGTCGATGCACACGGACAGCGGGAGGGGGGGCGGGCGGGCGCACGGGCAGCGGGAGGGGGGCGGGCGGGCACACGGACAGTGGGAGGGGGGGCGGGCAGGCACACGGACAGCGGGAGGGGGGGCGGGAGGGCACACGGACAGCGGGAGGGGGGGCGGGCAGGCACACGGACAGCGGGAGGGTGGTCAGGAAACAGCCAGCGGGACAGGGAACAAGACGAACAATGAACACAAACCGGTGTAAAGAAAAAAAAAAGTACACGCCGACAGTGGCCACGTCTTCATGACGTTGCGGAGAGGGAAAGAATCGGCGGAAGGCCCACCAATCGCTGCGGGAAATGACGGACAGTTCTCTCTTCCAATGGCTAGCCTCCAGTTATGGAGCTAGCCAATGGAAGAGAGAGACGGAACGAAGGGCACACTGTTCTAACATTAGATTTCGCCTGCGCCGAAAAGCTGCGCGGCGCAGCTTTCGACGAGGCAAAACCTAAAAAGTACCACCAATAGAATGGACGGAGCGAATACCGAGTCATGCAGAGACGTCACATTGGATCAGATGACCCTCACAGCATGAAGAGCCGGGAAGGCATTTGCATGGCGGGTGCACTGGAACAACTGGTGACAAGGAGAATAGTTCAGCTGGACACCGAGGGCTGAGTCTAGGGAGTGCACACCTATAGTATCTGAGTGCTAGTGAATCAACACTGGCAAATAAAAATCATGGTGTGTGATGTGACACTCTGAAAATAAATGATACAAAGTATGACTGGTGATGACAATTTTTGTGTTAACTTTGAATATACCTTTTTTCACAATACTGCCTATAGTTTTAATGGGCTATGTCTCCTTTTTAGGGTTGGAATAGGCCAAAACCTTTTGTTGTTAAAAAAAAATGATATGTTATAAGTAAATATTAGGGTCTGAGACAGTCTTCTATAACCAGTGACTTCTTTGAGTCAGGACTATTCAGCAATTGGCTTGAGACATTATCAATCACATCTTTATTCAGACCACAGACATATTTTATTCTCTCCATCTTTCTACTGGTTATTAAGGTGCATCCTTCCCCCTCCAATGGGATGAATGAGTGACCGTTTTTACATCCAAAAGGTATGGTCAGTCATTACACATGCAGTATTTGTTTTCATACTACTAGGCTCTTCACAAAGCAATCATTTTTTTCTGCACAGGGTGTCTTTTAACAGTTTTATGTGAGCCTGAAAACTAAGATGATCTTTTTGCTCTTCTGCGCTGCTGACACCAGCCATCTTAGTTTCTACAAAAGGGGGTGGTGATGGACGGAGCATCTGAATCAATCAAACACTCACACCCAGTCAAAAGATCTGGGTTTAATCCATCACCGTTCTTTAGCCCACTCTGCCACCCCAGTTCAGACATGGCTATATGCAAATCAGTCTGACCCTGTGCCTCATGGGAACAGTCTAACCCGAACTGCCAAGCCATGTCTTCCCTGGACCGCTGAAACGCCAAAACCTGTCCTCGGAAGCTTGTTTCCGGTCCAGGGAAGGCATGGCGTGGCAGTTCGGGCTGGACTGTTCCCATGAGGCACAGGGTCAGACTGATTTGCATATAGCCATGTCTGAACTGGGGTGGCAGAGTGGGCTAAAGAACGGTGATGGATTAAACCCAGATCTTTTGACTGGGTGTAAGTGTTTGATTGGTTCAGATGCTCCGTCCATCACCACCCCCTTTTGTACCGCTTTTGGCCGCCATAAGTGTGGCAGGGTATGCTCAGACGTGAGTCCCTTGCTCACTTTGCCACTGGATTCAAGCAAGCCGGGCTGAAGACGGCTGTAATGCCAGAAACCGATCCTCGGAAGCTTGTTTCCGGTACAGGGAAGGCATGGCTTGGCAGTTAGGGCTGGACTGTTCGCATGAGGCACAGGGTCAGACTGATTTGCATATAGCCATGTCTGAACTGGGGAGGCAGAGTGGGCTAAAGAACGGTGATGGATTAAACCCAGATCTTTTGACTGGGTGTGAGTGTTTGATTGGTTCAGATGCTCCGTCCATCACCACCCCCTTTTGTACTGCTTTTGGCCACCATAAGTGTGGCAGGGTATGCTCAGACGTGAGTCCCTTGCTCACTGTGCCACTGGATTCAAGCAAGCCGGGCTGAAGACGGCTGTAATGCCAGAAAACGGTCCTCGGAAGCTTGTTTCCGGTCCAGGGAAGGCATGGCTTGGCAGTTCGGGCTGGACTGTTCCCATGAGGCACAGGGTCAGACTGATTTGCACATAGCCATGTCTGAACTGGGGTGGCAGAGTGGGCTAAAGAACGGTGATGGATTAAACCCAGATCTTTTGACTGGGTGTGAGTGTTTGATTGGTTCAGATGCTCCGTCCATCACCACCCCCTTTTGTACCGATCTTAGTTTCTAGCTCTCTTTGAACCACTAAAAATAAAAATAATCTAAGCCCCTGATGCACTAACAAAACAATGATTGCTTTGTGAACATCATCAAAGTATGACCAGAAATATTGAATGCATATGGTATTTGTGAGAAGTTGGCCTGGTATATGATGTAAACTAATTAAAGTGGGCACCTTGCAACAGTCCAGGCAACCCTTATGGTGATTTAACACCTTGGCTGCTAGGGAGATTTTCCTGCTGTGCTGCAAACTATTTATTCCCATTGTTCATGACAAGGTCAGCTCGTCATAAGCACACGACCAGTGTACTGCATGACGAGCTGAGCTCGTCATGAGCATCGAAGGGGTTAAGAGGTATCAGACAACCTTAGAAAGCTATCCAAGTGATAGCTGTGGAGAGCAGCCTTCAGGCTAAGTCTTGAAGGAGTGGAAAGCAGCTTGTTTTACCAGAATACAATCTTATAGTATAGATTAAATGGAAAGGAGAACCACAAAGTAGAATATATATTTATTATACAATACTACATAGTACGTTACAGTATCTCCTACATGGCGATAGACACAAAGCACACAATACATTAGCAAAGAATCAAAGTAAATGACACTAATAGACAGTGGGCCCCAGTGGGTGCAAGCCATATACTAAGAAAGTGGTATAAGAACAACGACTCAAGTCAGGATGATGTCGAGAGGACAACGAATTGCTTGGACCCCAAGGAACCATCCAAGGTGAGTAGATAGGGACCCCACAGAGAACGGGTGCAGTGTGAAAACACGACCTTGTGCTCTGTACAACTCTATGTGAAAGTCATGGTTGGAGTTTTAAATAGTTAGAACCCTTCCCAGTGGACCCTGAAGAAACCCTGTGTAAGACAGAAGGTTGGAGAGCCATCCCACCGTTGGATACCGTAGGACCCAAGTTACCTATCTCAGGGAAGCCTGGTGCAATAGATGTGAAGTGGTGTTTGAAACCTCAGTCGAACCCAATAGAGGACTTCAGGAAAGTGCCACTGCTGAAAGAGGAGAAAGTGTCAGTTGGAATCCAAATGTGGATTATTGTTGAAGAGTACCTAAAAGCAGAGGGGACAGAGTCTGGTCACTTGAGAGTGACCAGGGGCTCGGTAGACGAATGCCCACCGATGTTGGATGCTTCAGTATAGTTGATGGGGACCTTGAATCTGCAGCTGCATTGACCAGCCAATGTTGAGGATGACCAGGAGCTGGATGCGAGCTGTCACACTAAGGATGTCGAATGCTGAGGGGTCACTGTCCGGCAGGAGCACCAGCAAGCCTTGGCCAAAGCAACCCACGCAGAAGGTCAAGGAAGTGTACAGTTCGGACCAGCAAGGTCCAGGAGACTCACCACAAGGAGGAGATTCAGGGCAAGCCTGGAGCAACCAGGGGAGCCCAGGAAAAGCAAAGCTGACCTTCAATTGGACCCACAGGCCGGAGGCACAGGAGTCATAAAAGGACCTCGAGCAGCGTTACAAAACCACAGGCCATGGAGCACTCAGTGCTAGGTGGTTGAAGATCTTTGTGTAAAGAGGTGCCAGAGGTTGGGGCTACTCGGAGCCCAATGCACTTACAGCAGAATTGCCAACAAACACATGCACTTGCAAAAGTACGAGGTGCACAGGGGTTCAGGTATTGCAGCCCCTACCAGGGATTCTGACCTCAGACTTGGTCATAGGGCAGCTTGGGCCTTTAAGGATATAGAAATTCACCTCCTGTGTTACTGAACCTTTCGGAGTCCTGAGGAGCTCGGGTTCAGGAGAGCGGTCAGTGGTGTTGCGGTGCCTGCGAATGCAGGGAAGTGACTCCATCACTCCAAGGGAGATTATCTTCAGGTGTCTTGGATGCTCCACGTGTCCTACATGAATCCGAATGGTGCATAGGCACAGATGATGCAGCAGACTGAGAGGAAGATGAAGTCAGGCCCAAATGAAGTCCAGCAAAGTTCAGAGTGCCCAGAGGGTCGAAGTGCAGTGGCTTCAGTTCTGAATCTTGTCCATGACAAATGTAAGGTCTTACAACCAGGTTAGCCCTTAATTACCCAATGGGAGAGGGTTGGAAAGATGCAGGGGACCCTCCCAGGGGAGGTACTGGACAGGGGGTAGGTTACTCCCATGGCCTTTGTCCAGTTTCATGCCAGAACGAGAGCCAACGGCTCCCAGGACTGGTTTGAAATGGACTATGCACAGGGACACCAAATGTGCCCCTCGTGCAGACTTTCAGTCACTGGCAAGCACACCCACCCAGCCCTGATACACAAAATACATACAGCCCTAATACACTAAATTATGTCTGGGAGGTGGTCACACCTCCCTGTGACAGGATGCCTATTGTTTCTGCCTTCCCCTGCTCCAGCTTGGGTCAGCAGCAAGAGGGCAGAAATGTGTCTCTGTTTCGGCAGCAACTATTTTGTGCTGTCCGGAGCTAGAAAGCTGGTACCGGGAACACCAGTAGACTCATGAAGCATGCTTCAGAGGGGGTGGAATCATACCTCCCACGCCTGTTACCGGTGTGGGGGTATGATTCAACCATGTTTGACACCAAACCCGATAGTGTTTATTTCAGCCGTTTTAGAGTTGGTCATCACGCAGTCGTATAATGCCCCTCTAAATATGGTATATGGCTTCTTCACTGACAACCCGGGAGAATGGACTCCTTGGGCTGCAGGAGTGTCCTGCTCATACTGGGGCACCCTCTCACTTGGAACCAAGCACCCTGCCTACAGGATTGGTAAGCCCTGCTATGGGGTGACTTTTAGGTTTTAAGTGCAGTGACCTTAAAATATAGTAAACCTATATCTTTAGTAAGTGCTGCATGCACCCACTTACACAGGCTGCAATGGAAGGCCTGTAGTTTGGTTTTGAATGGTCTCTCATGGGTACCCAATCTGGGATGTACCTAAGTACATGTCACAACAGGTTATGGAAAAAGCAAGCAAGACTGGGGTCCTGATTAGCAGGATCCCAGTCAGACTAGTCAAAAACCAACATAGCACCCGGCAAAAAGTGAGGGTAACCATGCAGAAGGATCCTACATTCCTACTGTATTATTATTATTTTTTGCCAGTGCTAAAATGGCTGCCTTATGGCTCCTCTCTTTTGCAGCCACGACACAGCTCACACAGCATTCGGAGGCACCACAACACCACTGACCGGTCTGCTGATCCAGGGCTCCTCCGGACTCCGAAAGGTTCAGCAACACAGGAGGTGGGGTTCTATATCCTTAGAGGCCCGAGCTGCCCTATCACCAAGTCTGAGGTCAGAATCCCTCGTGGGGGCTCCAATACCTGAACCCCTGTGCACCTCGTCCTTTAGTCTGCCACCAGCTGCTGCATCCAATCGGGCGGTTCTGATGTGAATCTGCCCTTGGACTCCTGCGGTTATTCAGCTTGCCTAGTGACTACCTCCTACTGACGAGCTCTGGCAAATCCAATGGGTTTTGCATGTTAATCACAATGTGAATCAGATAATTTTGCTTTGCCAAAGATTCTTGTGGATGATCCAAAAATGGAGGCTCCTAGTATGCTTAAATTGTTTTAGTGCGGTGTTATCATTTAACCCCTTAACTACAAGGACACGACAATTTACTGGATCTCCTCTGAATAGATATGGAAATACTTCAAAACACCGCCAACCCACTTGTCAAATAGAATTTATATGTATTTCATCTTATCCATATAGGACATGCACAATTATATTCTATTGATATCATATGCGCATTTTTGGCGTGTCTGTTGATCCGGAGATTAATATCATCTTGTTTTCCCTCTCAGCAACCACAACTGCCAACTTCCAGTCCTTTGATCTCGCTCACCCTTCACGAGAGAGAAGAGGCTGTGGTCCTGGAACCCACACGCTTGACACCTTATCAGAATGCTGCAGGCACTCCTGCCTACAGCTGCTGCACCCTCAGGCGGTGCGAGGCGTGTGTTTTGTGTTACAGCATCAAAGAGAAAACAGCTGATTGAAATGCTGCATGTGGCCAACAGAGTTAAAACCCAACATTCACAGTTATAAATAGAGTACTATGAAAGGTTTGCAAAGTTGAACAACACAAACAATATTTTTGTCTTTCTAATTTTGTTTTCAGATGTGCACTATAATGACAGCTAAATAACAGCATGCTCGCTCTCTGTAAATTACAGTGTTTATTTTTTTAGCTTGTTAGGTTAATTAGTTGTATTTTACCTATATTTTCTATTGTGGGTCACTCATGACTTGTAAATTATACAACGCTGTGTTTTTTTGTGAAAATGTGTTAGTTGTGCTTTTTCTTGGAGTTTAAAGTACAATTTCTGTTAGTGAGTATTTGTATGCTGTATCGAAACAAATTTAATTTTTTTTAAATTAGGCCGAATATTATATATTGACTTTTGTTAATAAGCTACTTGCTTACTGTGCATGAGGGTCACGCAACTGCACATCATCGATTTTCTCTAGGCTGCTAACTCACACAGTGCCACTGTGACACAATATTGTCTTTCTTCATAAGGTCACACTTGAAAAGCCAATATCACACGGTGACTGGCAAGGCGACTTGCAACCCCCTGCCCTGAGTGGGTTTCTAGATAGTCTGCGGGGGCTCTTATCAACCAATGTCTATTAAGGGATGTGGAAACACACCCGTATATCAGTGGTAGCCTCAGTAAGCTTTTTTATTTTGGAGTGGTGAAGGTTTGGTGTGGGCAAGTGTCAGAAATACCTCCCAGGCAGTTTTCATCATGAAGCACCACCCTCTCAAAGGCCTTGCCCTCTTCTCAAACGATGATTTTGTTTGTTAAGTTGGCAGAAGTGCCCCGTTTTTAGGTCTGGTATTAGCAAACGTTTTTTAAACAAAAGTTATATGTATAATATGCTTACTTAACACGGTTTAACTAAGTTTTGACAGAGCTTTGCTCATTTACTTAACAGGGCTTTCAGCCAGCTATCTTCATCCATTGCTCTGTTGTGTCATTCACATTTTGCCTACACCCATTACAGCAGACAACAAGCATTTGCAATGCAATAGGTCTCGCATTAATTAAGTTTGAGCTATTGGCATTGCTAAATACTGCAACACCAATTGCAACAAAAGTCTATAAATTGTAGGCCAAAAAAATGTGTATTTATTTTTGTAGCAATGGTGTTATGCTGCGCTTTAGATGAATATGTTTAAAAGTAAAGTGTGCCATACTGCGATTGCTACAATAGTTAATTGTGGATGCATTAACAATTGATGTGTCCACTGATGGCTGGCGGTGTGTGTGCCTGTAGAAATTGTGCACTGATGGCTGAAGGTGTGTGTGCCTGGTGGAAGTGTGCACTGCCGGCTGGTGATGTGTGTGCCTGGTGGAAGCGTGCACTGACGTCTGGTGGTGTGTGCCTGGTGGAAGCGTGCACTGACGGCTGGTTGTGTTTGTGTGCCTGGTGAAAGCGTGCACTGACGGCTGGTGGTGTGTGTGTGTGCCTGGTGAAAGCGTCCACTGACACCTGGTGGTTTGTGTGCCTGGTGAAAGCGTGCACTGACGTCTGGTGGTGTGTGTGTGATGGCTGAAGGTGTGTGTGCCTGGTGAAAGCGTCCACTGACAGCTGGTGGTTTGTGTGCCTGGTGAAAGCGTGCACTGACGGCTGGTGGTGTTTGTGCCCGGTGAAAGCGCGCACTGACGGCTGGTGGTGTTTGTGCCCGGTGAAAACGTGCACTGACGACTGATGGTGTCTGTGTCTGGTGAAAGTGTGCACTGACTGTGTGGTTGTGTGTGTGTGGTTGTACGTGTGGTTGTGTGTGGGGTTGTGTGTGGGGTTGTGTGTGTGGTTGTGTGTGGTTGTGTGTGGTTGTGTGTGTGTGTGGTTATTTGTGTGGTTGTATATGTGGTTGTGTGTGTGTGTGGTAGTGTGTGTGTGGTTGTGTAGTTGTGTTTGTGTGTGTGTGGTTGTGTGTGTGTGTGTGTGTGGCTGTGGTTGTGTGTATGACAGTACTACTAAAAATATCTCAATATAAAGGAACACAAACATCGAGTGTGTGGAAAGAGAAAGCACATTGTAAGTCAACCGGGCAGCAGCAAAGCATTAACACAGCATGTTCTTTGATGTTTGATGTTCTTTGAACGAGAACATCAAAGCGGCGCTGCTAAAGTGATCGCGGGCGAAAGTGATCTTGGGCGCTTAATGAGTATGACGAGGGTTGCCATTTGGCGCCTCGGCTCCTAAGCGCGCACCCTTGGACATGCACTGTAGCTCCAGGCTGGCCAGGCTGGCTATGGTAGCATTTTTTGAGCCCTCACTAAATGTCTCGCCAGATCAGCGCATGCGCTGGGTCAGGCGAGAGCTAATAAGTGTCTTTCTAGCAGAAAAGAACTTTGACGCTAGAATGTAAATACCCTTGCAAGAGTTTGTGCTGCTTAGCGGCACATTGCAAGACTTTTCCCCAACGCAAATCCTTAGTAGATGTGGCCCTAAGTTTCTTTTAAGCATGCTCTACTGTGAAATTAAAAACAAAGCTGTTTTTTTTATGAGCAACATTATTATAGTAGCAATTTTGGCTGCCCGCTCACTTTACCAGGGTGCCCCTTAGAAGGTGAGTACCCTGGATAATTCCTTATTTTGCCAATGCCTTAAAATATCCCCATAGAAAGTGTGAAGAAGAGAACAAGTGAAACTGTTAAAGAGAAAGTGAGCAGAAGACGAAGATCACAGAGTGAAAACAAGCGGGCCAGGGAGGCGAAGCTGGACGGTGAGGGGCCTGTGACAAACCCCTACCGGGGGGATGAGCGGGAGGCGGGCAGTCAACAGGTCCACGAAAAAGAGGTAGCACTATTGGGTCGTGACATCCAAAGCGCCCAATGGCATGGGGGCACCTGGGGGGGCAGCAGGATTTAAGGACTGAATGAGCCCCCCCAGGTAATAGTTACCTTTACCATTGGATTGCTGTCATCGCTGGATTGTCGAACGTAGCATCGTGGGATTGAGAGGAGCCACCAAGCATGGGCCTGGCCTAAACAACGTGGAGGCAAGCTGCGGTGGGGGCAGGAGCGTGCCACCCGGTACGAGACTCCTGGCCCGGTATTGCGGAGTGTTCCAAGGCTGAATGAAACACGAAGGAACGTGCCTCGCTTGCAGTGCATGTGCGCATTTCAAAAAAGAAAGTGAAAATAACCTCGAGCCTAATTAACGCGCTGCGCCACCAAACACCAGCTGTACACACTTTAGAAGCAAGCGCGTCTTCACAAGCACGTCCACAGACCCCAATCGCCAAAAGCCCTGCGCCTGCCCCACTCTGTTCCACTTCTGAGGCAAGTCGCTGACAATAGATCTCGCTGGCGACAGCGCTTTCGCACTGGGTCGCCAGGCGAGACCTAAAAAGGGCAGTGGGTCAGTCTACTTCAGCCACAAGCTAATTCCCTTGAGTCACCTCATTTTGCTCTTTCACAAGGAGCACATTTCCACAAAAGGTAGTTCCCTTTAGTGTCAGTGTTTTTGTTTGCACTTAAATATTACTTTAGTGTCACCTTTGTGTTTAGAGGACGATGTGATAGAAGAATACTTTGTACAGCTCTTCACAGCACAGGACACATTACAGCTTTATCAGATCCTGTCTATCCTGATTGATTTTGTAAATTCATTATGGAGCTGCCTTTGTTTTTATCTGATTGCTGCTATTTGAGAGTATATCAGATTGTGTTCATTTGAATCTATTCTTTATAAAGTGATTTTCTTTTTATAATGCAAGCGACTATCACTACTTTTCACCTGGGGCCCAATTTAACGTTTTTTCAAGCAATGCAGCAAGACAACTTGCTTTGCTGAGTTGCGTACTAGAGCCAGCGCATGCATCAGAATTCTTTTTGTGCCAGAAGGGACACTTTCCTGCACAAAAACAATCATGAGAGGCATTTTCCTCTTTCTATGTGTGATGCAGAATGCAGCTCACTTAGAAAAAGGAAACAACGAGGAGAAATAATGATATTCTCCTTGCTACACCGCCCCTGGGAAGGCGTCGTATTTGGATGCACCCAGGTTTCCAGTTTTGGCAAAATCTGGGAATGTGCCAAAATGCATGGGTAGATGCGTGGGAACTCCCACACTCCACCAATGGAACACCTTTACCTGACATAGTAACGGAAGGCTACGACTTGTGCTGCCTTGCATCACTCCAGATTTATCAACCAATGCAGAGCCTCGCAATGTGGCCTTGCGTGGCTTGGTAAATCTCATCCTAGGTTCTGTATCACCTGCGTCCCCTTGCGTGACACCTGGGCAACACAAAGCCTTGGGAAATCTGGACCTAGATGAGCTAGGCCCAGAATCCACTATACAGTGAGCCAACGGGTCACAGAGACGAGGTATCAATGACATAATATTGAGCATAACAAAATAGTGACACAGAAATATTGTGTCAAAAATATTGATTACAAAAATATAGTTTCCCTAAACTTATAAAGTACGTACAAAACTATTGATAAAAATATATCTTTTCATGCTATCATTAAAAAATATAAATTTTTGTTTTTTTAAACCATAGATATAGTTTAAAACAGTAAATCTTAAACATCTTAATATGTAGCATTGATTTCATGTAAATTAAATAAATGTAAATAACTTTAGTACTATAGATACATATATATATTTATATAAACATAAACATACATAAATATAAATGTGACTACTTGAATGGCCAGATATTCACATATGCCCGGAGGTATGCCGCGGTAAAAGCGCGAACAAGCAAACCATTGCAGAGAAAGCAAAGCGATGCCACGATAGCGTCAACATCTGCCTCAGAAGTAAGTTCTGCCGCGGAAAGCGACACGGAGAATGATGCTAATAGGGCTCAGCAATTGGGGTTTACCAAGCTATCATTGGCCCAGGAAGTCGACTGTCTATGCAGAGACAGACGAGAAACCCTGAGGCCACGTATACCCCTTGGAGCAAAAAGCAAAGTGACAATTAGAGGCGGCAACAAAGAAGAAAGCGCCGCAAATACCACCAAAGACACGGGCAAGAAGGAGGTGAGAGGCAGATGGAATCGATTCCAGAACAAGAATCAGATACAGGCACAAACTCCAACACAGTGATTAATCTAACAGATAAAGAACTGACTGCAACTGAAATCAAGGTTCTTCAATTAGGACTTTCATATTGCCCCCCTCGAAATTTTAACTATGCTGATGAGAGAATGGATACATATCGTTTTGTTAGAAAACTAAAACTTACAAAGTTCCACCATCTGCAGCCCAAAAAGAAACTAGATCCCTCTATTATGGCAGATGCAACTAGCCCTTCCCTCTTAAATGCAGGTGACTTAGAGGTATTTCAAGATGCATGGGCATTACAAAATGAACAAGATGGTGTATCATCACAAGTTAACATGATTCAAATGGGAGACAGGAAAGCGTGGCAAACACCGTTCAAACCAAAATCTGTCTTCCACCCTATCATGTTACATGACAACCTTGATGTATATCATGAACTAGTAAGTTCAAAGTTCAAAATTAGCTTTATTCGATTTTTGTTGCAGAATCATAAAAGCACATATAAAAAACAGTCAATGAAACATTAAAAAGATTTCAAAATACCACTCACAAATATTTTAACACAGCTAAAATTGATCATATTTAACAGAAATCAAGTTATGTCCTACAGATCAAAGTTTTAAGAAGATGATAAAAAGCATACAAAAAAAGAACAACCTCACTACTGTCATTTTTTGGACCAATGTTGAATAATAACAATTAATTGATATCATAAAATTCATAAATGGTTCTTATTACATGAACTAGTAACTCAGGACCTGAAGAAACTTTACAGTAAGGTCAATAAAACACACAATGTAACCAGCAAACTCAATTTGTGCTACAGCAATTTGATGAAAAAGTTGGGGACTGACACCAACATAATTGTGCGGCAAGCAGATAAAGGGGGCAATGTGGTCCTAAGGCCAAGACATCTTTATATGAACGAAGCAGAAATACAATTGTCAGATCTTACCTGTTATAGGAAAAGTAACATCCAGGTGGTCAAATCAGATTGGAATGATCACTATTTGAAGCTTCTTGCATTGAAAAGTGGGGGACTGATAAGTGAGGCAGAATATCGATTCCTCAAGAATGAACACCCAGTTATCCCCACGTTTTATTTAATTCCAAAAATTCATAAAAATATTGCCACTCCACCAGGTAGACTGATTATATCGGCAATTAACAACATTATTGAAAATACTTCAAAGTATATTGATTATTTCCTTCAGGAATGGGTACAGGGTTTGAACTCATATGTTCAAGACACTTCAGAATTTTTAAGAAAAATTGCTAATATTGAATGGAGTTCGGACTTTTGGCTGATGACAATGGACGTAACATCGTTGTACACCTCTATCAGACACAGTGACGGCACAAGAGCAGTTGAAATTTTTTTGAATAGAAGGCCCCTCAATTGTGCACCGCAAAACAAAATGTTATTAACTACGGTGAAGGGTTGCCTTGAGCAAAACTACTTTCTCTTCAACAACCAAATATATCACCAAGTGAGAGGGGTAGCGATGGGGTCCTGGTTCTTCCCCAGTTACTCATGTATTCACATGGGGCTGTGGGAGGAGCAGGTCCTGGCAGGCATTCATAAGAAGATCATGGAAGAACATGTGGTGATATAGATTAGATATATTGATGATCTAATTTTTATTTGGAAATGTACAGAATTACGTGCTATCCAGTTTGTAGAAACTTTGAATGCCAACTGTTTTAATTTGAATTTCACTGCCAGTATTGACAAGTTTACTGTATGTTTTTTAAATGTAGAGGTGTACATTGAAAATAATGCATCAGCTACTAAACTATACAGAAAACCCACAGCGGGCAATACTGTACTGCACGCTTCGAGTCACCATCCGCAGCATCAGATACGCAGCATCCCCTTTGGGGAGATGTTGCGTATCAGACGCATATGCAGCTCGGACGTGGAGTGTCAGATTGCTCTGCTGGCAAGTAAAAAACGCTTTGTTGCTAGGGGGTATTCTGTCAACATCATTGATGAAACTATTTTTAAAACCAATTCCATTGTCAGAGATGAAGCACTGTTACCCAGGTCTCAAAAGGAAGGACAAGCTGAGAATAGAGCTGGCTCTCAAACCAGAATTATTCTCACATACAATCGACAACATCGAGAATTATGCAAAATCTATACCTGCAACTGGAATCTAGTACAGGGTGACCCTGTGATTGGAGGTCTTGTATCCAGCCAACCAGCACTCCCATTCAGGAAATCACAATCAATGGGCAACTGCCTGATGAGTAGCAGCCCTGAGTTGGTGACTCGGGGAACTTGGCTGGCACAAATTAAAGGCTTTAGGAGATGTCCTAGTTGCAAGGCCTGTAAGATCGGCAGCAACAGGACACACTATGTCAGTCCCTTTAAATCAGAACCCATCATGATTAACAAAAGATTGACATGCAGGACCGACATTGCTATCTATGTGCTGGAGTGTCTGTGTGGGCTAAGATACATCGGCAAGTACCAAACTGCCAGCCCACAAATGAATACTCCAGCACATGAGGGCAATCACAGGCAAAGACCAAGCCTACCCTTTAGCGAGGCACTTCGAGCAGGCTCATAACAGCAACCCTAACCATTTACAGTTCTATCTTGTTGACACGGTTTTCCCTACAAAGCGAGGCGGCAATCGGGAGGCCCGATTGCGTCTCCTGGAAACCCGATACATGATAGAACTCAAAACTAAACATCCAGGGGGGCTCAATTCCAGCAAAGATTTTTATACTTGTCTATAGTTCATAAGGATATATTTTCTATAGATTATATTATTATATTCATATAATTTTGAAATGTATAATTCTTGCTGTTTCCATTAAGACTATTAATTTCCTGATATACATTAGAGTAGTTTGCTGTACCTTTTTAGACTACTCATTCTATCAATATTGGTTCCATATAAATAATGGCAGATGGAACTATGTTGTGTAGGCAACATTGTTTTTTAAGAAAATCTAAAAAAGATTATTATTTATTATAATTTGGTAGCACTTTCTCAGGGAGAGATAGCGTCAGGACACAATAGCCCTCAATTTAGGTGCTCTGATGCTTATTGGTTAGGGGTTATGTTTTTTTATTTTGCACTATTTTGCACAATTGCACATTCATTGAGAGAAAAAATATACTCTTTTTTAAGGTGCTTTTTAATTACAGGAAGGACTTATAAAATAGGTTTTATAACACTCAAAGGGGACTTTACCCACTTGGGCTGAATTCGAAACACTTGCAACAAAACGCATGAATTGAACAAGTTATGTGCAAATTAGGATAGGGCATGTGGCACAATTAATTCTTTAAGATATAAAGAGAAATTTGAATTGCACATGCTAATCCCATTGATGTCAAAATACAATTGGGAAAACTGTCAAAGGTTTAAAAAGAGTTGAGGTTTTAATATTTATATTAAGATATTTATATATTTAATATTTATTTGAAATGAAATACCCTGTTCTAAATTAAATTGTGTCTATTACAGGCTGCTATTAACATCGCACATAAAATATGGAAAATGTTGTTACAAAACTATTCAAATTTTATACTCAAATATTTTGCACAAAATTAGCTTTTTTGCACAAGATTGCACAGTATTATATTGCTTAGTGTAACAAACAAAAATATGCACTTTCCAATTGCGTTTTTTTGCGCAATGTTGCTAAACTACAAGTAAGTCCTTGATATTTATGAAGAGTCATGCTGATGTCATTTCCTGTAAAATGCACTTTAAATTCCTCCCCCTGCTATGTCAACTCATCATGTGATTAAGACCCGACTGAGGGTCGAAACGCGTCATGGCGGACTGGCTGGTCGATAAAGAAATTTCCCGATTGGCACAAGAAACTGGGTCTACTCTTCGTCTTTGCTTACCACAGGCAGTTGGGACGTTTCCAGATTCAAATATATATGTGTATGTATGTATATATATGCGCACACCACTCCCGCTTCCTTTCGAGAAAACAGGCCGACACAGCTGGGATCGTAGTTTAACAGGGCTTAATCTCCACCACAAAAATGTATGTGTGTATATATTATATATATATATATATATATATATATATATATATATATATATATATATATATATATATATATATATATATATATATATATATATATATATATATATATCATTATTAAAATATATATTTTACATTATATCTTTTATGTTTTATTTGAATTTACTGATATTCAAAACATATAATTTTATATATACATATATATTTCAATTTAAAACACAACAGAGGTCAAACATCGAGCGCCGTGATCGAAGACAAAGCCGCAAGCGCAAACAGGGGAGTAAAACAAAACAACAGAAAACCACGGAAAAAATGGAATCGTAAATGAACGTGCCATCCAGCCGCATCACCACTGATTCTCTACTGGTAATTAATCTCACTAACTTGCATCTGACTGACACAGAGTTAAATATCTTAGCATTAGGACTATCTTACAGTCCAGCCAACGATTTTAACTATGCGCCAACGTGCATTGACCTCTACAAGTATACGCGGAAACTCAAACTGTGTAAATGTCATGCACTTCAAAAGAAATAGATACAAAAGGGGATGATGGACGGAGCGTTTGTATAAATCAAACACTCACCCCCAGTTAACTGATATGGGTTTAATCCATCACCATTCTTTAGTTCACTCAGCCACCCCAGTTCAGACATGGCTATATGCAAATCAGTCTGACCCTGTGCCTTATGGGAACAGTCCAGCCCGAACTGCCAAGCCATGTCTTCCCTGGACCGGAAACAAGCATCCTGGGACCGGTTTCGGATTCATAATCCTCATCAGCCAAGCTATCTTGAATCCAGTGGCCAAGTGAACAAGGGACTCACGTCTGAGCATACCCTGCCACACTTAGGGCGAACAAAGCGATACAAAAGGGGATGATGGACGGAGCGTTTGTATAAATCAAACACTCACCCCCAGTCAACTGATCTGGGTTTAATCCATCACCATTCTTTAGTTCACTCAGCCACCCCAGTTCAGACATGGCTATATGCAAATCAGTCTGACCCTGTGCCTTATGGGAACAGTCCAGCCCGAACTGCCAAGCCATGTCTTCCCTGGACCTGAAACAAGCATCCTGGGACCGGTTTCGGATTCATAATCCTCATCAGCCAAGCTATCTTGAATCCAGTGGCCAAGTGAACAAGGGACTCACGTCTGAGCATACCCTGCCACACTTAGGGTGAACAAAGCGATACAAAAGGGGATGATGGACGGAGCGTTTGTATAAATCAAACACTCACCCCCAGTCAACTGATCTGGGTTTAATCCATCACCATTCTTTAGTTCACTCAGCCACCCCAGTTCAGACATGGCTATATGCAAATCAGTCTGACCCTGTGCCTTATGGGAACAGTCCAGCCCGAACTGCCAAGCCATGTCTTCCCTGGACCGGAAACAAGCATCCTGGGACCGGTTTCGGATTCATAATCCTCATCAGCCAAGCTATCTTGAATCCAGTGGCCAAGTGAACAAGGGACTCACGTCTGAGCATACCCTGCCACACTTAGGGCGAACAAAGCGATACAAAAGGGGATGATGGACGGAGCGTTTGTATAAATCAAACACTCACCCCCAGTCAACTGATCTGGGTTTAATCCATCACCATTCTTTAGTTCACTCAGCCACCCCAGTTCAGACATGGCTATATGCAAATCAGTCTGACCCTGTGCCTTATGGGAACAGTCCAGCCCGAACTGCCAAGCCATGTCTTCCCTGGACCGGAAACAAGCATCCTGGGACCGGTTTCGGATTCATAATCCTCATCAGCCAAGCTATCTTGAATCCAGTGGCCAAGTGAACAAGGGACTCACGTCTGAGCATACCCTGCCACACTTAGGGCGAACAAAGCGATACAAAAGGGGATGATGGACGGAGCGTTTGTATAAATCAAACACTCACCCCCAGTCAACTGATCTGGGTTTAATCCATCACCATTCTTTAGTTCACTCAGCCACCCCAGTTCAGACATGGCTATATGCAAATCAGTCTGACCCTGTGCCTTATGGGAACAGTCCAGCCCGAACTGCCAAGCCATGTCTTCCCTGGACCGGAAACAAGCATCCTGGGACCGGTTTCGGATTCATAATCCTCATCAGCCAAGCTATCTTGAATCCAGTGGCCAAGTGAACAAGGGACTCACGTCTGAGCATACCCTGCCACACTTAGGGCGAACAAAGCGATACAAAAGGGGATGATGGACATGTGGCAAAGGGTCAGAGCTGATTTGCATATAGCCAGTGTCTAACCCAGGGTGTTGTGGAGTGCACAAAAACGATGGATTTAGGCCCAGATCCTTGTACTGGGGTGAATGTATGGCATTGTTCTACATTCTGTCCATCAACTGTGTTTTTTGTAATTTTCACCCCGAGTGGGCTGGGTATGCTCAGACGTGAGTCCCAGGCTCTCCACACCACTGGAGTCAAGCTATCCAGGCTGAATGAAGGCTGATAGCCAGAAACCGGTCCTTGGATGCTTGATTCCGTTCTGGGAAAGACATGGCTTGGTAGTTCGGACTGGACTTTTCCCATGTGGCAAAGGGTCAGAGCTGATTTGCATATAGCCAGTGTCTAACCCAGGGTGTTGTGGAGTGCAAAAAAACGATGGATTTAGGCCCAGATCCTTGTACTGGGGTGAATGTATGGCATTGTTCTACATTCTGTCCATCAACTGTGTTTTTTGTAATTTTCACCCCGAGTGGGCTGGGTATGCTCAGACGTGAGTCCCAGGCTCTCCACACCACTGGAGTCAAGCTATCCAGGCTGAATGAAGGCTGATAGCCAGAAACCGGTCCTTGGATGCTTGATTCCGTTCTGGGAAAGACATGGCTTGGTAGTTCGGACTGGACTTTTCCCATGTGGCAAAGGGTCAGAGCTGATTTGCATATAGCCAGTGTCTAACCCAGGGTGTTGTGGAGTGCAAAAAAACGATGGATTTAGGCCCAGATCCTTGTACTGGGGTGAATGTATGGCATTGTTCTACATTCTGTCCATCAACTGTGTTTTTTGTAATTTTCACCCCGAGTGGGCTGGGTATGCTCAGACGTGAGTCCCAGGCTCTCCACACCACTGGAGTCAAGCTATCCAGGCTGAATGAAGGCTGATAGCCAGAAACCGGTCCTTGGATGCTTGATTCCGTTCTGGGAAAGACATGGCTTGGTAGTTCGGACTGGACTTTTCCCATGTGGCAAAGGGTCAGAGCTGATTTGCATATAGCCAGTGTCTAACCCAGGGTGTTGTGGAGTGCAAAAAAAACGATGGATTTAGGCCCAGATCCTTGTACTGGGGTGAATGTATTGCATTGTTCTACATTCTGTCCATCAACTGTGTTTTTTGTAATTTTCACCCCGAGTGGGCTGGGTATGCTCAGACGTGAGTCCCAGGCTCTCCACACCACTGGAGTCAAGCTATCCAGGCTGAATGAAGGCTGATAGCCAGAAACCGGTCCTTGGATGCTTGATTCCGTTCTGGGAAAGACATGGTTTGGTAGTTCGGACTGGACTTTTCCCATGTGGCAAAGGGTCAGAGCTGATTTGCATATAGCCAGTGTCTAACCCAGGGTGTTGTGGAGTGCAAAAAAACGATGGATTTAGGCCCAGATCCTTGTACTGGGGTGAATGTATGGCATTGTTCTACATTCTGTCCATCAACTGTGTTTTTTGTAATTTTCACCCCGAGTGGGCTGGGTATGCTCAGACGTGAGTCCCAGGCTCTCCACACCACTGGAGTCAAGCTATCCAGGCTGAATGAAGGCTGATAGCCAGAAACCGGTCCTTGGATGCTTGATTCCGTTCTGGGAAAGACATGGCTTGGTAGTTCGGACTGGACTTTTCCCATGTGGCAAAGGGTCAGAGCTGATTTGCATATAGCCAGTGTCTAACCCAGGGTGTTGTGGAGTGCAAAAAAACGATGGATTTAGGCCCAGATCCTTGTACTGGGGTGAATGTATGGCATTGTTCTACATTCTGTCCATCAACTGTGTTTTTTGTAATTTTCACCCCGAGTGGGCTGGGTATGCTCAGACGTGAGTCCCAGGCTCTCCACACCACTGGAGTCAAGCTATCCAGGCTGAATGAAGGCTGATAGCCAGAAACCGGTCCTTGGATGCTTGATTCCGTTCTGGGAAAGACATGGCTTGGTAGTTCGGACTGGACTTTTCCCATGTGGCAAAGGGTCAGAGCTGATTTGCATATAGCCAGTGTCTAACCCAGGGTGTTGTGGAGTGCAAAAAAACGATGGATTTAGGCCCAGATCCTTGTACTGGGGTGAATGTATGGCATTGTTCTACATTCTGTCCATCAACTGTGTTTTTTGTAATCTTCAAAAGAAAGAACCAACAATCCCACAGGCAGTAGTTCCAGCAGGTATACGGAGTCCGCCGAGCCTATGGTCAATGGCTATGATTTGATGCTCAGTCTACACAAATTACGTGAGGAAAGCATAGGTACAGAGTCATCAGGTATTGAGAGCTTTCCTAGTTTAGACATGGCAGGACGGACATAATTCAAGGCAAAATCAACATTTAATTCAATCATGTTGCACAACAATATCGATGTGTACAATGAGCTTGTGACAAACTTGTTAAAAAAGATACATGTGTCCACCCTACATTCAAGCCATAAGTCCACCTATCAGAACAACTGGTATGGGCAACTCATAAAAAACTGCAATGTAATGACAATATAATCATCCGTCAATCTGACAAAGGTGGAAATGTTGTCCTTTGGCCCCGGGAATTGTATCTAGAGGAACCTCTCCTCCACTTAAATGATCGCCAATGCTATAGATGGAGTGATTGGAAAACCGTCAAAATGGTTTGGAGTGATTATTACGGCAAGTTGATAGCATGGAAGAGTGCTGGTCTACTGAGTGCAGATGAACTTACATTTCTTAAGATCAACCATCCGGTAATCCCAGTCATGTATCTTATTCCTAAAATACATAAGAACTCAATCAAACCACCAGGAAGGCTGATAATATCAGCTAGGAACAGCATTATGTAGAACACCTTGCGGTACGTTGATTATTTCTTGCAGGACCATGTCAAATGCTTACCCTCCTACTTGCAAGACACTGGTGACTTCTTGAGAAAGATTAATGATGTGATATGGCAAGATGATTACTGCTGATCAATTTAGATATCACCGCGCTGTATACCAGCACACATCACTTGGACGGCATCAAGGCTGTTGAACATTTTTTGAGGACTAAGCCTATGTGCATGTTGAACCACAACAAAATGCTTTTGGACATGATTTTAATATGTTTGAATAACAATTTCTTCCTATTCCAGAATCATGTGTTTCAGCAGATAAGAGGTGTAGCTAGTGGGGCTTGCTTCTCTCCCAGCTATGTCTGTTTGCACATGGGACTGTGGGAGGAGCAAGTCCTCAGCACCATATTCGCAGATGTACTAGCTGAAAATGTGATAATATGGTATTGCTATATAGACGATTTATTTCTTATCTGGAAGGGCAATGAGGAAGCAGCTGTCATATTCACCCAGCAGATCAATGACAATGATTTAATCTGCGGTTCACAGCACACATTAGTAAGGAATTAGTCAACTTTCTGGACAAAGAAGTATAGATTCATGAAGGTAAACTGGAGACTAGACTACATCGCAAGCTGACCACCGGCAATAAAGTGCTCCATGCTGCCAGCCACCATCCGGAGCATCTGATACGCAGCATTCCGTACGGCGAAATGCTGCGCATCAGACGTATTTGCAGCGTGGTAGGTGACTGTATCAGGGCTCAAAATGAGAGCAAGAGTAGGTTTCTGGCCAGGGGCTACTCTGTTGAGATGATTGACAAAGCAATTATCAAAACTAAGTCAATATCTAGAAAGCAGCCTTGCACAAGACACCTAAATCAGGCGGTTCGCATAACACACCTTGTCCTACTGTTGATCCACCAAGACTAATTGTAACATACAATCGCCAACATCGAGTCTTGCATAAAATATTCAACAAGAAATGGGTCGTAGTTCGCAATGACCCAGAGATTGGCATGACGGTGGCAGAGGCTCCTAAAATCATGTTCAGAAAAGCCCGGTCTATGAGTGACATGCTTGTTAAGAGCAGTCCAGGCGTTATCACTCCAAAAACATGGCTACAAACAGTTAACGGATTCATTAGATGGTCAACATGCCAAGCATGTAAATATGGAAAGAGTAGAACATCTTAAAGGATTCCCTTTCATGACACACCCATCAGCCTATCCAAGAGGCTTATATGCAAAACTGAATTTGGCATATATGTGCTGGAGTGTTCGTGTGGGCTGCAATATGTTGGAAGCACCAAGTTGCAGGCTCACAAATGGATCCTGCAGCACATGAGAGCCATCAGTAACAGTGACGCATCCTATCCGGTTGCCAGGCACCATGGCAACTGCCTGTCACCTTAGTTACTTCATGGTTGACATGGTTCCACCACTGAGGCGTGGTGGCGACCGTGAAGCTCTACTCAAGAAACTGGAAACAAGGTACATCCTGGAGTTGGACACAAAGACGCCCAATCGGCTAAACTCCAGTGAGGATTTTTACACCTGCCTATAAACCGTTCAGCCCCACGTCATCAATTTGATACACACTTTACAAAATTTTTAACATTCGACCTCCCACTATGAAATTCTAGTTATTTTAACACATTTTAAGGAAGCACTTTTTGCACGAGCACTTATTTTAATGTAGAGTAGACATAGGGCCCACATGGGCATCACCCTATATTTTGACTTTTGCTAATGTCGCATTGTACAAAAATGTTTTTGCATTGTTATCATATAAAATCAATAAATCAGTGAGCCATTTGTTCAACCTAAATTAGTTTTATATTAAATCACTATTTGATTTTGATTTGATTAGCTAATTTGCACATATGTATACATTTTAGATATTTATGAAGTAATAAATATTTAAGTATACATTTGTAACATTTCAGGGAAGTACAGCAGCTTTATAGTTATTAAGCTGCATCCATTTAGGCCAGGCACACATATGGATACATGGTTGATATGGCTTTCGGTATATAGGGTTGTTATAACCTTTCAATTGGTCAGCATGTACATTTGCATTTTCATTTTTTGGTTGCTACTTTTAAGGGATTGATCAATGTATCATTGTATAGCAGCAGGCTCAGCAGGGGGTAGCGGCCGTAGGGGGATTTTGGAATGCAGTAATTGCAATTACCCACTGGGATGTTATTTTTAGCATTTTTGCATCCATGACTGCCCACTGATAACACATGTGATTTTATTCTTGCCTGGCCACAGTGTTCCCCGTGTGTTTTGAATTCACATGAATGTTTATTGGTGTATTTGCACAGTATTTGCTTATTTGCACAATTCATTAATTAGCTGCTATGTTTAAGGCAATGTTTACACGATACATAGAGATGTACAATACCTTTCAAGGGATTTATCTTTGTATCATTGCACAGTAGAAGGCTCAGCAGACGGTAGCCGCCGCAGGGGGCATTTGGAATGCAGTATGTGTAATTGCCCACTGGGGTGTTATTTTTAGTGTTTTCGCATACACGACTGCCCACTGATAAACACATGTGATTTTATTCTTGCCTGGCCACAGTGTTCCCCATGTGTTTTGAATTCATGAATGTTTATTGGCGTATTTGCACAGTATTTGCTTATTTGCACAATTCATTAATTAGCTGCTATGTTTAAGGCAATGTTTACACGATACATAGAGATGTACAATACCTTTCAAGGGATTTATCTTTGTATCATTGCACAGTAGAAGGCTCAGCAGAAGGTAGCCGCCGCAGGGGGCATTTGGAATGCAGTATGTGTAATTCCCCACTGGGGTGTTATTTTTAGTATTTTCGCATACACGACTGCCCACTGATAGCTATTGTGATTTTATTCTTGCCCGGCTACAGTGTTCCCCTTGTGTTTTTAATTAATGACTGTTAATTGGCGTATTTGCACAGTATTTGCCTATTTGCACTATTCATTAAATTACTGCTATGTTCAAGACATTGTTTACACGATACATAGTGATGTACAATACCTTTACTATGTCTATTGGCATCATATCACATGGTGTTGCACTGTCACTTTAAAATGTGGGTCACTCCTCATGGCATCATGGGATCAAGGACTCCTGAGGACCGAAACTCGTCGTGGTAGTGCTGGGTGTACCAATTAAATAAATATCCTGCACGAAGATTCCTGGGTTCGTGTTCGTCTTTCCAATATATTTGGAGTAACCAGGCAAAATTCCTTTGCATATATATATATATATATATATATATATATATATATATATATATATATATATATATATTCACTGAAAAAAACATAGGTTTTAGGGGTGTTATAGTTAGCTGTACAAACCATTGAAATTCCTCCGATATAGTTAGTTGTACTCACTATATCTAGCGCGCCCGCAATCCACTGTTGATGATGTCACATATTACATCATTCATGACATGGTCAGTGACATCACTGATGACATCTCAAATGACATCACTGCTGACATCATCCAGTGAATGTGGTTTGGTTCGTTATTTAAATATGTATTATATATATAGCAATGTGCATTGAAGAATGAGTGGATATATAAATATAAATATCTGGATGAAGGATTTAGTAGCAGTGTGATTGACTGTTTACTTGACTAATTTAAAGTGTCTCACTAAATATATTGGATAGTGACTAAATTGTGTGAACATCTGTATCACTTTGTCAGTTGTTGTGTAAACTGCTTCGCCAGTTGGTTGCTAGCTATTTGAAAGTCTATATTAGTTATTGATTAGTTAACTGAGTATTTGTATGGGAGAGTGAATGTGTGTGTGGTCCGTGGGGGGGTGTGACTGCCCAAAGATGTGTGAATAGTTGATTCAGTAGGTATATGAAGTTAAAACAACATGTTATAACAGTTGTTTGGGTGAGTGAATATCTTTATGGGTGTGGTGATGAGCAAATATGTCTCTCAATGGTACATGTCCAACAAACTAGACAAATAAAAGGCAGTGTATGTGTGTATACAGAAGATTCAGTGATTGTATGAGTGACTATATGGATAACTGTATACTTGTAATAGTGATTTTATAACACACTAAGGGCCAGATGTAGGTCGCCCAATACCGGTCGGTAACGGCCGAAAATCGGTAATTTCGGCCGTTACCGACCGGTATCCATGAAATCAGATGTAGGAGCCTATACTTTTCCGAATCGGAAAACATGAGTCGGTATAATTCCGACTCGGTAATTATGAGTCAGTATAATTCCGACTCGGTAAATATGAGTCGTTTTTTTACCGAAGCGGAATTTTCCGAATTCATATTTACCGAATTCTTATTTACCGAATCGGTAAATAAGAAACGGTAAAAAAATGGCCATGGAGATGTAGGAAAGCCCAAAAATACTGAATTCACGGAAATTCGGTATTTATGAGTCGGTATTTACCATGGATTGAATGCAGGTGGTAACCAGGTGAAGGCTATAAAAAGAGTCCCAAAATACAACAGTGGAACCATAATGGCGGCTTTCTACGTCCTTGCAAGGCGGCAAAGACTACAGGCAGCAGAAGAGAGGGAATGGCAAAGGGAGGAACAAGTCTACAGGCAGAGAATAACACTGTTCGAACTGACAGAGCCTGAAATACTCCAGAGGTACAGGCTACATCCCCAAACCATCCAGGACTTGATCAGGGACCTACACCCACTCCTGGAGCACCCAACACCCAGGGCCCACGCCATCCCGGACACTCCTCGGAGTAGCCATGCGCTATAGAAATAAATATATAACATAACATAACATAACATGTGCAGGTGCTGTGTAGCTTACACCTGCTTGCCTCCAGGAGCTACCAGAGTGTGATAGCTGCAGTGGGTGGTGTGTCCCAGAGCTGCCTGTCCCGCTTCTTCAGGAGGTTCCTTGACGCCATGATGCAGAGGATGGAGCATTATATTTCATTCCCTGACACACCTGCGGAACTTGCAAAAACCAAGAATGATTTTTATCAACTGGCACACTTCCCTCACGTGATAGGCTGCATAGATGGCACCCACGTACCACTCTGTCCACCTGCAGCCACAGAACACATATACAGGAACCGCAAGTCAACGCACTCCATCAATGTACAGGTCATATGCAACGTTGGCAACATCATCACAGACATTGTTGCGAAGTTCCCTGGGAGTACCCATGATTCGTACATATTCCAGAATAGTGGAATATACACACGCCTAGTTGCCGGAGAATTTGGAAACGGATACCTGCTAGGTAAATGACATTGACACACCCTGACACTCACAGCAGATTAATGTATCATGTACATGCAACTAATGTCAATCTTTCTCCCCCCTACGGGACAGTGCATATGCCCTGCGGTCCTTCGTGCTCACCCCCTACCTCAACCCATCCACCAGGAGTGAAAGGCGGTACAACGTGGCACACAGATCCACACGCAACGTTGTAGAGCGCACATTTAGACTACTCAAGAGCAGGTTTTGCTGCCTCCACAAGAGTGGAGGGGCACGCCAGTACACTCCAATCCTGTGCTGCAAAATCATTGCGACCTGTGCAATGTTACACAATCTCGCCACCAAGGAAGGCACAGAGGTGGAGATCACACATCATGAGGACATTGATGATGACACAGAACTGGCAGAGCCCCATGGTACAGTAGCAGCACCAGCTACAGATGGGAGACTGAGACGGGCAGAGGTCACACAGCAATATTTCTGAGTGAGTAATGAGACACAGACAGGCAAAGATTATGACGTACGTAGTTTAATTTTCACTACACAAGTGCAATGATACCACACAATGGTTACACGAAATATCAATGTCCATGACTGGGTGGTCACAGTTAACACCACCGTGACCTGTCCTTTGGGTGGAGGGCATAGTCAATGTTTGCGTCCACGGCTTAAAGGGTGGGACTGATGTGGCTGTGTGTCATGGCTTTCGGTGTGGCCTGTCTCTGTGGAATGACGCCTGCGGCTCCTGCGTATTTCTGGGACAGGAGTGCTTGCGCCACTCCTGCTGCTGGACTCCTCACTTTCAGCAACACATGTGTCGCCTCGAGTGGCAGTCTGTTGTGCGAGCATGAGCTCCATGGCAGAGGTCACTCTGGCCATCCCCACAGATAAATTGGTGCAGCACTGAACAATAGCATCCTGCATCGCCACTGACTGTCTGCACAGCAGGGAGGTTGCAGTCGCAAATCTATTTAGGGCTTTTGTCTGCTGCCGCACATCCACACGAGCCTTGCGCCTCTCCAAGTGGTCCCTGTCCAACTTGTCGCACAGGACAGTCATGCACTGGGTCATGTCTCTAATGCCATATGCCATTGACTGCATGCTCTCAGAAATGTCTCCTATGCCCTTGCCTATGTCATCCAGCTTGTTGTTAGTGGTGCGTGCCTGCCTCTGAACACCCATCATTGCTTTCGCCTGCAGGCGCTGGACTTTGACCATGGTGGCCTCCAGACCACAGAAGACCCCCTGACCGTGATACTCTTCAGCTGCCTCCCGTGACCTTCGTCCTCGGACACTGGCCCTCGGACACTGGCCCGCTGAGCAGCAGCCCACTAGGAGTGGGCTGCTGCTCAGCGTTGGCTGACTCTAGGGGATTGATGGCCATGTCACCCTCATCCTCTTCCTCCTCAGATGTTTCCAGTATACGGGGTGGGGGCACATCAAGCCGCCTTGCCCTTTCCAGCACTGGGGACGGAGTTGTCGGGGTGGGGGACTGTGCAGCCGCTCCTGACTCCTGACTCCCAAGCAAAAGAGGAGACTGAGGCTGTGGTGTTGTTGTATCCTCAGGTGACTTGGCTGCCTGCTCTGTGTCCTTCTCTCCGTGTACTGTGCTGGGACCTGCTTCTTCTCTCCTCTTCTCCCTATCCTTGGCTGTGCTGCGCGATGACTCTCCTGTGGACAGACATGGACATTGTGTCAGTGGAGTAGTTCACATGTGTCTCTTGATTAAACACACTACTATCACACATTTGCCTGTCCCTCATTTTCTTATGCTAGTAGTGTGTTGCATCCCTTGCTGTATGGTATGCTGACTGCATAGAGGTATCTACCTATGACTACGTCTCCCATTATGCATTTCTGGGCATTAGTAAAACCTGTTCTGGAGTGTGATGTAGGCACACAGAGTGTGGAAGGGGAATAGGTAAATGGGTTAATGACAATGGACATGCATCTTACCTTGTTTCTTTGCAGCTCTTGCGGAGCTGTCAGCATCCCCAATGCCATGGATGGATTCAGGCTCAAGGGTGGATTCCACCAGCTCCTCAATGTTGGTGAGTCGTGGTGCTCGGTTTCTTCCTCCCCCTGTTGCTGCAGCTTCTTTCTGGTGGGCAGCTAGTTTCTTTTTGGTAATGTTGCGAAAGTCATACCACCTTTTTTTAAATCGTCTATTTCACGGTGGGTGACACCAATGGCATTTACCTTTGCTTGTATGTCAATCCAGGTAGTGCGCTTGATGGACTCAGCAACATGCAGTGATTGTTTCCCAAAAATCTTGCTGTAATGTCTGACAACCTCTGCAACAAGCACCTGCAGTTCTTCAGGGCAGAATTTCAATTTTCTTCTGCGCTCAGCAGCATCCCTCTGTCCATCCTGACTCTCCATGGTGCTGTACAGGTAAGCTCAGGGAAGCCTGCTCCTCAGTCTGTCCTCCTGCTCTCCTGACTGTTGGTTTCTACACCTGCATGGGTGTGGCCACTCCCAGGTACTGGGGAGGGGTGCTTGATTCTGATTGGTTGATTCCACTGTACCTTTGGTTTGGGTGTGGTTGGTGTTCCTGATTGGTTTACCGCTCACATCAGTTGTCAGTTTCAAATTTCCGAATCGGTATTTACCGAATTGGTATTTTCCGATTCGGTAAATTCCGATTCGGTAAAACCCATTCATTCCTATGGGCCATGGGCCCATAGGAATGAATGGGTTTTACCGAATCGGAATTTACCGAGTCGGAGAATACCGATTCGGTAAATACCGATTTCAGATACCGAGTGATTCCGAATCGGTAATTTTTACAGATTTTTTACCTACATCTCATTTTCCGATTCTGAATTACCGATTCGGTATGAGTCGGTATTTTAGAATTGGTAAAATAATTTTACCTACATCTGGCCCATAGTATGAGTTACTATCTATATGAGTAGATAAAGTGGTGTTTGTTTAAGTGTATAGCTAAGTAAATGTAAGTGTGATCCATTGTTTGCATAAGTGAATAGGATGTGTGCTGGTGTTCTATGTCGATATAGGTGTATAAGTATATTTGATAGTGTTCTATTGATCATTGACTGCATGTATCAGTGAATCTATAGGTAAGTGATTAGATGTGTGTATAGATCTAGGAATCACTGAGTGGTTTTTTAGAAACTTGTATTGGTGTGTCAATGGATTCAAATATGGTACTCTGTATTTTACAGTGAGTGATGAAAGGTTATATTAGTGTATGATGAGGTGTATCTGATTGTCACGTGGATGATGTCATCAGTGATGTCATTTGAGATGTCATCAGTGATGTCACTGACCATGTCATGAATGATGTTATATGTGACATCATCAGCAGTGGATCGGGGCCGCGCGAGATATAGTGAGTACAACTAACTATATCGGAGGAATTTCAATGGTTTTGTATGAGTGAAATGTCCAGCTAACTATAACACCCCTAAAACCTATGGTTTATTCAGTGAATTTCTGAGGTTTTTTAAATGCTAATTCCTAACTATATCAGGCCTGAAACCTATGGTTTTTTCAGTGAATATCAAAGGTTTTTTAAATGCTAATTCCTAACTATATCAGGCCTGAAACCTATTATTTTTTCAGTGAATTGCTAAGGTTTTGTAAATGACAATTTTTAAATGTAATAATTGTTATATTTATTTTTTGATACTGATTTACTACATTTTTTAAACTAATTATTTTTAGATATTTTATTTTTTAAATTACATTATAATTACATTATACATTACATTGCAAAATATACTTTCTCAGAATGAAATACTTTAGTTTAAATACTTTGCAAATAGGCAATAAACTTTTAAGTACAGTAGTTACAGTTGTAGCAATGGGCAACACAATTTCAAGCACAGTGCAACATTGATCTCAATGTGAATTTCTAATTAAATGCACTTAGTTACTTTATGGATTACTTTTCTAACCACAGGACTGTATCCGAGATTCGGTCCTTGGACATCTCCTGTAAATGGTTGAGTAAAAGCGTTTTAGTTACAGTAGTGTTTTTAAGGGATATTATTGTATTTTAAAAGTTGACACTTAGAAATGTTTTCACATAGAATCACCAATGTTATCCTATGGCGGGAAATTCCTTTAGCAGGTAAGTAGTGCTATCGTCGCTTTTTCTTACTCAGTATTGGATCCTGGATCCAGCACTGGTGCATCTCCTGTAAACAGTTGAAAGAATGCGTTTAAGTCATACAGGCAATTCTTTAGGAATATTTTTAGTTTGTGAAAATAGACACTTAGAAACTTTTCTGATGAAAACCAGACAATGGATTCCTATGGAAGGAAATACAAGTTACTGGTAAGTATGGTTAGAATTACTTTCCAGGGTGAGTGCTGGGCTAAAAGATGCAGCACCTGGTCAGTGCTAAGCTAAAAGATGCAGCACTGGGTTCTCTCCTGATAACAGGTGTGTAAATCCAAATTTGTTGTTCGGATGATTTTAGGTAAATATTAAGTTCCAAAGCTCCACACTTAGAAGAATTTCCAAGTGAAACCAGTCAATGTTAGCCTATGGAAGGAAATTCAAGTTACTGGTAAGTATGGTTAGAATTACTTTTCATGTTTAGTGCTGGGCACAAAGATGCAGCACTGTGGTCTCTCCTGATAACAGGTGAGTAAATCAGAATTCGTAGTTCTGCTAATTTTATAGGAATATTTTAAAGTTCCACACTTAGAAGAATTTCCAAGTGAAACCAGTCAATGTTACCCTATGGAAGGAAATTCACTTAGCAAGTAAGTAGTGTTATCGTTACCTTTTCTTACTCAGTGGTGGATCCTGGATCCAGCACTGCTGCATCTCCTGTAAACAGTTGAAAGAATGTGTTTAAGTCATACAGGCAATTTTTAAAGACTAGTTTTAGTTTTTGAAAATAGACACTTAGAAACTTTTCTGGTAAAAACCAGGCAATGGATTCCTATGGAAGGAAATACAAGTTACTGGTAAGTATGGTTAGAATTACTTTTCAGGGTCAGTGCTGGGCTAAACGATGCAGCACTGAGTTCTCTCCTGATAACAGGTGAGTAAATCGGAATTTGTAGTTCAACTGATTTTAGAGGAATATTTGTACAATGGTGAAGGAAGGGGGCGGGGCCTGCAGTGACATGTGTGCAAACACGCCCTGTGGCATGTTTTAAGTTGGGGAATTAATTCCTCTTCAATGCTGCGGTCCCCTGGGGGCCAACTAGCCCACCAGGTACCTCCAGTATGCGCAAGGGAGCTGCTTTGCAGAGAGGTATTCAGAGGCCACGCTCCTTTTTACAACACTCTGCAACACAGCTCTGTGGCGCTTACTGGAGGTACCGGGTGGGCTAGTTGGCCACCAGGGGACTTCAGGATTCAAGGGGACTTACAGCCTGATTCACCAAGCCGAAATCGGCTCGCAAAGGGCCAGATTCTGAGAATCTGGCCCTTTGCGAGCACTATTTTTGCATTTGGGATTCATCATCCCAAATGCAAAAATCGGTAATAGCGATTTCGCTATTCTGCGAGGAATTACATTTAAGGAATCTCTATTTGAGATTCCTTAAATGCAATTCATCATCCATTTAAAAATTGCGAATTCGCAATTTCGGCCCGCTATTTACCGCGAGGTCAAACCTCGTGGTAAATAGCGAAAACTTAGAAAAATGCTTTTAAAAGCATTTTTCTAAGTTTCATGTTGCACACACACATGTCCTTTGGACATGTGTGTGCGCAACACCTGTTTCAATTTGCATTTAAGGGGTGCTACAGGGTGTCCTTTGGACACCCCTGGCACCCTTTAAATCGCTATCTTATTTGTAATTAGCTAATTGCTAATCGCAAATAAGGAATACTCCCCATTCATTCCTATGGGGCTTTTGGCCCATAGGAATGAATGGGGAGTTATTCCTTATTTGCGATTAGCAATTTGCTACTCGCAAATAAGGAACATGTAGGAATCGCAATATTTATTGCAATTCCTACATGAATCCCGTTTTGCAAGTCCTTAATAGCGATTCGTTATGAATCGCTATTAGGGACTCGCAAAACGGGAGAATGATGAATCAGGCTGTTAGTCCCCCAACTTAAAATGCGCCACGGGGTGTGTTTGCATTTGCGCGATACTGCTAAGTGCAGCTGTGTTGGGCAGCGGGTTTTGGCCAAAGGGTGAAAAATCGCGTGTATTTGTGCGAGCGTCATGGTAGTAGTGTCTGTTGCTGTATCTCCCAGGTTTTTCCCGCTCAACCAGCTGGTTACCCACTGCAGCTGCGCTGCTAGTTAGTAAAGCTCTTTTGCTGGGGATCGCCAAACCTTCAGCTTCCACAGAGGCATATAGCTTCTTCAAACCACTCGGGGCCTTCCCGCATTCCAGATCAGGCTCCGTACTGAGGTCTCTAGTTCACGAAATATGTGCGTGGGGACATAGACCGGGATATTGGAATAGAAATACAGTAATCTGAGTAGTGCAATAATTTTCGTCAAAGTGACTCGGCTGGGCACGTTCAGGGGAAGAGTCTTCCAGAAGGACATTTGCGCCTGCAGAGAGGAGATGGCCTGTACTAGATTACCTTCCAGCACATCCGTGAGGCTTCTATACATGTATATCCTGAGGTAGCGGAACGTGGTTGGGTACCAGTTAAGCCTTTCGTTCTGAATGACGATTGCACATTCCGGTGTGGCAGCATCGAAGGTATACACACTAGACTTAGCCCAGTTAACCCTGAGTCCTGACAGAGCCCCAAAGGCGCGGAAGACGTCTGTAAGCGCTGGTGGGAAGCGGGTCAAGTCCCTTACATAGAGCAACAGGTCGTCAGCGTACAGCAACACTGCATGCACGCCATCTGCTAAAGGGATACCCCAATTTGCGCCGGAGGCTCGCAACTGCACCGCCAGGGGCTCCATCACCAGTGAGAAGATTAAAGGGGATAGGGGGCATCCCTGCCGGGTTCCCCTGCGTACCCGGATGGTGTCTGAGAATAACTTACCCATGCGAACTCGCACAGTGAGCAGCTGGTACAGCAGTTCCACCATTTGGATATAGTCATTGCCCAGGCCAAACCTCTGCAACACCGACACTAGATAAGGCCATTCTACGGAATAAAATGCCTTCTCAAGGTCAAGCACCAGACATCCAGAATGGGACCATTGATTTGTGGCGAAACTCTGCACCCTAAACAACAGCCTATTGTGCGAGGTGCTACTTGTCGGCACAAAACCACCGGTGTGGACAAGGTAAGGCACCAGGGGAGCTAAACGTCTGGCCAGCGTGGAAACCAGGATCTTGTAATCCGTGTTGAGGAGGGCCAATGGGCGGTACAACCCCAGTTGGGCACTATCTCTGCCAGGCTTCGGGAGAGAGATCAGGTTTGCTTCATTCAGCGTGGGTGGGAGAGCAGAGTCGGCACTAGCCGCTTCATATATCCGCAATAGCTCCGGAATCAATTTGATAGAGTAGGCCTTATAAAACTCACTGGGCAGCCCGTCCGGGCCTGGAGATATGCCATTTGAGAGGGAAAAAATGGCCACTCGTAGCTCCTCGGACGTCAGGGGGGCGCCCAGCTCATCTCGCTGCGCATCGTCAATCTCGGGTAAGGGTAGGGAAGACAGATATTCCGCTATGTCAGCGACAGATGCCTGCAACCGGGACTGATAGAGGTCTGTGTAATGATCCACAAAGGCGTCATGAATGGCCCTTTGCGTATACACTGTAGCGCCGTGCTTAGTGCAAATTGATGTCACTTGAGCGGTCTGGGCTGATCAGCCACGTCAGCAGTTTGCCTGGTTTGTCCCCATGGTGATGGGTGCGTGCTGAATGGGCTGCATAGTTCAAATTCTTTAGCCTGTCCAGCAGTCGCGTATGCGCCTCCCTAGCCTCCAACAGCAGCCCTTCGTCGCCCTCCACCGCCCCCGTTCCTCCCGCAGCAGATCAGACTCAATACGCGCCAGTTCTCCGTATATTTGCTCCTGCATGCCTGCTTGTGTACCCAGACAGTGGCCCCTTGTAACAACTTTGAATGCGTCCCATTCAAGTTGCGGAGTGGAAGCAGTGTGGTTATTTTCCTCAAAATATTGTAAAAGGCACGCCAAGAGCGCGTCGCGGAATGGGGCATCCAACAACAGATCAGGCTGAAGCTTCCAGGTGGGTATCGGCGGGTGTGGGCGCTCTCATGCCAGTTCTAGAATGTGATGGTTGTGGTCGGAGTGTGTGCGACCCATGTAATAGGTCTCAGTCACATGGGGGAGGAGGTCACTCGACAGCATGTATCTGTCCAGCCTGACATGTAAGGTGTGCACGCCTGAATAGTAAGAATATACCTTAGTGCACGGATTACGGCTCCGCCAGGCATCATGCAAATCCCACTGTGACGCCCAAGTGGTGAGTGCCCTCATGGCCCCAGTTACCGACGCACTGGTTAGAGGCGGGAAGGAGCGATCTAGGGCAACAACTAAGTCACAGTTATAATCGCCTCCCAATACCAAGGGAACGCCGTGCCAGGGGGCCAGCACCGCCGACAACCGTGTAACGAAGTCTCCCTGTTCGGTGTTAGGGTCGTAAAGGGATGCAAGGACAATCAATTGGCCATCTAGTCTACCGTGTATTACCACATATCTACCCTCTGCGTCTACCCGGAAGTGGGAGAGTGCAAATGGAGTCCCGGGCCGTATCCAGATTAATGCCCCTCGGGCATAAGCCGAATACCCAGTAACGTACAACTGCCCACGCCACCTACGGTGTAGGTTCTGTGTTTCTGGGCCAGTTAAGTGGGTTTCCTGCAAGAGGGCTATGTGTATATGGTGGCGTTTCAGGTAAGAATAAATTTGATAACGGCGTGACGGCGTGTGCATGCCTTGCACATTCCATGTGCACATCTTAACCACCGTCATAGAACATCCAAACATTCCCCATCCCTCCAACCCCCCACCCACCCTCCACCGGCAACCCAAGCAATGTTCCGTCAAGCCACACATCCACAGGCGCCATCAGATAATTAGCATGCATAGCCTGAATGTACATGAAAGGAATAAAAGGGGAAAACATATCAACCAGCACTGGAACCCAAGTAAACAAAAGAGCAATGCCAAAAGGCCGACAGCAAAACATGTTGTCGTCCAAACTCTCTAGTGAGTGAATAAAGACTTAAGTTCAGGGTGGTCGCTGAGCACTTAGCTTGTTCGTTAAAGGAGTGTTCCGCAGGCAGATAGAGGATACCTCCCCCTACACAGGTATCACATGGTAGTCGGCTCAGTTGAAACAGGGTCACCTCCGGGCAGGGGGCCCAAGACCCTCAAGGCACGGTGCTCCGCATCCAGACTTCGCCCAAGGGTGGGCCACGCCTCACCCCCCACCCCCAAAGTCAGTGCCACCACCATCACCCAAACCTCTGACCACCAAACTGTTCCATAGCGTCCCCGGTGCCTCGGCATACAGAACTGTACTCACTGCGTCGTTCAAAGCAAAGGATAGAGAGTAGCCTGGGGCCATGTTCCACCTGTCCGCGTCCGGCGAGCACCCTGCGGAAATCGGGGTCAGCATAGTGTGAGAGGCACTCAGAGACAGCTGAAGCGTTCCGGGCAGGTTGTCTCCCCATCAGTGGATTAAATCAGCAGTCTGCGGGGTGACATCCGGTAGTTCCGTTGACACTTGTGCGTCCGGTAGCCCATAGATGGCCTCATCGTCGCTGGGCAGCACACGTGGGCTGGCCTCTAAGGCAGCGTCTGTGTCCAGGGAGCCGCTGATCTCCGCTACCATCCGAAGGGCTTCCTGCTGCTCACTGTGAACGAGATCAGCCAGGGGGCCAACCTTCGTCTCCATGTGCATCTGCCGCGTCGGCCTGTGCCTGCAGCGGCGTCGGGATCCCCGGGAGCGTGGCAAGGGAGGCGCCGGCAGCGCTGCGCGGGGATCAACAGCAGTTCCAGAGTCCAGCCAGGCCTCAACTGCCTCGGGGGTGTTAAAGAAGTGAGTTTTGTCCTGGGCCACCACTCGTAAGTGAGCCAGAAAGAGGAGGGAGTACTTAAGGGCTAGTCGACAGAGCCGTTGTTTCACCGCTAAAAAGGAGTGTCTCTGGCGCTGCACTTGGATTGCGTAGTCAGAGAAGAGCATGATCTTACTGTTGTCAACCCGTATCTCCTGTAGCTTCTTGGATTCTCGTAAGATACCATCACGATCGCGATAGTTCAGTATGTGAACGAGCATGGGCCTAGGGCTGGATCCTGTCGGGAGCGGCCGGGTCGGCACTCGGTGCGCCCGTTCTACCACAAAATGCTGCGAGCGTGCGCCGTCCGGTAACAGGCTCCGAAGCCACCCCTCCATGTGCGTCTCGGGATCCCTGCCTTCCCATCTTTCCGGCAGCCCCACTATGCAAATGTTATTTCTCCTCGCCCTCCCTTCCGCATCCTCCGTGCGATCTTCCAGGAATTCCACACGGTTGAGGAGGTCCTGCACGTGCCTGTCCGTTTGTGCGACTTTGGGCGCAAGATCACTTGCGGTGGCCTCTAGGGTGGGGGTGCGGTCCGACAGTTTTTTGGGGTCAGCTCGTAGGTGCGTGAGATCTATGGCGACACTGTCGATTTTGGTCTCCAGGGAGGTGCGGGTCAGCTGCATCGCCTCCTCTAGCCGCTCCATCGCCGCCAGCATCGTATCCAGTTTGGAGGCGGTCTGATCCAGGTCGGTCGATTTTGCCGCTTTCTCCATCTTCCCTTTAACCTGCGTACCACCAGCACCGGTCCTCGTCCTGGTCCCCCCAGACATGGGCAATGCGGCGTGTGCGGTGGTGGGGACGTGCGCAGATGTCTTCTTCGGGTCTTAGATGGGCCACTCCGCCTCAGGGTTAGGAGCAACAGGACACGCAGGAGGCGCGGGGCAACGCCACCGCCTATCTGCGGGGTGGGTCCCGCCCGGTGCCGAGAGAGTGGACAGAAGCTAGGTAGGAGCGGGGTGGGGCTGCGGCCCTCTGCTCCCAGCGTGATTAGTATCCCCGGCCGATCCAGGCAGGAGTCCCCCGCTGTCAGTCCCGGGAGCAGGAACGTGAAATGGCGAGTGGGTGCCTCTCGTCGTGACCGCCAGCTCCTCCGTCTCCGACAGCCATAGGGACCCCGCCTACCTCCGCGGCCAGTCCGCAGCAGTGAACGGTGGTAGTGTCCTGTCCACGCAGCGTGGAATGTAGCACCCCCGCTGGGAAGTACCCCCTATATGCACCGGGAGGTGAGCACTGTCCACTGTAGGGTAAAGGGTACAGGCCCCTGGGCTTAGTATCCCGCTCCTGGGGGGGGCGCTGGTCGCAAACGCCAAAAGGCGGGCTCTCACCTCAGCAGGGCGAAGAGTGCGGAGCACGAACTGCAGCCCCCCCCTCCTCAGGAGGCGTTCTTCGCAAAGGTCCGGTGGCGAGCTCTCTTCAGTGCAGGGCAAAGGGTTTGAGTATGTATCTTGTGAGTGTTTCTGTTTTTTGGGTATTGTGCATTGTAAAGTGTATGTATCAGTCACGTGTGAGAAGTGTGTATATCACATTCAGAATATATAAAGTAAGAAGTATGTGTTTCACAAGTGTGTGCCTGCCAACAGTTACTAAAGCTCTCATGTACTTGCCAGGGAAAGTTAGGGTTATAGCCTAAATAAATAATGTGTTGAAAAGGGAAATGCCCAAAGTGCGCGTTTTCAGGTAGGCCCAGATAGAATGAAAACCAGCAGTGTCTTAAACCAGGTCCTATTGAAGTAAACTGTGTTAATAATATTGCTATGTGGGACGATATCTGCACCCCAAGGAAGATATTCCAAAAACAGATGACCTAATATCCAAGGTTCACAGCCCCAACACCTTGACAATGCGGCCGATGAGCATGGCTCGGTAATGTACTCTAAGTCTGTTAGGGAAAAGCCGTCCTGCCTGCTGTGGTCGCTGTTGCAATTGTATACTGGCTCTAGGCTTTTTATACCACCACATACATTTTTGCCACAAGGCCTCTATCTGTGAATAGAAGAATTCAGTTAGGTACAGGGGTATGCAATGAAAGAGATAAAAAGCCAGGCAAAATAATAATTTTATTAAGATTCCACCTTCCTATTAAGCTGGTATGCAGACGGTTCCATTTACAAAATATCTCCATGATGCTTGTAAACAGTGAATCATAATTGGATTCAATTACCATCTTCAGAGAAATTTCTACCTCTAAATATGTTTGCCGAGCTGGAACAGCCCAGATCCTCACCACCCTGAGATAACCTAAAATGTGCTTGCTGTTATTTCAACAGTAGCTAAAGAGTCCTCGGGGGCTGAGGTCAAAATAGTAAGATCGTCTGCATAAGCAAGCACTTTAAGCTCAAGTTGGTTAATCCACAATGGAGCAATGTCATTAGCGCACGTAAGAGCTTGGATATAAGATTCGATATCTAGCGTGAAAAGGCAGGGGTGAAAGCATCCCTGATGGGTACCGTGGTTAATTTGAATTATGTCCGTCGAGCTACCTAAGCAGAGGATTCTGGCTGCAAGATTTTGGTAAAACTGCTGGGCACGAGTAATATACAGTGGTCCTAACCCTGCTGCCTCAATTAGTTGCCCAAAGAAAAGGCCACGAAACCCAGTCAAAAGCCTTTTCTGCATCTAACATTATCATTCTGACCGGGTTTCCTTGAGCACAGCCCACCTCGAGGGCTGTGATAACCGTGTTGACATGAGAAATAGTATCGCACCCTGGAACAAATCCATGCTAATTTTCAGCAACTCAATCGGAGATCACCTTAGAAAGTGTATTGACAAGAACCTGAGTATAAATATTAGAATCAGCGCTAATCAATGACATTGGCCACTATGAAATATAGTCCGATATGAAAAAGAGAGGGAAAAATTAGAATATTGGTCTTGGCCCCGACCCAGGAACCTGTAGCTCAAAAGAATTAAAGAGTTCACATAGGACAGGCACCAAAACATGCAATAGTCTGAAATAAAATTCCTATGGAATTTGATGGGACACTAGCCTTACCTTGTGCCAGCTGACCGATTGCAGTCTCCACCTCCCAGGGTAAGATGAGGCCCTCTAACCTGAGCAGCTGTGATATGGGCAGCTTCCAATGGTAATAAAGCCTAAAGGAATTGATCATTGTGCTCAGTGGAGAGAGCCAATTCCTCATTATGAAGATTCTGATAAAAACTACAACAGTCCCCCCCCCCGAATGAGTCCATGATCTGTCACTTTCTCACCTCTCTGTCACTTTCTCACCTTTGGCATTCATGATCCCTTCAATAGCAAAATCATTAGCCCTGACTCTGACCCCGAAAGAAAGTGTATGACCCATTCCCTCACTATTTTCAAAAGTAGTTAATTGTTTGGTCTGAGCCTTTTTGATCGTGTTGTTCATCATCCATTCCCGAGGTGAGGCCAGAGCAATTACGAACTGATCCATCAAGGCAACAAAAGACCCCCAGTCTTGCGCAACTGCGGTACATACCAGAAGAGAGTCCAGGTAGGTAAGAGAGGACTGGATACATACTTTGACCAAACCTATCTGCTTGTGACAAAAGGAGGAATATTTTAAAGTCTGACCTCTACAGAAGTCTTTAAGACCGTCCCAGACCATTGGAATGGATGATGAACCAAGATTCTGTGCCAGGGAAGTCCTTAACTACCTATCCATAGAGAGAGTAACAGCTTCTTTGAGAAGAAGCTTCCTACCAAAGAATAGTGATCCGAGATAGCCCCAGGATTCAAAGAGATGCTGAGATGTGAAGAAAGAGAACAGCTAGCAAGAAAAATATCTATCATGAAAAAAGATTTAAATCAGACTGAGAAATAGGTAAAACTCTATTTTCTCGGCCGGGGGTGCCGCCAGACATCCATAGGAGCATATGATTCTAAAAGTTGGAACAAGGCAGCCCTGGTAAGTTTTTTCGGTCTGTAGTTGGTCCCACAGGGGGCAGTAGCCCCCTTCCCAGCATAAGAGGAATCCACTTGTGGATTAAGGGTGGCATTAAAATCGCCTCAGTGTATCATGGGTTCCACCCACTGATGCAGCTCAGACAAGACTCTGTTGAAAACCACAGGATTATCGGCATTAGTACCATAAAGTATACATAACCTAATCCAGAGCTGACCCGTTGTGACTGTCGCAATGATCCACCGACCACCAGGATCTATACAATATCTGATAAGAATTCAGCTCTTATCCCAAGCCACGAGGGCAATCACTCTCTAGTAAGACGTAAAACAGGCCGTATCCAAGACATGTAACTCCATGTCGTCCAAGAGAGGGATCTACATACTCGAAATATGGGTTTCTAGTAACCTGACTAAGTGCCTGAATACAATGCGGTTTAGAAATCATTCTGACCGAATCAGTTTGGGAATGGTTACCGACCGACTTGGATCGAAAGAGTCCGACTGACCGAGTATGATGCATCCAGATGCTTCCAGATACGATTCAGTCGGACTCCCATTTACTTCAATGGGAGCCTATGTTCCGACTGAATGCATAGGCTTCCATTGAAGAAAAGGGTGGCTGGGGAAAATCGGGCACCCTGTGGCGGGCACCCAAAGTGCCCGCCACACTGTGCATGACTGGTAAGGGGGGACCCAAGGGTACCCCCACGGGCCCGATTGGGAAGGCTCCAGGTGCAGGGGGGGCCCGATACATGCCCCTAAAGTCTGATTCCAACTGCTGATTTGATTCAGACAACCCCATGTGGAAAGGCTGTCCAAATCGAGCATCATACTCGGTCGTTCGGAATCACGACCCATAGAGACGAAAGAGTCTGCTCCATACGGCTCGGTTATTCCTAACGCCTAACTCACATCGCACTCGGTCAGTCGGAAATATTTCCGATTCGGTCGGAAAGACACGTTCCCGATCCAATTCGGACGGAGCAAATGCCGTTAGGAGTCCTTCCTAACCACATCAGAATCGGCCCCTAAATGTGGGAGGAGATAGTCTATCTTCTCCTTTATTAGTTTACTCTTATGGGATGACTTCAAGCCATTAACATTCCATGAAATAATGTGAAACATCTGGTCTTGACCACCCCCCAGCCTAAGCCTTGACATGATTTGTCAGCCATCCAACATCCTAGTAAATAATGAAAACATGAATTCTGACTCAGTCCCATTTGTCCCTGAAACACATATCTTGATTCCTCCATTTTGTTTTTTTGCTCAAACAGCCCACTCAAGTGTACAAACCAACTCATAAATGTAAACCCTAACTCCCAACCCAGATAGACCTCCCCCCAGCCTCTCCCTACAAAATGATTTTGTGTGCTGAGGTTCAACGACAGCCCAACCCCTTTCAGTCAATGGCCGATAAGTGGACTCAACATCTTGGGGTCAAAGTCACTTTTGACAACATGAGACGCACATACAGTTTTGAATTTTTCTTGGGTCAAAACCCACCAGTTTATATTCATCAATGATTTTTACTACACCCATTACCATCTATTTTTCATGAATTTCGAGCAGTATTCCAATTGTTTTTGTTGTGCTGGAGACCTGGCGGATTCAGTTCACATCTTTGCTACCTGTCACTCTATCTCCTATTATTGGCAGACAGTCTTCGCAAAGCTTATCCAGCTTTGTCTGATCACTCTGAGGTGGGACTCTAAATTAATCATGCTAGGTTACTCACCTCATATTCATTGTTGTCCTGGAGGCATTATTTTTTTCTCTATCGTATTAGCTTGACTGATCTGGCCTGCCACTGGCTACTGGTTAGGGATCCCAATCCTGTGCTTTTGTGGCATGAATAGGAATTCATTAATACAGGCCTCCTTGAGCACCTGTTCATCGACAACGATGAGCGACGCACTAGGCTCAAGAAGATATGGGATCCAATGAGGGGACCTGGGGCGTACTTTCTGTCTGGTCATGATCACCTGCCACCATAGTTATATCTCTACTATCTCTACTGTCATTTTTTTTTTCTTGTACTCTTCTTTCACTGGTCCATCCAGCTACATCCTCCATGTTCTGACTCAATACTCATTTTCCATTGTATGCTATGATTCTGGATTGTGGTAATATTGTATTGCATGTAAGAATTTATAGACTTCAATAAAAAAAACTAAAATGAAAACAAAATGTGCACAGCTGAGTGGAGGGCAAGAACTTTTTGTGTAAACACACAATTTCTGCTCAATCAAAACAAGCACTCCTGGTTCCCAACATGTGGGTGGAGCCAAAACTTCTCTCCTGGCGATTCTCACATAATTGTCTGGTGACAACTTCCATGCCAGACCATAAAAAATAACATATGTATCAGAAGAATCAAAAGTGAAATGCCTAATGCCGATCTGAAGTCACAGGTACTACAATAAATGCAAGATGTTTTTGGACTGAACTCATCTGTTCTTTTAGACTCTCCAAATTAAAAAAAAACAATCTAACTCCAATTACAATGGCAATTATCCACTTGTAGAAAGTGAAAGAATGTATTTTGGAAGCAGCAAGGATGCAAGGCAACATAACATTTAACGGCAACAACATTGAGCTGTCCCAGAATGTGCCAGTGGCCATATTCACCAAATGCAGAGATATAAAAGAAGTTATCTGGACAACCATTAAAACAAAATAATGCTGGCGCTTGCGAGTTAGCACATGTAGGAAGGATCGTCAGAACTGAACCAATCATCAGAGATTTTGAATGGAACAGAGAAAATAAATCTCCAGCAAAGAACGTACAATGACTCCAAAGCCCTGATAACAGTGGGAGAAAGAGACTTAGGGCCACATTACAATTTTGTTTTTTAAATCTGCTTTTTTTATCGGTTTTCAAAACATCAATTGGCAGTCAATCAGCAGTCATGAGAATCTGTACAATACATCTGTGCTATAGTGCTATGCCGTCCCCTCAAACCTCCACTGTCCTACTGTCAAACATTTAATGCTGTTGCTTTGTCGACTGATGCATAGAAATAATAGGAAGCCAACTCAAACCTAACTCCCTCCCCCCTCCCACCACCACCGGTGTGTTCCGACTTCTGATCTCTCATAACTGTAAAACTAATAATTCCTTCGTTATTTAAATCAAATTGATAAGGGGACAATACATTCTATTCGTCGATCATCCCATCTTACCATACTATTGCGCCACAGGGTTATACCTTGAGTTCCTTTGCTGCACTTTATCGATCATGGCGATCCCGCTTGGACCTCCATGACCGAGCTTGCCTCTGAGTCTGCCTCGGGCATCTGCAGTGCTACTACTATTGTCTCCCATGCCCTCGCTGCCTCCCATCGCCTTCTCATTATTAGCCCCTATAGCTTGTTGCAGTCAAATTGTACTCTCGCTCCTCGCCCATTTGAGCAATTCTGTTTTCCACCTCTCAACACTGGGCCCTCGCCTCATTTTCTATTGTGCTGTGATCTCTCTCTTAGCCAGCAGCAAGCCTAGATCCAGAAATGTACTTGTTATTCTCGTTTTGGGGGTATGTGGAAACCAATGCAGTAAACAGGTGCCCATGTTAGGCTCTATGTGGACTTTGTAACTCCGCAGAGTAGGTTGACTACCTTTTCCCAATATGCTCCTAGTTGCCCACAGCCCCACATCATATGATGAAACTCTGCTCCCCCTAAATTGCAACGCGGGCATTGGGCAGTATCTATTTGAAAATACCGATTAATCTTGGCTGGGGTTAAATAAGCCCTGTGCAGGATAAAGAAGTGTATTTAGTGAAATCTAGCATTCCTAGTACTCTTCCAGGCCCTCCAAATCAGTTGTGCCCACGTCTTTTCGGGTATGTCCTTCTCGAGGTCCGCCTCCCACTTTCTCTGTAAGTCCTGCAATGGCTTCAGACCTTCTGTTACCAGTCACCTGTAGATGCATGTAATGGCCTTAAACAACCCCGCCGCCAACACTACATATTGGCATGCCATGGAGGTCTGTGGTTCTGACAACCCTTCCCTCCAGTGACGTTGTATTGCCGAAACTAGGGCTGAATGCAATAAGTAATCCCTTCGCGGGAGGTCGTACCTCTCTTGCAGTGTCTGATATGTTAATAATACCCCATCTTCGTATAAATCACCCATTACCTGCTCGCCCATTGCCTCCCAATCAGCCAATGTCGACCTGTCCCCCCCCCATGCGGAAGAGCAGTACACATACCCAATGGTATCTCTGGGGCATATGATAGAATAATTCCGGCTCTGCGCTGGCTCCGGTTCCAACATTGTCTCAGCATCCGCTCCTCAGCAGTGAGTGACCTAAGACGCAAGAGCTGCTGAAGTATTATAAAAGATATCACATGGCGTGGAAGCCATCGTCCTTCCGGACCATCTGGGCCTCTAAACTCTCGAGCCACCACTTGAGTGAGCCATTGCAACTGAGCTGCCAAATAATACAGTTCAAAATCTGGAACAGCTAGGCCCCAATCTGCTCTCGGACGCATCATTGTGGTCATTGCTACCAGCCTGCTACTGTTCTCCGATAAAAATCCTCCAACCATGGAGCGAAGCTGCCTAAAGATTGCTCCCGGTATCCAAATCAGTAATGTCCTAAAATATTACAGCAGTCGGGGGAGCGCCACCATCTTCAGGAGTGCCACCCGGCCTGCTACCGAGAGTGGTAAAGTACTCCAGAATGCCATGTTACTCCGTAGACTTCGCACAGCCCTGCCCACATTACCCTCCAGCAAATCAGCAGGTGTATGATATGTATTAGTCCCAAGATAGGACAAGCAGTTTGGTTCCCACCGAATGCCCGCCAACTGGGCAGGACCTGCCTCCGATAGAGTCACCTGGAAAAGGCAAGTCTTCCCCCAGTTCACCCCCAGTCCCGAAATCCCGTGGAACACCAGGAGTAAGTTCGTCACCCCTTCCAGGGCCTCCTCTGTATTGGCCAGGAAAATAAGTAAATTATCAGCATATAACAATATGTGCTGCGTGTCTCCGATTAGGGAGTCCCAGTCTGGCATGCGCGGCCAACGGATCAATGGCCAACGCAAACAACAGCTGCGATAGCGAGCATCCCTGTTGCATTCCCCGCCCTATTGAGCAAGGGGAAGAAACCACCATCGCCGTCCGCACCCGTGCCGTCCCTGAGCTGTAAAGTATCTCCGTCCACCCCACAAAAGCGTCCCCGAGACCAAGTGCGCGCATAACTCGAAACAGGGCCACTCCAGGCTGTCAAGCGCCTTCTCAATGTCTACTGAGAGTACCGCGGCGGTGGGATTCTCCCCGTGATTCTCATCCAGTATGCTGAGTAGGCGTCGTATATTAGTGGCCTTGTTTCGGGTCGGGATAAATCCCGCCTGATCACGGTGGACCAGCTGCACCATATATGGGAGAAGCCGAGTTGCAAGAATCCTGCTCAATATTTCATAGTCAGATGTCAACATAGATAACAGGCAGTAAGCCGACCTGTCCAAGGGATGCTTTCCGGGTTTCAGAAGCAGGATAATGATAGCCTCTCGCGTGGAGGCTGGCAGCCGCCCCATCTCCCGTGCCTCCTTATGAACCGGCAGCAATTTAGGAGCCAGCAAATCAATATAGCTTGAGTAAAACTCTATAGGTACGCCATCCATGCCCGGTGTTTTATTGCGTGCCATGTGTTTAATTGCACACCTTATTTCCCCCAATGTAATCTCCAGTCCTAATAAGTCCGTTCGCTCCTCTTCTAGCCGCGGTAAGGTTATATCCACCAAAAACTCCTCCATAGCGCCGCAAATAGCCCTCAGTTTACTCCTATATAATTTGTCATCATATTCTAAAAACAACCCGTTAATCCCTCGCTGAGTATATACCGGTGTTCCCAATGAAGAATTCAATGCTAAAATAGGTGTACCCGGAGGAGCCGGGTTTGGTAGCCAGGCCAGCAGCGTGCTCACCTTATCCTGTTCCGCATGTACCCACGCCAGGTAAGCTCTGTGATCAAAGCAGCGCAGCCTCCCTACCTGGGTTCCCACCCCCTCTCTGGCCTCTGATATTTCCTCTTGTGCCCCAAGGGTCTCAGGATGCGCCCTCTACACCGTTCTCAGTCGATGTTCTGCCGATTCTATGTCTCGCAGCAGCATCTTCCTTACTCCAGCTATTTTAGTAATGCACAGTCCCCTCACTACCACTTTAAAAGTGTCCCACTCCAGTGCTAGGTTTGACACCGTGCCCTCATTTTCAATGAAGTATTGCGTGATTCCCGCTTCAATTTCTGTGCCGAAGACTGAATCTTCCAGCACTTCCGGCCGCAATCGCCATGTCGGTATCACAGGTCTCTCTTGGACCCAGCGAATTGTCAACAGTAGTGGATTAGGATCCGAGATTGTTCTCGCCAGATATTCACTGTATACTACTTTCGCATGTATGTCTGGTGTGCATAATATGGCATCCAACCAAACATGCAGTTCATGTAGTGCAGAGAAGAAAGAATAGTCACGTTCCTCTAAGTGTTGTGTTCGCCACTTGTCTACGAGCCCCCATCTATCCTGCCAGTCCCTCCTAATTCTGGATATTCTGTGTATAGGGGCTTCAGGAAGTGGTGGATGTGACCTATCCATATTAGTATCAGTTATTGAATTGAAATCCACTCCCAGCATCACTGGACCATTCAAATAGGGTGCCAGTTTACCCGACAGGTAATTGAAAAAAGCCACCTGATCTACATTAGAGGCATATATGCTACACAACGTTACATCCAAACCATTCAGACACCCCCCCCCCCCCACTACCACAAATCTCCCTTCTGGGTCGGCCAACTGCTGTCACCTGGAAGGGGACCCCAGCCCTAATCCTTATTAGCATCCCCCTAGCGAAAGCTGAATACGTTGTGTAATACAGTTGTCCTCTCCATAAACGCAGCAGCGCTCTGCCCTTCGCCTGATTATTATGGGTTTCCTGAAGGAGGGCTATGTGTACTCCCCTACGCACCAAATAAGCCCTGTGACACCTCCCCATTATATGCATCCCCGTACCTTCTACATTATACATTTTAAGTCAAGTATTGTCCCCATATTGGTCATCGGACCTTAGTAACCCCTGTACACTCTCTATGGTCACACCGGTGGCCCCTACTTCCCCAAACAAAACCCACAAAATTCCCCATCCACCGCTCCCCAGAACAGGTTCTAACAATCCAGCACCCATCCAAACTATCAACTCAATTACCTCCCTGGTAGCTCCCAGAGATCCTGTCAAACAACAATATTGGGGTGTGGGGGTGTCTAAAGGCCGAGATGATCTGATCTGCAAAATTTCCATTGTCTTGCGCCGTACCCCACTCTTGATAAGGCCTCAGCTTCTGCTGTAGCACCCCAGTTTGAGGGAGCCCCACTCTAAGGCATCCCCCAGCCTCCGCTAGCACCATTGATAATATCTCAGCAGCACCCACAGTAGAAAAAGGGATTAACACTAAACAAGAGCACCCTCAAGTTCCTTGGAAAAGTTTTACTGTGTTACGCATCAGTGATCTCATCGGCAGTCCCAGGTGTAACATGTGGCATCGTAACGCTCACTGTGTCTAAGTCTTCAGAAGCCGTCCCCGCCGATCCCTTCTCAGAGTCTGTTGCCCCCCTTGATTCCGGCCCACGTTCTTGAGATATCGACGCCACCGCCTGTAATGCCGCCAACCTCTCCTTTTCCGCCTCGGACACCGTAGGTTTCAGGGAGCCGGGACGGCACCTTCCAGAGCGCCGCAGCCGGGGAGGGCGCTGTGCCTTCCCAGCTGGCCCCAGGTTGCGACCTGCCTCGCCCAGTCCTGCTCAATATGATTCCAGCCAGTCCCATGCCTCCTCAGGGCTATCGTGAAAGAAAGCTTTACCGTCCGTGGCCTCCCTCAAGCGTGCCGGAAACATCAGTGAATATTGTAATCCTTCAGTTCGGAGTGATTTCTTGACTTCCAAGAAGGAGGCCGATGACGTTGCACTTCGATTGTGTAGTCAGGGAACAATGTCACGTTATTATTATCTACCTTGAAGGGCCCATGGTGCGAGCCTTATTCAGAAGCAGGTCTCTGTCTTTGTAGTGGAGTAGGCACACCACCACTGGTCTGGGTGGCCTCCCGGGCGCCAACGGACGCGTTGGCACCCTATGCGCACTCTCCAAAGTGTAGAAGGGGGACAAGCTCTCAGGGGCAACTTCAGTCCTTAGCCAGGCCTCTAGATAATCCACCATACTGGTCCCTTTCACGCCTTCAGGGAGCCCCACCACCGCACATTATTTTTCCAGTTCTGCCCTTCAGCATCTTCAGCCCTCCTCTCCTATCTGAGCTTCGAACGCCTTTTGTGCGGGATCCAGTACCTCTAAGGTGGCTTCTGTTTGTTTCACCCGATCTGCTAGCTTTGCATGATCTGCTCGAAGGAGGCCCAGCCCTAATGTCACTTGCGCTATATCCTGTTGAAGGGCGTCTCTGGTGTCTGTGATGGCTTTGAGTACAACCTCCACTTGTTGTTGCATTATCCCCTCCGGTTGTGACTCTAGCACCTCTTGCTTCCGGTGATCTGCCGCCTCGTCTTCTAGCTCCGGAGGCGCTGCCCCCTGCTTGCCCTGTGGTTTTCCCATAGGTGTTTACTCTTCAGGCCGCTAGGCCCTGCCGATCTTCGCTTCTTCCGTGTCAATAATAGACACTGCGCGGTGCTTGCTACTAAGGGGCTTACACACCCCAATCCTTGGTATGGGTTGCCCGCTGCTCAGTCCCCAATCCCTGCAAGACACTCCCACGGCACCCGATTGTTTTCCAGACCCTGGAGTTGTGGGGAGCCTCACCCCGATGCCGGTGTTCCTTGCCAGGAGTCCTATCAGTGCGCGCTGCGCTGTCCAGGAGTATGGGCTTCACCAGCTTCCAAGCGTGTGCTTACCGTCTGCACCTGCCCGCAGGCTGTGGCCTCAGTGCTTCGCCCCGCCCCCACTTGTGGGATTCGTCACACAGGCACCATCGGCAACCGGCTATGGCCGCCGTGCAATCAAGGTGGGGAGCCGGATCCCACATCGTGCCTCTAACATAGGAGGTCGGCCCAATCCTCAGGATCAGAGGATCCACTCACCGCACTGCGGCACCCTCACAGACTATTCTGCTGCCTCCTCCTCCGTTTTTCAGTGTCGGTGCAAACATTGAGCCCCACAGCCACCTAATCCATTATCTCGGAGCCACCACCGACCCTGCTGGCAACTGAACCACTCCCCTCTGTATCATTACTTTCGGGGTTCCTTTAGGCATTGTTCTTGTCTCTGGTGTTGGCCAGTAGTAGCACCAGGAACCTCACAGTCCTTAATCCCACCGCTCTGCGCGTCTTTCAAACTGGCGGCTAGATCCACCGGTCAATCACTCAGCAATCCTCACAGTCCTGGGCGTCAGGCAGGTGAGGCCCCAGCTAAGTCTCAACAGGTCCTCATCTGCAATATACACCGCCGATCGCCGTGCTGGACATCTACCTCCTCATCAGCTTGTCCGGTATCGCCATGTGTTCCCGGGGGCCGGTTGGCTTCCCCGGTCCTCGCCGCCCTGCAAACGTCTCCTCCGCTGGTCTTCGCGGTTCGCTCCAGCATCAGCACCACTGGTCCCCCATTGCTTGCTAGGAGATCTCCCACACTCCTGGTCTGCCATCCCAGCCTCGCTCACCGCATCAGCGTAGTCTCTCGGCAGCTACTCCCGGCGCCATTTTAACTCCGCTCAGACCGGGCTCCTCTGTCGACTCAGTCTCCAGCTCTTGGCATCGCAGCTGGCTTGTCTAAGATCCACCGTGTCCACTCCCAGCACAGCGTAGCTCGTTACTGGGCAGTTTGAGGAGCATTATGGGCTCCCAAACTAGGAGAAATGATGGGGTCGGCGCAGAGCTCCCAGCTCCCAGCTCACGCGACCATCCTCATCGGCACCTAAGCCACCCCCCCCCTTGGGGCCACATTACAATGTCATCGGTTTCTGCCCACTGCTCAAGCTCCCATGGAAAAATGGGAGTTTGTGACTGCACCATTTCGTAGTTGGGCGCAGTCCACTCATGGATGGTGATTCACCAAAATGCCTGGGGTAGCAGAAGTGACATCACATGCCCTTTGACTTTTTACATCAAAGGAAGTGACAACAGATGACCTTTGACCCTACACCTTTCCAGAAAGTGATGTGACTTGACCTTAACCTGGATGATACCACAATAATTAACATCACTGAAGTTACATTATAACTGTATCTTTGATTTTGATTTGAATGTACTTTATTCGATAAAAACATTTATCATAAAAGTCTGTACATCCCTATACAATCGTAATTAAAATTCCATCAATCCATTGTACATACAAGCATACATAGACCATTTAAAAGACAGATAAAAAATATATATATACAATAAAACACATAGAAAATTTGATAGAAAATCTTATATAAGTATAAAACCTTTATCAGTCCACAGTGAGAACTTTTTAAGGGGGGTCGATTTTAACAAAAATTGTTAGTGGGAGAGGCACACCTATTTTCTTTCAAATTTATCTAATTTTTCAATGCGTGCAACAGAGGTTAGCGCAATGCCCAAACTGCGCCTATTAACATGAAATAATATACCCAAGCGAAACTGCTTGCCCTCTATGCACTGTTGCGAATCCTGATTGGAAATAGTAAACACAATTCAAGAAACATATCCCATGGTCTCGTGAAAAAACATCAACAACTCAAAAATTGTGTTCTTTTGGTTCAATGCTTTTTTTTACTAGAATATTTTAGTCCATCAGAACATTATTATAAGTCATAACATTCCATAAACATAGTTATTACAAATGCTTTTCTAGAAATCCATTTTCTTTTTCAAAAAGGAGCCCATGCCCAATGCATTTCGGGCCACACGGCCCTTCATCAGGGGCTGTACCTGCAAAACATAAACATTTTTACGTGTTCACTATATTGAAAAGTCTTCAACGTTATAGGTTTACAGTTTATAACCTTACTGTCTCATAAGAAACTTAATATCAGTACAGGTGTTTACTTTCAACGTGTTCCCGATGTTTTAAACATACAGAAAATAATAATCATGAAAAACTGAATGACCAGCAAACAGAAACATAGCAGTGCATGGTTCAAAATCGCTTTTAGATTATGAGATCTACTCACTTATCAATTTGAAGAAATAAAGATCCCTGTGATGAAAAAAATGGAAAAAAAGTCCTGTTCAAATCCGGAGTGATCCCACTGTGGCGTAACCGTTATCTGTGAACAAACGAAAAAATGACTGACTATACTATTCCATGAAGATTTCCATACTCGGGTGGAACGGAAAACAGTCATAACACTGACCTGAGTGAAAGACAGCGTTGATACAACGGGAGATGAGCCAGGTATATTCAGTCACATCTAAAACCTGGAAAGCATAAAAAAAATAAACCGTGTGATTCCCGAGGATCAAACCCATTAAACTGAAAGTTTGAGCTGATCAAAGTTTGACCCTAACTAACCTTCCGTAAAGGGATCTGTAAAACAGAATGACAGTGTGCCCTGCTCCAAATAACCTTTCCCCGTACAATAATGCGTCTTTGCAATTGGTGCAATTTCTGAAAAAAAACAACAACACGACAACGTTTTAATTTACGAATAATAATCCACCCTGTTGAACGATAGATGCATCAACCCTTTCACAAACTGACCTTCCGTGAGGCAGTCAGATGAGCAAATTCACTCTATTCCCTATCCCAAATCCTCTGTCCCCATGCGACGATGCGTCTTTGCTGTTTTTAAACGTGCTGCAGAGATGACAACGTGAAAACATTTAAATTTGGAACCAATATTCCAACCTGTTAAACTCTAAATACAACAGCCCGTTTCTCAAAATTCCGCCGTACCTTGAAAAGAAGGTTACCGACAATGCCCGATGGAGTCAAAACGCCGTGGTTGGTGGTCTGAGGATTACGCCCTTTATGTTCGACGAAACTGAGTGACGCGCATGCGTATATGGTGGCAAGTGTAACGATCAAAATAGGACTCTCACTGCTCGAAGAGCAACCTCAATATCGGGTGCGTGCGTGCGCCATGTTGCCACATGTCAAATACTAATAAGAACTAACGCTCTGATCTAATTGATATGAGAAGAAAACTATAAAGGAATAATAAATGTAAATAATTCAGATGGATATACCTATCAGTTTGCCCAGATGAGCAAAATGCGTGTATGGTCTAAAATCATGTATGCGAACACCATAATACGATGTACAGAAAAAACATCAAAAATTGTAAGTAAACAGAGGTACTGTTCTCATGCATGCCAGAATGGTACAGTAATCACAGGTAACATGATAAATCCACTCTGTCATTGATCCCTTTGGGATCTTGTGTGTCTAAACGCTTGATCCAAAATACCTCCCTTTGAAGTAAAGTCTTTGTTAAACACTTTCCGGGTGTGGATGTAACCACTTCAAGAACCTGGAATTTGACTTGAGCAATTGAATGTCTGTTGACATTCCAGTGTACTGCCAAACTGCTATTTGCATTCTGGTTACGGATCGTGCTCTTATGCTCGGAAATGCGAGTCTTGATTTTGCGTTCAGTCTTCCCTATGTACAAGAGGCCACAGGGACATTTTATCGCATAAATCACATTCATGGTGTTGCAATCAGCATTGTGTCTAATGGGAATTGTCTCTCCTGTATGTGGATGTGTCACTGTATTAGTTACAATAACGTTATTACACTGAACACAATTTTGGCATTTCCTCATTCCCCTGTAAGTTACTTCAATACCTCGTGGTTTGGACTTCAGTAACTCCTTGATGTTCATAGATCTTTTGTAAGCAAAAATCGGTTTAGTAGCAAACAGATCTTTGAAGTCTGTCTCATTGGTCAATAAATCCCAATGTCGATGAATACTTTTCTTGATTTCATTGGAACTCGTGGAATATTTTGAAACAAATTCTTGCCGTTTCTCTGTATCTTTTGTCTTGTTTACCAGCAGAGAGTCTCTGACTTGATTTAGTACTTTCTCTCTTGTCTTGTCCAAGATTGTTTGAGGATACTTTTTTGATGCATATCTGTTGACAATGGTATCTAAGTTGGTTTCTAAGGTCTCATTCTCTGAGCAAATCCTTTTCACTCTCAGCATTTGAGAATATGGTAAGTTGTTAATCAAATTCCTCGAATGGAAACTATTGTACATTAATGCCGTATTCTTGTCAGTGGCCTTGTGATACACTTCAGTGTGAATATCATCATCCTCGAGTTTCACCAGAACATCTAAAAATGGGATTGCTTTCATCTCGATGTTTTTAGTAAACTGAATATTCTCATCGTATGTGTTTAATTGCAATATTTTTTGCTCGAGCATTTCCTTCGAGTTCTGCCATATCAAGAAGATGTCATCAATGTAACGACAATACAGAATTATATTGTCGACCCATTCCTTGTCATTCAAAAGAAACATTTCTTCGTATCTCGCCATATACGTATTGGCATATGCCGGTGCTCCAGAAAAACCCATTGATGTTCCTTTGTTCTGTAGATAAAAATCTTTGTCCCATTTGAAGTAGCTGTGATGTAGACAAAAGTGTAAGAGTTCCAACAGAAATATTTTGTTTGCTGGTAGTTCATCTATTTTCAAAAGTGCCCATTCTACCGCCTCTATCCCTGCTACATGGGGTATGGAGGTGTACAGAGCCTTAACATCTAAGGTGCACAAGATCATTCCTGTTCTTGGTTGGGTGTTCATCAATTTCTGCAAAAAGTGTGTGGTGTCTTTTGTATAGGAGTACCATGATTGGACAAAAGGTTGAAGAAATTGATCGATATACTGACCCAGGGGCTCGAAGATGGTGCCACACCCGGTGACAATGGGTCTGAAAGGGGGGTTGGAAAGATCCTTATGGATTTTGGGCAACATATAAATTCCTGGTTGCTTAGGAAACAGTACAGTCAAAAATTGTCTGGTTTTTGTGGTGATCCACTTCATGTTTTCAGCCTGTTCCAGGATGGTATCCAAGGTACTTTTCAATTCTTTGATTGGATCCTGATCAAGTTTGAAATAGGTGTCTGTGTCTGATATGTGTTCAACCACTTTAGGTCGCTTTTAACAGCCTTAGTCGAGTCTGCCAAGCGCTACCCAGAAACTTTGCTACCCCGCATACTACCATCAGGGATGACGTGTTGGTGGTCAAGACACGTAAAGCCATCTTATGGCACCTGAGGCCCAACTCCTTACAGATTGGTTTTAACCAAGTTTTCCTAGCGGCCTTGTAAGCAGGACATGCATAGAGAAAATGGGCCACAGACTCATTAGGGGCAAAGCATCCGGGGCAAGAAGAGATGGGGGAGCCTGACATTTTCCAACCGGCGGTGATTGCGTTCACCGGGAGGGTCACAACCCTCAGCTTTAAGTAGAGAGATCTGTCCCTGGGTTTTTGTATAAAATCCAGGAATGGTTCCAAACTCCTCACAGGTTTATGTGACAGAAATTGCTCAGTGAGGGTCCCCCATTTACAGTTACATAGCTCTTCCTGCTGTACTCAGTTCCAATATATCCTCTTTAATATTTGTTTCGAGGGAAGACATTGGCTACCCCAGGCTTCACCCAGCCCAAGTTTCACGACCAACTGCCTGAGATTACCCAACCACTTGATCTTATTTCCAGTGTTGAGTTTGATTAATTCATCAAGGACAGTTGCGTAGTTTGCCAACTCTGGTGTTCGTCTGAGGCGAGCCCAGAAGAGTAGCGGGCGCAGGCAGACTATGTCTTTTAATGCTCGCTTCCCCATATCATGAAGCAAAAGTTTTACAGGCGTAGAAACGGGGAGTGAAACCAAGTCTCTTTGAAATGTATTTTCAGATCTTACTAGATCGGCAGTGTTCTCCGACCCCCATAGCTCTGATCCATAGATTGCCGATGACAGTGCCTTCCCTGCATACATCTCAAGGGCAGGGGCTATAGGTTTACTCATAGACTCTCTATGTACCCTTAAAATTGCACCTGATGCTCTCTTATGGTTTAAACGCTACAAAAAGGGGTGGTAATGGACGGAGCATCTGAATAAATCAAACACTCACACCCAGTCAAAAGATCTGGGTTTAATCCATCACCGTTCTTTAGCCCACTCTGCCACCCCAGTTCAGACATGGCCATATGCAAATCAGTCTGACCCTGTGCCTCATGGGAACAGTCCAGCCCGAACTGCCAAGCCATGCCTTTCCTGGACCGGAAACAAGCTTCCGAGGACCATTTTCTGGCATTACAGCCGTCTTAAGCCCGGTTTGCTTAAATCCAGTGGCAAAGTGAGCAAGGGACTCACGTCTGAGCATACCCTGCCACACTTATGGCGGCCAAAAGCGGTACAAAAGGGGGTGGTAATGGACGGAGCATCTGAATAAAGCAAACACTCACACCCAGTCAAAAGATCTGGGTTTAATCCATCACCGTTCTTTAGCCCACTCTGCCACCCCAGTTCAGACATGGCTATATGCAAATCAGTCTGACCCTGTGCCTCATGGGAACAGTCCAGCCCGAACTGCCAAGCCATGCCTTCCCTGGACCGGAAACAAGCTTCCGAGGACCGGTTTCTGGCATTACAGCCGTATTCAGCCCGGCTTCCTTGAATCCAGTAGCAAAGTGAGCAAGGGACTCACGTCTGAGCATACCCTGCCACACTTATGGCGGCCAAAAGCGGTACAAAAGGGGGTGGTAATGGACGGAGCATCTGAATAAATCAAACACTCACACCCAGTCAAAAGATCTGGGTTTAATCCATCACCGTTCTTTAGCCCATTCTGCCACCCCAGTTCAGACATGGCTATATGCAAATCAGTCTGACCCTGTGCCTCATGGGGAACAGTCCAGCCCGAACTGCCAAGCCATGCCTTCCCTGGACCGGAAACAAGCTTCTGAGGACCGGTTTCTGGCATTACAGCCGTCTTTAGCCCGGCTTGCTTGAATCCAGTGGCAAAGTGAGCAAGGGACTCACGTCTGAGCATACCCTGCCACACTTATGGCGGCCAAAAGCGGTACAAAAGGGGGTGGTAATGGACGCATTTTGGCCATTTGATCTTTCCATTTGATCCGGCTGTTCACCCTTACCCCCAAATAATCAAAAGAATCTACCATCTCCAATGGAGTGCCATTGAGGGAGATGTTGGTCCTAAACCTCTTTGAGGGTGACATGACCATCAGCTTTGTTTTAGAGGTGTTAATAGTAAGGCCATTCTCATCGCAGAATGAGCTAAATCGATCTAACAACTTTTGGAGACCTGCTGGGGTTTTAGATAACAGGAGGGTGTCGTCTGCAAAGAGCAGGGTGGGCATTTTCTCCCCCGCCAGGATTGGGGCGTCGGCCGAGATCTCCCTCAGATGGTCCACCACCCCGTTTACAAATAGGGAGAACAAGGTCGGCGCCATCACACAGCCCTGGCGGACCCCCCTGCTCACAGCTACCCTCTCTGTCAGCTGCCCATTATCCCCCATCTAATCCTAGCATAATTCCCCTCATGCAATTTCACAATGAACTCAAGAAGGGCAATGGGGATGCCAAGTTTTTGCAATACCTGCCATAGTTTATGGCGTGGCACCAAGTCAAAGGCAATCTTGAGGTCTATGAATGCCAAGTAAAGGCTACCTTTCGTAACGATCTTCCAGTACACAGCAAAAACTCTGAATACTTGGTCCATTGTACCCACCTTTTTCCTAAAACCCACTTGGAAGTGGGAAAGAATACTCTTTTCTTCTAGCCATGACCCCACCCTAGCGATAATGACCCTGCCAACCACCTTTTGGATCACGTCAATCAAACTGATCGGCCTGTAGTTAGCAGGGTCATTTCTCTCCCCCTTTTTAAATACTGTCACAACCTCTGCTCCCTTCCACGAGTCCGAGACTGGGTAGTCCCTTGTAATTAAATTCATTATTTGGGAGATGAGGTTTGCCTAGGTTTCGGGGTCATATAAAAGCAGGTCCCCCAGGAGACCATCAGCCTTACCTGGGGCTAAGTTCTTTATAGCCACCTGCACCTCGGCAGTGGTAAATGGTTCCTCAGGAGCCTGGAATTCTGACCCGGGATCAACAGGGCTAGTAATCAGGGGACCTCATTCAGCTCCACCACAATACAAGTCATGAAAATGTAAAAACCATTGCTGTTCTGTTATATGGTTAGAAATTGGGTTATTTCCCCTTCTCTTGGCCTTATTAATTAAATTCCAAAATAACGCAGAATCTTTCTTCTGGGATGCACATTTGAGATCCTGCCAGTGTTGTACCTCCTAGTCACGCTTTGCAAGCACTATTGCCCTGGCATCGTCCTTTCTAGCTGATCTTAGTAAGGATGGATCTTTTTTAAGCAGTGCTGAGGTTAGCATCTTCCTCTTACCCTTACACTGGTCCGTGTACCAAGGAAAACTTGTTTTTTGTGGGCATTGTTTCTGTTTACCATTACTCTCCACAGAGAAACACTGGCCCAATTTCTCAATTATGTTGTTATAATCTTTAACAAATGAGTGACCCACGGGACAATCAATTGCCCCCTCATGTTGTTTCAACACATCAGTGTACAGTGTTATATGTTCACTAATCGTATCCAGAGTTCCTGCCTGGCATTTCACCCTGCCCCACTTCAACCGCCGGTTACAATTCGAGAGCACAACCTCCTTAGATAATTTTAGGGGGCTTATACTTCTATTTACATTAGTTGTTCCCCAATTTAATCTCATACATAAGGGGTTGTGATCGCTGTCTTTGGACAGTATCACTTCCATATCTAGTAAACTGTCCCAAAGGCGGGTGTCTATTAAGATATAGTCTATACGATTAAGATATAGTCTATACTGTATCTCTTTTGGATCCACCTATATTAATGTGCTGACATAACCTTTGAAAGTGCTGGATGGTGATACAATACTTGCCCTAAGTTTTACTAAGTAAAGCAAATGAACCAGAGCTCTTTTGAATGGATTAGGGGGGTTGGGGTTCTCGCCACAAGAAAAGATGGGTAAAGGAGTGCATTTTAGGGAACCTTTTCATATAAATGAAAAAAAAGCCATGGGCTGTGAAAGAGCACTAGTTAAATATATGCATTTTCATGGTGTACAAAGCCAATAAAACCTGACTTTCCAAAGGGGGTTGACCCCCCCCCCCTTTTCAAATTTGCTATGGGCGCCCCCATATGCCAAAAACAACCTTCATTGTCCCAGGGCCAGCATTTTGCCATGGGCTCCCCCATAAAGTCAGGGGTACACTTATGCCAATAATTACATATAATTTGCCAGTCTTGGAATTTTGCTAATAATGTTATCACATATCATTGGCGACCCTTATGTTAAAATTTACCTCTAGTATGATATTTCCAGCATTTCGTCATGTATGTTCTCCTGCTATATAGGCCACAGCTGTCATTTTGTACGCCAATAACTACATACAGCATGCTAGCATGAGACTTTCACCATAGGTGTCACATACTATGAATTACCTCCAATATGTATGCCTGCGCCAGCCTTTTGCTATGGATGGGCCATATATCAAGTATTATCTCCAGTACGCCAATCCTTATCTGTTAATAATTGCCTCCAGTATGCCAACACCAGTCTTTTGCAAGAGACAAAAGCAGACTTGCAATCATACCACATTCTCACACACGCTAATTTACATTCACTAACTCACACTCATTCTCACCTACCCACTCCCAGTCAACCCATTTTCATTCAATTCCACTCATTTATTCTCGCTCTCTTGCACCCAATCTTTACCTCAATCACACTTTGTCACTCATTTTTACACTGATTAACTCACAGCTTCTTGCTCGCACTGACTTGCACTCACTCTTACTCTCACTCCATCATTTTCACTCACACATACTCACTGACATTTAGTTTCATTTATTTCCCCTCCTATCACTAGCTGCCATCTTCAATCACACATGTACTCACATATACACACACTTATACATAAACATTCCCTCTCTCACGCAAACACACTCTCATCCACATGCACGCACTCACTCTACATACATTTTAAAACATTTTTTATTTACCTGATGCTCTAGTTTTTATTACACTAACAGTGAATTATATATAATTATTAATTGGTAATGTAAATATTAAGCAGCTGCAATGCAAATTGGTCTAGCATTTGTGAGAGAGAGGCATTGGCGCGGTAAATGAAAATGTCTTTTACCCATGTGCTTTGGATTGGAGTGAATGTATGTGGTGTGGAGTAGAATTATGTGGCTTGTAAATGTTAGTTGTGAAATTGTGTGTGATGGAATTGTGTGGAGTGGATTTGTGTAGTTGAACTATGTGGCATGGTGTGTAGTGGAAATATATGGAGAGTAATTATGTGGTATTGAGTGTACTGAAATTAATTGGAGTGGGATTGTTTGTTTGAGTGTAATTATATGGAATGTCATTTTGTGTGGTGGAGTGGTATGTTGTGAAGTTTAATTACGTGGTGCGTTGTTGAATTATGTGACATTATGTATATTGATACTTTGTAAATACCTCTGAAACTTGACCCGTGAAAGTAATTGAAAAGATAGATGCCATGAGTTTTGCAAAACTGTAGCCACCACATAAGGGGGAAATGCTAAATGAATTATCCTGTCTGAACAAAAACCAACGTGCTTGAAATATGTTCTGGTTTGGCTTTCCTTTTTTAGGTCTCGCCTGTCAATGCGCATGCGCATTGAGCTTGCGAGACTATAGCGTCTTAAACAGACTTTACCTAACTGGGCGATTTGGTGCTGTGCCCGTGGCTTTTAGGTCAATGCGCAAGCGCATTGACCTAAAATGCGCGTGCACATCATCAAATCGCTGTCTGTTCCCTCAGCCGCACTCCTCCCACACCTTTGAAGTGAAGCTTAGCTTCACTTCAAAGGCATCCGCTCCCCCCGCCCCCTGCTTCACACGTCTCACGGCCGCAAGGCCGTCTCGTATTTCTCCTCCCTTTCTCGCCTCCCGAGTGAATGCCATACAACTGTGGGACACTCTGTTTTTGAGAATCCAGTGACTGCCTGGTTGAAGAAATGCCATAGCTGCTTGAAGCTTTTTCTATATCTGGTGCTCTCAGAGTGTACTTTACGTATTTATTTTTCTAGCAGAGAGAAGTACACCGAAGGGCACATGTACGTTTCACAGAATTCATAAGTGTATACTCCTGTCAAATGTCAATACTGTGGTCTTGCGTGCAGCTGCATTAAACCGATTTGCATATTCTGTGGCCAGCACGCCTGTGTTCATTCACCTTTGTTTTAGGATTCAAGTTATACTTTCTTATTTCGCTGTGATCTTGTGTTTTTTTGGTAACTAAATAATGGTATTAATTACTACCAAACGCTCTCTTTTTAGCAAATACCTCACACATATTCAAACGTAAATCTCGCCATTTGCATGGAAATGTTTGCTCCAAAGACATAGCCCACTGCGTTATTTTGCAAGGACTGGAACTTGTTACCTTATTCACAACCTTGGGTATCAATCAGGCAAGTTAACTGTAAGCTGTGTCTGAGGTCTGTGGCACAAAGGCCCCTGCTGCTTCACACTACGGCCCGTGTCTCTCCCCCATCGCCGCTCTACCCGCTCCGCCCCCTGCTGCGGCCGTTTCGCATTTCTCCTCCCCCCTCCCCACAGCAATGCCCTTCGTCTTGTTCGTCTTACTGTTTTTGTTTTTTTGGTAACTAAATAATGGTATTAATGCCAGATTCAAAGATATTGGACAATGATAGTGCAAATCGTAAATTAAAAAACGGTATTTTCCCTTGATCTGGAGCCACTGGTACTGTTCTTTGGTTATAAGGGAGGTGATAGCTCTTACCTACTGATCTCTGTATCAGGGAAAGGCATTACACTTTTTCCGCTCACAACCGGATTGTCGGAGGAGCTCCCAGTGATAAATATCTTTTGGACTAAGAAATAATTGATGTACAATAAAGACCTTTGTACACGATAAACTACTTGTAAAGTATGGTCCCCATTAAGCACATATGTGAAAAGATGAGAGCAGACTGGTATTGCTGTGTCATACATTCCAATAAAGGTGAGAAGATTTAACTTATGTGCAGTATCCCAAACACCATGTGATTGAGAGAATGGTTGATTGAAAGAAGATTTAGGAGTCATACCCACCCAGGTCACACCATCTTTGAAAATTTACTCTTAAAGTGATTTGCGATGATGCTATCTGTTGGAGATGTAATATTTGTATTTTATCATTAAAATGTTAAAGAAACTGGAAATAAGAGGTATGATGGCTGTAATGACTTCTTCATTTGACCATATGACTGTCTGAGCCATTCCCACAAAACTTCCTACTGTTTACTCAATGTTCCTGCGGATTAAAGTCTAAACAAAGCTACAGAAACACTTACGATAAAATATACAATAATCATGTACTAGAAACTTTTGGAAATGGAGCACAAATGAATAAGCTAAACTGTAGATGCACCAGTTAACAAAATCTGCCTCCAATAACGCTGTCATGAATGGCTGCCATATGTATAGCTGCTCCTTTTTTTTTTTTAAACTTGAAAAGAAATATTCTAATCCCACATAGTGAATTTGTGTCAGTCAGGTCTCACTGTGTTTGAAAGCATATATGGAAAACTCAAATGAACATCAATGAGACAAAAAATCCTGTATAAGACATGAATAAATGAATATACAAACCGTATTTGCCCCATTATTTTGTATGGTAACATTGCAACCGGTGATTACTGATACCACCTGTGATATTCGCCAACTGGTTATTATTATTTTTTTTAAGATATTTTATTAGTTTTTTAAACATGAATTGCACATTCTTAAACACTCACAGTCTCCCCGCATAGAACCTCCCAGTGCCCCTTCCCTGCCCCATGTATCTACAGATAGCATCCAATGATGTGTCACATTCAATATTTCCAGGGTCTGGTGATCAACATGTAATCGTGCTATTCAACTTATAATTACCAGCTATAATCTTTTTGTTAACAGTGCCCCCACCCCCAATACCACTCCCTCCCCATCCCTCCCCGCTGGCGTGTAATACTGCCAGCAACTATCTCCAACCTCATTTCGTGTTGAGGCTACTATTCAGAAATTCCCAAAGTGTGTCTAGAAGGGGTCTCTTCCTTGCCTAATGCCCATCTCCTACTCTTCATCCACTTGGTGATCAGATATAGACTGTACTAGTGCCTCCCTTGCATTTTGAGAGTCCAGTGCCTACTCATTATTCAGACGACGTGCCTGCTGATACCTAAGAACACTCTCGCAACCAGCCCATTTCAATAACTCCGCCTTCCATCTCCCGCTTTTAGGGCCTTCTTTTGATTTCCAATGTTTTGTCATTTCTCTCTTCGCTAGCAGCAGCCCCATGTCCACAAATTTGCTTGTCACCTTGGTCTTGGATGTATGAGGGAGCCAATGCAGTATGCACGTTGCTATATCAAAAGTTAAGTTCCGCTCCGTTACTACATTCAACACGTTTCCTACATCTGCCCAATAGTCCCCCAACCTAGGGCATTCCCACAGCATATGCTCCAACTCTACACCCTCGCTCATGCACTGAGGGCATGCCGCATCGTCCACTTTGAAATACTTCCTAATCCTACCTTGTGTCAAATACGCCCTGCGTAATATAAATAAATGCACCAATTGAAATCTTGCATTCCTCGTGCTTTTCCAAGCCCTACGCATTATCTGTTGCCATGCTGTCTCCGGTATAGGCCTTCCAATACCGAAATAAATATTGAAACATGTGTATAACATTAGATACCTTATGAGTACACACATTAATACTTAATATTAGTAAAACATTTTCCTCCAATATAAATTGTAATATGTTTACATATCTTTTTAAGTGTTTTTAAAAATCACGCTGGTTTCGCAAATTTTTCGCTGTACTTGAAAGTTAATATCAAAACAGATCAAGAACAATTCACGTCTATCAAAAACATTAAACAAAAACAGCATTTTGAGAAGGAACTCCTTTGTCTGCTCACTATAGAGTTATTTGCACATAATTTCTGCTGCTATGTTGGGTGGAGCACCTCCTTAGATATATATTATAGAGTAATTTGCTTTTTTTTTATATAAAACAGTATTTATGAACGTAATCTTTATCTAGTCTCCAATTTTTGAAGATGTATTGGTATTGTATTTTATGCATTGTACTGTTTTGATTTTTTGTGGACCTTTTTTGAGTTCCAAATCATGAATGAAGAATTTAATTGAGAAGGATACGCGAATATCCCGGAAAAAAACTTACATCAAAAGAATTATGCATACACGGTCAAGACAGACATTACCTCTTGGTTCTCTATGCCATTATAGTGTAGAATATGGACAAGACATTTACCCAATGAGGTAGGACTTACTAATTAAGTAGTAGAAAGTACTGCAATTGCGTAAACATTTATGAAGAAACTATGGACTTTTCTTGGAAAAAATGTTTTCCATGATGTCCCTCATGCTCATTTCACACAAATTAAATGTCACTGGAGAGTATTACAACTATACACACAGCTGGTGTACCTCTGTAAAGCACAAAATATTCTAATTTCTTGGGCTTAGCGAAGACATGTAAGTGAGTTCCATCTTGTATTTTATGTTAAAAAACGATCTGAAATCCTTACCGAATGTGAATACATTGTTAATCTATTGGAGTGGATTCTGACCTGTAGTGTCTGGGACGAGTGGTTTCTTTCTTGTTGTATACACACAGACACTCACACAGCCACTCATTCTCCCATACAGACATTAACACACTCACAAAGACACTCACTCACAGACCCATACAGTCACTCACACACCCGCTCATAGATCCACTCAAGCTCTCCTATGCCCATTCACCAACCTATACAAGCACTCAAACTCAAACTCTGAAAGGTCACGAATTACTGTTCGGAAAGAAAATTTACAAAAACTTAGAAATTCCCTGAAAAAATTAAAGGTTACATAGATGTTAAAGTTAAGAAATAATGTTAAAAAAATTACAAATTCACTGAAAAAAACTCAAAGGTTAAAGGGATGTTATAGTTCGGAATTAGATTTTTTTAAAAACCTTAGAAATTCACGAAAACAACAAAAGGTTATAGGGACATTATAGATAGGCTCAGATTTCACTCGCACAAAACTGGTGAAATTCAGAAGTTATAGTTACCTGAGCTAACTATAACTTAAGCCCCTGCAATGCACTGCTTATAACCTCACTTATTACATCTCTCATGACATGGTCAGTGACATCACTGATGATGCCTCAAAAGACATTACTGGTGACATCATGATGACATCATCCACAGAGCCAATCACACACCCACTCTCATCTCTTCACAGCTACTGAAACACCCACTCACATACCTACACAAGTACTCACACACCCACTCACTCATCTGTAGAGCCATTCACACACCCAATTACTCACCCATTCAGCCACTAACTTAATCATAAACCCACTCGCAAAGCACTCACTCATCCATACAGAAATTCACACTGCCACTTGCCCACCCATATATCCACTCACACCCCGACTCACTCACCCATACAGTCTCTGAACAGAGCTAATCACTTACCCATATAGCCACTCATCTACCCACCCACTCAATCACCCTCACCGTCATGTATGTACTCATTCACATATCCATACAACCACTCACACAACCACTCATTTACCAATACAACCAGTCACACAGACACTCACTCTCCAATACGCCCAGTCACACACCCACTCAGTTAATGAAACACCCACTTAAACAGCCACTCACTCACTCATACGGCCAATTACACACCCATACAACCACTTGGAGTGCGACTCACATACCTTACGTCTACTGACACAGCCACTGACTCACCCATACAGCTACTGACACACCCAGGTATTCATCCATACAGGTACTCATATATCCATTCACACACCTATGAAGCTACTCAGACACCTACTTACACACAGATACACATAGTCACACAGCCACTCACATAATACATGTTAGAAGTAGAAGCACTCATTAGTAGTACACAAAGTGTAGTAATTTAACTTTGTGATAGCTTAGTATGCATCTTTAAGTCTCAGAAACTTTTACAAAATACTAACACTCACTGGATGATGTCATCAGCGATGTCACTGACCATGTTATGAGTTATGTAATACGTCACAATATATGCATTGCAGGCGTATTATAACTGCTGAATGTCACTGTGTTTTTAATGAGTGAAATCTGAGCCTAACAACAATGTCTCTGAATAGTTTTTTCTTCAGTATATATATATATATATATATATATATATATATATATATATGTTCAAGCAAAAGCCCGTGAGCTTGCGAAAAGGCACACACCGCTCTCTCGTGCCCTCCGGCTCTTAGCGCCTCGCCGTCTCATGCCTTCTGCTTTCCTTGTAAAAAATGAAATCCGACGCGTTTCGAGGCAGCACGCCTCATATTCATGGATGAGTGGAGGGGAGTGATGTCTCCATGTATATATTCATTTCGGTTGATGAAATTGTTCCGCCCTAAGTGGGCGTGGGCTTCTGGTTGCATGCTACGCATGCTGGTTGCTGAAGTCCATCTACATGGAGTGTTTATTGAAACCTTGAGTAGGCTCAGTCCCCCCTACTGTTTAGCTTCCGTTTATACCTTAAGTAGGTGGGAAATGCAGACAGCACTTTGATCTCCTTTCGGGAGTGCGGGCTTCAGGGGAGTGGAAAAGTTCGTCTCCCAAGCCGCTTCCTATGGACTGGGAAGTCTTCAAGGATGCTGGTGCACTTTCCCACGGCCAGGGCAGCCGTGTAAATGTTTGTTCAAGCAAAAGCCCGTGAGCTTGCGAAAAGGCACACACCGCTCTCTCGTGCCCTCCGGCTCTTAGCGCCTCGCCGTCTCATGCCTTCTGCTTTCCTTGTAAAAAATGAAATCCGACGCGTTTCGAGGCAGCACGCCTCATATTCATGGATGAGTGGAGGGGAGTGATGTCTCCATGTATATATTCATTTCGGTTGATGAAATTGTTCCGCCCTAAGTGGGCGTGGGCTTCTGGTTGCATGCTACGCATGCTGGTTGCTGAAGTCCATCTACATGGAGTGTTTATTGAAACCTTGAGTAGGCTCAGTCCCCCCTACTGTTTAGCTTCCGTTTATACCTTAAGTAGGTGGGAAATGCAGACAGCACTTTGATCTCCTTTCGGGAGTGCGGGCTTCTGAATAGTTTTTTCTTCAGTATATATATATATATATATATATATATATATATATATATATATATATATATATATATATATATATATATATATATATATATATATATATATATATATATATATATATATATATATATAAAACAAGGTTTGCCCTCGGTGAAGGAACCACACCAGCAGAGTTAACACACGTTTATTGTAGTCCCCAGCAGAGTCAACTTGTCACCTCAGCTCAAAGAATGTTGCCTGCATTTCGCCAACGCGTTTCGGAGTTAACCTTGGTCACGGCTTGCATAGCGGTTTAGAACAGCAGTGAGCGGACTGATCAGTAAAATACTGGACCTACCCCCACCTCTGCGGGCGTAGCACAATTGCCTGTTGTTCCTTGCAGTCCGTTAAATATTAATCCCAGTGGATGCCGCCGTTCTGAAAGTGTGTCAATACCCCAGTGGGTGAGCTGAAATAGGCAAGCTGATACCGCTGACCGTCTGCTCCACAATAATGGCCTCCACAGTCTGTTCATCGCTCGTTTTTCCGTGCGATGCAGATCCGCCATCTATGGCGGCGGGGTTCCTTCGCGGCTGAGCATGCCGCTAAACATCAAAAACAAGGTTTGCCCTCGGTGAAGGAACCACACCAGCAGAGTTAACACACGTTTATTGTAGTCCCCAGCAGAGTCAACTTGTCACCTCAACTCAAAAAATGTTGCCTGCATTTCGCCGACGCGTTTCGGAGTTAACCTTGGTCATGGCTTGCATAGCGGTTTAGAACAGCAGTGAGCGGACTGATCAGTAAAATACTGGACCTAGCCCCACCTCTGTGGGCGTAGCACAATCACTGATGACATCATCCCCAAAATCACCAATGCACCCATCACATCCTCATAGAGCCTTTCATAACCCACTCCCACTCCCACACAACCATTCACAAACCCATTCACAGACCCATACAAGTAGAAGAATCTTTATTGTTGATTAATAAAAATCTTTACAATCAAAGAATATAAAAATGCATTAATTTGTACATAAAAAATAAGATTATATAAACATAGTCGAACAATTGTGTTTTCTTCCAAAGATAAAAGCAAGACAATACATTGCTAATTTTATAATGGTTTTGGAGATAACATTATATTTTCATTTATTTTTCACTCCTTATTATAGCAACGCTTTTTTTGTGCATTAAAAAATCTTCCATAAAACTATCAACACTATGTTACTTTTTAAAATCCTGCATTAAAGTGCCGTAGATAAAGTGTCATTATACATTTTCATTTCAAAAGTGCCAAACTTAAATAAAATGTACGTTCTATATCAATATTTAACAATTTGAGTGTTTCAGTCGAGTCAACATAAAACAACGCTTCTTTGTATATAAAAATAATATCTTCCATAAAACTACCAACACGTCATTACTTTTTAAAATTCATGAATTAAAGTTCCATAGTTATAGTGCCATTATACACTTATCACAGATCAACCTGCACCAAGACGATCAAGTAGTTGATAGTTAGAATTATTACTAATTACTTCAGTCAAATAGAACAATTTAACATTTCTGCTCCTGAGCCATATGTGCATCTTCAAGATCAAGTTATGGAAATACAATTGACAATCAGCGTATTCAGGTATCACAGCATCGTTTAACAGTTGGAATATCAATAAAACAGATTATTAGTTGTTACAGACTACCCCTAATATTCGGGAAGCACTCAGAAGTTATCTTTTTTTCTGCAATGAGAATAAACTTTACAAACTTTGTAATCAAGCGAGCAGATTTCCCAGAAAGGCAAGTTATAATTGCTTTGCAACACGTTCTCACCCCATTTTCTTAAAGGATGCACTTTAAAAGGGCTTTCCTCTCTTGTAGCAATCGAGGACAAATGGATACAATTTGCAATAATGATTCATTATAAAAAACGCATAATCTACACCTGTTTGATGGCCAGTTTTGTAGCCATGAAGGAATTCCATCCTTTGTGGGATATAGCCCAAATCGTACCAACAAGAATTTATTTCTTATAAATGGTTTTAAATGGAAAATAAGATAAGGTTGTGGCTCCAATTTGATAAATGAATTAATAACTGATCAAGCATGCCTTTTTTTTTGCAAAAACACAGACCCATACCAGTACTTCCACACCCACTTACTGATTCATAGATCTATACACAGATCAACTCACTTATCCATAAGGCCACTCATATACCCACTCACACACTAATACAGTCACTGACATAAAGTTGAAGTTGGGGGAATTTATAAAGAGCTCGTACACCAAAAAGCTTTCATGGCGCTAATATCCACTCATACACCCATCCAGCCACTCACACACTGAGTCAGTTCCCATAGAGCTCCTCACACACCTACTCACTCACCTACTCACTCACCCATACAGTCAATCACACGCCACTTATTCACCCATACAGTTAGACACCCACCCACTTACTTACTCATACAGATACTAATACATACTCACTCACACAAGCCCACACTCACCCATACAGCCACTCTCACATTCACTCACTCACCCATACAGTCACTCTTATAACCCATCACTTACCTATACTGCCTTACAGATGCCCAGTTACTCACCCATATACTACTGGCACATCTACTCACTTACCACAGAGCCATACACACACTCACTCACCCATACAGCCCCTCACACACTCACTACCCCTTACAGCCACAGACTCACCCACTCACTCATCCATATAGGCAGTCGTACACACCCTCACCCACCCACACAGATACTCAGACACCCATACAAGTACTCAGACAACCAATCACTCACCAATACAGCCACTCAAGTACCTACTCACACACCCATATAGCCACTTAGACACCAACTAACGGACTAATACAAACATTCAAACAACCAGTCACTCATCGCAGTTAACAATACCTACTGAATTTCACTGGTTTTGTACAAGTGAAACTTGAGCCTAACTATAATGTTCCTGTAAACTTTGTTTTTTCAGTGAATATATATATTTATATATGTGTGTGTGTGTGTATATATATATAACTATATAAATATATAAATATATATATATAATATATATATATATATATATATATATATATATATATATATATATATATATATATATATATATATATATATATATATATATATATATATGCTGATTCTTCCGTTCTCGTGATTTCATTCACTCCGGACAAACGGACGCAGACCCAAAGTTTGGTACAATTCTTATTTAATTGTAATAACGCCCTGCACCACCGCCATGACGCGTTTCGGGCAACACAGTGCCCTTGCTCACATGACGCGCATGAGGAGTGCCTCCCATTTTAAAGTGACAGTGCAAGTGCAAAATTACGCAATAGGCATAAACATGAAAGACATACTACATGAATTCCACAGTGGAAAATTGAGCACATTAGACATCCCTTGGTTGTAGCCATTACTAATGAAGTTTAATAAATAAATGTTATTAACAATTTCATAAGTAAATAGACATTGAATATAATAAAAAGCATTTTACAAGAAGACCCTCATAGCAACAACCATATACCTTTACTTGATTTGTTCAGGTATATAAAGTGTGTGCAAAATAGCAGAAAAGGGAAAAATGTAAACATTGTACTCTCCGTAATATTGTCCAAGTGGGCTATGGTATTGATGTTTTTCATGAGTGTAAATGGCCTAAAGTGCTCGTGCTGTACACCTCAGTGATATTCAGGTGGTCACAGCCGTGACCTACCAATGTGCAAATGTGCAAACAGAATAATAAAAACAAAATAGAAACATTCATTTAGGCAGACATCCAATGGATATGTGTAGTTGGAATCTCATCTAATCTAAAACCCAGTATAAATATGAAATGTAAATACTATGAAGTTAGAATTTACCGCAAAAATCTACAGGAATGTTATTGAGTTTCTTGATATCCAGGTTAGAATCTAAGTTGCATCGAAAAATCAAAACAGGGAACGCTTCTCCTTGCTTCCAGTTTCCATCTAAAACACCTTATTAGAAGCATCCCTTATGGAGAGTTCTTGAGGTTGCGATAGAGCTGCAGCTCAGACACAGATTTAGCAATATGCCACGAGGCTGCCAATATTACATTCATGGAGCGAGGTTATGATGCTAAGATTGTTAAAAGTGTCAAGGATAAAGAGAATTTGAAACCTAGGAAAACTATGCTTTTCCAGACTCCCATTAGTCCCCAATATAGTTTGGGTATAGACCGCCTAGAGAGTGATGTTCCCAATAGCATCTGATTAATTACCACTTTTAGCCGGTAGGAGTGACGGATCAGGTCTATTATCAACAAACAGTGGCCCTTTGTTTTAACAGATATAACTCTAAATCAAGTTCTCCCTAAAAACCCACCCTAACCTTTAGGCGAGCACCTTCAATAAGGGACACATTGGTCAACAACAGCCCTGCATTAGTGAAGAAAACCAACTGGTTGTCCCCGAAAGAAGGCTTTTACAAATGCAGCTCATGTCGAGCATGCAAGTTTGGGATTAACACCACCAAATATAAGTCGGCTTTCAGTGAGAAATTCACTGACATTAAAGGGCATTACAACTGCAGGACAGACCATGCTGTGTATGTGCTGGAGTGCACATGTGGCCTCTACTATGTGGGAAGCACAAAACTACCGGTGCACACCAAAATTCTACACACCTCAGGGCAATAGTGAATTCAGACCCTACCTATCCGGTGGCACGCCATTTTAAATTGGTACATGACAACAAGCTGAATGATTTAGGATAGTAGGTCATAGGGGCAGTACCGGTTCAGAAGAGAGGGGGTAACAGGCAGAGAATGCTAAGGCAGCTTGAAACCAAGTTTATGCTTACATTAGATGCCAAAATACCCAATGGGCTTCATATCAGAGAAGAGCGACACAATTTCTTATGAATTTATCGGCATCAGGGGACAGTATGGTTTTGGGATAGTTTCATTACATTGGCTAGACCAGAATTTGGGTAGCATCTATACTGGAAAAAAGAGTAATGTCACAATGTAGTGATATACCGAGAATGAAAATGCAATTTGGGAATTCTATGAATCGTCGTTTTTATGTTGAAAGCACGAGCCACTTTAGGAGTATAAAGGTAAGGCACTATGCAGGAAGATATATGGCATTGCAAATGAGATGTTGATCAAGCTTAAGAAATTTGCTTTTGCTGCTATAGCATTTTCCTAGTTGAAACATTGTTAGCACTTTATTCATTGAGCACTTTTAGGCACTATGCACTTTATGTGGTTTAAACAAGATATTTTATACTCAGGCCTTCATAATTTGTTATACTAGTGATCATATGGTTTTTACTGCTTTGCCAAATATCTATATTACGTGTAAAAGTATTTAAGCTATGAGAAGGTATTACATTTTCTATGATGGTATTTATACATTATGTATACGGGTACACATATATTTATGCACTAATGGTACAACAGCAGATTTATGTATTTAATATTTGGTGAGAAAGCAATTTGCTATATTATATTTTAATATATAAAAACACAATTTTTCTGTTTTCTCACTGCAGCACAAAGTACAAACAACAAAGAAGTGAGCAATATGAGGTCTGTTGTCTATGTTGGTAGTTAATTGGTGTGTTCATCACGTGATCAGGTGTTATAAAAACTAAGAATGTAACACAACGCGTTTATTTGATCTAAGCCCCCTGTTCGCAGCCGAAACGCGTCATGGACATGCACTTGCACAAAAGAAGAACAATAAATTAAGATTTCATCTCACCTCAATGGGTCCGTGCCTGCTTCTTAGTTGAAGTTTTCATAAGTCTGTTTTTTGCTTTTATGTATATAAGCCTCGAAAATGGGCTTCTTTGAGAAGCAATGAACCTTTAAAAGCAAGAACATGAATTAATTTACTGACAACACCCACTGGAGGGTAAAAATTACGGGGACACTGAACTGCAAGTACCACAATGCATTGAACTCACTATGGCCGTCCACCAGGGGGTGAACATTTTAAAAGCGAGTGGAAAGCTTGTTTGCGTCAATGTCTTTAAATGTTTGTCAGTGGTGCACCTTTGAGAAAGTTCAAGGAGAACGAAACATGTCAGGATTGCCAGCTGTTTTTGAAATAGAAGGATACAATCTTCATTGTGGGGTACGGCTGTCTCTCTGCAAAGGGAGGATCTTGTGAATATATATTATATATATATATATATATATATATATATATATATATATATATATATATGTATATATATATATATATATATATATATATATATATTCACTGAAAAAACCATAGGTTATAGACCATATATAGTTAGGAATTAGCATTTAAAAAACCTTATTTTACTCACACAAAACCATTGAAATTCCATATATAGTTAGTTGCACTAACTATATATCGCGCACCCGCAATCCACTGCTGATGATGTCACATATTACATCATTCATGACATGGTCAGTGACATCACTGATGACATCACTGATGACATCTCAAATGACATCACTGATGACATCACTGATGACATCATCCAGTGACTGTGTGTTTCTGTAAAGTTTAAATATGTTTGATATATTGAAGAATGAGTGGATGTATAAGTGTCTGGATGAAGGATTTAGTAGGTGCGTGACTGACTGTATGAGTGAGTGAATAAATGTGTCATACTAAATGCATGGGTTAGTGACTAAACTGTCTGAATGTGTGCATCAGTATGTCTGTTGTGATGTAAACTGCTGCATGTGTTGATCATTAGCTATACGAGAGGCTATATGTGTTATTGATTGGTTGCCCAAGTATTTGTATGGGAGATTGAGTTTGTGTGGGGGTGGCTGGGAGGTGTGTGACTCTGTGCATAGATGTGTGAGCAGTTGATTCACTAGGTGTATGAGTTCAAGAGTGCATGTGGAAACAGCTACATGGGCAGTTGACTGTGTGCATGAGTGTATTGATGAGTGAATGGATATCTCAATGCTACATGTCATAGTAAGTACATATGTAAAACACAGTACATGTGAGAGTTGGCATATATAAATAACTGTGCATGAGAGCCACTGAATGTGTGAGTGGTTGTATGGATCATTGTGAACTTGTATCAGGGATTGTATAAGAGAGTAAATATGTGTTAGTATATGTTTGAATAAGTAAGGTGTGTATAACTGTATAGTTGAGGAAATGGAGGTGAGATTGTTTCTTTGCATGACTGACTAGGTGTGTGAGTAACTCCATGGATGAGTGACAGTGTGTGAGTGTCTGTATACACTGAGTGTATCTAAGGTTATATTAGAGTCTGAAGAGGTTTATCGTATTAGCACAAGAATGATGTCAAATGAGATGTCATCAGTGATGTCATCAGTGATGTCATTTGAGATGTCATCAGTGATGTCATCAGTGATGTCACTGACCATGTCATGAATGATGTAATATGTGACATCATCAGCAGTGGATTGCGGGTGCGCGATATATAGTTAGTGCAACTAACTATATATGGAATTTCAATGGTTTTGTGTGAGTAAAATAAGGTTTTTTAAATGCTAATTCCTAACTATATATGGTCTATAACCTATGGTTTTTTCAGTGAATTTTCAAGGTTTTTTAAATGCTAATTCCTAACTATATATGGTCTCTAACCTATGGTTTTTTCAGTGAATTTCAATGGTTTTTTAATAGAAAATATCATAAGCTGTTGAATGTCAAGTACGTGGTAAGTAAAAACATTTTCGTGTTTATGCACACTGATCTGCTTTGAATGCTGCCCCCCCCCCCCTCATTTCTATTAGGAGTACTCTCTCTTTGCAGATAATGAAGGGTAGTTAACGCAGGCCTTTGCCCCCGTTGTAATCCGTCGTGCCTGCTTCTCTCTCCATTTGATTGATTGTTATCCAAGCATTTACTGTTTTAGAATTGGTTCTCTTTGGTTCATTCTCTATTTACAAACAAGCACAGAGTCGCAATACTCTGTTTAGTCTTTGCAGATAGTGAAAAATCGTGTAAAAAAACAAAAGGAATCGAGCAAAATCAGTAGGCCACTAATGGGATCTCTTTTTGACCTCGCTAAAATAGAAACATTAGGAACAACCCCTCATGAGAAATACGAAACTAGTGAGATGAACTGAACTCCACACCATGATGGCTGCAAGACAGCTCGGCTCCGCCACCCACCCCGCCCAAAATAACAACAAACCCTATGCAAATATTATAAATATATACAACACACCAGCAAAGTAACAGGGTAAAACGTTTTATTAAATAACTATTTACATAACTATTTTATACTTTTTGTTGCCAGATCCGGCTAGCTCAATCGATCGAGCATGAAACTCATGCACTCTGATAGTTCAAAGTTTTGAGGAGTGCTTGTTAGACTGTCTGAAGCTTATTTGCACCTGCTACAGCTTCACTATTCTCAATGTAAGTGGGGGCTGTTTGAGGACGTGACTGCATTTGAAAACAATGTGATGCGGTGCCTCCCTGAACCGCTTGACGGAGGCCCCCGAGGGACGGTGTGATGGCGCGGACTCGGAGGGGGCCTATTCACTACCGCACCCTCTGACACTCCTCTTCCTATGTGTCCGATTGTCCAGGCCGGTCCCAGGCTATCACCTAGCCCTGCAGATGTAGTTTATGGCCCCAGCTGTAAAGAATCACCCCTCTTCAAAGGAGTTACATTAGATCAAGGCCCCCACCCGATGAGATCCGTCACACCACACGCGTTCCTACTATCTGAAAACCATCCTGTATTGTGATTGGGGAGGGGACCGAGCCTGAAGCGGAAGATTCCAGGGATGCCTCTTTGTACATCAAAGTTTTTACAATTATGTGTCACATTAAAAATATATAGCACTCCAACAAAGTAGTAGGATTATAAAACTTTAATAACTTATAAATATATACAACGCAACAAAAACAGTAAATACATTTAAACATTTTGTTGAAAAAAGAAGCAACAATGGTCAGTAGCTGTGTTTTGTGCGAATAGTCCCAAGGCAGCACAACGTGCTGAGTTCTGGACGGCACCCAGGTGATGTTACCTGGGTGCCGCACTGGTTTTTGGTATCCTACAATGCAGCTCCGAAAAACGGCGTGGGGCGTCCCGGGGGGTGGCCTCGTCAGTAGCGGTCTGTTGTGCGAATAGTCCCAAGGCAGCAGAACGCGCTGAGATGTGGATGGCACCCAGGTGATGTCCAGTAAGTTGCAGCACTGGTTTTGGTATCCTACAATGCTGCTCCGAATAACGGCGTGGGGCGCCCCGGGGGGGGTGAGGCGGCGTGAACGGGCCTCCCCAGGTGGAGGCTCGTCTGCTGTAGTGGGGCGCCCCTTTACCGTTTCAGTTGCCATTCCGCCCGCTTTTGGTACACTGTGCCAAAATCCGCCATTCAGCTGAGTTGCGCCCACTCTTGCGGTGCAGCGATAGGCGGCTGCCACAGGACTCTCAAAATGGCGGCAGGCTCTTTCCTTTTTGGGCCTGGTCCACTGAAATGGCCCTGGGACACCTTGGAACTCGGACGCTTGTCTGCTAGGGCTTGGGCTCCATTCTCGAAAGCGTCCCCTCAGCCTTGAAGATTCTACAAAAGTTTTGGGGGCCCCCGACTCCCGCAGGCTTCTGGTGGGGAGCGGCTGCCATGATTGCTCGTGGAATGGCCACAACGGAGCTACGAGATGGTGGTGCTCTCCTGCTGACGCCAGCTTCAGTCTGAAACATCCAGAAACACTGTAGACTACCAATTCGATCAGTTCCGGTAGCGCCCCAACGTGACCCGGTAGAGAAGAACTTGCCCTCCCCTCTTTGACTGATGGTTCTTGTTCCCTGTCCCTTTTGTTGTCATTTAACAGAACTATTTAGCCTGCTGAAAGGGGTTGTGTTCCGACCGCTGGTTGGAGGAGACATTTTGACTATATTCTGGACCTGCGTTGTCGCGTAATGCGTCATATGACGCGCCGCGTTAGCGCATCCGGAAGTGCTCCGGTGCGCAGCTTCCCGGAAGCGATCCGGGGCGCGGCGCGCAGCGCGTAACGTAAGCATAACAGGTCATGTGACTTGTTAATAAAACTTTTTATTGGTTCATTTTACTTTTCTTATTCTAATGATGAAAGGCTTGGTCATATGACCTAAAAATTACACTTTTTATTACTTTCGAACATTATTTTTTCTTAAACATATATGTTATAATGTTCCAGGGTAATGTACTTTCCCGGAAAATTTACAACTGTCCTGCAAGTAAAATATATTCCTTTTTCGAGAAAAAGGGCGTTTCTTCGTCCCATGACGGAGCCGTTGAGCAAAAGAGGCTCGGCCTGCTGTCTTAGTCGCCGATACGCCTGAATATCAGATTCTTATCGATCACTTTATGTTGCAGGAGTTGAAAACACAACAGCCCTTGACCATTTATATTTACTGCGTTCCTGCGTATTATACCTTTTACCCTTCATGTAATTGGACTGCTTTATTTCACTTGCCTTTTACTGATTCGAAAACAGTGACTATTATTAAAAACTTTACCAATGTAAATACTACTACCATGTTTTCTTTTAAAAACCTTTATTGTGAAAATGTCAGTATACAAATACGGGCCTATAACCACGTGGGCCGGCCACGGAGCAAACTGTAATCGTATATGATGAGAAGACATTTACACTGTAGAGGAACGTAACGGGCGGGCCATTAGGTTGCAAGAACTAAGGTGTCTAACAGTTGCGGAATCGGTGGACGTACATTTTATAATTAAAATACGACAGGGCCAGTTACAATAAAATTATCTAGATATACATTTGCGGGCAAGTACCATGGGTGACGTTAATTCGAACTTTCAATAGTACAGTAATCAATAACACATCAGAACTTAATATCAATAGGGATGTCGAAATATTCAATCAATTCTCGTCCCCGCCGCCATGTGCTACAAAACTGCATACGTATCTCGTGATATCAAGGTTGTGCAACCAGTACACAACAAGGAGTTACGAGTCCCATTTATTCCGGCGCCATTTTGGGCGAGGACGGGCAGGTCCAGGATATAGTCAAAATGTCTCCACCAACCATCGACTATGATGATGTTCATATGCTGTATTTATTAGAGTAACACTCATCTGTCCACATGAAATTAATTTGCCACAATCTAAACATGTCATTTTAATCTTTCCAAAGTTCTTCTGAATATTTGGGACCGTTTCCCTTGCCTCTGATGCTGTCAGTGCCACTTCTTTGGTGAATGTACTGGCAGGTCGGGGGTTGTCCTCCAAATCTCTCTTTTGTGCAGCACTATAATTAATCGGTGCCACCTCTCCATATGACGATGCATGGTATAATTACCATAACTATATATTTTTTCGGTTCCTCTGGAGAGTACATCGTGGCAGATGAGGCAGGTAACGTACCGGGCATTTACCTTTTCTGCATGTAGAGGAAAGGAAAAAAAATTCGAGCGTCCGAGTGCTAAGGTGTCCCAGGGCCATTTTAGTGGACCAGGCCCAAATCCAAAGAACAGGCCGCCATTTTGAGAGTCCTGTTGCAGCCGCCTGTCGCTGTAGCAGCAAGAGCGGGCGAAACTCAGCTAGACGGCGCTCCACTGAAGGAACATAGACTTGCTGTGGACCTTTCATCTTTTCAACACACACCAGTGCGGCAACTTGCTAGACACCACCTCGGTGCCATCCGGATCTCGGCGCCCCACTGCAGATGAAGTGCCTCCACATGGAGGGAGAGACTCGTTTGCGCCGCCTCCCCCCCGCTTCTCAGAACTCTCAACTATGACACCACCTCGGTGCCATCCGGATCTTGGCGCCTTGTGCTGGTTCCGGCCTATTCACACATCGGTCCGCTACTGACGCCACCTCACAGGCCAACGGGGCACCCCACGCCGACTTTCGGCGCAGCATTGTAGGATGGCCACACCAGTGCGGCAACTTGCTGGACACCACCTCGGTGCCATCCAGATCTCGGCGCGTTGTGCTGCCTTCGGCCTATTCGCCGCAAGTGCGCACGCAACTCAGCTGCATAACGAGTGAAACACCAAGGGGCGCCCCACTGCAGCCGAGGAACCTCCATCTTGGGGGCGACGCACAGCATCACATTGCTTTCCAATGCAGTCAGATCCTCAAACAGCCCCCACTGACTGACGCGAACTCACAGGCCAACGGGGCGCCCCACGCTGACTTTCGGCGCAGCATTGTAGGATGGCCACACCAGTGCGGCAACTTGCTGGACACCACCTCGGTGCCATCCGGATCTTGGCGCGTTGTGCTGCCTTCGGCCTATTCGCACATCGGTCTGCTACTGACGCCACCTCACAGGCCAACGGGGCACCCCACGCCGACTTTCGGCGCAGCATTGTAGGATGGCCACACCAGTGCGGCAACTTGCTGGACACCACCTCGGTGCCATCCGGATCTCGGCGCGTTGTGCTGCCTTCGGCCTATTCGCCGCAAGTACGCACGCAACTCAGCTGCATAGCGAGTGAAACACCAAGGGGCGCCCCACTGCAGCCGAGGAACCTCCATCTTGGGGGCGACGCACAGCATCACATTGCTTTCCAATGCAGTCAGATCCTCAAACAGCCCCCACTGACTGACGCGAACTCACAGGCCAACGGGACGCCCCACGCCGACTTTCGGCGCAGCATTGTAGGATGGCCACACCAGTGCGGCAACTTGCTGGACACCACCTCGGTGCCATCCGGATCTTGGCGCGTTGTGCTGCCTTCGGCCTATTCGCACATCGGTCCGCTACTGACGCCACCTCACAGGCCAACGGGGCACCCCACGCCGACTTTCGGCGCAGCATTGTAGGATGGCCACACCAGTGCGGCAACTTGCTGGACACCACCTCGGTGCCATCCGGATCTTGGCGCGTTGTGCTGCCTTCGGCCTATTCGCACATCGGTCCGCTACTGACGCCGCCTCACGTGCCAACGGATTTTCTACGCTTTTTATAGCCCTATGCCGCATAACAGGTCATGTGACTTGTTTATAACACTTTTCATTGGTTCATTTTACTTTTGGTTTCCTAATGATGGAAGGCTTGATCACATGACCTAAAAATAACACTTTTCATTGGATTAAAACATTTTTTTTTCCCAAACGATGAAAGCCCCACCTTGTTTCTGGATGTTTCAGACTGAAGCTGGCAGCAGCATGAAAGCACCACCATCTCGTGGCTCCGTCGTGGTCATTCCGCGAGCAATCATGGCAGCCGCTCCCCACCGGAAGCCTGCAGGAGTCGGGGGCCCCCAAGACTTTTGTAGAATCTTCAAGGCTGAGGGGACGCTTTCGAGAATGGGGTCCAAGACCTAGCAGACAAGCGTCCGAGTTCCAAGGTGTCCCAGGGCCATTTCAGTGGACCAGGCCCAAAAAGGAAAGAGCCTGCCGCCATTTTGAGAGTCCTGTGGCAGCCGCCTAACGCTGCACCGCAAGAGTGGGCGCAACTCAGCTGAATGGCGGATTTTGGCACAGTGTACCAAAAGCGGGCGGAATGGCAACTGAAACGGTAAAGGGGCGCCCCACTACAGCAGACGAGCCTCCACCTGGGGAGGCCCATTCACGCCGCCTCACCCCCCCATCCCCCGGGGCGCCCCACGCCGTTATTCGGAGCAGCATTGTAGGATACCAAAACCAGTGCGGCAACTTACTGGACATCACCTGGGTGCCATCCACATCTCAGCGCGTTCTGCTGCCTTGGGACTATTCGCACAACAGACCGCTACTGACGAGGCCTCCCCCCGCACCCCCCGGGACGCCCCACGCCGTTTTTCGGAGCTGCATTGTAGGATACCCAAAACCAGTGCGGCACCCAGGTAACATCACCTGGGTGCCGTCCAGAACTCAGCACGTTGTGCTGCCTTGGGACTATTCGCACAAAACACAGCTACTGACCATTGTTGCTTCTTTTTCAAAAAAATGTTTAAATGTATTTACTGTTTTTGTTGCGTTGTATATATTTATAAGTTATTAAAGTTTTATAATCCTACTACTTTGTTGGAGTGCTATATATTTTTAATGTGACACATAATTGTAAAAACTTTGATGTACAAAGAGGCATCCCTGGAATCTTCCGCTTCAGGCTCGGTCCCCTCCCCAATCACAATGCAGGATGGTTTTCAGATAGTAGGAACGCGTGTGGTGTGACGGATCTCATCGGGTGGGGGTCTTGATCTACTGTAACTCCTTTGAAGAGAGGTGATTCTTTACAGCTGGGGCCATAAACTACATCTGCAGGGCTAGGTGATAGCCTGGGACCGGCCTGGACAATCGGACACAGAGGAAGAGGAGTGTCAGAGGGTGCGGTAGTGAATAGGGCGAAAGGGAGGTGTCGGGCGGGCACAGGGTCTGATTCTCAAGGAAGAGCAGCGCAGATGGGGGGAGGTTTTTTGCCCATGCATAAGACAGAGAGCGGGGGTGACCAGTGCCTGGGGGAGATGCTTGCGAGGGTGGGGAGCCATGCTAAGGATCCACAGCGTGCAGAGAGTGGGTCTGGTCAAGGCATCTAAAATGGCTGCCGTGCACGACAAAAGTGTGGCATTTGAAAAAAGGCAAGATGGCGCAGACAATGTTTTTCAACACTTCCTGATTTCCTTCGAATCGAACGTTTACAGACGTTATCTCTCCCACACTACCGGTCCCCCTGGGCTTAAACGCCGAGATGGTAGGGACTGCATCCCGTGGAGATAGGCCGAGACGTCACTCGGCAGAAAAAAAAAATATCAAAAAAAGTCTATAAACATACAATAAGTTAAAAGTCAATCATTCTTGTTTCCTTGTAGTACGCTCCCCAGACCGCTTCCCGGTTCGCGAACCGGGCGCACCCCACGAAAAAAAACGTTTTTTTTTTGTTTTTTTTTGCCCCGCGGGGCCCTTTTAAAGCCTCCACATCAAACCTAGGGGGTCAAGGAGGATCTACTATGCCCCCTTATGGTCATTTGCCCCTTCGCTTTGGCCTCCTCTTGTCTCTCGATCCTACCGAGAGACAAGATGGCGGCCGCTACGGACTGTTTGGAATGTTTACAGACACCGGAGAGCCAATCAGCTTCGCTTCGCAAAGCTCCGTAACGCGAAAAGTACGCGAAACGGAGCGCTACCCGGACACTGTCACAGATATATATCTTTTTTTTAACGTTAATTTCTCAAAATCCACTGGAGCACATATATTGAGACCTAGCAAAGGCACATCGGGCTACCAGTCCCTACAATTTTGCCAAGTTTCGTGCAAATCCATTCAGCCGTTCGGGCTAAAAGTGAGGCCAACCGCCCTATGGAAATTAACATGGGAAAAACGCGTTTTGGGACCCCCCTTTTTTCTCGGCCCCCCCTTGACGAACCCCCCCAAATTTTCAGGGGCTGCTCAGAAACAAAATGTTCCATTTTCCTGAAAATTTCAGCCAATTCCGTCCACAAACGCCAAAGTTATTAGACATAGAATTTTCAAAAATCCCATAGAGAAAAAATCCTAACTATATATACTTACTGGCGACCGCCAGTAGGTAATATATATATATATATTCACTGAAAAAACCATAGGTTATAGACCATATATAGTTAGGAATTAGCATTTACAAAACCTTGAAAATTCACTGAAAAAACCATAGGTTATAGACCATATATAGTTAGGAATTAGCATTTACAAAACCTTGAAAATTCACTGAAAAAACCATAGGTTAGAGACCATATATAGTTAGCTGGACATTTTATTGACATAAAACCAATGAAATTCCATATATAGTTAGTTGCACTAACTATATATCGCGCACCCGCAATCCACTGCTGATGATGTCACATATTACATCATTCATGACATGGTCAGTGACATCACTGATGACATCACTGATGACATCTCAAATGACATCACTGATGACATCACTGATAACAACATCCAGTGATTTTTTGTTTCTGTAAAGTTTAAATATGTCTTACATATTGAAGAATGAGTGGATGTGTAAGTGTCTGGACGAAGGATTTAGTAGGTGCATGACTGACTGTATGAGTGAGTGATTAAATGTGTCTCACTGAGTGCATGGGTTAGTGACTAAACTGTCTTAATTTGTGCATCATTATGTCTGTTGTTCTGTAAACTGCTGCATGTGTTGATCAGTAGCTATATGAGTAACTATATGGGTTATTGATTGATTGCCCAAGTATTTGTATGGGAGACTGAGTGTGTGTGTGGCTAGCTGGGAGGTGTGTGACTCTGTGCAGATCAATGTGTACTTGTATCAATGATTGTATAAGAAGGTAAGTATGTGTTAGTATATGTTTGAAAATGTAAGGTGCTCTATGTTTAACTGTATAGACAAGAAAATGGAAGTGTCATTGATTCTTCACAGGACTGACTAGGTGTGTGAGTAACTCCATGGATGAGTGGCAGACTGTGAGTGTCTGTATAGGTGTATGAGTGCATATGATAGTGTTGTAAAGATGAGTGATTGTATGTATGAATGATTGTATGGGTGAATGAGTGAAGGTGTGTGTAGACGTAGCAATCAGTGAGTGCGTATGTAGTAACTAGTATTGGTGTGTCAATGTTTTCAAAAATTATACTCTGTATTTAACACTGGGTGAAACAGAGGTTATATTAAAATGTGAGGAGATGCATTGTATTGTCACATGAATTATATCATCAGTGATGTGGTCATTGATGTCAAATGAGATGTCATCAGTGATGTCATCAGTGATGTCATTTGAGATGTCATCAGTGATGTCATCAGTGATGTCACTGACCATGTCATGAATGATGTAATATGTGACATCATCAGCAGTGGATTGCGGGTGCGCGATATATAGTTAGTGCAACTAACTATATATGGAATTTCATTGGTTTTATGTCAATAAAATGTCCAGCTAACTATATATGGTCTCTAACCTATGGTTTTTTCAGTGAATTTTCAAGGTTTTGTAAATGCTAATTCCTAACTATATATGGTCTATAACCTATGGTTTTTTTCAGTGAATTTTCAAGGTTTTGTAAATGCTAATTCCTAACTATATATGGTCTATAACCTATGGTTTTTTCAGTGAATTTCAATGGTTTTTTAATAGCAAATATCATAAGCTGTCGAATGTCAAGTACGTGGTAAGTAAAAACATTTTCGTGTTTATGCACACTGATCTGCTTTGAATGCTGCCCCCCACCCCTCATTTCTATTAGGAGTACTCTCTCTTTGCAGATAGTGAAGGGTAGTTAACGCAGGCCTTTGCCCCCGTTGTAATCCGTCGTGCCTGCTTCTCTCTCCATTTGATTGATTGTTCTCTTTGGTTCATTCTCTATTTACAAACAAGCACAGAGTCGCAATACTCTGTTTAGTCTTTGCAGATAGCGAAAAATCGTCTAAAAAAACAAAAGGAATCGAGCAAAATCAGTAGGCCACTAATGGGATCTCTTTTTGACCTCGCTAAAATAGAAACATTAGGAACAACCTGTTGAAAATAGCAATGTGTATGTACATAAGCGGCGTTCATTTGTGTTCACAGTACCCCTCTTTGATTGTTTGAATCGAGCATTGAATTGTTCGAAGTTCGTTCTCTTAAGGATCTTCTCTGCCTGCAAACGAGGAAGAATAGGAATATTCTCTCTCCCTTTGCAGATAGTGAAGGGTAGGTAACGCAAGCCTTTAACACGTCGTACCTATTTCATTCCTCATTGATTGATTGATTGTCCGAACATTGACTGTTTGGGAATTAGTTCTTTTTGGAGGTATTCCCTGTTTGCAAATAAACGTAGGAAAATCTTTGCAAGTAGTGAAAGGGTAGGTAATGCGGACCTTTCTCCCCCGTTGTAATCTGTCATGCCTATCTACTCCCCACTGATTGATGCACCTGTTTCACCCGGACCATTTACTAGAGATAGGTCATCTGGCCCAACAAGAGAGCACCCCTAGTGAAAAGGACATATGCAATAATAACGAAGTGATCACTGTATCCTGTTAACAGAAACTTTAGCATGAAACAACCTGGAAAGAAAAGAATAGGAAAACGAAAATCAGTAGGCCACTGATGAACTTTTTATTAAATAACAAACAAAGAAACGATAACAATACGTAATGATAAAACCTATTATTGTCCTAGAAACAAGAAACGTTAGAAGTAAGCCCGTAATAAGAAACCTGAAAACATCGCCCCTCACTGCCCCAAAACGTGTCTGTCCCACCGCCTGCCACATAACGGCAAACTGGGAAAGATAGAAGTCAGCAGACATCCGCCCCATTCTAGAAACTTCCAAAGGGCAACAGGTTTTCGGCTACGCCCAGCCGGAAGCAACACATATAAGGCGGGTCCTGCTGCCACGCCTCGGAGATCATCACGTAGGGTGTAGCCGGAGGAGAGGCCGAGGCCGAGGCCAGCGGGACCCGGCCAGGGGGATTGACAACGCTGGAGAGTTGCAGGGGGGGGAATGTCCGTGTCCTCGACCCTCCCCTCTCTCTCCCAGTCCGGCCGCGGTGGCCCTTGACAGTTTCAGGTAGTCCCGCCACATTCTCTACCGGTCCGGCCACCGACGGCCGGGGCCGATGGGATCCGGCTGCAGCCGATAAACCAAGGAACCCGTTCATGGGGCCAGAGCAAGGGGCGTCCGGCCGACATCCACCGGAAGCCCGGCCCGAAGACGGACGGGACACTTCTTCTTTCTGGAATAATGGCTTTGACACACTGGGGGGGGATGTCTTGCACATGCCTCCGACCCCCCCCCCCCTCGTCCTCATCGCCTGGTCCGGCCATAACAAATCTCAAGCGAGACGCCGTGGGGTGCACTGGGAGGGAGAGACGATGCGAACAGGCCTCTCCCGCCTCCCCAGTGGAGGCTTCCCACCTGCACCCTCAGCGCTCCAGGCGCCCGGAAATGGGTTCTTCCACTGTGGCGATGCTGCAACGTCTCGCCCGGCAGGGTGGAGCCCGTCCGCTCATTTGACCCCGCGATCGCCAGTAGCTACCGAACTCTCAAAATGGCGATCGACCTGGCAAGAGCGGGCCCAGCATAAAGAAATGGCCCGGTCACTGGTTGACTCCACCACCGTACTCCTCCACAACCTTGAAGATTCTAGAGGAGCCGCGGGAGTCTCCGACCCCCGCAGACACCCCCGATGGGGAATGACTGCCATGATCGCCCGTGGAGTGACGAAACTGTATCAGCGGGACGTCGGCGCTCCCATGCTGGCGCCAGCCTCACTTTGAATTACTAGAATCCTGCAAACCTCAGTTCCGGTGAAAGCACACTGTGACCCGGTAGGAAAAATTGTTGCACCCCCTCCCCTTTTTGACTGATAGTTCAAACCACCGATCCTTTCCTTTGCCCTTTTACCAGAACTTTGGACTGCCTCCCCCTCTTTTACATTTTCTAGAGAAAACAAAACATTAACCACTACATTAGCATAGCAGTTGACACCAGAACTGTTTTCAAATTGAAAACCAACAACATCTTCAACAGAATCCTTTTTGTTTCTGCTCTGACCCTGCTACAGCACAGGCATTGTCCCCAGCAGTAATTCTGCAATGCCGGTAAGAATAGCTGTGGTGCCTACTGGACTCACTCACCCCCGCGGCGCCCCACGCCGTTAATTGCTGGGCGGCAACTTACTAGACATCACCTTCGTGCCATCTAGATTTCAGCGCGTTCTGCTGCCTTGGAACTATTCGCACAACAGACTGCTACTGACGACCCACCCCCAGGCAACATCTTCTGAATTTTCATAATTTGAAAGAACTAGTAACATGTCCTCATCAGGAATTTCCTCATGAAAAGTCTGCAATGATGATTCTTGTAACTCTATGGTCTCCAAACATTCGATAAATTCGCCATCAAGAGATTGATCAAAAAAATCATTCAAGTCATCTCCTCCTTGTGAGAATATTTCATGATTGGTGCTGTCAATTTCAATAAATGTATTGGATAATTCAAAAGAAATTGCCACGGTCTCTTCGTTGTTTAAATGTTTTTACTGTTTTTGTTTTGTTGTATATATTTATAAGTTATTAAAGTTTTATAATCTTACTACTTTGTTGGAGTGCTATATATTTTTAATGTGACACATAAATGTAAAAACTTTGATGTACAAAGAGTCATCCCTGGAATCTTCCGCTTCAGGCTCGGTCCCCTCACCAATCACAATACAGGATGGTTTTCAGATAGTAGGAACACGTGTGGTGTGACGGATCTCATCGGGTGTGGGCCTTGATCTACTATAACTCCTTTGAAGAGGGGTGATTCTTTACAGCTGGGGCCATAAACTACATCTGCAGGGCTAGCTGATAGCCTGGACAATCGGATACAGAGGAAGAGGAGTGTCAGAGGGTGCGGTAGTGAATAGGGCGAAAGGGAGGTGTCGGGCGGGCACAGAGTGTGATTCTCAGGGAAGAGCAGCGCAGATGGGGAGAGGTTTATTGCCCATGCATAACACAGAGAGCGGGGGTGACCAGTGCCTGGGGAAGATGCTTGCGAGGGTGGGGAGCCATGCTACGAATCGACAGAGTGCAGAGAGTGGGTCTGGTCAAGGCATCTAAAATGGCTGCCGTGCACGACAAAAGTGTGGCATTTCAAAAAAGGCAAGATGGCGCAAACAATGTTTTTCAACACTTCCTCATTTCCTTCGAATCGAACGTTAACAGACGTTGGTGCATATTACCAAAGTTAAGCGATATTTATCGCTAACGATGCTTAGCAACAAACTTTTTACCGCTAAGCATCGTCAGAAATTATCGAAGATAAACCTTGCTATTATCAAGGTTTATCGCAAATGCGATAAAAAACGACCGCAATGCATTAATATCGCTGAAAACGTAGCGATATTCATGCATTACCGAGCTAATGCTCTTAGCCATGTTATCCACCTCCCATTGGATAACATGGCTAAGAACTGCTCAGGGCAGGTGTTAGTTTTTGGATATATTCGCGCTTAGCGCGAATATCTCCAAAAGTTGGTAATAGGAGATATATATCTTGCATGTTGTAATGCAAATTATTGTGGTATATGGAACTCATACCATAATCTCTCAGGAAAGCAGAAACTGATCCTTTTGGGACCGCCTGAGAAGGCCTAGGGGGTGAGGGGTACTCTACTTTGCCCCCTTTTCACGTTCCAAACTATTTTATTTTACTCTCTTCTGTAATTACACAAAATAGCAGCGATAAGATGCATCAGAGACACACAGTGAGAGAAAGGAGGCCGGAGATGAAGAAGAGATGTCAAATACACATTGGAGATAATATAGTGGGAGAAGGGAAGTAAATATGAGAAAACTTACCATGTAACATAAAAATGTTGCACTCTATACTATAAGTCTCATTTTATACTACAATCACTTCGCTACAACCTCATAAATTAAAAATAAAAATGAATAATGTCTCAAACAATTTTTGATTTCTAAATATAAATTTATTCTTCTGAATTTTCTAAATTTGAAAGAACTACTAACATGTCCTCATCAGAAATTTCCTCTTCAATGATCTCATCTGGAATCTCCTCATTAAAAGTCTGCAATGATGATTCTTGTAACTCTATGGTCTCCAAACATTCGATAAATTCGCCATCAACAGATTGATCAAAAAAATCATTCAAGTCATCTCCTCCTTGTGACAATATTTCATTATTGGTGCTGTCAATTTCAATCAATGTAGTGGAATCATTCAAGTCATCTCCTCCTTGTGACAATATTTCATTATTGGTGCTCTCAATTTCAATCAATGTAGTGGACAATTCAAAAGAAATTGCCACGGTCTCTTCATTGTGAGCCATTTTATTTTGAAATTGCTTGCTGTAAATTGCAGAAAAAAATAATCACTTTCATTTATCGTTTTTAGTAATACATAATATAAAACTAACTTTATCAAGTATTTAGTATAACAGAAGGACTGCAAATAAATAACAGAAAACATTTTTCAAATTATCTTCAAGTGTACAACATAGTTCCCCTTACAAATTAACAACTCACCTTTTTAAAAGTAGGAGAAGTGTTAGTACTGTGTAAATCAAACACCAGAAATTCACCACCAAAAATTCCTCACAAATGTACCTCAGACAGTAGTATCACAAAATGGCTGTGGTTTCCTCTCATTTGAGATATATACATAACCAATTAACTTTCATCACACACAAATACAAAACCAAAGTAACATTTTAATTGGTTCTAAATTTCAACACTTTCAAATGTGTTTTCCCCATGCAATTTTCCATAGGACATTTACACACGTCTACAGCCTGAATGGCTGAACGGAATTACACCAAACTTGGCAAAATGGTACATCAAACCTAAGAGGTCAGGAAGGATCTACTATGCCCCCTTATGGTCATTTTCCCCTTCGCTTTGGCCTCCTCTTGTCTCTCGATCCTACCGAGAGACAAGATGGCGGCCGCTACGGACTGTTTGGAATGTTTACAGACGCCGGAGAACCAATCAGCTTCCCAAAGCTCCGTAACGCGAAAAGTACGCGAAGCAGAGCGCTGTTACAGATATATATCTTTTTCTGAACATTAATTTCTCAAAATCCACTGGAGCACATATATTGAGACCTAGCAAAGGCACATCGGGCTACCAGTCCCTAATATTTTGCCAAGTTTCGTGCAAATCCATTCAGCCGTTCGATTATTATTATTATTATTTTTTTTGCCCCGCGGGGCCCTTTTAAAACCTCCACATCAAACCTAGGGGGTCAGCGAGGATCTACTATGCCCCCTTATGGTCATTTGCCCCTTCGCTTTGGCCTCCTCTTGTCTCTCGATCCTACCGAGAGACAAGATGGCGGCCGCTACGGACTGTTTGGAATGTTCACAGACGCCGGAGAACCAATCAGCTTCGCTTCACAAAGCTCCGTACCGCGAAAAGTCCGCGAACCGGAGCGCTGCCCGGTCCGCTGTTACAGATATATATCTTTTTTTGAACGTTAATTTCTCAAAATCCACTGAAGCACATATATTGAGACCTAGCAAAGGCACATCGGGCTACCAGTCCCTACAATTTTGCCAAGTTTCGTGCAAATCCATTCAGCCGTTCGGGCTAAAAGTGAGGCCAACCGCCCTATGGGAAACTCAATGTTAAAAACACGTTTTGGGACCCCCCTTTTTTCTCGGCCCCCCCTTGACGAAACCCCCCCAAATTTTCAAGGGCTGCTCAGAAATAAAATGTGCCATTTTCCTGAAAATTTCAGCCAATTCCGTCCACAAACGCCAAAGTTATTAGACATAGAATTTTCAAAAATCCCATAGAGAAAAAATCCTAACTATATATACCTACTGGCGACCGCCAGTAGGTAATATATATATATATATATATATATATATATATATATATATATATATATATATACACACAGTCGTAGTAGCCACTGTGTAGTTAAAGTTCGGACCTAGTGACGGTAGGAAATGGATGTTTTGTTTTACTAATAACTTTGGCACCATTTTCTGAATCTTCACGAAATTTTCCAAATAAAAAAGTCATCCACTGCAGCTCATTCCTGGAAAGTTTTACAGTGATCTATCAAGAAAAATGGGTGGTCTGAAACACAATTACCATAGGGATTTTTGAATACTACTACTACATCTAAAATAGTTGAACAGAATAGTTTGCCAGAAAGCTAAATCTTTACCCAGAAAGTGTAGTTTTTGTGATTTGGTGTAATTCTGTTCAGTAGTTAAAATTCAAAGATCTCTGGACAGTTGGGTTTGCAGGAGATCCACAGGAGTCCTGCGGGCACAGAGCTTCAAATAATGTAGAGATCTGCTTGGCCTTTTTTCCTGTTGAACACCTCACTCCAGCTGGAGTGAGATGCTCCCAAAGGTTGCACTCTGATTGGCTGGCTGGAACCTGAACAAAAATGTTATAGGTGCTGTTACAGGACTCCTGGACTCAGTCCACATGTCCTGAAAATGAAATAAAGGCGGACCTTGTTGGGGGGTCCTACATGTGGTCAAATAATAAAGAAAAGCTTTTGGGGCACCACAATTCTGTTTGAGTCCCTTGGCAGCCAATGCCCAACGCTGGCCCCTAGATGTCTAGGGGCGTTCCTCAGGATCAGGAAAAAATGGTTAAAAAAGTGGGGGGTAGCTGTAAGTTGAGATGGTTGGGTTACAGGGCCAATGCACAGACCCTTTCACCAACCCCCTCCACACACGGATCAAGGCTGCGCGCAGCGTTGGCCAGCCCAAGGAGGTGGGCGCTAAAACACGTTTGACATTTCTGGGAGTAACTGTGAATGAAATGAAGAATTAACAGGGTAATTGTACCCAGAAGTACTGATTCCCCTAGTAATTGCTCATTACTCAGGATTCTTGGAGTTAAAAGCACAATCGCCATTAATTCTGAACCCACAAAGTTACTACACGTGATCCCAGCCAAAAGGCCGAAAAGTGAACTCCCAGAGTTAAAGGGGCACTTGGTATCATTAACTTTGGGCGTGCGGAATCAACACCCCTGCATCTAGGCACTTATTCTACAAATATTTATCAGTAAATTAATTACTGAAATTACCCTTTCTCATCTCAGTACTTGTTATTCGATGTTCCATCGCCCTCTTTGAGGCATCATGTGAGCCAGCAGAAAGAAAAATGTACCCTCCTCCCCTCCCTTGACATTCCCTCTCCCTATCCCTGCTTCTTACTTGGAGAGAATAGGGAGGCTAGACCCTAAATACATCATGTCACCCCTTAGCAAGGGGTGTCAATGTCCCAAGCAGGCAAGGAGGGAGAGACGCAATTACTGAGAGATTATAAGCAATCATAGCATTACCCCCTCAACCGTTATTCCATGCCAGTACTTACTATTCGAGGATTTATCAAAGCAAGAACAGGGACTCGATTTACAAATTCAATGACACAACTCCTGATCGAAATCAACACAACTAATAATGTAATAAGATTTTACATGCATTACAGGAGAAAAAAAAGAACATTCAGTAGAAAGCACTGCCGCCATACTATGGAACCAGAATCAAAGATTTGCTGAACACCAACATTAAGTCTATATCAAGACACAAAGGTAGATGGAGTAGCCCTGCTTTCAGCCTTACAAATGTCCTCTATAACATAAGCTTTGGCCCAGGATGAATCCATTCCTCAAGGTCAATGCCTGCACGTGCATCAAAGGAGGATTCTTCACAGAAAACCTGAGAAACATTTAATTAGGTGAGAATATGTAAATAAGGGTCCTGGAGGTCCAGCACTGTCGCCCATTCCCTCAGATAGATCGGAGCTGAAAAGTGTCCATCTAAAGCTATCAATTTCGTCTGAACAAATTAGCCATACAAAGTTCAAAAGAAGCATTTTGCACCTAGAATTAAAAACAGAACTATGATCAGACATTAAAACAGCAGACAGGTGGAAGCAGGTAGCTAACAGGTAATAATAGGTGATAAGGGGTTATTTGTAATCTGTAGTGTAATCAGTGCATGCAAGTGTACTCCACAATGATTGTCTGCAAAGAAAAGAGACACCAACCAGGACATTATAGCTGGATGACATAACTAAGACATGAGGATTAAAGTGTTTAAACAGTGTTAGTAAGGTGCAGCAAGGCCGGCTTTGTGGGTCCCTGGTCAGCACTGTTGGGTTCTTCATCTGGCAGCATCTGGTGGTATTAACCATGTTAGCCGCCTCATCATTAATAAATAGGGCAGCTTAGTTTCAAAATGCATAAATAAATGTTACAGCAAGAGCAAAGGGTCCTTTAAAATGTGGGCCTGCACCAGAGGGCAAGTAGTAAAAGAACAACAAGGACACTGATTTCCAAGGTGTTGTTACACAAAGGTGTGGTGAATGATTCTCGGTTTAGTTTATGGCCCTTTGGATATCCATATCTCCAGCGAGGCCCATAACTTCACTCTCTCTGTTCTTTTTATGGGAACATGAACTCATCAATTCCATTTTTAGCTGTTTCTGCTAACTTCATTAGTTGTTTTTTCTGAACATTCTGTCTGTTTCAGATGTTTTAGTTACTTTACCACATGGCCCTTCTCGCTTTCCATATCATTTTACCAGCTCCTGTTTGTGTTCCCTTCCCTTCACTTGAACATCTTAGAATGCTGTGGAGGTTAGATGTGCATGTGTGGCTGGGATGTATGCGCGTGTTCATCCAGCTAAAATTCAACTCTACACTTAATGAAGAATTATTTAAGAACTCTGTCCCTTGCAGGGAAATCAAGCACTGGCAAAGCCACAAGTTCTGACTATTTCATAAGTGAAAGTGCTTCCTCATTGATTGGTAAGACTATTTTGATTTAGACACTGACTGAGCGGGGCAAAAACGAAAAATGCACTGATTGGCCAGTACAAAATGCCACCTGCTATAATGTACTGAAATAAAAGTATAATTCATTCAGTCTAAATTTCAACCTTGCACTATTCGGAGTCAATATATTTACACCAGTCGATTGGTTCATGCAAATGTCCCGTATAAACATAAAACGGCTGTGCAAATAAATGGTGCAAAGATTCTGGAACTTGACCAGGACACTCACCCACAATATAGGGATGCTGCTGCTTATTTAGGGTATTTATGTAGTGTGGGGCTTGCCACATGGGCAGTGGAACGCTTACGTGTAATAACAGACTACATCAGAACTAGAGAACACCAAAGAGAGGAAGTAGCCACTACGGTAGAGGGGTTCTACATGTGGCACATCAAAATGCACCAAACAAGATAGTAAGAGAACAGGAAAGAGGAAAGGTACATGTTTAGGTTTCAGGAGGGAGTACGAACGGATACGTTATTAGAGCCCAACAGAAGGCGCAGAAGATAAAAAAATGTCTTATTTAGGACATTAAGAGCTAGATGTACGTACAGCTGGTGGTAGTAATTTGCGAAGCGACCTATGAAATAATAGGTCATTTTGCCCATCGGTTCATGGTGGGCCGCATTTCATCATACCACATGAATATTAATGAGGTAGGTCGCAATTTTTGATCATGGTGGCCTGCTGGGGCCAACCGACCACTATTTCTATGACTGTTTTTAAATAAAGTAATAGTTTTTATTTTTTAATGCAGCGCGTTTTCCTTAACGGAAAACGGGCTGCATCTAAAAAATAAAAAATGAAATGTTTCATTTTTATTTTTTAAGAGCAGGCAGTGATCCGTGGGACCACTGCCCGCTCTTAAAACAATGTTTTTTAAACTTTCTCAAAGGGGAATGGGTCTCAAGCGGACCGCTTCTTACTTGTGAATGAGTTACCACCAGCTTTGCGTTGGTGGTAAAGTAGGAATGATTTGCGCCTGCATTTTAGTTGCAAAACAGTACACACCACTGCGAGTTGGTATTTGCAGGGGACATCCTAAACATGCCCCATCCAAATACCGAATCATAATGTGTTACAGAATCGCACGTTCTGTTTGATACATCAGAAAAGCCTTTTTGCGTTCTCAAACAGCCCGGTTCTGCATATCGGGCCGTTTACAACTGCCAAAAGGCTTTGTATATCTAGCCCTTGTGTCTCACATACCGAGCTGTAGCCAAGTCGGCCTAGCTACCTTCAGGAAAAATGTCAAATATATCTTCTTCATCAACCTCTTCATTCAGTTTCTTTCTCATAAGGTTGTGGGCTATCACACTCAGTTTAGAAAATCTCAAAAAAACTCTTCTGTTTGAGTAAAACCTTTCAAAATATAATTAGTGTGTTCTCTGTTTATTTTGCTTCAGTGCCAGGACACCCTTCTGGGTAGCAGTTGCACTCTATGCATTTCAATATCAAAATGCTACAAAGTCTAAACAATGCCTGTAGCATTTCTGTGAGGCAATACCAGGTTCTGGGGGATTGATATGAAAATGCTCGTTTGAAAGATTTGTTTGTAATTTTGTTACCTTGGGGACTTATAGAAGGAGAGTAGATTTGCCTCTGGTGTTTCGCTCTACTCTTGCCTTGTGGAGCCTCCTTCTTACTTAGGTGGACCGACCAAGGAGGAGTGCTTTGTTTATTAGGTAAGCTATTGTGAAGTCAATCCTGGCCTTAAGGGGAAGCCAGTGGATAGCTTTCAAAATAAGTGTATTGCCCTCTTATGTTTTTTACTTCTTTGACAAGGTGTATCAGCATGTCAAATTGCCCTGAGCAGTGCAAGGGAGGCTTGAGGGAACCTGGTTATAATGGCATTGCCACCATCAAGGTGTGATGAAACCAGGGCATGTACAAGGATTCTGAAGGCTGTCTGTGGGATAGTAGGCTTGGTCTTCCTAAAAGAAAAGAGAGGGAACAAGGCAGTTTTGGTGAGCTTAGCTATGAGGGACATATAAATATTTTGTCATTGATAGTGAACATGAGGGATTTTACTGAGGGTACTGATACCTAGAGTGAAAAGTTGTCCAAGCCTGTGTGTAGCTGATGAAGATGTACTCTTGAATTAAGAAGTAGGAATTGCTATTTTTAGGTTAAGGGAGGGGGTGTTTATTGAGACTGTTAATTTGTCCATAAAAGTCTCTAGTGTAGTTTGATGAGTTTGAGATTTTCATGTAAAGTTGGTCATCTGCATGCTTAGGAACATTTATTCAATTTTCCTTGATCATCGAGCTCAGTGGTTCCATGTACAGATTGAATAAGGGGATAATTGTTCTTAATGGGATACTCCACATTTTAGATATAAAGAAGATGGTCAAATTATTACATTTGAATTAGTTGTGATCTTGATGCCAAGAAGGAGGTGAACCATTTCAACACTTGACCTTCTTTTCCCATTCTGTTGGACTGAATGGTGAGAAATAATTCATGGTCTATAGCATCAAATGCCGACAACATATCTATCAGAACCAGAAGGCAAGAGTCACTCTCATCCAAGGCTCTCAGAACATCATCTACTTTATTAGAGATATGCACGTTTCAGTGCTGCGTTTTGGTCTGACTGATAAGAATATAGAAGGCTGTTATTGGATATCTGTACCTGACATTTCATTAAGACCGTTTTTTCTATGATTGTGACCAGAAAGAGAAGTTAAGATATTTGTTGGGTCAGTCATTGGAGAATAATTTGTAATGACAGACAGGTGGTTACAATCTTACCTGCCACCACTCTCTATAGGTTGTCTATGTATACCCATATACCACATAGCAGTTCGGGGTGCATCGTGGAGAGGCTTGTCTCCTCGAAGGGGCCAACAAAGAGACATGATCCTTCTATGAAGAGCATTAGCCAGCTGAATCCTGCAGAACTACTATTGTTTTGTCATTTTTCTTTATGTCCCCACAATGCGACCTCCTCCCCCAACACATTCAATGAGTTAGTGGCCTCCTGCCACAAGACTGACTTTTTTGTACCCCACTGAGGGGGAATGGAGTCAGACGACATATTTTTTTGTGTACTTTTCCTTACAAATTTACCTCCCTCTTAAAATTTGAAAGTGGGGGCTGCAGATTCACAAACAAGAACAGGGAAACCCCTTACCTAAAATGCAGGCATAATTAATGTAGTTGGAAGTGAATAGCAGCAGGTGTGATTTATTTAGAACTAGTGTAAGTTATTATTCTGTTGCCTTCTATATGGAGGTGTCCCTTCCGCATGAGAAGGTCTCCGCAGTGGAAGACTCCTCTAAGTTTACTAAATGTTAAAACACGGTTGTAAATTTACTGGTGGTATATTATGGATGGAAATTGTGTTGGAGAAGACTCCATCCCCTAAAGTAAGGGGGTAAAGACACGTGAGTCTGCACCTAGGAGTAACTTTACCCTCGGAAATGCAGAACAGCAAGAACTAATAAAGTTTTGCCTGGGTAAAACTAATAAAGTTTCTCCTAAGAGTACGTTTTGACTTTAGCAAATTTACATGCATGAGGGAATGTATTCAACAAGCACTGGCAAAGGAAACAGTTCTTGCTTTTTTGCTGCCAATGCCATAGTCGAGGCTTGTCTGTTAGGATGTTTGAGCTACACCAGACCCAATTTTTATCCCATGATTATTTTTATAAATATAATTCTGATTGTAAATATATGTAATATATTCAATGCTTCATTTGAGCCAGTGGTTTCCGGTGCTCGGCACCAGCACTTAATTGCCAGTAACGGCATTTAATTGCCAGAATCTGCAGTTATGACGGCTGCCACATGGTGGGGCTGTTTGTGCGATTTGAAGATGAGCAGATAAACAGTTGTGGCAATTCAATGTACATTAAAAACAACTAATACCTGCCACCCAAGCCATTCTTAAAGATTTGGCGGCCTCAAACAGTCTGAATTGTCACACTTGTGGCAGTTTGATGGTTAGTAGTTATGTAAGTACAGAGGTAATGTGTGGTGCAAACTGCTGTGGCCTCCTGACTTATTGTGTTATAAATCAAGCACTGAAAATGTTGATCATATACTTGATCAACTAGGCCATTCCGTCAGGTCAGTGACACAAAATTGGGGAGAGTAAAATACACTACACAATTGTTTGTTTCCCAAATACAGTTGGTGGTTATAATTGGGACACTTCATCTTTAACACTCTGACCTTTGTGTAGAGGTCATTGATAAACGGTTTGGCCCACTAAAAGGAGATAATTAAATTATTGCATTTGTTATTTGCATCAGCTTTTTTCTAATAGGAACTGCTACACTTTTTACTTGATGTGGTACAGACAGATTTCAGTAATACCATATTACTTTATGAATCAAAAGAAATGTGTTAAACATGCAGTAGTCTGATTGGCATACATTTAAAGCATCTCTATAAGATTCTAGTGGCTCTCTTTCGAATTAGGTGCCGTGCTAAAAATAAGCAGAATTTGTTTAACACACATTTTCCGTGATGTACCAAAAAGAGTCATGAATATGAAGGTGCCAGTAAGTGCCACCTTGAAGCAAACAGTCGGACAACCACGGTCCGCTTTTGGAACAGGCAATTCGTAATACAGATATCGGTGCAGTTCCCCTGCTTAGCCCATGGCATCTGCCTTTCTCTGGTGGTCTACGGGCAGTCTTGGCGGTTCAGCTGCAGTCTTCACAAAGCCAAATCTCCCAACTTGTAAAACGGCGGTTGAACCACCAAGCTCACCGCGATCGGACCGCCTCCCCCAATATGGCAGTCAACGGGACTGCCAAACTCATAATAAGGCCCTTAGAATTCACAAAACTAGATACACAGATTACTTTGACAGAGCTTCATAATCCATTATATTCACCCAAGAGAGATAAAGCAACAGGACTGGAGGGTTTTACAACTGAATTTGTCACATATTTTTTTAATTGCTACTCCCTAAGCTCTCTATTCTCATACATTCATTTTTACACATAGGAACATCTTCTGAATGATTTTTAGATGCCCTTATCAGTCCCATCCCAAAAGAAGGAAAATATACACAATATTGTAAAAACTACAGGTTAAATTCCCTAGGCAATATTGATTTTGATTTTTCAAAGGTTTTAGCCATTCGATTGGAATCTGTTATCCCTAAAAACCTTGGCAAAGAATAATCTGGATTTGTTATTGGGAGATACATATCTGATAACACACCCTTATTGTTTGACATTCTATCCAAATCCGCTCACACTTCGCCTAACACCAATAACTTTAGATGCTGAAAAAGACTTTCAACTGTGTCAATTGGTCTTCTATCTTTCATGCTCCTAAATGTTTTGGGCTGAAACTAATCACTTTAATATCCCTCTTATATATTTCTCCCCAGCACCTGATTTCATAAATGGTTTGCCCTCTTTCACCTTTTCTTTTTAACTTAGCTCTGGAAACTTTTTAAAAACAAGACCTTCATGGTTTTTCATACAATGAACAACAGATGAAATTACCAGTTTATGCTGATGATATTTAATTACTTATTTCAAAACCTCAGTCTTCATTTTCAGCTTTTTAAAATGTAGTTGCCTCTTATTTTCTCGTTTCTGGTTGTAAATTAAATCACGATAAATGTGAGATGTTATGCCTAAATAAATTTACCTTTAAGCAAGATTTTATGGCTACTCATTTCTCATGGACTAAGGGCCTTATTATGTGTGCGGCAGTCTTGGGAACACCGTGACGTAATTGGCGGTCTGACCACTGCCTCCTTGGTAGTCTGAGCGCCCTATTACAATCAGTGCACTCGGACCACCACAAGACTGCCGCAAGACTGCCAGGATCTCAGGTCCCGCGGCGGTGGGGAAAGTGACAGTTTATGGAGGCTGTGTCTGCATCGGCACAATCGTGGGGATAACAACCTGCCTATCTGTTGACCTTTTCAGGGCAGAATGCCCACATCATTGATGTCATTTGAGATGTCATCAGTGATGTCATCGGTGTTGTCACTGACCATTTCATGAGTGATGTAATATGTGAGGTATAAGCAGCCATGGGGGCGTAAGCTATAGTTAGCTCAGGCAACTATAACTTCTGAACTTCACTGGTTTTGTGTGAATGAAACCTGAGCCTAACCATAACGTCCCTGTAACCTTTGTTTTTTTCAGTGAATATATATATATATATATATATATGTGTGTGTGTGTGTAATATATATACATATTGTTGTATATTACCCCTTTTTAAAAGTAAAATCCCTTTACCGCTACCCGCCCCTAAACCCTACAATCACCCATACCTCTTTTTACCTTTACCCACCCCTTAACACTAAAATCACCCTTCGTTTCCTATACCTCTGTCTAACCCTTAACCCTAAACGCAACTGTACCTCTACTCTTCCCATACCCCTAAAATCACCCTTAACCCCTATTGGATTTTGGGGTCTCTAGTTGGCAGAGGTAGGTACCACTGTCCAAATAGGGACCCTTGCTTCTAGTCAGGGTAAGGGGGATACACTCTTTAGATAACCCCTGCTCACCCCCTTGGTAGCTTGGCACAAGCAGACAGGCTTATCAAAGGCAATGTGTAAAGTATTTGTACCAACACTCACAGTAACACAGTGAAAACACCACAAATGGACTCCACACCAGTTTAGAAAAATAGAGTTATTTAATCTAAACTACACAAGACCAAAACAACAAAAATCCAACATACACAGTTCACGGATATGGTTTCAAAAGAGTTCTTAAGGTTGCATTAAAATAATCTGCAGTTGCATCACGTTTTAGCCAACAGTACCTTTAGATGCGACAAAAGTTTCAAGTGTAAGCTGCAGCGTGGAAAAACAAGCGATGCATCACACCTGAGACCCTGGGGAGGTGATGCGACAACCCCGCTGGATGCAGTGGGCGTGTTGCGACGAATCCAGTCTGTATGGGGAGGGAGGTGATACCTTGTATGGATTCCGGTGCGCAGGTTACGTAGGAAGCGTCTCGCAAAAGTTACGATGCGATGATCTTCGGGACGGTGACGATCTCAGGTGGGGCGGCGATGCGTGGCGCAGCGTCGATGTTCTCCTCTCAACATCCCTCGATGCGATGGCTCTGCGACGACTCTCGCAGCGATGTGATGGGGTTCGCAAGCAGGCGGTGCGATGATCTCACCCAGTGACGACAGGCTCTGCGACGATACTCGCTGCGATGGTACTGTCCCCGCACCGGAGCGATGCATTCCGCAAGCGAAGGATGAGTTGGCTCTTGCAGCGGCAACAGGCGCTGTGACAATCTCGATCTTCGCTGAGGCGGGAATTTCCTCGCACTGACGGGGATGCGCTCCGCAAGCGAGTGATGCGTGAAACTTTGCAGAAAGTCTTTAGTATCTTCTTTTCCAGCATCCCAAACACAGGTACAACTTCCAGAGGCACCACAACTGGCCCAAGCACTCTAGGAAGGACAGAACTCTCTTAGTAGATTTCAGGGACGCTGGGGGTGAAGTCCTTTTGTTCCTGAGACTTCCTAACAGGGCTCCTGCTCAACTCAGGCCCTTGGAGATCTCTTCAAGGAAGGGGACACAGCACAAAGCAAAGTCCTTCCCCTCTCCTTGGCAGCAAAGCAACTGCAAGTCAGCACACAAACACACAGCAGGACAGTACTTCCTCTTCAGTCTTCCAGCTTTCTCCTTGGCAGAGGTTCCTTCTTAATTCCAGGGTGATCTAATGTTCTGTAGTCTGGGGTCCTATACTTAAACCCCTAAAAGTATTTGTTCCCTTTGTGCAGGACGGCTCTGAGCCCGGTCTGAACCAGTTCTGGGTGTTCCTTGAGCACTTTGTTTTCCTGGCCTCTCCTTTCCTTTCAGAGAGAGGGGCAGGGTCATCAGCCGCCCAGCAGGAGGTGGAGCCAGCATTGTGGAAGGCAAGCCAGCCCTATTCAGGCCCAGGTGCTACCCCTTCCCACCTTTCGAGATGCAGATGGAGCTATTCCGCCCAGGGAGGGTCCACTCAGCCACTGGGAGCCACCCAGCCCCTGCCACTCACAAACCAGACAGTCAATTCACAAACAGGCCAAGGCTCACAGAAAGGTCAGACAAGAGAACAGCCACTTTCTAAAAGTGCAGTTCTCAAACACAGGATTTAAAAACCACCTTTCCTAAAAGATGTGCTATTAAATTCTGAGTTCAGGGATACCAGCCTTTTATGTCCTATCTTGCTCCTATGGGAAGATATGCAGGTAATCACTGTAGCCAGCATTCCCCAGGATAGTCTATGGGCAAGATAGCCTTACAATATGTGAAAAACGAAAATGGCTGTGTTTCACTACCAGAGCATGTTACCTGCACAAGTACATGCTCTACCTTTCACATACACTGCATCCTGCCCAAGGGGGTACCTTGGGCCTTCCATAGGGGTGTCCAATGTGTACAGAAAGCGAAGGGTTAGACCTGGTCAGTGAGGACACTGGCCAGGTTGACATGGCAGTTCACAGACTGCACACAGGCACTGCGGTGGCAAGCCTGAGACACCATTTTAGGGCTACTCATGTGGGTGGCACAATCAGTGCTGCAGGTCCACTAATAGCATTTGAATCACCAGCCCTGGCACACTCAGTGCACTTTACTAAGGACCTCTTGGTGATACAAATATGCCCATCATGGCTAACCAATTACAATAACAATTTACACAGAGAGCATATGCACTTTAGCACTGATCAGCAGTGGTAAAGTGCCCAGAGTCCTATTGCCAACAACCACGGGTCAGGAAAAATAAAGGTGGAAGAAGCAAAAAGTTTGGGGATAACCCTGCAAAAAGGGCCATTTCCAACACCCCCTTTACCTCTAGCTGCAACTTTACCCCCTTTTTTCTTTAAAATAAGATTTAAACTGTGTTATTTAAAAAAAAGAAACACCTACCTGGGGAGTAAAGGATGAGGGGTAAAGGTAAAATCCCATTAGCATCACTTATGTGATACCCACGTGGTAAAGACTGCTGGGTAAATGTCATGCGGGGCTCTTCAATCCTTTGCATGGCTCGGATCTTCATGTTGTTGCTTTGCGTATCCTAGATACATTCCACAGGCTCTCAGAAGGATTGCACTCTTCACAGCTCACGTAGTTTGGGCATTTGTCACACAAGTTTCAACATAAAAGCAAAAAATTATTGACGAACTGCTTGAATTAACCTGAAGCATAGGTCCTGATACAAGACCTATTGTTACCAATTATTTCAGATATACATAATGTGGACTTTGGCTTTAAATGGAGGAGTGGGCACTCTCACTTCGAGCTATTGACTGTTCATTGTATCATTCCTCCTTCCAGGAAGTGCTTCTTTTGGGATGAATAAGAGACTATTTTACATCTGAAAAGTACATGCAGGCACCTCACTGTTAATTAATGATCTGCTATATGTATTATATACGAAAAACAATCTTTCTTTGTTACTTTTTCCCATCATTGGCAAAATCAATTGCTTTAATATGATCAGCAGCATTCAAGCGTGCAACCGATTTTAAAAAGCCAATTGCGAAAGCCTGTTTTTACATGCATTTGCCACATTTAAGCGAGACCTGTTGGGTTTTCCAGCGCTTGTTACTACTTCAGTGGGTGCATATTCCAGCAGGGAGCGGCACAGATGAGAGATGTAGCCTGGGGAAGCCCAGTGTGAAAGGTATGTCACTCACACCGTGCTCACCACGCCCTTCCCACTCTGTGATACAATGGGCAAGGGAGTGGTTCAGAAAATAGTCTATCCCATCGCTCTAAGGGCGGAGAGCAGCACGTGTGATGTTTTGAACAGAATGAACACACAGGTGCTGCTGAGCTGATAATAAAACTCTTGCTACACGTGTAAAATTACAATCACAGCACTGCAATGCTTTTTTAGCTGCTGAGAGTACCGAGTTAGCGAGGCATCCCGAATGGCTTGAGACGCCTGCAGTTTCTTCGGGGAAGGTGAAATGTTTCTCAGCTGCTCTCTGCAAGTGACGGATTCAGTCTAACGAACCAGTAGCATAGTTTCTGTTCCATGAGTCCTACAGCAAAGGAAGAAAATAGGTCCTCTGGCTGATCTTTGAATGGTGAAATACAACACTAATCGGGATTTGGTGAGCCTCTTAAGCCACTGGGTCCCGGTGCCACTGCACCTGCTGCCCCAATGGAAGCTAAGCCCCTGAAATGAAGCAGAAATCTCTGTTTCTGCTTTTTTTGGGTTAACTGTCTCTATGCTTTATTTTGCATCTCGCAGCCTTGTACCACCCTGAGCAGTCCGTTTCACTGTGTCCACACGTTCTGCACGATAACCTCAGTTGTGAAATTCTGCATTTCACATGGCCGTGATAATGCGCCCTTCTTCAGTGGATAAACAAATGCTGTCAAAAGTGAAATGTTTTGAAAGGCGGGTTGTGTCCCATCTCTGCCACGTGTCACCCCTGAGCCTCCATGAGAAGATTGAGAAACGCCGATCTGATTTCAATCTGCACGGCCCTTCCAAAACATTATTTTGCAATTAGCTTTCTCAACCTGACTGACCTGCCTGGGGTGGAACTGAAGCTGGTTTATCTCAGGCCGTAGGACTTGTGTGCCAAGTACAGGTTGAGGCGATTACAGCACCAATCACATGTACTATATTTTTATGGTGTGCAGGCATGACTCAAGGTGCTTATGCAATTTTGTGATTGCCAAAGGAAATAGCTAAGCGAGTAGCTGCAACAGTAAGGTGTAGCAGGGCTTCCCTCGTTCTTGAACACATACACGGTACTGATGCAGACCCTTTAAATCCGTGTGCACCATACAAATCTACTGGTTTAGCCAATATCCTCCTATTAGTGGGACCAATTAACCAGTATTTTGCTGTAATTTATCCTTTTTTTACTTCTGACTTAATTCTGGAATTCAGAAGTAAGAAAGGAGTGCTACATGACTACATGACTTGGGACCTGATTGCACAGATGTTAAATAACGATACCACAGGGTACGTTATTTATCGGGTGCAATTAGCAGCACCTATTACAAGGTTCTGGGGAATACCATGCAGACTTTGATGTTTGAGCACACTCCCCGAAGAGACAGGCCTGATGGAACACCTACATTTCAAAATACAGGCCAGCCCTACCACCACCCTCCGAGGAACTCTCATCTACCGACCCCCCGGATCATTCACCAACTCCATCACGGACACCATCTCCCAGCAAGCCATCGCATCCACTAATTACACCCTGCTGGGTCACCTCAACTTCCAACTCGACAACCAACTAGACCCCAACACCACATCCCTCCTGGACAACCTCCACAACATTAGACTCTCCCAGATCGAGACCGAACCTACTCACGCAGCAGGACACACCCTCGACCCCCTTTTCGCTAAAGGAAACTCCACCACTTTCAGCCACCCCACCGAACTCCCGTGGACAGACCATCGATGTATCCACTTCACCTTCAGAACACCCACCGTCCACAGACACCAGCACCTGCTCCCTCGAAGAAACTGGACCAAACTCACCAACGACCATCTCACCTCCTCACTCGGCAACTCCACCCCAGCTACCATGGACCACGACGACACCAACACCGCAGCCCAAACTCTGCACAGCTGGATCGCCGACAGCGGCAACACCATAGCCCCCCTCAAGAACAACACCACACATGCCAAGAAAGCCAGATGGTTTACCAACAAACTTCGAGAGTCCAGACGCACATGCCGCTGCCTCAAAAAGGCCTGGAGGAACTCCAAATCCACAGAAGCCTACAACAACTTCAGAGCCGCCATCAACGCCCACCACCAACTCATCAGAAATACGAGAAAAACTGCGATCAAAGACAGAATCTTCACACACGCGCACTACAGAAAAGAGCTCTTCAGCATCATCAAGGAGTTTGCCCAACCCACTAGCGAGTCTACTGACATCCCTCCCTCACAAGACCTCTGCAACAAACTCAGCACCTTCTTCCACCACAAAATCAAGAACAGTTACGACAACTTTGATGAAGACAACGAACACACTGAACCCTCAGCAGCCACCCCGACACCCTAAAGCAAATGATTGACAGCTGGACAGCCCTCACCACCAAAGACACACTGATGACGATGATGTCAATCCACTGCGGGCCCCCACGGACCCCTGCCCCCACCACATCTTCAACAGAGCCGCCGACACCATCGCATCCATACTTCGCCACACGATCAACCCCTCCCTGGCGAACGCCTCTTTCCCCAATGACTGGAAACGTAAGACCTTCAAATGGATCCCCCCTCAAGCACAGAAAGACCGTCACTCACGCCTTCATCGCCAGCAGACTTGACTATGGCAGCCGGAATAAACAAAAACTTCACCACAATAAATTAAATACCAATAAAATTGCCCCTCATTTCCGGGCTATGTTGATGGAGAGTAGGGAGAAGGGCATGCATCCTTATGATCAGCGAGTAGCCAGCATAGTGGTCATACACAAGGAGGGCAAGCCAAAATCGAACTGCTCCTCCTATCGACCTATATCACTTCTAAATGTGGAACCTAAAGTCCTTGCCAAATTACTGGCGACTCGACTGATTAAGGTAATCACTACACTGGTTTACCCAGATCAGTCTTGGTTCATGCCGCATCGGAACACCGCCCTTAACCTACAGCGATTGCATGGTATATTGAGCCGAGCGTCTACCATTCAGGAGCCGGCAGCGATAGTATCATTGGACACCACTATGGCGTCTGATATGGTGGAATGGCCTTACCTGTTCGCAGTCTTAAGCAAGTTGGACTTCGGTCAGGAATACATAGGCTGGGTTTGCCTTATGTACTCAGGCCCGAAGGCACGGGTAGTGGTGAATAACCATAAATCCTCAGACTTTCAGCTCGGCAGGGGTACTAGACAGGGTTGTCCACTGTCCCCGCTACTATTTGCATTGGCGGTGGAGCCATTGGCGGCTTGGCTTAGGCCGGACCGATCAATTCATGGGATGAGGTGGTCCTTGGACTGGGAGGACAAGATATCGCTGTACGCGGACAACATCCTCCTGTACCTTACCAACTCCAGTGGTTCATTGAGCTGCCTTCTAGACATGCTGGAAATATTTGGCAGGTATTCCGGATTCAAGGTGAACTGGCTCAAATCGGTGGTCTATGTCATTAAAGGGAAACCGCCAATTATAGAGCGAGATTGCCCAATCCAGATAGTTTCTGACGGGTTTCGGTATTTGGGAATTTTTGTTACACTAGACACGAAACTCCAGTATGCCTGAAATCTGGACCCACCTATACAGAGACTCAAGAAGGATGTAGCACACTGGAAAGCCCTTACGCTTTCCCTGCGGTGCAGGGCCGACCTTTTTAAATGATGGCCCTGCCGCGCATTTTATACGCGCTCCAGAACACAATGGATCCAGTCCCGGTGACATCATTTAAGGAAAAAGAAGGTCTCCAGAGACAGTTACTTTGGGAGGGGAGACCTCGCATAGCGTTTTCTAAATTGACCCTTAATTGGTACGACAGATGAATTAGTCTGCCAGACTTGAAAAAGTACTATTGGGCGTCTCAGCTGGCGACCATTAATCACGAGATCTATGGGCACCCAAGTGACCCCGGCTATGCAATGGACAGTTGGCAACTTCAGGGGGGAGACTATACTAGAGCGCTATGTGCTAAACCCTGTCGATACCCTCTAACGGGCCCTACTGCACATTCCGTCCACGTCTGGCACACAGTCAATAAACATCTCAGATGGGGGGGGAAACTCACCCTGGCCACACCACTGTGAAGTTCAGAGAAACTGGGTACCCTCTGGGAATCTAAGGGGTTTGATAAGTGGGACCTCATAGGGATAACTAGCATTAAAGACATTTGGTGGAGCAGAGCGATACAACCGTTTGAGTCACTTAAAGATCAGTATAACCTGTCAGACGCGGAGCACTTCCGTTACCTACAGATCCGACGTGCCATACTCTCTCATGTCCCTAGTGGACCTTTGACCCTTTCACCAGGCAGATCACTCCCCTCACTGCCACGCAGCCCCTTGTGTGACCAGTGACTCCCTGCTGCCGCCGCCCGTGATCAGCCCGCCTCGCCTGCGTCTCCGTAGGTATTGTCTTCGTCTCCTTCCTCTGTGCCCATTTGCATTTTGCCTTTTGTACCCCCTTCCTCTGTGTTCATCCTTGCCTTGTGCATTACACCTTTCTGCTTGTTTGGCCCGTTTCCCCCGTGTGCCCCCTTCCTTCGTTGTCCCCTTGCCTCTGTTTCCCGCCACTGCATCCCTGCGGCCCTGCCCCCTTGTCTCCCATTGGCCGCCCCGCTCCCACCTCCCAGCTGCTCCTCCCTCCCTCTGACCCTCATATGGAGGCCGCGCCGCTGGCGCGCCAAAGGCAAGCCCATCTGTGCGAGTCCGCGTCTGGACCGCGCCTAGCGCCAGAACCCCTGGCTCCAGCCGATGCCAGGGCTCCCGACTGAGATACGACACCGCCACCCTCATCGCACTCAACACCGGACGACCTGCCGCCTGCCACCGAGCCACCCCGAGGCGCATCCACGGACCCTTCACCTGCCAAGCCTGCAAATTCACCTGCCTCCGAACCTGCACCCCGCCCACCGAACACAGCAACGATAACAACAACCACCTCAAGTGCATCCTCCTCAACACCCGCTCCGTCCACAAACACGCCATCAAACTCTGGGAACTCCTTGATACAACAGCACCAGACGTCACCTTCCTCACTGAAACGTGGATGAACGCCTCCTTGGCCCGCCCCAACATCGCCATAGCCATCCCGGACGGCTACAAAATCACCCGGAAGGAACGCTTCAACAAAACTGGAGGAGGAATCGCCATCATCTACAGGAACACCATCAGCGTCACGACCAATGCCAAAGACACACTCACCGCCGCCGAACACCTACACTTCCAGATCCACACCGACCCCCAGACCACCCTCAGAGGAACGCTCATCTACAGACCCCCGGGCCCACGGACACAATTCAGCGAAACCATCGCCGACTTCATCAGCCCGCACTTCCTAGCCTCACCAGAGTATATCCTCCTAGGGAACCTGAACTTCCACCTGGAGAAAAACAACGACAACAACACCACCACCCTGCTCAACAACCTCGCCAACCTCGGACTCAAGCAACTGGTGGACACACCCACCCACCTCGCTGGCCACATGCTCGACCCCATCTTCTCCGCCAGCAACCACGTCTCCTTCACCCACTCCACCGGACTATACTGGACCGACCACCGCTGCATCCACTTCACCTTCAAGAAGACCACATCCCACCACCACACGCTGCAGATTCGCCGCAGATGCTGGAGCAAAGTCAATACAGACCAGCTGACCACATCGCTGAGCCAGAACCCACCTGTCGATACCCCTGACACCAACGACGCAGCACACAATCTCGCACAGTGGATCACCAACTGTGCTGATGACCTCGCTCCACTGAAGAAACCCCCAGGCAAGACTAGCAACAGAAAAACCTCATGGTTCACAGACGCCCTCAAAATCGCAAAGAAATCATGTCGAACCCTCGAAAAAGCTTGGCGCCACAAACGGACATCAGAAAACATGACAGCCCTCAAGAGCGCCACCCGCGAATACCACCAGATGATCCGCACCACTAAAAGTACATCGTTCAAAGAGCGGCTGGACAACAACACCCACAACAGCAAGGAACTCTTCAGTATCGTCAAAGAGCTCTCCAACCCCAGCGCCAGCAACAACGACATCACACCGTCGCAAGACCTCTGCAACTCCCTCGCCACATTCTTCCACCGCAAGATCGCAGATATACACAACAGCTTCGGACCCCAGACTCCGCCTCTAGCCACCAAGCCAACGACCCCCACCACCAGCCTCAGCGCATGGACCCCCATCAGCACTGAAGACACCATCCACGTCATGAACACCATCTACTCCGGCTCCCCCTCCGACCCATGCCCTCATCATATCTTCAACAAAGCCGACACCATTATTGCACCCCACCTCCGGAACTTCATCAACAGCTCCTTCACATCAGCCACCTTCCCTGAAAGCTGAAAGCATGCAGAAATCAACGCCCTTCTGAAGAAGCCAACAGCGGACCCCAAAGACCTCAAGAACTTCCGCCCTATCTCTCTTCTCCCCTTCCCGACTAAAGTCATCGAGAAGACCGTCAATAAACAGCGGACTGCATTCCTCAAAGCAAACAACTCGCTCGACCCATCCCAGTCCGGATTTCGAGCCAACCACAGCACCGAGACCGCCCTCATCGCAGCCACCGATGACTTCAAGACCCTGATGGACAACGGAGAGACAGCCGCTCTCATCCTCCTGGACCTCTCGGCAGCCACCGCACCCTAATAACCCGCCTCTACAACACTGGGATTCAAGGAAAGGCCCTGGACTGGATCACATCATTCCTCTCCGACAGAACCCAGAGAGTCTGCCTCCCTCCCTTCTGCTCCGAGGCCACCAAGATCATCTGCGGCGTACCCCAAGGCTCCTCACTCAACCCAACCCTCTTCAATATCTACATGAGCCCCCTCGACACCATCGCTCGCAAACACAACATCAACATCCTCTCCTACGACGACGACACCAAACTAATACTCTCCCTCACCAAAGACCCTTTCACCGCCAAAACCAACTTCCAGGATGGAATGAAAGATGTCGCTGAATGGATGAAGCACAGCCATCTGAAGCTCAACTCGGACAAGACAGAGGTCCTCATTCTCGGACAATCCCCATCCGCCTGGGACGACTCCTGGTGGCCCATGATACTGGGCACCGCACCGACAGCCACGGACCACGCACGCAACCTGGGATTCATCCTGGACTAATCCCTCACGATGACCAAGCAAGTCAACGCAGTCTCGTCCTCATGTTTCAACACCCTGCGCATGCTCCAAAAGATCATCCGGTGGATCCCCACCGAAACCAGAAAGACGGTCACCCAGGCCCTCGTCACCGGCTAACTGGACTACGAGAAGGCCCTATATGCAGGAACCACAGCCAAACTTCAGAAACTCCTTCAGCGCATACAGAACGCCTCCGCACGACTCATCGTCGACATCCCTCGCCACAGCCACATATCCGCCCACCTGAGAAACCTGCACTGGCTCCCCGTCAGCAAGAGGATCACGTTCAGGCTGCTCACCCACGCACACAAAGCACTCCACAACATGGGCCCGAATACCTCAACAACCGCCTCTCGTTCTACACCCCCACCGCCAGCTCCGCTCCACCTGCCTCGCCCTCGCCACCGTTCCACGGATTCGCAGAACCACCACCGGAGGAAGATCGTTCTCCTACCTGGCAGCCAAGACATGGAACTCCCTCCCCGCACACCTACGACTGACCCAGGACCATCTCACCTTCAGGAAACACCTCAAGACCTGGTTATTCGAGCAATAGCGGCACCCCCTCTCCCTTCAGCGCCTTGAGACCCTCACGGGTGAGTAGCGCGCTCTACAAATGTATTGATTGATTGATTGATAGTGGTGTGGTTCTCCCGGAGGCCTCTCCTCTAGAGGACAGAGCGCTAGACGGGTATCTCCCAGAAAAGTTAATGGGCCATATGTATCAAACAAAATTCTGTTTGCAAATGCCGAAATTTTGCAATCGCAATTCAGGTAAGTGGGATGTAACAGCCTCACAAAAAAAGGAATTGCAAAATAGCGATTCCCTATTTTGCGATTGCATTTAAGGAATCGCAACTTGCGATTCCTTAAATGAAATGTAAGAGGCACAGAAAATGTGCAGTTTGGCCATAAGGAATTGCAAATTACCACCAACTTCAAGTTGGTGGTAATTTGAGATATCTTTGAAAAATTCACTTTTTTGCATTTTTCAAAGTGCCATGTGGCACACATACATGCCCTTAGGGCATGTATGTGTACCACATGTGCACACATGTACATTTCAGAGGTGCAACAGGGTATCCTTTTGACACCCTGGCACCCTTGAATTTGCATTTGCAATTTGCGATTCTCTAATTGAGAATCGCAAATTGCAAATATTGCAAATATTTCCCCATTCATTCCTATGGGCCTCAAGGCCCATAGGAATGAATGGGGAGGTATTCCTTAATTGCGAAATGCAATTTGCTATTCGCAATTAAGGAATATGTAGGATTCGCAAAATTATTTGCTAATCCTACATACATAGCATTTTGCGATTTTCAAATAGCGATTCGCAAAAAATCGCTATTTGAGAAACGCAAAATGACTTTTTGATACATATGGCCCCATATCCCTAATATATAGGAAGTTGATAAAAAACATGGAAGACCCATTGCAGGCCCTCAGGGGACAATGGACCGGGGATGGAATAGAACTGGACGATGAAGACTGGCAAGTGGCGGTCTCCTCCCCACATGTTGTGGCAATCCAAGCCAGGCTTAGATTAGTACAGCTCAAAATACTACATAGGATATATATACCGGGCCCCGGTTTGCTTCGAATGGGAAGGGAGGAGAGTGGGGAATGCAGAAGAGGATGTGGGGAACTGGGAACATTCCTCGGATGCTTGATTCTGTTCTGGGAAGGACATGGCTTTTGTAGTTCGGACTGGACTGTTCCCATGGGGCACAGGGTCAGCGCTGATTTGCATATCGCCATTGTCTAACCCAGGGTGGTGTGGAGTGGAAAAACGATGGATTTGGGCCCAGATCTTTGGACTGGGGTGAATGTGTGACATTGATCCACATTCTGTCCATCATTGTTGTGTTTGCAATTACCGCTCTAAGTGTACTGGGGATGCTCAGACGTGAGTCCCAGGCACTCCACACCACTGGAGTCAAGCTAGTCGGGCTGATGAGAGGTGTTACCTCGAAACCGGTCCGGTCCTCGGATGCTTGATTCCGTTCTGGGAAGAACATGGCTTTTGTAGTTCGGACTGGACTGTTCCCATGGGGCACAGGGTCAGCGCTGATTTGCATATCGCCATTGTCTAACCCAGGGTGGTGTGGAGTGGAAAAACGATGGATTTGGGCCCAGATCTTTGGACTGGGGTGAATGTGTGACATTGATCCACATTCTGTCCATCATTGTTGTGTTTGCAATTTGACTACCAGGGAGCAAACATTTCAGTCCTTACTGTAAAAGGACTAGATTGCCACCTACCTATTAACCAATGTAAACTCCCAAATATCATACTCCTTCTTCCTTTATACCCGTCGGGTGACAGCTGCGCTTTATAAGTGTGCCATACATACATACATATGGACCCAAATTACTTTTCTCTCTCATCTGTCTCCAACCGCCCTTTGGGGTTGAGGGGTTTAGTTTTGCTTGCCCAATTCATTGTATACCTCCCTCTGCCAAAGGTCACTAGGGGCCACTGCCATATAAACCTTTTAGCTTTGCCTGTGCTCCTTGCCAATGCTGTTCAGCGTCAGCCAGAAAAAGAAGCTAAATGACAAGTAAGCTACAATGGCCCTGCATTATGATGTATGTGGGCATCTTTCACCATGCATGTGCACGTTTAAGGCATTACATAGCCACCTTTTGTTTTTATTTACTGTATCAAGATGGTGGCTGTAAATCTTGGAGAGGTACATAAAAAACAAGCATTGGAAATTCTAATAGGTCTGGTTATTAAGGAATTTGTATTGTAAAGTGTAGCATTACAAGTAAATAGAATGTGAATAGATAGTTTTTTGTGTGGAAGCAAAGAACTGTTTAATAATATTGGTGTAGGTTAAAAAGCCAGGTGACAGTTGCACTGTCAAGCTAGGCTTAAAAAAACATGTAGGTTATTGACTTCACTTCTCCCATCTGTGCTGTTGGCGGAAACAAATAACAAAAATTATCAAGTTATCGAAGACACTTTAATAGCATTACAGTGTCATGTGTATCTCTCTGAAAGATCAAGCTCAGGGAGCTGGATCAATAAACAAAATGATCACAGCTGTATGGAGAGCAAGATCTTTTAACCTGGAAGCACACAACGCCTGCCCAAACAAACCAAGTACTCTCGGCTCCCATCGTATGAGTTGAGCCAGAGCCTCTCTTTAGTGATGCTTCCATAACTGTCCAGCGGCAGCTGTGCAGTCAAGCCTGACCATAACCAACATTGGCAAAACCAATAGGTGTGACCTCAAAGGAATGATGTATGGTAATATGGAGCATTGCAAGAAATATCATGGGAATGGATATGTATTTGTGTGGAAGCAAAGACATGTAGAATAATATTGGTGTGGGTTAAGAGGTCAGATGACAGTGGCATTGTCAAGCCAGACCTAAAAATCCATGCATGTTAATAGGAGTTTAGACAAAATATCAGAAAAAGAAATTGTGATACAAAAAAATTGTAGCAAGAATATCGGGATGTTAAAAATAACCTCCACAGTAATATTGAAGGTAAAAATATAATTTAAAGTGTTGATTTAAATATTGTTGTGAAAAAAATTGATTTAGAAAGAATCATTGTATGTAATATCGTTTGAGTTATTTTGTATGTAATCTATTATAGTGTGGTTTATTATTTTCTATATTTTTTTTAATTTGTGGTTTATTTTGATAAAAACTTTTATTGGGTTTGAACAGCCACCAGATGGCTAACAAGAGTAGGCACAAGCTAAGTAATCAGCATCTCACATACAAATTACAACCAACAAGTCAGAACACGTACAGAAATAGATCGCTGGACTTTGAGCCTCCCCGGTGGTGGGGCGCGGAGATAACAAGTCAAAGGTGCAACCACTTCCCCCACACCCAGCCGTATTTATGGGGGCAGCCTCTTGCCTCAAACACCACCCTCTCCTGCTGGGTACACCAGTCAACTCCACGACGCAACTTCGTGACTGTAGGGGGAGTGGAATTCATCCACCATATACACTTGGTTGTGTGGAAGGCTGCACCCAGGAAGGCCCTCTCAGTCCTAGTGCCTCCCACACCTTCTAATACACCCTAGAGGATCAGGTTGTGGGCTAGGGGTATTATACACCCCAGTACTTTTGACAGTTTGCTTGTTTTTGCAGCCCAGTATGTTTGTATTTGAGCACAGGACCGAACCATGTGGAAAAAAATCTGTGGGTGTAGCTGCACATCTTGGTCAGGAGGCGTTGGGTCAGAGACCGGTCCTGTGTAAACGTGCAGATATGCTTCATGGAGACAATAGATGTATACTAGCCTCAGCTTAGAGGAGATAGTGAGCTCGCGGGGGGCATCAGGGTGTCTTTTAATTTGTGCTCTTAGTAAGACAATTTATTAATAATTAAATTGCCAAAACTTTTGTTTTTAGTTGTATTAATCTATAAAAATAATGTATTTATATATATATTTTTGCAGCAGGATATGGGCTTTTAGAAGATAAGGGTTAGGAGATTTTTTTTCAAAAGGGATATTTACAATTCAATGTAATGTTAGTTATGTTAATGATATGCAATTTAATATTGTAACATTTATAACTGTATTTTGTTACAATAATATTTTTTATAAATATACATTCTAATTCATTAAATGATATATTAACTCAGTAAATAATTATTTTCTTTTTTCATTAGGATTTGTTTTCAAATATTATAATTAAAATATTTGTAGATGTGTTTATTTTGAAAATAGTATGTCATTGTAAAAACAAATTCTAGAATTATATTTAAAAAATTGGTGATATATATTTTTTACATTTTATGATTGTTAATTTTGGATTATGATTTAATTTTTTATTTTAAGTTTCCAAGTTTACGAATGGTGGTTAATTATTAAAAAACCCATAAATTATTAGTAATGTTAAATACATTCTTTCATGTTCTAATGTCTAAATATGCATATGTATGTTTGTAGTTTGGCTTAGTGTATTTGAAAAGTTGATTTTCTTAGATTTTATACATTTCAAATTTTGTGTGGGTATGGAGTGATGATTGCGCATATAAAAGGTTTACTTTTTACCATCTTGCATAAAATGGTTTAGATTGGAGTAGAAATAGTAAATTTCACCTCTTTATTGTCCAACAGGTTGCCCAAATTGACTAAGATTGGAGTGGGAATAGCAAATGTCACCCCTTTAGTATCAAACACTTTGTTAAAAATGGTTTATGTTGGAGAATGAGTATTTGTTTTTATATTTTAACATGCAACCCTTTGTTTTAATTGTATTTGTATGTAGTAGAAATAGTTTGTGTTATTTTGCTTAGCAAAATAGTAAAATATAGTTAGATGTGTTTATAATAAATATTAATTACATATTATTTCGTAATAAAAACATATAGCACATGTTTGTACATTTATTTTTGTCTTCAAAGTTTATTTTATATATATCTTTACATCTGTAAACATATATATTTCAAATTAAAAATAAACATTTACATATAGATAAATAAATGACACATTTTTCATACATTTGAATTATTACATAATAAATGATCATCAAAATTACATTCTATTGCATGTTGTATACTTTCTACTTTTTCCCCATTGTTTAACGTTTTTTAAAAACTTTTTCTAAATGGTTTTATATACATATTTTCAAAATCATTTTAGGCAAAGTTTTTAGCATATAATAAATAATTGTATATATTTTATACTAATACTTAATTGATTCTTTACAGTTTTATGAACTTTTTATAACATGTGTAACATGTTTTCTATGTTTAATATTTTGTAACTTTTTTTAAAACATTTCTTCACCATTTTTACATTTGTTCCCATTCATTGTTTTAGGTTCATTTAGCGGCCATTTGTTTTGCTGCTGCTTTCTATTTTGTAGTCAATTTGTGTCATCTTTAGTGTATTTTCTAGGATCCATGTTGTGGTAAAGTGCTTCTGTTCATTGGAACAGGTAAGTCCTTTTGAAAGTTTTTTTTAACAGTTGTGGCGGTAGGGGGATTGTAGGGGGGCGATCAGGAGGTTAGTTTTAGTGATGTTTGTTGCTTTATTGTACATTTAATTGTATTAAAAGTACTGTTTTTTTACTAGTGTGCAGTTAGGTGTTTCCATACACTGTTTTAGTAATATTTCTTTATGATATGTATATTGTGTTTTGTTACTTATTTTATGATGGTTAAGTGTGATATATATGTATGTTGGGAAAGTTATGTGTTTTGTAGGTGGGTTTTCTTGTTTACTTTACAAGTTTTTGTCAATGAGCATGTCCTATGGCCATTAGGAATTGCTGTTTTTTTATAATGGAGAATCATTTTTGGTTTTTAAAGAAACCAATATTTTTAGCTTTGATTTCTTTTTTTACGGTTTCCAGGAACATTTGTTTTTCTAAATCACTTTTTGAAGTTTTTTATGGTTCCTGCATTCTTTGGATTGCTTTGAGGGATTTTTTTGGGACTTGTTTTATTTTTGCATAAATACTTGAGCATTTTGGAAAATATTTTTCTGATTTGTTGTGGATAATTACTTTTGATTACATGGATTCAGAAGAAGACCTACAGCTACTGAACAGAAAGAAATATTTATTTTATTTTTTATGGATGGGAAATGTTACATTTAATTGTTTGTGTAAATATTATGTGAATCTTATTTGGAAATGCATGGTTTATGTTTTGCATTTATTTTAGGAGATGGGTTGAGCTTGTTCTTTGAACTTTTTGGTTGTTCAAGTGTACATTTTTCATGTAAATCATTTTAAAATTATTTTATTATCTCACCCTTATTTAATATTGAAGTTTTAGTTCATGTTAAGACTGAGGTAATGAAATATTATGTTTTTTATTTCATAAAATATGTGTTTTCTTGGTTTAGATTTTGTGACAGTGTTTGGGACTTTAAAAGTTTGCTACTTACTTTATAATATGCTTTGGATATTATTTCAAAGTAATTTACTACTTTGTTGCTTATGAAGATTTTTACTTTAGATTGTAGTATGCTGTACAATCTTTCGGATTGTTTGCTAAGTTCAGGTACAATTTGGCTAACAGATTGCTCCATTCATAGTAGTTGGTAGCTTTGTTTTTTTGTAATGCTTTTATACATTTACAGTGTAGGTTGTGTTCTGCCTAGTGTGCATTGGGAGGCATTGGGCCGGCCTTCCATTTTGGTGTTTGTTTTTGCTTCCTGTGCCAAGGTACTGTCATCAAACAATGGAGTGGAGTTACACTCCGAACCAGGCGCACAGCTTGCGTAATTATTTCACATTGCTTCTTGGTAACTTTTCACGTTTAGTTTTAAATGATTACTCCATGTGATCCAAAATTTTTGCTTCTTTACGTTTTATTGTCATACTTCATTCCACACGTGGTTTGCTCATATTTTAACAACTTCTCATGACGCGGATATGCCCATCCAGGCCTTTCTCCGTGCACGTTTTAAAACATGAAATATCCTCGGTTAAAAGTGCTTGAATTAACCCAATGCATTTCGGACTTTAAGAAGTCCTTCGTCAGGGGTACACTACAAAGTGAAAGAACAATGCTGTTAAAATCTGACTTCTAAAAATTTTTATTAACGTTATACATTTGTATTACAAGACACCATGCTGTATTACAAATTACTATATCAACAGCGCTTTCCCGCTAAACATGAAGCAAGTGCTCCCGTATCTCAACCTGGGGAATCCTTCACCCAACCTCGTCATCCCATGATGTGAAACCTTAACTACCAATATGTGACACCCCAAGATTTCAACCCTCATTAGCGGCTCCCTAATTATTAACACTACCTACTTTCCATTTCCCATATTCTGCCCACTACAGCACGTACCTTCATAACTTCGGTTCGCATTCTTACTCTCTCTAACAGTTCCCTCGCTCTGGCGGCGTCTGACAAAACGCCATGATGATCTGCTGCTTTGATACCTGGGAAACTACCCCACCTTGTAAACGTGACTGGTTATCACCTGGCGGCTAACCCCGTTGTGATCCCACCTGCCTACAACTCCCATGAGTCACCTCACCGTAAATCTCTCAACCTCTGTGTTTAACATTGATCGTATCCCGTGTCACTTGAGTGATTAACCATCCCGCAGGTTAAACAATGCTGTACCCCGCCCTCCCTCACGCTGTTTTCTATTACGCCATAATTCAAATATAGAAATATACTTCATGATATTTATGCAGCGTATAACTCAGCATGTAGAACGTTTTAAAAAATCAAAAGTTCATGTAAATACAAAATGTATCGAACATTGACTTATGTCCATTTGATGATAGAAGCCAAATAGTCACTAGCAATGACTTCTACTCCTTGGATATGCATCTCACGTGTGTGCTCAAGTCCATTACACGATTTATTATGCGTTGTTTTTTTCTTCTGTGGGTGCTACTTGCGAAAGGGCAGTTGAATCAAATTACTCATGCAGAAATTGCCGTGCACTCCTTTATATTCCATTAATGCTCCTATTATCTTTCAACGATGTTGCAGACTCTAAACTATATGCGTGCGCCATGGTATACGTGATCTGCCCCTTATCACGTCGAAAGTACCAACATCAAACAATGGAGTGGAGTTACACTCCGAACCAGGCGCACAGCTTGCGTAATTATTTCACATTGCTTCTTGGTAACTTTTCACGTTTAGTTTTAAATGACTACTCCATGTGATCCAAAATTTTTGCTTCTTTACGTTTTATTGTCATACTTCATTCCACACGTGGTTTGCTCATATTTTAACAACTTCTCATGACGCGGATATGCCCATCCAGGCCTTTCTCCGTGCACGTTTTAAAACATGAAATATCCTCGGTTAAAAGTGCTTGAAATTAACCCAATGCATTTCGGACTTTAAGAAGTCCTTCGTCAGGGGTACACTACAAAGTGAAAGAACAATGCTGTTAAAATCTGACTTCTAAAAAATGTTATTAACGTTATACATTTGTATTACAAGACACCATGCTGTATTACAAATTACTATATCAACATCGCTTTCCCGCTAAACATGAAGCAAGTGCTCCCGTATCTCAACCTGGGGAATCCTTCACCCAACCTCGTCATCCCATGATGTGAAACCTTAACTAAGCGCTGTTGATATAGTAATTTGTAATACAGCATGGTGTCTTGTAATACAAATGAGAAACCACGTGTGGAATGAAGTATGACAATAAAACGTAAAGAAGCAAACATTTTGGATCACATGGAGTAATCATTTAAAACTAAACGTGAAAAGTTACCAAGAAGCAATGTGAAATAATTACGCAAGCTGTGCGCCTGGTTCGGAGTGTAACTCCACTCCATTGTTTGATGTTGGTACTTTCGACGTGATAAGGGGCAGATCACGTATACCATGGCGCACGCATATAGTTTAGAGTCTGCAACATCGTTGAAAGATAATAGGAGCATTAATGGAATATAAAGGAGTGCACGGCAATTTCTGCATGAGTAAGGTACTGTCATAGACATTCCACCATGGTATTTGGAGCTTGGGTTGGTGTCGGTGTCCGGAGTAATGCAGTCTGCCAACCTAAATGTCTTTGCAATAATCCATTAGGGGGCTGAGTTTGTCTTTGTAAATTATAGTGGTTAACTACCTCTTTGATAGAGACATAGTCTAGTGCTATCATTGTTTTTCTGGCAAATGTGAGTTTGTTGTTTGTAGCATATTCTACACTTAGGGCCCGATTACGACTATGGCTGTCCTATGGACCGCTGTAGCCACTGTGGTGGTGCGGGCGTGGTTGCACCAGCCATCTGACCTCCCTATTACAACTTGGGCAGTTGAACTGCCACTGCACTGCCACAGTAGGTGGTGCAGCAGCCTTGAGGTTGCAATATGCTTAGTGGGACTGCCGCTGGCATTTTGAGAGTTTCTTCTCTGCCGCAGTTTTCATGGCGGTTCCTATTCCATGAAAACCGTGGTGGAGTGGAAACAAAGGGGGCCCTAAATGGCCCTGTGTTGCCTAAGGGCCATTGGGTGCATTCAGGGGGGCACATGCTGTGTTCCCCTGTGTGTCTGCATCCCAGTACCTGCACGGCTTGGACTGCACCAGTCCCTGGCGTGCAGGTACTGCCTTTGATTTTCCCTTTGCGATGGCTATCTCATCGGCACCACCTTGGGACTGCCAAAGAACCACCCGCTAAACACTGTAAAAGTTGTAATCTGGCGGGTGGTGAGTACCTGGGTTTTGGGGTGGGGTAATGGGGCAGCCGCATGGCGGTCCCGCTCCCACACCACCAAACTCATAATTGGGACCTTAGTTATATTAAAAACATGTAAATGGGGGTATAGAAAAAACAAAAACAATTCTTACATACAATTAGAAATTGGATTTCTGGTTGGATAGGGCAAACGCCTAAACCAGGCAGAAACCACCACTCTAGTCAGGGCAAAGGAGTTACACACTGAAGATGCTCACCCCCTTGGTAGCTTGGCACGAGCAGTCAGGTTTATCCCAGAGGCAATGTGTAAAGAGTTTGCGCAACACACTCACACAGCAGCAACACACTAGGCACACCACAAAAGATAATCCACATAAGGTTATATAAAAATAGCCTTTGTATTACTCATAAAACACATTAGAACGCAATCACAAATTTACACTGTGCCACCTGGCACTAAGTATGACTTTACAGGGGATTAAATACATTATATGGCCAATCAGGTCACTGTCATCTTATTACAACTCAGAGGTAGTGAAAACAACCAGTTTATACTGCTAACGGTGTACTCAGCAAAACACCTTAGGCATAAAATCTCACTGGTTGGCAGGTGTACCAAATATTATGCATACATCATATAGTGGTACTCAGCATAGCTCCTTATGCCTACCCAGATTCAGTAACAGTGCACCAGAGCATCATCCATCATGCCCCTCTTAGGTATAAACTTAACTGCACCTTATGCCAGACCTTATAACCAGTTCAGCGAGACAATAAACCTGTATAGTATAGCATAAATACAATCAGCAGCAGTGCACATTCTAGCATTATTAGTGTGCACATAGCCTCAGCACATCAGGCCCAAAACTGGGGGGGAGCCCTGATTCACCTAGAGGGAGTGTCTCTGTCCCAGCCTCCTCATTACTGTTGGGGCAGTAGATAAACAGGCCATGAAACTAAATGACCGTAGCAAGGTTCCTGTAAACCATTGTCTACCATTACTCATAATATGCAGCCCCTGAAAAAGATGCTCGTCATCCTTTCCTTGACAGGAGTAAAATACTATCTATTGCAACACTAGGGCATGCAATGCAGCACATTAGGTGGGGAGGTAAGACATAGGAGTCCCCCATCCATATTGCTCATATATGCCGTCCTCATCAGGGGGGACAGAAATTCTGATATGCCCTCTGTCCGTGGAGCAATGAGACTTGCAGCCAGGTCGGGCCCTCTATCGACCTCAGCGAGGGCGCCCCATGGTAATGCACAGATGCCCCCAGAGTGAGTGGTGTTAGCGACTGCTTGCACTCAGGCCAAACAGGAAGGGGGGAAGGTACTCGCTCTGCCACCTGCACCACTTAGGATCAACACAGCAGGTCTCGCCAGCGTGCCTTCCGAGACCCACTCACAAGGGCTTCTCTTTGTGGCAGGCAACAGCCTAGAACAGAGAGAACACAGCAGCAGGGAGCCCATGAGGCTCCGTCTTCGTTTGCAGGTACACTGGGATCTCCTCCTCGGCACGGGAGCCCCGCCTCCAACCAGGCAATTGCCGCCTGGCTTCCGGGTGTCTGTCTACTGCATGGGACCTTCCTCTCCCTCTACCAGGTGGAGGGAGGTGGAGAGTTGCGGAATGGAGCCTGCGAGGCTCAGGTCCTTCCGTTGGATGACCGAGGAGCCCACCTCGACACTCAGGACACACGCGGGGCTCTCACCAGCTTGGGAGCTCCGCCCACCTCCAGGCAGAAGGCTTGCCTGACTTCCGGGTCGCTCTTTCCTTGGATTCCTTGCCATTTGTGCCCTTCTAACAGCCGGGGGCCATGTAGCAGAGCTCCAGCTGCAGGACCAACCTTTTGGCCATGGAGGAGAGGGCAGCGCAGGGCCAACAAGCGCTCCTCTCGTGCGGTACCAAGTGAGCCCTCCTCCTGGGGTACTCAGCCTCACAGAGCTCTCCCATCACATTCTGTCCCAAGAACAGAGGCAGAGAGTAGGAAGTGCTTCACCAGCGCTGCTGCGGGTTGAGCCCACACCAGGGGCTCAACTCCTTGGATTCCTGCAGCGCCCCCAAAGTCCAGAGGGGCAGAGCTGGGCACAGGCAGGCCGGCACCTAGGGACCCCAGGAGACAGCAGCTGGGTCCCACTGTGGTTCCTCCTTGCCCAGCAGTCCTTCAGCAACACAGCTCAAAGTAGTTACCACCTTTGATGGGGTCACAGCACCAATATTTATACCTGTACTGTTCTTCGTTCTGCCCTGGCACAGGGCTGGCTTGAGGACCCAGTTCAAACCAGTTCTGGGGAGCACTCAAACATTTGTTTACAGGGCACAAACATCCTTATTGTCAGTGTAGGTTCTGGTCCCAGACAAACCACAGGGGGCGGAGCCAGCATTGTGTAGTGCAGGGACAGTCCTATTCAGGCCCAGGTGCTACTCCTACCACTACTCCAAATGCAGATCAGCCTATTCAGCCCAGCGCTGCCTCACCGAACCCCTCTGGAGCAACTGCACCTCCCCAGGACCTGCCACTCCAGAGCCAGACTTGCAATACACAACAGGCAGGCAAAAGACACATAGCACACAAAAATGCCCACTTCATAAAAGTGGCATTTCTAAAATAGTGATAGCAAATCTGCGAACACCATCACGCAGCATTTATTACCACTATTCCAAACATACCAAACTTGACCACGCTACTCCTCTCATGTCAGGAATTACCACTGAAACACATATTAGGGAATCCCCAATGCATTCTTATGAGAGAGCAGCCCCGCATTAGTGAGAAACCAAAAAGGTTGCTTGTCACTACCAGGACATGCCACACAATTAAGGCACATGTGCTACATTTTACCTTCAGCGCACCCTGCCCATAGGGCTAGCTAGGGCCTACCTTACGGGTGACTGATATGTAGTAAAAGGGGAGTCACAGATGTGGCACCTACTTTATGTGCCACGTCGCAGCAGCAGTAAACTGCATGTGCAGGCCCTGCAATGGTAGAGGCCTGAGACAGGTTTGAAAGTCTACTTAGGTGGGTGGTGCAGGCAGCGCTGCAAGCCCACCAGTAGCATTTAATTTACTGGCCCTAGGTATATGAGATACCACTTTAGAAGGGACTGATAGGTAAATTAAATACACCAAAAATGTGTAGACCAATCTTACCACGTTTTACCATAGAGAGCACAAGCACTTTACACTGGACAGCTGTGATAAAGTGCCCAGAGTCCTAAAACCACCAAAAGCAGGTCAGAAAAATACCAGGAGGAAGGCAAAAAGTTCAGGGATGACCCTGCAAAAAGGGCCAAGTCCAGCACATACATTGAGAACAGAAAAACCAAATGGATCAAAAAAGTAAAAGATATCCTAGTTATCAATGTATAACTGACCAGCTCCATATAATCAACAGTGAGTTTGTTCTATACATAGGATTCAAAACTCAAGGTAAATTAATTAACAATAACGAAAAGAACAAATGGATTATACATAGACGTTTCGATCACCGTTACAACAAATCAATGAGACTATCTTCAGTACAAAGGTAGATCTTGTGAGATTTCTCGACCCAATAGTAGCATTTAATTTACAGGCTCTGAGAGCATGTAGCACCACTTTACTAGGGACTTATAAGCAAATTACATTTGCCAATTAGGTGTAAGCTAATTTCACTATGTTTAAAGGAGAGAGCTTGCACACTTTAGAACTGGTTAGCAGTGGTAAAGTGTGCATAGTCCTAAGGCCAACCAAAAAGAGTATAGCAAAAGAAGAGGAGTAAGGCAAAATGTTTGGGGGAAGACCACCCTAAGACTGACAGGTCTAACAACTATACATACACTTACAAGGTGAGTCTGTTGGGGAACCAATTTTTATTGAAGAAACAAAAGTGTTATTGTACTCAGAAAAAAAGGGTCAAGGCATCCCTCTCATGAGATACGCCTGGAAAGCCTAGTAGACAAGTACTTCCTCCCTCCATTTAGTAGTTTCAAGGGTGTATCCTCTCCTGTTGTCTTGATGAAAACACCGCTCCAAATATTATACAAACACGGGTCAAAACATCGACATAGAACTTTCTATGAGCTAAATGTATATGGACTGCTTAGGGACAAATTAAGGAGTGTTGTCTTTCCCCTAATGACGGTGTATAGTATAATCCATAAACTCTTTCTTTGAGTTAACAATTGTTTATATGTCGAATTGTGACCTTACTTTTATTTTCACATGCATTGCGCCTTTTTCACATTGTCAAACACCTTTATATGATGCATTGTTTGCTTTACATTGCTTAATGAAGTTTGTGTCTCTTAATTACAGTGTTGTAGGTGGTCAATGCATAACTTGTGAGGCGGGATTCATTGAGCCCTTTTTTTCTGAGTTCATTAACCCTTTTGTTTCTTCAAATCAGCTCCATTATAGAATCACTTTGTAATTGTATACATGGCAAGGCAGGCATGGATATCGATCTTATGCGTGGAGTATGCAGCTGGCAGAGCCCCCTCAGAATCAGATAATTTGGCAACAGGTGCTTTTCAGGCAAATTACAATACTCTGGTGGCTGGATTTCAATGTTAATAGAATGCCTTGTGACAGTAATGCTAAGAAAGTTCATTTTCGAGCCTCCACCCTGTTGGATGGCTAGCCCTTAGTTCATTCCACAGGAAGTCGAAACTTTGGGATTCTTTCAGTTTCCAGTCCTAATGCAGAAAAATCCAGGCCAGAAAACACATTTACCAGACATAAGATGTAGCTCATCAGCAGTAGTGGTCTTGATTTACATTTACTTGCTTAATTGATATGTAACGTTGGCCTTTACACCAGCATGGTCACTCACTGAAAAGAAGATATCTTGGACTATCTTCCACTCTCACATCTCCACTTCCTTGCATAGTCAAAGGGTCTGTGCCCCCTTTGTCTGTCTACAAAAAATGTCTCCTTGGTTTTATCAATACAATCCATGACCAACTTGCCATGTAGAAGCAGATTGCATGCCTTTAGAACTTGAAAAATAAAGCTCAACTCATAAGAAGTGCGATTTTTTTCATTGGACAAAGTCCAAAAAGGACTTACTCGAAACGGACACATGTGGCTTTCACTGTATCATTATAACTACTGGCAGAACGTGCAGCATAGGTGTAACAGTGGCTACTATGTGCGTTAGTTTGTGTTCACAGGGCTAACTGGGAAATGTTATACACAGATCTAAAGACATTGCCTTTGACAAGGACTTCCACTCTACCATGTCACCATTGAGAATATAGAGTGTGGGCAAGCATGTGACACTGTGGGATGCAAGAGGCCAGGAAATCAAGTACCCTCTAAATTAATTCGCCAATGGTTGTGGCTCCTTCCTTGAAATTAACTACTGTTGTCTTCTATGTACTAGAGCTGCTATCAGCATAGAAGCACCCATTCTAATTGGCTCACACAAAATCACACTGTGACCACTGTGTGAAGGTTTGATGAACAGACTGGGGCATCTCCCCTTTCATCCTTGACCTCACAAACCAAACTTTTCAGGAAATATTAAACATTATACCTTCTGCACTTGTGTACCAACAAGTGCTGCTTTCCTTTTGATTATTTATTTGGAACAAGGTTAAGGCCTTCTGGAAGGTGGATTGCTGGGTCTATGAAAGTAGATATCCTTCAGGTCTCGAAAGCAAATTCACCTGTGTGGACGAATGAAACACCAAAAAAGTCACATTTTAGAAGTACAGTCTTTTCAGTGTTTTATTGGTATGAAAGAATCGCAGTTCAATACAGAAAGAAAACTGCTAATATTAAACGCTTTGGATGAATTTCATGCATAAAATATGTCGTTTGACAAATACAGCTCATTTTGTAAAGTATTGGGTACAAAAAATATGCCCGTGCAAATAAGCACCAACAAATTACGTGTCACTCCTGATATTAAGCAGAAGTTAGCGTAACACCACTCCTGCTGAATTTATTCCAGAAAATAAGATGAATTAATGTTATTCGGTTGTTGGTGTTTCGCCAGTAGAGGGCACTACAGTGTAGAAGCATAGTTCGTGCATCCAATTTTAGCAAAAGAGCGATCAGACTGTGTCAGCAGTGCTCTTTCTTCCATCTCCTTATTAAAATTCCTCCACAAAGGTGCTGTACTCCACAATGCTCTCTTTAAATGAATAGAAACATCTTCATGTGGTGATCTCAGCGATCCAAAAATTCCTTTTGCACGTGCTTTTGATCAAAGTTGTCTGCCCTTATAACTAGCTTTCCCTTAAGGAATACAACATCAAGGATACTAAAATAGACATATTTCAAGTTGCTTTTCAGCCACTGCTTGGATTTCCAAAAGACCTTGAGAGGAAGAAATAGGAAGCCCTCAATAAAATAAATATACGAAAGACATGGCAGATTTATGCACACACCTGGTAGTGTTTTAAAACAGCTAGAAAAAAATAACATCACGGTTGCTCTGCCACGCAACCTGTTTTAATCTGTCCACATACCAGAGAGCAACAGATAGTTTGCCAACATCAACCTTTACGCATTTCAAGTTTAAGCAGCAACAGGGACATTTTCAGGAGCCAAATTTCAACATGGTCAGCGACTAGCTGCCGCCTCCCCCCCAATCCGGCACCCAATACCCAGGAACGTGGACACGAGACGTCTTTACTTTTTGGAAGGCGGGCGCTAGTCGCCCGGCCGTATTTATTAAAGTATGAAATTAAAAAAGGTTTTAATTGCCTAATCAACAATTTATACAAAAATTCAGCAGGACATTTAGGTACATACTCTTAGCAACAAGTTTGAGAGCCTGACTTTAACAAAACTCTAATACATGTTGTTCCTAACTTATACTAAACATCCTCATCTAGAATTTTTGTACATTTCTGGCCATATGGCAGGGTCACTACCGGTGTCAGGTCCTACAAGCTGCGCCTCCCCTCTGGATGTGCGCATGCGCAGTGTTACCCCGGGAATTGCCCGGTCTACGCCCTGAACTCCATTTACCCACTAAAGGAGGGCCCTTACTCTGCGCCGGTGGCGTCATGAGTCCACGCGCGCGGGGTGGCTACCAGCCTAAGGAAAGCGTGAACTACTCCTACCCGCGCTCCTTTGCTTTGCAGCATCTATTACCTTGACCCTGGAGTTGTGGGAGTGGCCCGCAGGCTCCTCCCCCTGGGCGGGAACCTCCATAGGATGATGCCCGCCCCCTCAGACCTCAAAATATGTGCTCACCGATAATGACCTTACCGCATGCCCCATACCTAATAAATACGACGACCTATGGGAAAAAATTCTAAAGGACAGCTACACTGGCTAATAAAACAGTATCAACGTATAGCTACAAAGGGAAAAAAAGGCCTAAAGACATATAGCATTAAATACAGTACACTTCAAACAGTATCAACGTATAGCTACAAAGGGAAAAAAGGCCTAAAGACACATAGCATTAAATACAGTTCACTTCAAACAGTATCAACGTATAGCTACAAAGGGAAAAAAGGCCTAAAGACACATAGCATTAAATACAGTTCACTTCACACATGACTTGCTAAAAGGGGGAAAAAATTCCTAGACAAAAGCATCAACAAAATACACCAACCGTTCATCTCTATTACCCTGTGAGACCCGTGGACCGTACATCCAGAACTTACCCTTCAACCAGAGATAAGAACTGCTACCAAACTTTTTGTTCCAAGGGATGGTGGGTGGGAAAACAAAGAAGCCCCGAGCGCGGGGCACACCGTTTCGGCGAGGGAGCGTCCAGGGACAAGGGGGTCTCCTGGGCGCTCCCTATCTCTTTATTCCTGAGGGGCCAGGTGGCCCCTCCTCTAGCCCGCCCCCCCTGACCCGGACCCACTTCCCAGGATCCGGGTCAAGGGGGCCGCCAGCCAATCGGCGGTGGGCCGCGCCCCCCAGGGCACGCCCCCACCGCCGAATGGCAACAAAGGAGACAGTGGGGGCGACGGTCGCCGCGCCGCCATGCGTGCGGGGGGGCCGAGGGCCCCCCCTTTTCACATGGTCAGCGACTAGCTGCCGCCTCCCCCCCAATCCGGCACCCAATACCCAGGAACGTGGACACGAGACGTCTTTACTTTTTGGAAGGCGGGCGCTAGTCGCCCGGCCGTATTTATTAAAGTATGAAATTAAAAAAGGTTTTAATTGCATAATCAACAATTTATACAAAAATTCAGCAGGACATTTAGGTACATACTCTTAGCAACAAGTTTGAGAGCCTGACTTTAACAAAACTCTAATACATGTTGTTCCTAACTTATACTAAACATCCTCATCTAGAATTTTTGTACATTTCTGGCCATATGGCAGGGTCACTACCGGTGTCAGGTCCTACAAGCTGCGCCTCCCCTCTGGATGTGCGCATGCGCAGTGTTACCCCGGGAATTGCCCGGTCTACGCCCTGAACTCCATTTACCCACTAAAGGAGGGCCCTTACTCTGCGCCGGTGGCGTCATGAGTCCACGCGCGCGGGGTGGCTACCAGCCTAAGGAAAGCGTGAACTACTCCTACCCGCGCTCCTTTGCTTTGCAGCATCTATTACCTTGCCCCTGGAGTTGTGGGAGTGGCCCGCAGGCTCCTCCCCCTGGGCGGGAACCTCCATAGGATGATGCCCGCCCCCTCAGACCTCAAAATATGTGCTCACCGATAATGACCTTACCGCCACAGGCCAGCATTGTTAACCGACGATCTGGCCTCCCCCTGCCTAGGTCTACCCGACAAAGTTCTCCCTTTAGTAACCCCTTCCAGCCAGGCCCCGACATCATCAGACCACAGGACCCTCCCTTCTTCCGTCACATGGACTCCCGTTACCAGGCAGAGCCAATACACCCATTACCAGGTAGAACCAATACACCCATGTTGGATCATCTGCAGGCCGAGTGGGGGCTTGAAATAGTTTGTCCCACTGTGTGTTGATCCCCTTTATCGAGTGATTCAACACCCTGACCGAGTCCCTGCCACCCCGGGATAAGTTGAGACCCTACCACCGTGCCACCCAAGTCCTGAAGACCCACCCACAGTGGAGAAGAACCCATCAATGAGTATTCGCCTCCCTAGTTTGGCCAATTCAGCCCCCCCTAGGTGAAGTATCACCGCTGACAGGAGGTCGGGCTGCTGAGCTATAAGTCCCTGAAAGAAGCTCCTGAACTGACCATGGCACAGACCCTCCAACCAACTCTTCCCTGTCCTGCGTCCAGCTTGTTGTTTGTGCTGGCCCATTGTATCTCCACCACCTCTGGTGATGAGTCCCTCCCCTGCGTGACAGGTTTGAGAAAACTGCAGCAACCAGGAAAAGACCAAGAAAACATGTGTGACAAATTCCCACTTCCACCGTAAGGAATGGGTAGCACTTACACCTGCCAGGAATACCTGGGCCCTTGGTGTCCTCTTTCTCGACGTTTGCTTCCCATTTTTTGTCCACCAGCTGTTGATGTTGCGGTGTGGAGCACTCCTCCGATATCCGCCATGGACCCAGCCGTGACTGACGTAAGCATCCCTTGGGCTGTCCACCTGTTGCAGCCATTGTAATGTGGGGCACTCCAGGTATTCACCATGGACCCGGTCATACATAAATTGGAAAGATAGACACACACCATTAGTGTTCCGGCAATAACTTGCTGTACACGCATTAACTTACATTGCCATCAGTCGCTAGTTTTAGATAATCTTAGTGCCAGGTCACCACACATTAACACGTCGACGGAAAATGTTAACCCTGGTAAGCTGTAAAATTGGCCTCCCATTTTCACAATCATTGTTCCACGAGAAAGTTGTGCTGCGGGCGAGGACATCGCCTCTTAATCCTGGTTTTCTACCCACGTCTTTATGCATAGGATCTTATGTGTAAAACAAGACAGCCTACTTAACAGTGCAGCATCCCAGTCTTTAGCTAAAAGAATTAGCACAGCCCCATCTCCGCCAGGCCATACGCTGGCCCAAGGACCGTTTCCGCTCGCCACTTTGGCTTCTGGGAGATATCATCCCAGCCAACCGGACATGATCACATGGATCCCCAGAACTATCTGATGCCGCAACCAGGCTCTTGGGCACCTTTTAGGTGCGACATCAGGGTGTGTATCACTATCAGGACCCCAAGTAGTCTGTCCAAAGGCTCTAGGCCCTGTCTCTATGCCATTCGTGGTTCCCCCACCATGTTATTAATACGTGGCTTTGGTACCCCCCTAGAGCTCAACGCATATGGTGCTAAATTACAGTGTGCTATATAAGTTTCCACACTGTAAATATTCGCCTCAAATCTCATCCTAGGCTCAACGTATCTTGTGCCAATTTACTTGTGTGTGAAATAAGTTTACTGACTGAACTAAGGGGGTGTGTTTAGTACAAATACACCTATTTGTTGGCATACCCCTGTTCTTTTCCATTTACTCATTCATGAGATTAAAGACTGGTAAAACAAGCTGCTCTATATTCCCTCATGACTTGGCTGAAGGCTGCACGCAATACAGCTAACCCTAGGATAGCTCACTAATAATGTTGACTTTAATCTATCATCCATGAAGGGTCCTATGGACAGGTGCAATGTTTGGACTGGTGCAATGCCCCCCCTAGAATAGTCACCAGCACCTCATATGGTGCTTACCTCCACAGTGCAATAAGCCATTGGTTATACCTTATTCGTGAATGGTTCCATGATTGTTCTAACTATCACCTCAGCAGACACCAATGATAGTCACTCTAGAGCGTCAAAATTTGACTTAGGTCAATGGCCGTTCTTTGCGTAAGCTAAATAAGCAGCCACCATGGCTTGGATAAAATATTGCAAGTGCCCGGAGCACATCAATAAAGGAGCCCAGGGATGAACACAAAAAGGCATATGTAACCCGGGCATCACGGATATTAAGGAATGTATTTAACGCCCGCACCCGGGTGATCCAAGGAAACTTGTAATCCCCGTGCCAAAGTTTTACAAACATGGTGCACATGAAACAGCCCATGCCATAATACAACACGTCTAACCACTGCAGAAAAGCAGTAACACGGAGCAAGGTAAAGTACAGGCCTCGCTCACTGTTTTGCACTGAAACTCCTGGCCGGTGCAAACAAAATGTAGCATGAAACCGACTGGCCAAGCAAAAGTCCCCCAGTCTGACCAATGTTGATGACTCGCGGATTTCCTGGCGAACAATAGCAGGCCAAGTAATCACACAACACATGCGAAAAGACCACTATTTCAAACCTAGTACGCACCTGATGTACTCCCTGCGAAGCAGAATTAAACCCAATGCGACCAATTTACCAAGAACAAAAGCATTTCCAGGCAGGGTCTGAGAAGGGGGGGAATTATTTGAAAATGTCCCTCGTACCAGACCTTTGCAAGCGCATGAAGTCGCTTAATCAAATCATGCGGCTGTGAAACATCCCCTCATCTCATTAATACAATACGACAATGTTGTATCTTTCGTGCCATATAATTCAATTGAAGGACTTCCCACTATTCTTATATCAGAAGTGCGGGGCATATTACCCCCCTATTCATTCATGCCAAAGCGTCCCCCCCTAGATCATAGCTGACTCTCACGCGTTAAACTATCTCCACGTGCAGACCCCCTTCCTTATGCGCGCAGAACATATTGGTGGCTGCTCCCTTCGCACCAGCTGCAATCACTAGAGATGTTCTGGGCACCACTGACCACATTAACTACGGAACTGCAGCAGCATCTCTGACAGGCTTAATTGTAATATATCGGAAGTTCTTCTCTGACAGGCTTAATTGTAATACATCGGAAGTTCTTACATGGCCACAACCTGCCCCACACATGAAATCAGTGTCTAAAGCGTCACCCATAGCAATCTGCAACACCTCCTAGCTATGGTTTTATATGAATCATGAATAAGAGCGCCGTACAAAGCGCCAGTTACCTTACATATTTGTGTCATTGAAACACTTTTTAATGCTTAACCGTGCGTCTTGTGCAAATGTTTGGGGGCAGACATATTTTCCACGGGCTACCTCGGCATAACGTCAGAAGTTCCGAGAATCATCTCAGTTAAATTGCAACCATTATTTTGCCCCAACACATCCCCTCCCCAAAAACGTTGGAGAAGTCACCTGAAACCTGTTTTATTGTACCATTGCACGTCTTGGAAGAACGTTTTGGTCACCTTTCTAAAACATTTCTACCATCTGTATGGTCGGACTGCATTTGTGATTTAATGCATACTTTAAACACATGACCACATAAAATATATCCACGCATTTCAGAATGCATATTTTATACAGCTCACTTAAACGGGTAATACTACCGCTAGGGGATATTCAAGACTCTACAACCATCGGGTTAGAAAGTGACTCAGATAAGTGTTTAAAGTAGCTACCCATATTAGCCTGCACTTGAGAAAATTACTATTTTTGAGATGAAAAACATTGCACGACAGTGTGATATACGAAAGCCAGACAGTGGAGGCAATGAGGCGAGCAGAAGAGGTGACGAATGACAGGGAATGAAGGCATTCAGGAAATGAAAAACTTGATTAGATGATAAAAAATATAAGCCATTAAAGGAGAGAAGGTATCTTAGATAAGAAAATGTAAAGGCAAATACATAGTTAAAAGTAAGAGCAAGAAAGTAACACTGCATTCGAAAACATGATTTAAAACATGTAAAATTAAACCTCTACACCGCATTGCTTAGAAGAGGGAAAATGTAAAGAATACAGTGCACTCAACTGCTCACTCCCCATCCATCTCAGCACCACAACTGTATATTAATGTGCAGTAACTTGAAGGCACCGGACCATTGCCTATTGATACACACTGATAACCGTGTAAGGGACTACTCACACCGTTCTCACCGTCTGATGGAGATGAGCTGCCTGTCCCTCTCCTCGGAAGAAAGAAAAGCCCTTTAAACAAGTAGTGCAGCCTGCAAGGCCCACCGGCCACACTGCCCATTCCTGCGAGCGTGCCGTCTAAATTATTCACTGCGCAAGCACTCCACATGCAGTACAAGGAGTGCAGAATTGCTAAGGTAATTCCTGTCGTTCTTGTTTATATTTCACATGCTATACTCAATCATGCATTCCATGTTCATTCCTTTTCAAGAAAGTTAATTTTCCATTCAGCTTATTACTCTTGCCTCGTGCTTAGTGTGGATTGAGTCACATCCATGTGTTTTAAAATTAGTTCCCGATCTTCACCCACGATGTTGTAATGAACTCTCCCCTCAACTTTGATTGTAATTAATAGACGTTGGTCACTCCATTCACAACTAAAGAAACGGGGCAAACTATATCTGATAAAAACGAAAACCGGAAATGGCTACACAAGCAAACACGAGTCCTGACATAAATTCACATTAAGTTCAAAGCAGGCAAAATATTAACTGCACCATGGCCAGTAACGAGATTTACATGCTTTAGCTGTGCGCAGATGTACAGTACAACCCAGGCGTCACGTTTGCAGCGATCGCTCATACTACCAGCCCCGGCAGCCTTGTGCTGTGTGTCTTCGCTAGCAGGACAGCGCTGCGTGCAATTACCGATCACAGTGCGCCCCAACTAGAGGAAGTCATGTGTTCAAATTTGGAATTCCGAAACAGGAGCCGTACCAACTACAGGGATCACGTTCTACCCTGGGTACCGACAGCGCCCCTGCCCTATTCCCTTGTGCCGATCCCTCGCTGCACCCGACCCGCGTCGATAGGGAGGTGAGCAGTACGCCCCCAGGGGCCCCATTGGCAGCCGCAAACCACCCGCTTAGGACAGGCCTCTAGCCTGCAACAATTCCAAGCCTTCCCATCTACGGCTGCCCAGATGCCCCCAACGCGCAGCCCCCACCTCACCTGGCGACATGGACGCCTCCCCACGCCGACGCCCCGATCACGCTCGTCTTTGCCTACTCCCTCGAGGTCCAGGCTTGGCTACGCAGGACGACCTCCACCTCTGTGTGTAAAACGCCGGACGACCTCCGCTTCGTTCGATGATCCGACGGCCTGTAGCTCCCCCGAAGCTGCTCCGCCTGCAAATAGAAAACAGAGATCACAACGGCCCCGGCAATGTTCCCCCTGTAAACAAGGGGTTAGCTTCCAGCGAGGTCCCGCTCTGCAACGCCGACCGAATCGGCACCTGGAAAAGAAAGCGAGATCATTATAAAACAAAGAAGCCCCGAGCGCGGGGCACACCGTTTCGGCGAGGGAGCGTCCAGGGACAAGGGGGTCTCCTGGGCGCTCCCTATCTCTTTATTCCTGAGGGGCCAGGTGGCCCCTCCTCTAGCCCGCCCCCCCTGACCCGGACCCACTTCCCAGGATCCGGGTCAAGGGGGCCGCCAGCCAATCGGCGGTGGGCCGCGCCCCCCAGGGCACGCCCCCACCGCCGAATGGCAACAAAGGAGACAGTGGGGGCGACGGTCGCCGCGCCGCCATGCGTGCGGGGGGGCCGAGGGCCCCCCCTTTTCAAGAGGTTTATGAGGATTGGTGATCCGTCGACTGGAGTCCACCATAAGTTTATTAGCAGAGGTCCTTGAATGATGAGTAAATCAATGAATAATGGTTGTTTGACGGAACGACTTATGCCATTACTATGCAAGTCTTTACAAACATGGTCTTAACAACACATGAATTTACGATGAAATATTTTACCACGCACGCCTTTACCACACAAATGTAAGTATTTCACAGGCAAGTATAAACCCTTTAAATAAATAAAAAAAATGATATTTAGTGATTTAATTGACCGCTTAAACCAGAACTCATTCAACCTTAGTTTTACTTCCACCGTCAGTCAGGACCGAATTTGTTTTCTACACGTGGAGGTGGTAGTTCATGAAAACAGATTGGAGACTATGTTATACAGGAAGCCTTCAGCTGGTAACACCGTGCTACATGCAATGAGCCACCATCCGGCACACCTGATTCGCAGTATTCCCTATGGGGAAATGCTGCGAATCAGACGTATATGCAGCACGGAGAGTCATTGCAGGACAGCACAGGCGGAGAGCAGGTTGCATTTTATGGCCAGGGGATATACTAGCAATTTGGTTGATGCTGCTATACGCAGAGTCAACACTATTCCAAGAAAGGAAGTTCTGCTGCACCAAAAATCTAGGGTGGTAGAAACAGTTGATGCTAATCGTCCGGTGAGAATGGTTTTAACATACAGCCGGCAACATCAAGCCCTCCGGAAAATAGTTACCAAGAACTGGAATTTAATTTCTAGTGATCCAGTGATAGGTAAATATATGTCAACTAAACCTGAGATTTCTTTCAGAAAAGCTCGCTCCCTCAGCGATGCTTGGTGAAATCTAGTCCGGAGGTTTTCAATAACATCTCATGGCTCAACTCCATTAAAGGGTTCAGGAAATGTCCTGTCTGTAAAGCATGTAAACACGGGGTGAACAAAATGCAATTTACCACTCCTTTTTCAGATACGCCCTGTGTTATCCACAAACAGTTGACTTGTAAAACCGAATTTGCGGTTTATGTGCTGGAGTGTCCGTGTGGGCTGCAGTATGTGGGTAGCACCAAGTTGCAGGTTCACAAGCGTATACTCCAGCACATAAGGGCAATTAATACGGGTGATACAGCCTACCCGGTTGCGCGTCATTTTAAAGATCTCCATGACAGTCAGAGTCATCTGTTAAAATACTTTGTCATTCATTCAATCCCTCCTTTAAGGAGGGGGGGAAATCGAGAGGTTATTTTACGAACTCTTGAGACTTGGGGCCCGATGTAGGTCGGTCGGTAACGGCCGAAAATCGGTATTTTCGGCCGTTACCGATCGGTAAATTGGTGATTGGCATGTAGGGGGCTTTATTTTACCGAATCGGTAAAATTACCGATTCGGTAATTTTACCGATTCGGTAAAATAAAAAAACGGTAAATTTACCGAATCTGAGCCACCCATATGTAGGTGGGACTCTTCAGAGTCCCAGGAGCCTTACCAAATCGGTATTTTACCATCAAATAAATTTGATGGTAAAATACCGATTCCGGTGTGCATGCACATGTGTGCATGCACACCTATGCCATGTGACAGGCAGACCTGCCCTTAGGGCATGTATGCCTGCCACATGGCACCCGAGCCTGTTTTGGGGGTGCCAGAGGGTGTCAAAGTGACACCCCCTGCACCCTTGTGGAAATCGGTATTTACCAATTCGGTAAATACCGAATCGGTAATGCCCATTCATTCCTATGGGCTTCATAGCCCATAAGAATGAATGGGCATTACCGATTCGGTATTTACCGACTCGGTAAATACCGAAATCATCCGATTCGGTATTCCAGCACATCTGGAATACCTACATGTCGACCCCATAGATTTACCGATTTTTAAATACCCAATCGGTAAAATTCGGTCATTTAAAATCGGTAAATCTATTTCACCTACATCTGGTCCAAGGTATATTGTGGAACTTACGTAATCAGTGAGGAGAGAAAGGGTATTTGCCTGAAAGGCAGGAGATGGACTCCCTGTCCCCTTAGATATATCAATAAACAACAAAGAGGGAGTTACACCCGGGGGGGTTTTACACTCAGCCTCAGTAGAGGCGAGTTTGTGTGTTAGCCACAATCCAAAATGAGGACATCCTTTGTCCTTAAGAAGACCCCTCACTCACCAACCTAGTTGGTGACATGCTTCATCATCGGGGTCCCACCCGGACAGCCGAATACCATCCAGGTGTGCTGCGACACCTGATTACAGTGGAGCTGGTTTTGTTTTTTATATGTGAAAAGGGGAAAAGACTAAGTGTTATTAAAAATGTCCGGAACTGCCCACTTACGTAATTTATTCTGGGGTGTTGCGGATATGATTAAAAGAAAAGGGCACCTGTTGCTCGATTAGGAGAGCTGTCGGTGAAAACTAATTGGCGTGTGGGATAAAAGGTTTGGTCTACATGTTTCTACCTATGTGTCAGATTTAACAGGTATTCGTCAGGACCTTGAGGTACTTACGGGACGGTATGCGCACGCTAAGGCGCACCCTATCCTCGTAAGTAGCAATCGGAGAAACAAAATGAATCTCCTAATAAAAAAGTTTCTTCTTTAGTTTGTGGAAAAAACTAGGAGCTTTTATATTCAATGCTCCATGAGCCACTTCGTGATCGGTTTGTATTCTCGATACGATTTGTACGAGGAAAATGAGGCGCCGTTCACACCTAAACCGTCACCGCGAGTGCTCCGAGGATCAGACATGTTAGAGATACGGTGGACCAGCTCCCCAAAATGCATCAGTAAGTTAGTATGGAGCAGTGTCTGTATCTCAGATGAGGACCCTGCAACCTGAAGATCAAACTTCTCTTTGGCCGAAGTTAAGGCCACATCCTTTTGAAAAAGCATGGCTTTCAGTTTGCTCAGTGAATCAAACTGTATGTTGGAAGCATTATATCGAAGGCCATAACGCTGCCTCCCTAAATTTGAGCACAGACGGAAACAGTTCTTATGTGCAACAAGAGACTATGGAAATAACTGTCACTAGATAAGCGATGCCCGGTTCCATTCCTCTGCAACCTTGATCATTCAGCATCATATAGCTCCCATTTGAGACAAGCTTCAACACCAAATGTATCACAGCAGATGGAGAACCCTTCAGATAACAAAACAAGCTCGCTACCAAAGCCTTGCATGCTCTGGGGAAAGACATGTTCTTGCAGACTAAGGATCCGCTTAAAGCATCCTCACAATCAGAACCACTAAGGAAAACCTCTGTGTCCCCATTACTGCATCTATACTTGAACAGTAATTTACGGTGCTCATGCACATAACCTTCCCCTAGCACTTCATATCTGCCAATCTGTTGGTATTGGAAAGTCTGTGGATAGTGTCTCAGCCACGGTGAAAGGTAATTGGTCTAATTTTTCAATGTGCAACATGGTATACTTTGCATCTCTGCATGCCATTACTATATGTCTATCTGTTAAATCATATTCAGAAAACAGACTAGTACTGTTGATGTAACGCAATGGCACGTGACCAGAACATAATGTTTGTAACGTCCAGCTCAGCATTCCGAGGGATCGTAATTGTGGCTGTCCAAGGTGTAAAATAGACATGTCTTGCTGTAGTATGTAAATTGCAGAAGACACTATGTTGCCCAGTGAATAAATCCTGGATGATAATGTGGTCATACCGTCGTCAATCACTGTCAAAGCCTTTTCTAAATTAACCCTGTTGATCTTGCGCAATCTCTAAGCAGCTTTCTGTTGAGAAATCTTCCATAGCTCGTTGTATATTCCATACAAAAAGCGCTTTTGACGTGGGTTCCAGGGACCCAATAAAGAATCCCTAATATCCATGTCATCAGAAAGTAGGGACAAATGTTCCTTCACCTGGGAATTGTTGAGGTTTTTAGCCAATCTAGACACAACTTCCCAATACTATTTGATGTCACCACCCCTGAGTGTTCTGCTTGCACATATCGCCGATCAGGGTTATTGATCTTAAACCCTTTGGTGTTAGCCAGGAATCTAGATTGACACCTATTTGTGTCTGTGGGCCAAACCAACCATCCCTTCCAATTGGGGTCTGATAAATTGAAAGAACCATTATGTATCAATGTATCTAGTGTATCGTCATTGAAGTGTGTTAAGTGCTGCCGATTCTCGAAGCATGAGAATGCGGGATTACGCAGAGTGTCCAAATTCTTCATCTTGGCTACACCACAACAAAAAGTTTTCTGCACTGTTTTGTTCAGTGAAATTATTTGATGTGGTACGAGGCATGCTCTAAATAAGGCCTCAGTTCGCAGTTCGCTGAACCTGCCAATCTTTTGTTTTGGAACCTGAACCTGGAATAAGCTCCTGATCAACATCAGACGCTCCCCCTTCTCTGCACACCTTCAGGAAGAGCCTCAAGACCTGGCTCTTTGGCTGACTTGGAGCTGCAACCCCCCCCCCCAGCGCCTTGAGACCCTTACAGGTGAAAATGCATGCTTCACAATTCCCTGATTGATTGATTGATTGATTGATTGATTGATTGTCCCCCGGACAGATTTTGTGTCTATGGTGTCTTTCCAAAAGTCAAAACACTGTATAGGCCGTTGGGAAATAAAGGAAGCAGAGTTTATCAGTTTGGTGTTTGTTAGCATATTTTTCTTTGCAGGTGTAAATGAAAGTCTAAAATAATAGGAGTCTGGGTCTGATGTTTAAAAACCTGAAAAATAAGCAAACATTTGTGCAAATGTCTTTAAACTACCTTTCAGCGGTGTTGGGCAGTGTTCCCATTCTGTGAAATTATAAACAGCTTTTGCGATGGTAAGTAGACATAATATCACATTTTTAATAACAACATACACAAATATCGGGTTTAGTATATCGATAGTATTAAATATCGATGTTATGTATATCACTGTAAAAAACATTGATTTCAAGTATTGTTAAAAATATCGAAGATTGTAATATTGACTGTTAAAATATTGTTATGTTATAATATCATTATTGTATTATAGTCTAATGTATTTAGAGTTTGTAGTATAATAATAGTTAGTCAATGTTATAAAAAAAATTATTTGTATAATTTTTTAAGAGCTTTTTGGGGGTTTATAGGGGATAAGGGTAAGGAGTGTTTTAAAATAATTTGTTTAAATTTAAAATAAATTCGAAATTTATATTTTTTAATCAGAAAAAATTATTGTATACAGTGTAAATTATTTATCTATTAATAGTTATATTGAATTGTGTATTATAAATAAATAACATAAAAAGTTAGAAAATGTAATATAATAAATTGGAATTATTTAATCTTTCATTTGTTAAGAATTACAATTTTAGACTTTAAATTAAATGTGTAAATGTAAAAAAAAATATGTAGGAGATAAAATTATTTAAAAAATGACATTTAATATTGAAATATTTGTATTCAGGTACTTTATGTAGATAATATAGTATTTATATGTGATATTTTAAATGTAATAAACCATAAATATTTAAACAAAAAATAAATAATATTTTTGTTTTATAAAGTATAAAAATAGTGACATTTAATGTATTAGATAGTGTAGTAATTTATTATAGGTGTTGTCAAATACTTAACATTTTATGTTTAGTGTAGTTAGTTATATTAAAGTAATTTTATTGGGAAAGGAAAAAAATATATTTTAGAGTTAAGGAAATTCTATTTGTTTTACAGTAATTTCAGTGGGCATAGTTAAATATTGAGGTTGAATGACAGCACTAATCACAAATTAATATTAATTGGAGTAGGAATAGTAAATTAATTAAGTTTAGTATCCAACACCTACCCCAAATTATTACTAACTGGAGTGGGAATAGTAAATTAATTAAGTTTAGTGTCCAACACCTACCCTAAATTAAAAGTAACTAGAGTGGGAATAGTGCATTATTTAAGTTTAGTGTCCAGCACCTACCCCAAATTAATACTAACTGGCGTGGGAATAGTTAATTATTTAAGTTTAGTGTCCAGCACCTACCCCCAATTATTATTAACTGGAGTGGGAATAGTAAATTAATTACGTTTGTTGTCCAGCAGCATGACTCATTGTCAGTGAAATTGCTTTCCCACCCCGCAGCTCCACCATCAAGTGAGGCCCTCCTGAGACCCTGCACTCTCGAGTGTTGGTGTTTGAGGCCCTCTCCACCAGCTGGTTATACCTGCGCCTCATCCCTGGTGGTCCAGTGAACCTCTGTCTCCTTCTCTCGCTCTGCTTTTCCTCTCCGTTTTCACTCTTTTTTTACTCTCATTTCAAGCTCTCCCTTCACTCTTGCCTGAGCAAACTCCCCAACGAGCCCACAGACCTGATGGAATACCTTCACTTCAAGATACTGGCTAGCCCTAACATCACACTCAGGGGAACCCTCATCTACCAACCCCCTGGACCCCGCGGACCATTCGCCAACTCCATAACGGACATCATCTCCCTGCATGCCATAGCATCCACCAACTACACCCTGCTGGGAGACTCAACTTCCACCTCGACAACCAACTGGACCCCAACACCACATCCTTCCTGGACAACCTCCACAACATTGGACTCTGCCAGATTGTGAACGAAACCACACAATAAGCAGGACACACCCTCGACCCCCTCTTCACAACAGGAAACTCCATCACTTTCAGCCACGCCACCGAGCTCCCATGGACAGACCACTGATGCGTCCACTTCACCTTCAGAACATCCACCATCCACAGACACCAGCACCTGCTCCTATGAAGAAACTGAACCAAAATCACAGATGACCAGCTCACCTCCTCACTCAGCAACTCCACTCCAACCATTGCGGAAGACGACGATCCCAACACCGCAGCCCGAACTCTGCACAGATGGACCTCCGACAGCACCAACAACATAGCCCGCTCAAGAAAACCAACAACACTCACGTCAAGAAAGCCAGATGGTTTACCGCCAAACTTCAAGAGTCCAGGCGCACATGCTGCCACCTCGAAAAGGCCTGGGGGAACTCCAAATCCACAGAGGCCCACAACGACTTCAGTGCCACCACCAACGTCCACCACCAACTCATCAGAAAAACGAGAAAAAAAGCAATTGAAGACAGAATCTCTACACACGCACACAACAGCAAATAAGTCTTCAGCATCCTCAAGGAGTTCGCCCAACCCACCAGCGAGTCTACTGACATCCCTAACTCACAAGATCTCACAAGACCTCTGTAACAAACTCAGCACCTTCTTCCACCTCAAAATCAAGAAAATATACGACAATTTACACAAAGACAACCAATACACTGAACCCTCACCAGCCACCCCGACACCCTGAAGCCAACGATTGACAACTGGACAGCCCTCACCATTGAAGACACACTGAAGACCATGAAGTCAATACACTCCGGGGCCCCCACGGACCCCTGCCCCCACCACATCTTCAACAGGGCTGGCCACACCTTTGCACCCATGCTCCGCCAGAGCATCAACTGCTCCCTGATGAACGCCTCGTTCCTCGATGACTGGCATCAAACCGAGATCAACCCCCTCCTGAAGAAGCCCTCGGCAGACCCCACCGACCTCAAGAACTACAGACCCATCTCCCTGCTTCCGTTACCAGCAAAAGTCATTGAGAAAGCCATCAACAGCCAACTCTCCACCTTCATCAAAGAGCACAACATCATCAACTCCTTCCAATCCTGCGTCAGAAAAAAACAGCACAGGCACTGCCCTCCTCGCAGCGACAGATGACATCTGCTCCCTACTGGATAGATGAGAAACAGTAGCCCTCATCCTCCTCGACCTCTGAGTGGCGTTCGACACAGTCTCTCACCACACCCTAATACGCAGACTCCACAACACAGGGATCCCAGACAAGGCCCTCGACTGGATCCACTCCTTCCTCTCTGGCAGAACGCAGCAGATCAGACTCTCCCCTTTCCTCTCGGACCCTACACCAACCACCTGTGGCGTTCCCCAGGGGTCCTCCCTCAGCCTCACGCTCCTTGGCGGCTGCATGTCTCCGCTCGCCCCCGTCGTCAGAATCTACAGACTCAACTTTATGTAATACGCTGACGACACCCAACTCATCCTTTCCTTATCCAACAAACCACAAACAGCCAGACACAACTTTCAAGAAGGTATGGGAGCCGTCGCCAAATGGATGAAAAGCAGCTGCCTACAACTCAACACCACCAAAACAGAAGTACTTAATATGGGCCCAAACCCCGATGCCTGGAATGACACCTGGTGCCCCCCGCCCTCGGAAGCCCACCCACCCCCACGGAACATGCACGCAACCTTGGAATCATCCTGGACTCCAAACTCAAAATGGACTGCCAGATCAACTCCATTGCATCCTCTTGCTTCCTCACCCTCCGCCTCATTTGAGACCATCAAATGGATCCCCCTCAAGCACAGAAAGACCGTCACCCATGCCCTCGTCACCAGCAGACTCCATTACGGCAATACACTCTACACAGGAATAAACAAAAACCTCACCCGCAAGCTACAAAACATCCAGAACGCCATCGCAAGACTGGTCCTCAACCTGCCAAGACACTGTCCCATCTCCCAGCACCTGCGCACACTCCACTGCTCCTCATCAAGACTAGAATCACCTTCAAGATTATCACCCATGCACACAAGGCCCTCCACGACACCAGACTAGCATACCTGAACAGCCGACTCAAATTCCATGCACCCGAAAGGACCCTAGGATCAGCCCAGCTCTCCTACGCCACGGTCCCCTGCACCAGAAAGACCAGATCGGGAGGCTGCTCCTTCTCCTTCCTCGTGGCCAGAGCCTGGAGCACCCTTCCGCTCCACCTCAGACAGACAACATCGCTCCCCATCTTCGCGAGAAACCTCCTTGGCGGCTGCATGGCTATACTCGCCCCCGTCGTCAGAACCTACGGACTCAACATTGTGTCATACGCAGACGACACCCAACTCATCCTCTCCTTATCCAACAAACCACACACAGCCAGACACAACTTTCAAGAAGGTATGAAAGCAGTCCCCAAATGGATGAAAAGCAGCTGCCTACAACTCAACACCAACAAAACAGAAGTACTAATCATGGGCCCAAACCCCGACGCCTGGAATGACACCTGGTGGCCCCCCGCCCTCAGAAGCCCACCCACCCTCACGGACCATACACGCAACCTTGGAATCATCCTGGACTCCAAACGCAAAATGGACTGCCAGATCAACTCCGTTGCATCCTCCTGCTTCCACACCCTCCGCCTCCTACGTAAGACCTTCAAATGGATCCCCTCAAGCACAGAAAGACCGTCATCATGCCCTCCTCACCAGCAGACTTGATTACGGCAATGCACTCTACACCGGAATAAACGAAAACCTCACCCGCAAGCTACAAAACCTCCAGAACGCCACCACAAGACTGGTCCTCACCCTGCCAAGACACTGTCCCATCTCCCAGCGCCTGCGCACACTCCACTGGCTCCCCATCAAGGCTAGAATCATCTTCAAGATTCTCACTTATGCATACAAGGCCCTCCACGACACCGGACTAGCATACCTGAACAGCCGACTCAAATTCCATGCACCCGAAAGGACCCTAGGATCAGCCCAGCTCTCCTACGCCACGGTCCCCTGCACCAGAAAGACCAGATCGGGAGGCTGCTCCTTCTCCTTCCTCGTGGCCAGAGCCTGGAGCACCCTTCCGCTCCACCTCAGACAGACAACATCGCTCCCCATCTTCGCGAGAAACCTCCTTGGCGGCTGCATGGCTATACTCGCCCCTGTCGTCAGAACCTACGGACTCAACATTGTGTCATACGCAGACGACACCCAACTCATCCTCTCCTTATCCAACAAACCACACACAGCCAGACTCAACTTTCAAGAAGGTATGAAAGCAGTCCCCAAATGGATGAAAAGCAGCTGCCTACAACTCAACACCAACAAAACAGAAGTACTAATCATGGGCCCAAACCCCGACGCCTGGAATGACACCTGGTGGCCCCCCGCCCTCAGAAGCCCACCCACCCTCACGGACCATACACGCAACCTTGGAATCATCCTGGACTCCAAACGCAAAATGGACTGCCAGATCAACTCCGTTGCATCCTCCTGCTTCCACACCCTCCGCCTCCTACGGAAGACCTTCAAATGGATCCCCTCAAGCACAGAAATACCGTCATCATGCCCTCCTCACCAGCAGACTTGATTACGGCAATGCACTCTACACCGGAATAAACGAAAACCTCACCCGCAAGCTACAAAACCTCCAGAACGCCACCACAAGACTGGTCCTCACCCTGCCAAGACACTGTCCCATCTCCCAGCGCCTGCGCACACTCCACTGGCTCCCCATCAAGGCTAGAATCATCTTCAAGATTCTCACTTATGCATACAAGGCCCTCCACGACACCGGACCAGCATACCTGGACAGCCAACTCAAATTCCATGCACCCCAAAGGACCCTAGGATCAGCCCAGCTCTCCTAAGCCATGGTCCCCTGCACCAGAAAGACCAGATCAGGAGGCTCCTCCTTCTCCTTCCTCGCGGCCAGAGCCCGGAGCGCCCTTCCGCTCCACCTCAGACAGACAACATCGCTCCCCATCTTGGTGAGAAACCTCAAAACCTGGCTCTTCGACAGACCCCCTCCTTGATGGACTGGAACCTGCCGCCCCCAGCACCTTGAGACCCTTACGGGTGAGTAGTCATGCTTAACAAACACCTGATTATTTGATTTATTGAGCACCTACCCCTAATTAATAGTAACTGGAGTGGGAATTGTACATTTATTAATTTTGTTGTGCAGCACCTACCCCAATTTAATACTACCTGGAGTAAGAATAGTAAATTAATTAGGTTTAGTGTCCAACACCTACCCCAAATTAATACTTAGGGGCCGATTCCGATCCGTGTCAGAAAGATCTCCAACCGAGCCGGATCCGGAGTGTTTTCAGACCGAGCCGGAGTCCTGCAGTCAGACCGAGCGAGTACGATGCGGTCGTATGATGTCAGACTCGGTTTGGTCGGACTACCATAGAAGTCAATGGGACCGGTCGAACAATGCGTACCTGGGCTCCCATTGACTGAATGGGTACGTCGCAGACAAGTGCGCCCCCTACAGTGGGTACGCATCGGTGCCATTTGCACCGTACATGCCTGTGGTCTCCCCCTGTGTCCGAGTCGTAGAGCTGCGGGTGACAGGGGGTCTGACACGGACCCCCAAAGGCAACATCCCAGACTTCTTTGCGAGTCGGACACTCCGGCTGTCCGACGCGTGTATCGTACTGGCTCCGTCGTAAATCGCATCCACTGCACGCCATGGTGAGCTTACGGCCGCGACATACGGAGTGGGTTGGACCCAGAAACAACTCGGTCGGTGAATATCACGTAGCTCGCATGGTACTTGCTCGCTCGTACAGCTGTACGAGTTGGCCAGAAAACACGCGTTCGGCTCATAGTTTTTCCGGCCGGATCGCGTTTGGTGCCCTTCCGACCCGGATCGGAATTGGCCCCTACGTGGAGTGGGAATAGTAAATTATTAAAGTTGAGTGTCCAGCACCTACCCCTAAATAATACTACCTGGAGTGGGAGTAGTAAATTAATTAAATTTAGTGTCCAGCACCTACCCCTAATTAATAGTAACTGGAGTGGAAATAGTAAATTAATTAAGTTTAGTGTCCAGCACCTACCCCTAATTAATAGTAACTGGAGTGGGAACAGTAAATTAATTAAGTTTGTTGTGCAGCACCTACCCCAATGTAATACTAACTGGAGTGGGAATAGTAAACTAATTAAATTTAGTGTCCAACACCTACCCCAAATGAATACTAACTGGCGTGGGAATAGTAAATTATTAAAGTTTAGTGTCCCGCACCTACCTCTAAATAATACTCCCTGGAGTGGGAATAGTAAATTAATTAAGTTTAGTATCCAGCACCTACCCCTAATTAATACTATCTGGAGTGGGAATAGTAAATTAATTAAATTTAGTGTCAAGCACTTACCCCTAAATAATACTACCTGGAGTGGGAATAGTAAATAAATTAAGTGTAGAGTCCAGCACCTACCCCTAATTAATAGTAACTGGGGTGGGAATAGTAAATTAATTAACTTTAGTGTCCAGCATCTACCCCTAATTAATAGTAACTGGAGTGGGAATAGCAAATTAATTAAGTTTGTTGTGCAGCACCTACCCCAATTTAATACTAACTGGAGTGGGAATAGTAAACTAATTAAGTTTAGTGTCCAACACCTACCCCTAAATAACACTACCTGGAGTGGGAATAGTAAAATAATTAAGTTTAGTGTCCAACGCCTACCCCAAATTAATACTAACTGGAATGAGAATAGTAAATTATTAAAGTTTAGTGTCCAGCACCTACACCTAAATAATACTAACTGGAGTGGGAATAGCACATTAATTAGGTTTAGTGTCTAACACCTACCCCAAATTAATACTAAGTGGAGTGGGAATAGTAAATTAATTAAGTTTGTTGTGCAGCACCTACCCCAATTTAATACTAACTGGAGTGGGAATAGTAAATTATTAAAGTTTAGTATCCACCACCTACCCCTAAATAACACTACCTGGAGTGGGAATAGTAAAATAATTAAGTTTAGTGTCCAACGCCTACCCCAAATTAATACTAACTGGAATGAGAATAGTAAATTATTAAAGTTTAGTGTCCAGCACCTACACCTAAATAATACTAACTGGAGTGGGAATAGCACATTAATTAGGTTTAGTGTCTAACACCTACCCCAAATTAATACTAAGTGGAGTGGGAATAGTAAATTATTAAAGTTTAGTGTCTAGCACCTACCCCTAATTAATACTACCTGGAGTGGGAATAGTAAATTAGTAAAATTTAGTGTCCAGCACCTACCTCTAATTTTTCTATTTTCAAAACCTTTATTGACAAATTTAATATAATCAAAATACACTTTTGCATCAGATCAGAGCATCGTACACAGTAGGGTATTAGCTGAATATCATAGATGTAATGACAATACCATCATACAGGAGTTTAATTCTGTAAGGCACTGCTATGGCACCATAATTAACACATTGCTAAAGGAGGTGGTGACACCACTGTAGGGGTGGAGGTAAACATGATAAGAAGGGTAAGCAGGGGAATAGAGGGAAGCAGTTACTGACCAGCACCAGCGGCCGCCTCGGGCGGAGTGCCAGTGGGGAGCGCAGGGTAGGCAGCACAGCTCAAATGAGGTCGGTAATGAAGATATGTCACTAAGGGCCCCCATATGTCAATTGGGCGAGATCTCGCTGGAAGTCTCAGAATTCAGATAGCAAGGTCTGTCATTTCCAGGCATCTTCAAGCCAGTGAGTGAACTGGGGCGCCGGTCTGTGACCCCAGCACATGGCCACCCTATGCCAAGCCACAATGAGCAGCATTGCAATCAGGCGGCAAGAAGAATCCGGGTAAAACGTAACAAAGCCCAGCACACACAACGGTGAGTCAGGCTGTACCGGTGCAGCGGTAGTCTCGGAGATGGCGGCGCCAGCCAGAAATCTGACACCTTAGGGCACAACCACGCTAGATGAGCACAATCCGCGGCAGGGGCAGCGCAACGCATGCAACTATCGTTAGGTATGATTCCCAGTTTTTGGAGCTGGTCAAGAGTGCGGTAAAGTCTATGCAAATATTTTAAATGTATAAGACGAAGCCGGTAGTTGGGTGACAGTTTCTTTGTCTCATTGCAGCAATAAAGCCAGTCAGCCTGAGCGATATCCATACCCAAATCCTCGCCCCATGCCATGCGTGCCCGATCCATGGAGATGGACGATAACGTGAGGGCATATCATTTGGTGACTATTTTACGAAGAGGGGGATGTATATATAAAGTCAAGAGCAGGCATCAAAGGTGGAGGCTGGGGGAACATTGGATGTAACTCCCTACATATAGCTCGCAACTGATAAAAGAGTAAAGTGTCCAACGGACCAGAAGAGGTAGGAAGAGAGTAGAATGTGTCACTGGGATAAAGATCTGCCAGTGTCGTCAGACCCAAGTGGGAGGCATGTTTAGACATACCGGTTGGTTGGAGAGGGGGAAAAGCAGGAAACCCTACAATCGGCCTGGCGTTAGCCAATAACATCGGGGCATTGGAAAGTTGGCGGAGTCCGGACCAGGCCCAGCACAGCGTCTCGACTGTGTCCACCTCAGCACACGTGCGACTCGCCGGGGCAAAGATGGCAGTAGTCGGTGGCCAGGGAGATGCAACGTCAGCCTCCACCCCCAGGTGTGGTTGATAAGGAGAGGGGTGAATACAGAAATGTAGAAAGCTGGCCTGGGCACTTAAGGCATAAAGCTTAAAATTAGGAATGCCCATACCTCATACCGACATGGGGAGAGTGAGGATATCGTATGCAATCCTGGGATGTTTGCCAGCCCAGACAAGAGAGATGATCAAGGAGCGAATTTGATGAAAGAAATGGGCCGTGAGGAGAATGGGGATATTTTAAAAAATGTAATGGAATTTCGGGAGGACCACCATCTTGGCAATGGCTATGAGGCCAGCACGGGAAGGTGGTAGCCAGTTCCAATGCAGTATTTTAGACTTACTCGAGCAGTCTACTGCATGGCCAAAGTGGGCCCTCCAGAGGTCGTCCAAGTCCCTACTCAACCAGATACCTAGGTAGTGGGTGGGGCCAGAGGCCCAAATGAAGGGAAAATCGCATGAATAGTTTGGTGGCATCCATAAGAGGGAACAACACTGACTTGCTCCAGTTAACCTGTATGCCGGACAATCCACCGAATTGTATTATCTCACGCACAAGAGGACTGAGATTGTCTTGGGGTGGCAAACATACAATGTAATGTCGTCAGCATACATGGGGACCAGGTGGGAGCGGGCCGAAAAACCTATACCCCTCTGAGTATGGTGTTGCCCGAGTCTGGCCACTAGAAGCTCCATTGCAATGGCGAAGAGCATAGGTGTGGAGAAGTGTGGCTCAGATTAGAGCGGTAGACCCTGAGGCAGAGGCCTGGCCCGGGACCAGGGTTCAATCCCCATCGCGGCAGGGTCTTGGGCTCAATGTCCTCGGACCCGATAATTCTCGCCTCGGTGCCTACTCTAATCATGGGTTCCACTCTGCAACTCTGGGCAATAGTTTGCTTAATCTCCACACCAGCCCTAACAACGCTAGGATGCCTGGCTTCACCTTGGGGGTGCCCAGGAGTGGACACCTCACAGGAACGGGCCAGGAAGGGTTCCACAGCGGTATTCTTACAGCGCTTAGAGACCCCTGGGTGATAGGCACTATACAAGTGCAAATTACATTTACATTTACATTTACAGGTGATTGTGGGCATCCCTGCCGAGTGCTGCGTTCAATCAAAATAGGATCCGATACCTTCCCGTTGATTCGAAGATGAGCAGAGGGGTGAGTGTTGAGAAAAAATATCTTAGTATGAACATATTTTTAAATCCAAGGCGTGGTAGAAGAAAAAATAGAAAGGGCCATTCAAGCGTATCGAACGCCTTGGTGGCGTCCAGTAGAGTGGCCACAGCGGGGAGTTTGGGGTTGATTTGATGAAGAACCGAAAAAATAGTCCTAAGGTTATGCGAGGTGGCCCGGCCAGGGATGAAACCAGACTGGTCAGAGAGAGCAATGAGGGGCATGAGGGGGAGGAGGCGGGGGGCCAATCATTTTGCAATTTTTTTTGTCAATATTAATGAGGAAGAGGGGGCGGTAGGAATCGTGGCAGTCAGCAAGTTTGTCCGGCTTGAGTAGTAGTGTGTCCGTGTCTGCCCCTGCTGCTGTCTGCCCCTGCTGGTGTGCCCCGGTACCTGTCTCTGCTGTTTGTTCTTTTTATTTTATTGCTGATTGTTGCTTTGTTTTTAACTCGCCCGCTGTGCCCCCCGCTCCCCACTTCCCGCCGCTGCTCCCTTGCGGCCCGCCCCCTTTTGCCTTCTGTGCCCCGTGCCAGTCGCCCATTGGCCACCCCGCTCCCGCCTCCCAGCTGCTCCTCCCTCCCACTTCGCCTCTTATGGATGGCGCCACGCGGAAGCGCAGCGGGCGCACCGCTGGCAAGCCCGTCTGTGCCCGTCCGCATCTGGACCGCGCCCAGAACCAGCCGTTGCCAGGGCACCCGACTGAGGTACGACACCGCCACCCTCACCGCACTCAACACAGGACAAACTGCCACCTGCCACCAAGCCACCCCGAAACGCACCCACGGACCCTTCACCTGCCAAGCATGCAAATTCTCCTGCCTCCGAACCTGCACCCCGCCCACCGAACACAGCAACGACAACAACAACCACCTCAAGTGCATCCTGCTCAACACCCGCTCCGTCCACAAACACGCCGTCGAACTCTGGGAACTCCTTGATACAACAGCACCAGACGTCGCCTTCCTCACGGAAACCTGGATGAACGCCTCCTCGGCCCTGACATCGCCATAGCCATCCCGGACAGCTACAAAATCACCCGGAAGGACCGCATCAACAAAACTGGAGGAGCAATCGCCATCATCTACAGGAACACCATCAGCATCACGACCAACGCCGAAGACACACTCACCGCCGCCGAACACCTACACTTCCAAATCCACACCGACCCCCAGACCACCCTCAGAGGAACGCTCATCTACAGACCCCCGGGCCCACGGACACAATTTAGCGAAACCATCACCGACTTCATCTGCCCGCACGCCCTAGCCTCACCAGAGTACATCCTCCTAGGGGACCTGAACTTCCACCTGGAGAAAAACAACTCCACCACCCTGCTCGACAACCTCGCTGACCTCGGACTCAAGCAACTGGTGAACACCCCCACCCACTACGCCGGCCACACGCTCGACCCCATCTTCTCTGCCAGCAGCCACATTGCCTTCAGCCACTCCACCGGACTACACTGGACCGACCACAGCTGCATCCATTTCACCTTCAAGAAGACCACATCCCACCACCACACGCTACAGATCCCCCGCAGATGCTGGAGCAAAGTCACCACAGATCAGCTGACCACATCGCTGAGCCAGAACCCACCTGCCGACACCCCTGACACCAACGACGCAGCAGACAATCTCGCACAGTGGATCATCAACTGCGCCGACGACCTCGCTCCACTGAAGAAACCCCCAGGCAAGACTAGCAACAGAAAAACCTCATGGTTCACAGATGCCCTCAAAATCGCTAAGAAAGCTTGCCGAACCCTCAAAAAAGCTTGGCGCCACGAACGGACTTCAGAAAACATGACAGCCCTCAAGAGCGCCACCCGCGAATACCACCAGATGATCCGCACCACCAAAAGGACATCGTTCAAAGAGCGGCTTGACAACAACTTCCACAACAGCAAGGAACTCTTCAGCATCGTCAAAGAGGTCTCCAACCCCAGCACCAGCAACAACGACATAACACCTTCGCAAGACCTCTGCGATTCCCTCGCCGCATTCTTCCACCGCAAGATCGCAGATATACACGAGAGCTTCGGACCCCAGACTCCGCCTCCCGCCACCAAACCAACGACCCCCACCACCAGCCTCAGCGCATGGACGCCCATCAGCACTGGAGACACCACCCGCGTCATGAACACCATCCACTCCGGCTCCCCCTCCGACCCATGCCCTCATCATATCTTCAACAAAGCAGACACCATCATTGCACCCCACCTCCAGAACATCATTAACAGCTCCTTCACGTCAGCCACCTTCCCTGGAAGCTGGAAACATGCAGAAATCAACGCCCTCCTGAAGAAACCAACAGCGGACCCCAAAGACCTCAAGAAATTTTGCCCCATCTCTCTTCTTCCCTTCCCGGCTAAAGTCATTGAGAAGACCGTCAATAAACAGCTGACTACATTCCTCGAAGCAAACAACTCGCTCGACCCATCCCAGTCGGATTCCGAGCCAACCACAGCACCGAGACCGCCCTCATCGCAGCCACCGATGACATCAGGACCTTGATGGACAACGGAGAGACAGCCGCCCTCATCCTCCTGGACCTCTCGGCAGCCTTTGATACCGTCTGCCACCGCACCCTAATAACCCACCTCTACAACTCTGGGATCTAAGGAAAGGCCCTGGACTGGATCACATCGTTCCTCTTCGACAGAACCCAGAGAGTCCGCCTCCCTCCCTTCCGCTCCGAGGCCACCAAGATCATCTGCGGCATACCCCAGGGCTCCTCACTCAGTCCGACCCTCTTCAATATCTACATGAGCCCCCTCGCCTCCATCGCACGCAAACACAACATCAACATCATCTCCTACGCCGACGACACCCAACTGATACTCTCCCTCACCAAAGACCCTCTCACCGCCAAAGCCAACTTCCAGGACGAAATGAAAGATGTTGCAGAATGGATGAAGAACAGCCGTCTGAAGCTCAACTTGGACAAGACGGAGGTCCTCATCCTCGGACAATCCCCATCCACCTGGGACGACTCCTGGTGGCCCACGACGCTGGGCACCACACTGACACCCACGGACCACGCTCGCAACCTGGGATTCCTCCTGGACTCCTCCCTCACGATGACCAAGCAAGTCAACGCAGTCTCGTCCTCATGCTTCAACACCTTGTGCATGCTCCGTAAGATCTTCCGATGGATCCCCACCGAAACCAGAAAGACGGTCACCCAGGCCCTCGTCACAAGCCGACTGGACTACGGAAACGCCCTCTACGCAGGAATCACAGCCAAACTTCAAAAACGGCTTCAGGGCATACAGAACGCCTCCGCACGGCTCATCCTCGACATCCCTCACCGCAACCACATATCCGCCCACCTGAGAAACCTGCACTGGCTCCCCGTCAGCAAGAGGTTCATGTTCAGGCTGCTCACCCACGCACACAAAGCACTCCACAACATGGGCCCCGAATACCTCAACAACCGCCTCTCATCCAACACCCCCACCCACCAGCTCCGCTCCACCAGCCTGGCCCTCGCCACCGTCCCACGGATTCGCAGAGCCACCACCGGAGGAAGATTGTTCTCCTACCTGGCAGCCAAGACATGGAACTCCCTCCCCGCACACCTACGACTGACCCAGGACCATCTCACCTTCAGGAGACACCTCAAGACCTGGCTATTCGAGCAGTAGCGGCACCCCCCCATCAGCGCCTTGATACCCTCATGGGTGAGTAGCGCGCTCTACAAATGTAGTGATTGATTGATAGCGTTATCATCGCTTCGTGGAGGGACTGCGGGAAGAGGCCATTGTCGAAATAATCGTTGTACATGGCAGCCAGATGTGGTTCCAAGACGGATGCGAAAGTCTTATAGAAAGAGGCTGGAAGACCATCCAGACCGGGGGCCTTATCACTAGGTAAGCTGTTTATGGCAGCAAGTATCTATTCCTTGGTGAAGGGCTTGTCTAAGAATTTCTGATGTTAATCCTCCAACCAGACCAATGCAATGGTTTCAAAATATTGTTCAAAGGCCCCACGCGAGGGGGGGCTGGTGGTGTAAAGTTGCGAGTAATTGTCCGTAAAACAAGCCATGATTTCCTCAGGAGAAGTGGTTCTAGTGGGGCCACCATCTTGGAGAGCCATAACATACGACACAGCATGGGGGCGTAGAAGGTTGGCCAGGGTCTTTCCAGGCCTATCGCCTTCCCAAAGTGACAGTCTTGGGCCTCTCTGCCCAGGAAGGCAAGTTCTCTGTTGGCCTCTTCAGTAAAATTCAGCATGCTTTACCCATAAGAGCGCGATGGTCTCGGCCTGGGGTGGGCCGCATGAGCGGCATCCAGAGCCTTAATTTCAGTTTCCAGCTTGTCCAATGTGGTATGGATGGAACGAAGGGCACCGGCTTGTTTGGAGATGCACTCACCCCGTAGTACTGTTTTAAAGCCTTCCCACAGGGTAGAAGCAGAATCCACCGAACCAACATTTAAATCAAAATAGTTGGTGATCGCTGTTTGGATCTTGTCGCAAAAGACGGTATCGCGAAGTGCATTCGGAGGGAGGCGCCATGTGAAAGCTCGCTGTGGGGAGTGAGGGAGATGAAGACAAATTTGAACCGGCGCATGATCCGAGAAGGAGCATGCTATATGAGTAGCAGAGGTAAGCCAAGTGAGAACAACCGGTGAGGTGATCCATAAATCAATGCGTGACCAGGAGCCCTGAGCACCAGTGACGGAATTGCCCTCACGGGCATCGGGCCACACATGACGCCAGGCATCGTATAACTAGTTGTCTGTAAGAATGGATTGAAGTAAAGTGGTAGCGCGAGGATGGGAAGAATGGGGGCCAGAGCGGTCCAAGGCCACCGAAAGGGTGACATTGAAATCTCCCCCTCTAAAGAAGGGCTGCCGTGCCCAGGGAAGAGATGAGGTGCCTTATATGAGTAAAAAGGTTGGGATTATCCGAGTTAGGGCCGTACACTGCAGCAATTGTCATGGGTTGGGACAACAAGGAGCCATGTAGAATCACGTATCGTCTGTCAGGATCCGTAAGTACCTGAATAGTATGCCAGGGAAGAACCCTACGTATCAGAATGGACACCCCCCTTGCGTAAGAGGAATAATACGAGGAATGTGATTCACCCCAATAGCACGATTGAAGTCTGGTGGAGATCTCAGGCAGCAGGTGGGTCTCCTGCAAGAGACAAATGTGTACCTTGTGTCAGTGAAGGTGAGGGTGGATGAGCCTGTCTTTTCGGTGATCGGTAAGACCACGGATGTTCCAGGTCCAACAAATGGTGTCAGTCATGTTGTACTGTACCTAGGTGAAATAGGGCGCAGAGCAAAAGGGCAGACATCGGACTTCGTCCATGAAACACAGATGCCTGCAGATGCCTGACGATCAACCAGTAGACCGGAGACTAAGAGCCACGGGAATCTGACGATCATCCAAGGCTCTCCAGCGGTCTTGGGCCGCCCATATTTCTGCGCATTGCGTGTTTACCTCATTTTCCTCAAGCCGTGGCCCGTCACCCGTTTGCTCTTAGCCACGTCTCTAATCCTTTGAACTATCATTGAGGTGGACACTGATCTGTTACTCGCCCAGACTCCATTTCCAGTTTATTTGTTGAACTGCATTCACATCCCTTATCTAGAAGATACTGCTTCTGCCATGCGTTCCATTAATTTGCAGAGCCTCTACTCGTCAGAGCGATTCTTTTGGTTTCAGCCTACTGCGTCTTGACCAGTAATTGTGTCTTTTATGTATTTGTCTTAAGGTACACCCCACATTAGCCTCTACAGAGAAATCCACCCTGAGGAAGGTGAGACCTGTAATAGGTCATACACCGAAACGCACGTCAGTACCGTTACAAAGAAACTCTTGGTGGACCACATATATATAAATACAAATTGTGTTGTTTTTCTCTATTTCATTTTGTTGGATTCTATAACATCTATTGAAGTAATCCTAGAGACATCCTGAAAAATCGATCTTTAAGACATTTTGACAAGTTGATATATATGCAGGATATTTATTGTTATTTATGATTGTTCCTTATTATTGTGGTTCCCTCCTTCTTTCAAAACAGTTTTAATTTTTTTTGGTATAGTAGGATCCTTGAGGATCAGGACGAATGAGAATGATTGTGTGATGAGTTTGTTGTTTTGAATGGTTGAATGATTGACTTGTGGGGATGTTTACCTTTTTCTGTTACATTGTGATTATATATTGATGAAAACCAATGATTGATTTCTAAATACATTTTGACTATTGTGAACTTATGAACACTTTTTATCTTTGTTCTTAGGCCAGTTTTTGAAGGGGAGATTTAATTGTTGGCGACTCCATAGCGCCTTTCTGATTGAATACGGGTGGAGACTTTTTCTGTAACTTCAGACATCGGATAAGGCCAGTTGGTGTGCTGTAACATTAAGGTTCTAACCGAAAGGAGAGCAGGATGATCGCCCTTAGCAGATAGTTGGGCTAGTTGAAAGCCTGCCACACAAGACAGCCCAGGCATAGCGGAGACCTCCAATGCGCAAATATCAGAAGAGGAAAAAAAGGGGAGAAGCAGTGCCCATCGAACAGAGGAGTATGTTGTGCACAATCTTGCTGCAAAAAACATTAGTTGCAATAAAGTGATGCAGTCTGATTGCAAAAGACAGATTAAGACAAAACAACAACACCCTAAACCCCATAAAACGCAGGGCAAACCCGTAGAACCTCCCACCCCGACCCCACCCGTTCCACCGAACCTTCAGCGATATAGAATCCAGAACCTGCCAGAATAAATGCAGACAAAGTGCAGGCAACTGTATTAAAAGAATCCCCCCGCCCAACCCAACCCCCCACATTTGCAACCCTAAAAACATTATCAGAAAACCCGCCACCCGCACACCCACTCCAACCCCCCAATCTGGCTGACATACCTCCCCGACCCACCCAAGGGACCCACAACTGGGAAGAAGGAAAACAACAACAAGAAAGGGACTCATCCCGTGAGGGCATGGCAGGGCTCAGCGTACACCCCCGCAATAAAGCAGGGTGGCCAAGCTGTTGAGACAGCAAATAGGAGTTCACCAATGAGTCAAAACAATTCAGTCATTGTCACTGAGGTTGTCGGATGTAGCAGACTGGGAGCTGGAGGGTGACTGGCGTGAAGATTTATCAAGTTTCTTAGCAAATGCAAGTGCATCCCTCAGGTCAGGAAACATGAGTGTCTTGGTACCCTGCCGGACTCTCAGCTTTGCGGGGTAGGCCAATGAGTAAGCAACATCATGTTTTTAAAGGATCCGCTTTGCTGGGAGGAATTTGCCTCGAGTGGCCTGAACTGCCAGAGTATAGTCCAGAAAGAATGAGAGCGAGTTTCCTTGATGGTTGATTTCCCCCCTGTCACGTGTTGCACGAAGGATCGCGTCTTGATCTCTGGTTTAATATTTTAGCAATAATGGGGCAAGGAGGGAGACCCGGACCAGGGCGGGGACCAAGAGAGCGGTGGGCGCGTTCTACAATGAAGACTGAGGAAAGAATGTCCCCAAATAGCTCCCGGACCAGTTGTTCCACGAAATCTTCCATACAAGAGATATTGGTTAATTCTGTCACGCCCGTAATGCGGAGGTTGCTCCGGTAGGAGCGTGCCTCCAAATCCTCATTCTTATTACGAATAACGTCCAGTATTTTATCCATCTGGAGCGTCTTCTGACGATCCGAAGTGGCAGTGTCCTCAATGTCCGAGTTCTGGGACTCCGCGTGAAGTAGGCGATTGTCATGAGAGTCCACCCGGGCCTTAACCAAGTCCAAACGTGCAGAGAGTTGGTCGAGTTGAGCCGCGATGCCGGTTACCATTGATTTAACATCTAGCATGATCGCCTTCAGGTCGTCGTCACGTGCTGGAGTCATCCCCGTCTGGCCCTGCACCGTCCTGGTGAGTCGATCTACGCTGGTCAAAGGCAAGATTGGGCTGTTTAGGGTCAGTCCTCCCCATGACGAACGGTCACCGGCAAAATGTGCCTTCAAGGCGCAAAGAGGCTGAACTGAGGTCAGGAGGGGCAGCAGCGCAGGGGGCAGAGGGCTGGACACCACCTCTCAGATAGGGCAGTCTGAGTAGAAGAGCTGGCAGAGAACCAAGCGCAGAGCAGCAGCAGCGGCCAGTCGCAACCCGCAGTGGGCACAGGAGGGCGCCAAAGGGCAGCGGTGAGAGGCACCGGTACCTATGGATCACAAAACTACTGCAGCGTGGCACCACAGGGGCGAATCCCCAGCATGTGGTGGGCTGTCCAGAGAGCACACTGCGATACAGACTGCTGGCGTCAGGCAGGCTTCAGGTCCAGAGAGGCACCGTATGATGTGATGGGAGAGGCACAACACGCAACTTAAAGGAGCAGCCCAAAGCAGGGCAAGTCCAGGTTGGGGGGTGGCACCAGGCACCTGAAGCAGGAGGCGATGCAGTGGATGCAGGGCCTCGTTCGAAGAGATGCAGCAGGGAGAGGGTGCAGGTCCAGGGCGTCATGCCAGATTACCTCGCCTTCTGTGGAGCAGCAAATGTGGAATAGGGTGCCATCAGCCCAATGTGTGCAATAATCACTGCAGAGGCCCAGGACCAGCACTGCAGGGGAGACGGACAGGCGGCTGTTCCCAAGTGTCGAGGAGCGACCAGGGCAGGGTGCGTCAGGCTGTGAAAGCAGGCAGTCGGAGCACGGTCACTCGCCAGCCGCCCACACAGGTCACCAGGAAGCAACCAGCAGCAGGCGCCAAGCTGGGGGAACCGCAGTGGGGAGACGCTGGGGGTCCTCCGCACCCGCTACTAGGTCTGTGCTCCTGCAGCCGCAGGAGAGGGCCCAGCCGGGAATCAAGGTGGAGTTGGTATTGCGGCAGGCCCGGGCCGGGCCGTACAGCTCACGGACCCCCAACCCCGCCGCGAGCAGCCCCAGCAACAGCCGCACTCGCCGGAGCAGGAAGTGGAGAGACCCTCGGTGCCCTCCGGGTAACACAGACCTCTCATGCGGCAATCAGGAAAACAGGCAGTGGAGGGCCAGGCCAGGTCCAACGTGAGGTGCAGACCCTGCGAAGCAGGCGGGCCGCAGATCTCCATCCACACAAGCCGTCCGGGAGTCAAAACTGCACCAAACGACTCCCAGGGAACTGCTGCTTCTGGATAGGCAGGTGAGTGGCCGCAGTAGTGCTGTCTGCTTACGGATGATGTTGGATTGTTAGCTTGGCCAGCAGAGCCCACTTAGGGCCTGATTCTGATGCTGGTTGGAAAGCTTCCCGACTGAATCCATTTGGAAATGGTTTCCGACCCACTCTGATTGGGAGAGTATGACTGATGGAGTACGATGCATCCGGATGCTTCCAGATACGATTTGGTTGGACTCCCATTGACTTCAATGGCAGCATATATTCCTAACCGCATCATAATTGGGCCCTGGGACGGGAAGTCACGTTCCCGATCCGATTTGGAAGGAGCAAATGCCATTAGCAGGCCTTTCTAACCGCATCAGAATTAGGCCCTAGGTGGGAATGCTTTTCTAACCGCATCAGAATCAGGCCCTAAGAGTGCGGCCATCTTGCAGCCGGCCAAGCCATGCCCCCCCGCACCTACCTCTAATTAATGGTGGGAATACTAAATTATTAAAGTTTAGTGTCCAGCACCTACCCCTAAATAATACGACCTGGAGTGGGAAAAGTAAATTAATTAAGTTTAGCCTCCAACACCTACCCCAAATTAATACTAACTGGAGTGGGAATAGTAAATTAATTAAGTTTAGTCTCCAACACCTACCCCAAATTAATACTAACTGGAGTGGGAATAGTAAATTATTAAAGTTTAGTGTCCAGCACCTAGCCCTAAATAATACTACCTGTAGTGGGAAAAGTAAATTAATTAAATATAGTGTCCAGCACCTAACTTTAATTAATACTACCTGGAGTGGGAATAGTAAATTAATTAAATTTAGTGTCCAGCACCTACCTCTAATTAATAGTAACTGGAGTGGGAATAGTAAATTAATTAATTGCGTGGTCAAGCACCTATTCCAATTTAATACTAACTGGAGTGGGAATAGTAAATTATTACGTTTAGTGTCCAGCACCTACCCTTATTTAATACTAATTGGAGTGGGAATAGCAAATATATCTAAAAAAATATTATAGTAAAGTAGTATAAAAATATAAGTATAAGACAGTTGTGAAGGAAAAAACATAACATTTAATATATATTTAATTAAAACATATTTTACACAGTATACTTAATAAAAATAAGCTGTAACAATGTAATATGTAACATTGAATATAATATTAATGAAATGATAGACAATAAATTAGACATTTATATTTTTTAATGAAGTTTATTTATTGTAAAATATTTTAAATGAAAAAGAAAATCTCTTTTATTAAAAATATGTAAAATAAACCAATACATAATAATAGGAAATTATATTTATTTTACAAAAACACCTGAATAATACTAACTGGAGTGGGAATTGTAAATTAATTAGGTTTAGTGTCCAACGGCCACACGCATCAAACGATTTTGGAGTCGCAAACGGTGCGAATCGGTAAATTCGGCCGTTTCCGATTCCAAAATCAGTTTTTGGTATGCATGAAACAATTATTCTGAACCCGCAATTTTTTGCATTTCCTAAAAATGCGATTGCATTTAAGGAATCGCATTTGTGCGATTCCTTAAATGCAATGCATGATTGTTTTCAAAATTGCGAATTCTGAAATAGGAGGTGCAAAGTAACACGAGGTTGACCCTCGTGTTAATTTGCGAAAACTTTCAAAAATGCTCAAATAAGCATTTTTGAAAGTGTCATGTTACACACATACATGTCCTTTGGACATGTGTGTGTGAAACTTGCACTTAAAAAAACATTTCAAGGGTGCCGAGGGGGGTCCTTTGGACCCCCTCAGCACCCTTGAAATGCATCAAAAAAATGGGATTCGCAAAATAAAAAAGTGCAAAAAGGCATTGATTCCTATAGGCCTCTAGGCCCATAGGAATCAATGTGATGCCATTCCTTAATTGCGATTCGCAATTAAGGAATCGCAAATACCGAAAATTAAGAAATCCCCAAAAATTTTATCATTTGTTGATGCATAGGATTTTGCAATTCCTAAATTGCGATTCCTTAATTTTCGCAATTTAGGAAATGCAAAATCCTACAATGATGCATGTGGCCGTATGGCCCTAAGGGCCTGATTCTGATGCTGTTAGGAAAGCATACCCATCTAGGCCCTGATTCTGATGCAGTTAGGAAGGCCTCCTACTGGCATTTGCTCCTTCCAAATCGGATAGGGAACATGTCCTTCAGACAAAGGGCCCAATTATGATGAGGTTAGGAACATATGCTCCCATTGAAGTCAATGGGAGTCCAACCAAATCGTATCTAAAAGCATCTGGATGCATCGTACTCCTTCGGTCGGACTCTCCCGATCCGAGTGGGTCGGAAACCATTTCCAAACCGATTCGGTCGGGAAGCTTTCCAACCCACATCAGAATAAGGCCCTAAGCCTTTAATAATATTTATTATTATAATTTTACAATGCCCCAAAAAATATAATACATTTATTTTAAATAAACATGATAGTAATCGGTATATCACGTTATAACATTTTTTAATTTAAATTGCATTTATTTTATATGTTTAAAGCTGCCATATTTGTTTAGGGCTTGTATTTTGTAACCGCTCGAGGTTGTTTTGGGTTATTTCGAAGGGGAGAAGGTCGCAGTTGGGAGCTATTTCACGTCGAGCAAGGTAAAAATACTTTTCTTTATTTAAACTACATTTTAAATTAAATTTAAAGATAGTTAAGTTGTAGTTAGTGAGTGTACAGTTAGGTTTTTGAAGTTGTGGCTTTTTTTATGCGTTAGTTAGGTTTCCACGATTTATGTATCATTTGTTTTTGAGGCCTAGTTTAGAAAATGTAAAGTATGGTAGGATATGTCTTATTATCCTGTGTATGATGTTTGTAATACTGTTATATTGTATATTATGTGTATATTTGTGTGGGTGGGAATGTTTGTGTTTTTTTTTTACAGGTTTTATCTGAAAGAAGTTGCGGTTGCCGAAATATTGTTTTTTTTTAATTAAGGGAGTGTACATTAGTTTTAGTAACTAATAATTATTTAACACTTCCTTAATTTTTCGGGTGTTCATGGAGTGTTTCTTTTTTTTTAAACACTTTTCCGTTTTTTTTAATGGTTTCTGGATTGTGGATTTAAGTACCAAGGATTACTTTTTGGTACAGTTGGATTTTTTGGGGGAAACATTTTAATCTATTTGGATTATGAGCTACCTGGATTATTTTAGAAGATGTGGGATTATCTGTCTACAGCTACAGAAACAGTAAGTTATTTTAATTGTTTTTATTGTGGGAGGGAAATAATATCCAATTGATTGTTGTTGTTTATTATTTTAAATATCTAGATAATGTGTCAATAAATATATTTATTTATTAATAAAAAATATAATAGACACATTAATTAGTATTTTGAAAAAAGAAAATTGCTTTGTATGCATTTTAATATATTAAACAGGAAAGTATTATACATTTTACACTGCTTCGAGAGTTGAGAGTAGGCTTTTGGCAATTATTGCTAAGTATTCTAGACTGGTTGTTGTAGGGTATAGTTTGACTTGTTGTTGAAGGTATTCAAACATTTGCTTAGTTTGTTTGATAGTTTAGGCCTGATTTGTGTGATAGATTGCTCCATTCTTAGCTGTTGGTAGCTCTGTTCTTTTTGGAGAGAGAGTAGGAGTTTGTGTAGAGTATGTGTACCTTGTCCTGTTGATGCTTGGAAGGCATTATGTCATCCTTCAACAGCATTGTTGGTTTTCGCCTCTTGGTTTTGTTTGCTAAGGTAGACATTCCCCCGTGGAATTGGGTATTTGGTTGTCTCCTATGGTCTGATCTATGGAGTCTTCCCACCCAGGAATCTTCAAAATAGTCTAGGAGGAGAATGAATTTTTGTTTGTGTTGCTGGTAGTAAGGACCTTCTAGTAAAAGGATGTAATGTTCGGCCACGTCAGTTACTGGGCAATAGGCCAGTGCAATACGTTTTTTTATTTGTTATGCAAATGAAATGTTTGTCGTATACTCTACACTTAGGGCCCGATTCCAATATGGTTAGGAAAGCATTCCTCCTAGGGCCCGATTACGATGCGGTTAGGAAAGCCTCCTAATGGCATTTGCTCCTTCCGAATCGGATCGGGAACATGTCTTCCCGGCCGAGGGCCAGATTACGATTCGGTTAGGAACATAGGGCCAGATTCATCAAACAAAAATCCGCTCGCAAAGGGCCAGATTCTGAGAATCTGGCCCTTTGCGAGCGGTATTTTTGAATTTGGGATGCATCATCCCAAATGCAAAAATCGCTAATTAAGAATTGGCTAAATCGCTATTCTTTGCATTTAAGAAATCTCAAATTGAGATTCCTTAAATGCAATGCATTAAAGTTTAAAAAATAACGATTTCGCTAATAGGGCTCGCAAATTACCATGAAGTTGAACTTCATGGTAATTTGCAAAAACTTTGAAAATGCACTAAAGTGCATTTTTCAAAGTTTCATGTTGCGCACACACATGCCCTAAGGGCATGTGTGTGCGCAACATATGTGCACACATCAATTTCAGGGGTGCAACAGGGTGTCCTTTGGACACCCCTGCACCCTTGAAATCGCAATCTCAATTTGCGAATCGCTAATTGTGATTAGCAAATTGAGATTGTTTTCCCATTCATTCCTATGGGCCTCTAGGCCCATAAGAATGAATGGGGAGATATTCCTTAATTGCGACTCACAATTTGCGAGTCGCAATTAAGGAATTATTAGAAATCGCAATTTTTTTTGTGATTTCTCGATGCATAGCATTTTGCTATTCCTTAATAGAGAATCGGTATTTTTCGCTATTAAGGAATAGCAAAATGTGTTCTTGATGAATCTGGGGATAGACTCCCATAGAAGTCAATGGGAGTCCAACCAAATCGTATCTGGAAGCATCCGGGTGCATCATATTCGGGAGGTCGGACTCTCCCGATCCGAGGTGGTCGGAAACCATTTCCAAACCGATTCGACGGGGAAGATGTCCTAACCATATCAGAAACGGGCCAGACATGCGGCAGCGAACGCCACCCTGGCGGTCGCATTCCGCATGTTTGACATTGCGGGAGGTGCTGCTGTAAGTACCCCCTAAGTGAGTGCCCCACACCCCCGGGGACCTGCAACGGGCCCCCAAAGCACATCCCCACACACCTTTCAGCATGGAAAGGGCTTTAAAAGCCAGCATCCTGATATGGATGGCTGTGCCTGCTAGACAGCCCCACCATATTGAGGGCCGAGTCCGGCTGGCAATCGGAACGATTGCCTACTGGCGGAAAAGCGGCAGACGCACTTTGCTCCCACCACGATACCCCCACCATTATAATATGGAGGGGGGTAAATCAGGTCACGATGGTGGGCGTATCGGCGGAGGCGATCCGCCTGCCATCGTAATCAGCCCCTTAGTGTTGAATTCTGAAGGTATCTCCATAGACACTGATTGAAATATTAGTAACATTCCTGAATTGATGTGTGTGGGTAGGATTTTAGAATTGCAGTTATCATAGCCTGATCAAAATCTATAATTATTTTCTGCGAAAAATAATTATTTGTTTCTTGTTTAATTTTAGTTAGTATTTCCATATATGTGGAATTTTGTTTAATGGGTAGCAAGGCGTAGATAAAGGGGATGTTGATGTTCTGATGTAGGCCATGGATAGTGTATAATTTATATTATGGTTTGGGACAGATTTTAAAAGTCCCGTTCATCATCCATGTTGTAGTAGCTTTTTTGTCCGAGCTGTAGTTCTTTTTAATGAAGAAATAGAGGGCATTTGCCCAGTAGCATGTCTGGGTACTCTAGGCAGCAGCTCTTTCAGTAATGTTTTCAAGGGCAGTCCTAACATCTATTTTAGTAACATTTGGAGGGTGGTTATGCTCCTTTGTATACAAAACAGTTGTTTCTCTAGTTGTTGCCCGACCATAACATTTATTTGAATAGTACTTGCTACATTTCCAATTGATTTTTAGTCCACTTTGCTTTTCCTGGGTATTGACACACACCATGTAACATAGCAAACATTTGCCTTTTTGGGTTGTTATAAATTGGGTGCCTTCTGTCATTGGGATGTGGTAAATTCGATGATAAATGTATATCAACATTATTAAAAATAATATTAAACATGTTTATGTTTTAATAAATACAATGTTTTTATAAATATACTTACAATGTTGGTTTTCAGATGTGTTCAAATGCAATTTGCGATCCCTTAAATGCAATGCATGTACCCCTTTGAAATAGCGAATCTGCTATTTGGGGCCTCAAAATACAGAGAAATTACTCTGGTCTGTATTTTGCAAAAACCTTGAAAAATGCACTAAAGTGTGTTTTTCATGGTTTCAGGTTACACACACACATGCCATTTGGACATTTGTGTGCGCAACATGGGTGCACATCACAATTTCAGGGGTGCAACAGGGTGTCATTTTGACACCTTTGCACCCTTAAAATTGCATGCGCAATTTGCAAGTACCTCACACACCACATCAGCCAATCATTTGCAGCAATTGAGTACCATGTCATCTGTTATTTTTACAAGTGCTTTTGGCGATGCAGCAGGCAGTCTCATTGCTCTCCCCATCAAAATTTCATCAAGGGATAAACCTATCTTCCTGTCAGGTGTACTTTGAAGACTCATCAACACCAAAAGCAAAATAATCAGTCCAGTTCAGTGGAGTGGATGCACAGAGTTTTGCCAATTGAGACTTTATGGTTCTGTTTAACTGCTCCACTATCCCAGAAGCTTGAAGTCGATAGCTACAATGCGACTTTTGTTCCACTTGTGATGCTGCACACAACATCTTGAGGATCTCATTTTTAAAATGAGTCCCTCGATCTAATTCCAGTGAAACCGGCCTTCCGTAATGAGGTACCAGTTCACTCAACAGCAATTTATCAACAGTGAGACTGTCATTCCTCCATGTTGGGCAGCCTTCCACCCACTGGGAGAAAATAAACAATATAACCAGGCAATATCACAGCCTATTATAAAAAGGCATCTCGATAAAATCAATTTGCATTCCGCTGAAAGGATCATCCGATCTCCCTGTGAGACTCAGTGTAACTGGTGTTCGTTTCCCTACATTTATCTGTTGGCATGTTACACAATAGTGACAGATCCTCTGCCAGCAACCTAAATCTGGGGTTTAACCAATTTTGCCTAAACTATCTAACCATAGCATCCCCCTAAATGAGTGGGACCATGGAAGTGTTGTATCATGGAAGGTAACACACAGTCTGGTATCACTGGTCTCCCATCTGCTGAAATCCAAATGTCATTTGCATTTTTCCCACATTCTACTCTGATCCAACCATGCTGTGACAGTTTCCTGCAAAACATGAGTTTTTTTCTGTATGCCAGCTATAGACATCAACGTTGAAAAAACAACATCTTCCTGATAGCCACTTGTGAATGTTCCGTTAAATGTGCAGACCACTATGGCACAATAACGGACTCCTTCATCAGCATATCTATTGCCAACTGTGATGTAACCATTGTCACTTTGGTGAGCTGCACATTTAACTACAGCATTTTCAGTAGGGCGTTGTAATGCGTCCAATAATCTTTTCACATGGTCACCATTCCTTATTGTTGAGCCAGACGATGTCATGAATCCTCTTTGTGACCATAACTATACAAAATCATGGACAACACCAAAGCCATACTGACTGTCTCTAAATATTGTCACTCTCGTTTGGGCTGTTAAGCTGCAGACTCTGGTAAGGACAATCAATTCTGCAACCAGGATTATACTTTGAAGCAAGGAAGCTTTAACAATTTCTTGAATTGTACAGACAGTAAAATCTGCTCTTAGGATACCATCATTTGTTGTAAAGCATGAGGCACAAACAGTACATAATTGGGTCTTATGAATGGCTCTTCTTTAATGTCGGGTCTTGGCTTGGTGCATAATTCTGTGACATCTAGACAGTCATGTTCAAAGTTGTCAGAATTTTCAGTAAGGGCATCAAAGTACTGGGGTCCAAAATCTGACAATGTTTCAAAGTCACATTATTAGATGCCAGACTTTGTTGTTCGTTCCTAGTCAAACGTGAACTCATCATGTATTGGGTTTTACTTCTGGTAAGCAAAATCTCCACTAATTGTCGTACCATAAGAGTTAAAGGATGTCCCATCACTATGCTTTCACACCTTCAAGACTGATGCTCACAGCTGCAACTGATGTCAGACAACCAGGTAGCCCTGTGGCTATTGGATCAAGGGTCAATGAGAAATAGGCCTCTGGCCTTCTATCTTAACCATGCATCTGCGTAAGCTCTAAGCGAGTGCAACCCTCCCTCGCACTGCAAAACAAAGTAAGTTTCATGGTATAATCTGCCATTCCTAGTGCCGGGTCATGGCAGAGACTTTCTCTCAGCTCTACAAAAACTTTCAGACATTTGTTGTCCCATGAAAGCACATCAGGGACATCTCTGTGAGTCAGCCTCAGCAAAGGCTTTACCACCAGGGACAAGTTCGGTATCAACTCTCTACAGTATCCAACCATTCACAAAAACCTTCTGACATCTTTTGCATTTTAGGAGTACCCATACTTAAAACTGCCTCCACTCTCTTTTGTGACACTTTTCTTGTTCCTTTCTCAATGATATGTCCCAGATATTGGACTTCTTTCGGATGGCACTGCAATTTACTCTGGGAAACTTTATGTCCATTTAAAGCAAGGTGATTTAAAAGTGAAATGGTATCATGTTTACAGGCTTCTTTTTGTTTCTGATGCCACGCGTTGTTGTCTGGCGTTTTAGATTCCAAATGGATTTTCCCGATTCACGCCCATATATAGGTACAATTCGCGTTGCCTTTATATAGGCATAGAAATCAAGCCCTTATTTGGGCATAGCCCATGCTACCCAAATATAGGCATGGCTACTTCCATCCGTTCATCTACCTCACAACGATTTCTTGGAAAACCAGACTCTTAAGCTGTAAGGGACTTCCCCTAGCCTGCATATAGATATCTCCAAGAAGCTCATTATTATGCATGAACAACTATTCCTTAGATGTTCATCCATGACGTTCATATGCCCGAATTTACGTCAAAGCTGGCATTCCTAAACACCTTCAAGGTATAAATATATCTTACCTTCACTTGCTATGGCAAAGCACGGTGTGGTTCGGGGCAGTTCGACTATCTACTTGCCCGACCCAGCTCGCTACAGCAAGTGCTGAAGGAAGCCGACTCTCCAGCTGATGCACTGACAAGAAGCTGACATCCTGTGCCGAGAATCCAGCTCCAGTGTTTCTGACTCCCCTTGCGGGGTGTTGGGAATTCGAGTCCCGAGACAGAGATACCAACCTCTTTCATTCTAAGGTATGGAGCTTATTAGAACCTAGAGAAACCTTTGGCAATTCTTGGCAGGACTAAAACTTATGCTAAACAGCACTTACTTCTTCCCTGGTACTAGACCTAGGTTAGGTACATTGGGGTAGGAGTATTTTAGAAGCACCAGTTGAGTATTTTAGCCTGTGTTATTTATGTATGTATTTTTACATGTCACAGCAACAGAAAATGCGATTACAAAATTATTTTGTAATACTATTCTTGCTGTACCCATTAAACTTTGCATTCTGTCTAACGATTGTACCAGTGCACCTCCCTTGCATGAGAAAGAAGACTGTTCAGAAAATCCTTTTATTGAAAACGCCTGTCTCACTGTTTCTCTGCAACTCTGTAGAAACGTAGCATGCACGATTGACTGAGTGAAATAGTTATCTATTGTTTCCACGACTCTGAAGATATTTGTTCCAGTCCTAGGGAAACAAAGATGTAATGTTTATGTGGTTGTCAGAAACTAATCCCTTCTTGTTTATTCAAGAACGTTTCTAGTGACCTCTGAGTTAGTCGGCACATGCAATAAAGTTAAATATACTCGATAGAGACCTCCTGACCTCAGTCCTATGTCAAATCTATAGTGTATATTATTCCAATGCACAGAGCCTATTGGGAATATAGGAGCTACACTACAAAGTAGTTTGTCAATATATTGAACAAGAACCGAAGTACAAGGCATTTGCAATGTCTCCAGATTTCCCTTTAAAATCTGGTTGAAAATTGATGGACTCTCAGTATACCTTTGTGGGACTCGGCACCATGCTAAAACTCTCTTCGAAACACGAATGAACGCAGAAGCTGGTTATCTTCCTGTAAAGAAATCAAGAAAAAAGCCTGACAAAGGTCCATGACAGTGAACCATTCTGCCGTGCATGGAATCTGGTATAATATGGTGGCTGGATTCAGTACCATAGGACAACATTGGATTACACTTTCATTAATTTTTCTCAAATCCTGAACTATTCTAAATTTGCAATTTGGTTTCCGCAATCCCATTATTTGTGAGTTGCCTGGACTCCTGATTATTTCCCTTAAAATCCCCTTTTGTATCATGTTTTCAATTATTGGCGTTATTCCTGCTATTATTTCTGGTGTCATGTGATAGGGTGGTCTTGAAAGAATTGCATCGGGGTTGACTATGATACAGACTGCTTCTACACCTTTAATTAGTCCGATGTCTTTTCCTGTAAGATCCCACACTTCTGTGTTTACAGTTCCTCTAAACTTTAACTTGCACAACAAATCATGTCCAAATAGGTTTACAGGACTCGAATCACACACAACTAAATTGTGATTTTCTTCAAACAAACCTATTTTTACTGGTACTTCACATGAAACAGGATTTGTAATTTGCTTGTTTGTAACTCCTACGACTTGAATCTTCATTCCACAGAGGGGTTGGTCTGGGACTTCCGCTGTTCTAACAATTGAACAGGTAGCACCGGTTTCGATAAGAAACAACACTATGGGGCTCATTACAATTCAGGAAAAATAGCCACCGCCGGGCCGGCGGTGGCGATCGATCCGCCATCATCATGAGGTTTGACCCCCGCCACATTATGAAGGTGGTGGGTATAACGGCAGACGGAAAGTCCGTCCGCCGCTTTTCCGATGGTAGCAATTGTTACGATTGCCTGGCGAAGTGGTCAGCATGCTCACAATGGCGGTAGAGCCTAGCAGGCTCCACCGGCACAATTATGATGCCGGCGGAAAGCAGCCTTTCCATCGCGGTTGAACCACCATTGAAAGGCTGGCTGAGAATGTCTTCAGAGGCCTGTTGCGGGTCCCCTTGTGTTGGAGGAGGTGTGGGTGCACTGGGGGGTACCCATGGTACCCCTTACATTTCACTGCACCAAGTGGCAGGCACAGTGTAGTGCCTGCCACGTAGTGCAGTGAAATGCACAACATTCTCTTTTTAACATCGCGGGGGTGCTGCTGTCAGCAACCACCGCCGCAATGTTAAAGGTGCGGAATCCGGCAGCAGCGGTGGCGGTCCCATCATAATTGTATATGCGTGACCGCCGCACGCATGGCGGTCGGACCCAATCACCGGTATGGTGGCAGGTGGACCAAGTCTGCCCGCCATCTAAATGAGCCCCTTAGTGGCCATTTACCTCACCTTCTACAAACGGGCCACTCAGGTCTACCTCTAAGACTGCACCAAGCACGCAATCTGCCTCCCCACTCAGGCACTGTCATTGCATAAAAGTGCACTATAGTATACTATGAAAATATCTTTACGGAAAGGTCAAAATCTAACATTTTCCATTAATTCATGTTCAGTTCAACCCATTTGTATGATTGAACTCTACACTTCTGCATTTTTGTAGGATTATTGACTTAAGGTCAATAGAAAAGAAAATTGCATTCAGAAGCATTTCTAACTTAACATACACGATTATGGAAGCCTAGTGCTCCCATTTGCTTTCAAAATTGTTTCTACTATTTTCAGGCCTACACATTTTTTCTACGCATTAATTTCATTAATGGTTTTCATTTATTAAAACGCTCTCACAACTGTGCACAGTTTATCACTGCTAACAAGTGCTATAGTGCTTGTTCTCTCTCCTTTAAACATTGTAAAATTGTCTTACACCCAATTGCCACATTTAATTTACTTTTAAGTCCTTAGTAAAGTGGTACTACATATACCCAGGCCTGTAAAGTAAATGCTACTAGTGGCCCGCAGCACTTATTATGCCACCCACGTAAGTAGCCTTCTAAAACATGTCTTAGGCCTGCCATTATGGCTCATATGCAGTTGCTAACAGTCATTTTGACCTGGCAAAATAAACCTTTTGCCAGCCCTGCATCTTCCTTTTTTAAAACATAATTGCCACCGCTATGGTAGGCCTTAAACAGCCCTTAGGGCACGGTGCACTGTATTTAAAAAGTAGGACATGTACTTTTAAGTTTTACATGTAGTGGTAGTGAAAAGCTCCTAAATGTATCTTTGATTACTGCTAGACCTACCTCTTGCTTAGGATAATATTTGATTACCTTATTACATTTATTAAGGGATACCTTTTGATGGGGATATGTTTGGCGTCTGAGGAATTGTAATTTAAAACCCACTTTAATGGTAAAGGCTGATGTGAATTGAAAATACTGAAAATGCCACTTTTAGAAAGATGGCGTTTTTTTGTCCTGACCATTTGGTGACTGCATGCTGCTTCCTGGTTGACATGACTATGCGTAGTTGGTAGTTGCCCTTTGTGTGTTGCTGTTGAATAGTATCACAAAAGGGGGACTGGATGTTGGCACTAGATTCACACTAGATTATGTGACCCCAAACACCATAGGACCATGACAGGGGAAGGAAAGAAAAAACAAAACCAGATGTGGGCGAAGTCTAGAAGTGTCTCTCGCTTCAAAGCTGGCACTAGGTATAAATATTGGACCCTCGGACTAACTCTTCAGTATACTCCTGGACCTGTGGATACTACAGAAGAAAGACTGCCCTGCTGCAAGGGGACAGGCCTGCTGGTTGAGGCATGCTCTGCCGTCTTAGAAGGAAGACTGAAACTCCTCCCTTCATTCCAGGCTGAAGTGACTTAAAGGGTTAGCTGACTTACTTCCTGTTCTGAGCTTTAGGGACATACAAGCTCCAGCCCCCCCTGCAATTTAATTACCCAGCTGACCTGCTGGAATGGACCTTCTGAGCCCTGCTGGCCACTGCTGGAGTGAGTTCCTGTTCCCCAAGTGGTGCCTACCCAGGTCCAGGACCCTTAGCTGGCATCATTTGAGCTCCTCCTAGAAGAAAAGGAGAATCCCTGATGTTTTGGCTCGTCATAAACGGGCCCATTCCCTCCAAGTTCTTGCCCTCCATGCTGATCCTCAATGCAAAGCTTTGGTGAACCCGTCTCTTCATGCTACAGTAACCGTCAGTGATGACCAGTGACGCAAGATCTCCACGTTGTGCTACAACATTAACAGCCCTCAGTGACCACCAATGTGAAATTCCAGCAACGACCACCTTTGACGGCCAACAGGATCTTCACCTTACAGTGACGACCGTCCACGATGCCCAGGCTGCTCTTTCCGATACAGAGACGAACATCTGCGACGCTCTCCCTGCTCCTCGTGGCCTCCTCCACAGCAAACTGGACTCTTCATGCCAGAATTTGACAAGGTAACTTTTTCAGCGGGTTTAATCTGGTCCCTTTATCTGGCACATGCTTCATCATGGTCAGCCTGAACTTGTGACTTTCACCCTCTCCAGCATGACCAAATGACAGCAAGTGGCGCTTTGTGCTTTTAGGAAATATGCTTACCGTTACTTTTTGAAATTGCATATCTCCAGTTCCACCAAGTGGATTTTTTTCATTTTGCCGTTGAATAATTAAACATTTTTTACCCTGCTTTTCTAAATTGGTGGGCGAGTTTCCTTGTGTTTTGTTTTAACTTTATTACTGTTTGTATGCTTCAAAAATACTTTACTCATTGCCTCTAAGCCAAGGCTGACTAATTTGTGTGAAACTATAGGAGGGTTAAGCACAGGTTAATTTTGTGACTTTTTGTTTGTCATCCTGACAAGGATTGTGGCAGTTGCTTGAGTAGGGTTTCAACCCGTCTCAACCAATAACTTAATTTCACAAAGAAAATAACTTGGGGGCTCCAGAAATCAACTATGAATTCCAAAATGCAATATATTCACTCCATACACAGAAATAAACGTATGGGAGTACATTTACACATTTTCAGAGAATTGGACACATATTGGTCCAGCATCCGGAGAATACAGTATAACAAAGATTTGGAAAAAGATCAGCACAAGGCTATCTGTTGCTGACATGATATGGTGAAACAGTATAAATAGGTGGTTTTCTAATTGCATGAAATTATTAGTTACTGATCTATTATCAGTAATATTTCAGTGAAGAAGTAGGGCAAAATTATTTTATATCAATATGGCAATCAAGTCATGATTTTCACCTCAGTACTATCTACTTTTGAATGTCATTGAAAAAAACACCCAAAAGAGGTAAATATTTTTTAAACAGATTGGGAATACAAAATGTTACAGATGGTAAACCCTGTGCAGACAGCACTTTATTCCAATGCAGTACAGTTACTCTCCGCACTTAAGTATGTCACTGGTAACACGACATCCTGGAATAACAATTTAACAAGGAAAATTGCATGCAAGGAAAAAAGTCTGTCCAAGAATAACAAGTACCCGGCAGTTCAGTTATGCTTGGTTTGATATATGGGTCAGCAGTACAAAGTATGCTGTGACAAAGTGTTATGTTAAATCCCAACCTGACAACTATTTTAAAAACAGACTGACTGAAAGTGGATATGACTGGACCAGAAGGCTCAAAGTCCAACGTTCAAAACGGGGATTGCTGCAAAGTGAATGAAAAAGGGCTAGTTTCATGTGCAAAATCGAGGGGGTGGTGCCATCTCTTAAAACATTGTAAACCCAATTCACAAAAGTAATCTGAGACAAAATCCTAACTTTACGACTTTCGGTATTCACAAAAGGCATTTAGGAGTAGTAAAGTTAGGATTCCTAACTTTACTACTCCTAAACTGAGACAAAATCCTAACTTTATGCCTTTTGTTATTCACAAAAGGCATTTAGGAGTAGTAAAGTTAGGAGTAGTACTACACAGTTTGTGTTTATTTATAGCGTGGATGTTTTACCAAGTGCTCTTTTAGTGGTTCCTGGGTGCAGCAAAAGAGGCTTATGGCATGTCCACGCGCCAAGGGACCTATTTGTGAGAATGTCATGCCGTGCAGAGCAGCAAGTCACCTTTCTGCGTTGCACTGCGTGACAGGGAAAAGGCAGGAATGCACCGTATTGAAGGCACTGCGGCACATTCCTGCCTTTTCCCCTGCGCAGGTGCCCTTTTGGCAGCCTACCACTAAAACAGGCACCCTTGCGCTATGGTGCAAGGGTGCCTGTATTGCATCCAGGATTGGTTTTGTGCAGGAAATGCACCTTCCTGCACAAAAACAATCCTGGGAAGCCTATTCCACTTTTAATGTGTGCAGCAGAATTCAGCACACATTGCAGCGTAAAGCGGGGTAACAATATTTATTACATGCTTACTCTCCTTTACTACTATAACTGTACTGGGACCTTTACGATTAGCCAGTTTACAGCACTGCATTTACCACAGAGGCAATGATCCTCTGATGAATTGTTCTCCGCTGATAGGAGGGATGGGGATTAGGGAGACCAAACTCCAGTTTAGCTCTGAAATGATGACCATTAATTGACTGCCAACTCACAAGTTTAAAATCAGATTTAAGATACAACCCTCTCAAAACTATGCTGTGGAAATTAAGGATAGCAACAGGAAGACCCAACCTCCCAGAGAAGTTAAGTCAAGTTACGATTACGCAGACTAAAAGCAGTAACACCTAATGTTCTGTCAGAGCTTGATGGTTCTCCCTACAACCCATTAAGGCCTAGATGTAGGTAAATGTGAATTACCGATTCATAAATACCGAATTTTACCGATTCGGTATTCATGAATCGGTAATTCAAATGTAGGTAGGAATTCTGTAACAAATACCGAATCGGTATGATTCGGTATTTACCGATTCTGTAATTACAGAATCGATATTTGCCATTGATTCCTATGGGCCTTGAAGCCCATAGGATTCAATGGCAGTTACCGATTCGGTAATTACCGAATCGGTAAAAATACCGAATTTACAAGGGGGACAGGGTGTCACTTTGACACCCTGTTGCACCCCTGTAACTGGCTTGTGCGCCATGTGGGACACATACATGCCCTTAGGGCATGTCTGTGTGCCACATGGCACAGGTGTACATGCACAAATGTGCATGTACACAAGAATTCGTTATTTACCATGCAATTGTATTACATGGTAAATAACGGATTCTAAAGGCCCTGTAGCACTGTTAGAAGTGCTACCTACATAGGAAAATACAGATTCGGTAATTTTACTGATCGGTAATTTTACCGATTTGGTAAAATTACCGATTCGGTAAAATTACCGAATCTGTATGTTTTCAGTGCCCCTACATATCAATGTCAAAATACCGGTCGAAACGGCCGAAATTCGGTATTTTCGGCCGATTCCGACCGGTATTTTGACACCTACATCTGGCCCCAAGTTATTAAGAAATAGCACAGTTTGAATGCAGGAACCAGTAGGACTCAATAATAGACAGATATTTGATTAATTTGGTTATTGTATTAAAGATTCAAAGTTCATTACCACAAGTAATTTCTTGAGAAGTTCAATTAGGAATATCACAGCTTGTATAACAATGCCAAACATTTAAGCAGGTTTTCTCAGATGGTTATAACCAGAATCAACTACAGACTTACAGAGTTCCATCTGCATTAAGGTAGAAGGATCATATTATTGTCTAATGGCTCCAGCCCTACAAAGATCGGAAAAGGTTCAAAATTAAAGTCCATTAAGGGTGAGTCCATTAGCATAAACAAAGAAATAAAAGAATGAACAATGGAAATGGTTCCACAAAGAAGGTTGCAGTCCATCAGCTACCGACCGTAGCATCAGCAAAACTGTCCAAATAAGCAATAGTTCAAAAAAGCGATCAGCATAGCATCCTTTAGCTCCGGAAAACAAAAAGTAGGGCATTTTGTTGAGAAGCAAATATCAATGGTGTCTGTATTGCCCCTCCTTTTGGGTTTCCTCTTTTATAGTTTCTAAGATCGTCCCAATGAGGTGGCATCACACTACCATTGAAAGACACATGCATGGCTGAATCCCATATTGTCACCTGAGATACTTGAAACATTGAGAAGTTTTCCCATGGTAGTCATGAAACACGAGAGATTTGAAAGTTCACATAGGCCTAACATTGGTGGAAAATAAATACAAAGTTGCTATCTAAAGTAGCAGCTGTCATACTGGTCCCACAAGAATATTTGACTGTGAATGTTGAAGAAACATTCAGGAATGTTGGGGTGAACACCTGTACAGGACAAATAAAGCAACATTTCACTAGTAATAAATGAACCATCATCCGCACCTTCCTTCCCCTCATCCTCCTGTACATCTCGGTCACCTTCGACACAGTCTACCACCGCACCTTATGCACAAGACTCCATGACTCCGGCATCCGCGACAAAGCCCTGGAATGGACCTGCTCCTTCGTCACTGGTTAAACACAGAGTGTCAGACTACCTCCGTTCCACTCTGAACCCACAGAGATCAGCTGTAGAGTGCCTCAGGGCTCCTCCCTGAGCCCCACTCTCTTCAACATCGACATGGCCCAGCTCGCAGCCATCATCAGGAACCACGGCCTCAACATCATCTCCTACACCGATGATGCCCAGCTGATCCTCTCCCTCACCAACGAACCCACAGTCACCAAGGACAACTTTCACGATAAGATGGAGGCGGTTGCTACCTGAAATAAAGACAGCTGCCGCAAGGTCAACTCCAAGAAGGCTGAAGTCCTCATCCTGGGCTTCACCCCCTCCAACTGGGATAACTCCTGGTGGCAGGCAGATCTTGGATGCCCCCCCCACACCCACAGACCAAGCACGAAATGTTGGAATCATCCTGGATTCTGTGCTCACCATGAACTGCCAGATCAATGCCGTCTCATCATCCTTCTTCCACACGCTACGCCTTCTCCGAAAGATCTTCAAGTGGATCACAACTAGGGGTGGGCGGAAGTCGCGTAAGGGATTTTCGCGGAGAGGCACGGAGATTTAACCAATCTCTGTGCCTCTCCGCATATTTCCACTATGCGACGCCCGCCAGCCGCCCACTTCCCGCCCGCCTCCCGCCCGCCTTATTAAATTATATTTAAAAGCCTAAATTTAAACTTAAATAAAACGTACCTTATTGCGGCCGCATCGTTGCCCATCGCGGCTTCATCTGGAAACTGCGCATGCGCAGTCCTGGTGAGGAATGCTCATGCGCAGGCTCCCGCTTCAGAAAGAAGTCTCAACACAGAATGAGACTTTGTCATTTTTTGAGAAGTAAAATTCTCTCTGTAGCGAATGTCGCTTGAACTGCAGCTGTTGCAGTGAAACCGAAGGGTGATTACCTGAAGCAGTTTGGTTCTTATGGTGCTCTGCTACTTTGCAGAGGTCATGCTGAAAATGTGTTAAGTCCAACACAGATTGGGACTTTTCTTTTTTCAGAGGTACAGAGGACAATGCTGAAATTAAATCAGAAGTAGTGGAACTGTAGGTCGGATAATTATCCCAGTAGGTCCTGCTGAATCTCAGGTGCTCTGGAGGAGAATCTTTCAAACATTTCTAAATTTTCCTCTGGTGCCCAAACGGCCACAGGATTACACTGCTAGGTCCCCAGGGACCTCAAGGGCCGGTACTTAGAGACTCCTGGGTTGTCAGACAGAGGCCAACAGCAAAGTTTAGTCCATATCCAGTTGCCACTCACTGGTTAGCTGGGCACTACAGGGGAAATGCCTCTTTCATCATATTGTTGTGTCCCTGTAGCCAGACAGGAGGTCAGCCAACTGACCCTTGGAGTCCATGTATTTGTTCTAGGTACAAGAAGGTGTGAAGCCATTCCTTCAGGATACTCCAAGGTCAGAAAAACAAGTCCAGCCATCTTCAAATTTTTTTGAGGTCCAGAAAGTGGTCTTACGAGGGTACCATGGGGTGTCACATTTATGGCTGGTGCTAGCTAGTGGGTGGGGTTGACTCGCTAACTAATGGGGTAAAAGATACCAGGCCATGGCCTACCTATGTTTTCAGTAAATCCTGTTGGACTTAATGCAAACAGTCTCAACATGTAATGTGTCAGGGCATTTCCAAAATGGCAAAAGTCTTTATCCACATTAAACTTGGGGTCTGAGTACTGGTGGCATGTAGGGGAGTGTGCTATGGAAATTACTAATGTATGTTAATCCTTTTCAAGAGATTAAAAGTTTTACATGTCCCTCAGACAGGTCTTTCATGCGCCAACAGGCGGGCAGCAGGTCTGACCTTGAATACCCATCTAACCTTAGAGGTCTTGTCACTTCCCATTCATGATGGCCTATGATTCAAAGTGGTCCATTGGGTGGCTATGGAGGAAATTCACTCCTGTTTGAGTTCAAAAGCCAGCAAAACAGGGTCCAGAAAAGGGTGAAAAGTCTTGGATGACTAGGAAGATTTCTTACAAGGAAGCTCTCCATCCCCCAAATAATCTCTTAAAATTAATTCAGTGCAAGGTTCATAGAAGAGAGAGTATTGCAGAGTAAGATGTGTTTTAATGGCTGTTTTGTTATGGCCAAAATTAAGAAGGTTCACCCGAATCTTGGTGAATTGGTTTTGCAGTCACTGTAGTCTGTAAATCAGACTTTTTGTGAGGCCCATGTAAATTAACTCTTGTGGGGCCATTGTTAGAAAAGGGGTTCCTGGTTGGCTGAGGTATGCATCCAGGCCAGGCAGGAACCATTACTTTAGTCAGGGTAATCTAGAAACAAAGCAGTCGAGCTCACCTAAAGAGACAGGGCCTCATTTACAAGTCCATTGTGCCGCTGGTACATCACTTTCTTCGACTCTCCGGCTACGCCATGTGCCTGCCCATATTTACTAGGCCACGTAAAGTCACTCTGCATCACTTTTCATGGCCTTATAAATATTAGCCCCTTTCACGTATTACTCTGTGTGAAAGGGGCTTTCCATGGGTGTTGCTTTGGGTGTTCCCACGCAACATCCATAGAACCTGATACGTTCCCAGTTTTACAAAGTGTTGTAAACCTGGAAACCTGTCAGGATCCTACATCTCTCCAGGGAAGGCCTAGGAGTGGTGCAATGAGGAGAAATACTTTTAATTCTCCTCAATGTTTGCTCTTTCTATATGTTCTGCATTCTACAGAACACATAGAAGGGGCAAATCGCATTTAATGATTGTTTATGTGCAGGAAGGTGTCCCTTGCATTGTCACACTGCTGCTGTTTGTGTGCCAGCGCAGGGGAGAAGGACAGAAATGTGCCATATCTAGTAGATACAGCACATTCCTGAATTTTTATTTTGAAGGGCTTGCTGGGTTGCTGTGTGTCAAAATATAGTAAATGAGGCACGCAATGTGTAAAGCATTTGAGCAACACACTCACACAGCAACACAACGAATACACCACAAACAGACTCAATACAGGTTTAGAAAATACATTATTATATTCTAAACAAAACAAGACCAAAACAACAGAACCAGAAATTGCACCCCCCTTCTTGCTTTCTGCCGCTACCGCAGCACCGCCGCATTGTTGCTCTACCTACTGGCTCATCGCTCGCTGGTCTTTGTAGTCACTTGTATGACGTTCTGTATGACGTTCTGAGACACAGACATTGTGATATCCCTAAAGGGATTGGAAAAGAACTTTGGGCTATGCAGTGAGAAAGCGGTGATGGTGTGGAGGTGGCAGTGGTGGTGGAGTTTACTCAAGAAGGAGATAAGTTTCAGATTTTTGTCTGGTTTCTTTTTCTTCCTGTCGTTTATCCCTTAAAGGAAGGAGTACGTCCTCTCATCCATCTCCCCCTGTGCTCCGCAGTAAGAGACCTCTCCTTCCTGCTTTAAAAGGCAAAACGCAGAGGAGAGCTACTAAAAAGAGGAAGATTGGAGGAAAGAAGGGGTCCGTTCAGCACAATCAAAGCGTGTCATCAAGCGAGGCCCCACGCTCACCTCTAGTAACCTCTAAAAGGAACTTTGTATTTAAGCATTACCATAATGGAGCTCGAGGGTCCTCAGAGGAGAAGGCAAAAAAAAACAAGGACACCTCTGTCCACTGGCCTCGGCAATAGATGCTTCACACTTAGGGCCATATGTATCACCAAACTATTTTGCATTTCCTAAATAGCGAATTTTAAGGAATCGCTATTTAGGAATTGCAAAATGGTATGTATGAAAAAAATTGCTTTTTATTTGCGATTCCTTAAGCTTCCTTATTTGCGAATTCGCATTTTGCGAATTCGCAACTAAGGAATATTTCCAATGCATTCCTATGGGCCAGGAGGCCCATAGGAATGAATGCAAAATAATTCTCAAATTGCGAATTCGCAATTTGCTAATCGCAATTTGAGAATTATTGCAAGGGTGCAGGGGTGTCTCAAAGACACCCTGCTGCACCCCTGAAAAGAACATGTGTGTGCATATGGCGCACATACATGCCCTATGGGCATGTGTGTGCATCACATGCCACCTTTAAAAATGCCAAATTGTGCATTTTTGGAAGAATTCGCAAGTTACCATCAACTACAAGTTGGTGGTAATTTGCGAATTCTTAACCAAAATTCGCAAGCCAAAAATGCTACATACATAGCATTTAAGGAATCGCAAAATTGCGATTCCCTAAATGCTTTGAAAAAATAAGGAATCGCACAAGTTTGCAATTCCTTATTTTGGGAATGTTTCATAAATCAAAAAACATGCAAAAAGGCCGTTTGCGATTCGCAAAGGCCGAAATTCTGTGAATTTTGGCCTTTGCGAATCACAAAAGGCTTGATACATATGGCCCTTAGTTTTGGATGAAGTGCAACCAGCAAATCGTTCAGTGTAATCATCTACGAATGGAATTGCAACCGCAATAGGGGGTGCAAGAATGTCCTCTTCTACTTGCTTGAACTTTTTGTTATCATCATTTAGTCCCGATGATTCCAGCTCATCCCAGTCGCCTTGTCGAGAAGATCAACAGGATCAAGGAAGCCTAACGTCATTATATAATGCTCCCAGGGTTGGGGAGCCAAACTCCACTGTTGGATCCCAGGGGAGGTCTATGTCCTCCAGCCCTCCTCCTCATCATCTTTGTTGGACTTAATGCTACTTATGCAGACCACCCTGCATGGGATTTTAGAAACTTTGGTATCAATAAGGACAAACCAAGTTGACCAATTAAATTCTTTAAATTATATTCGACATGAATTGAAACCCTAAAAATCTTTTAAAGACAATCTGGGTGGCTCTACGAATACTCAATTACCTACTGCAGTAATGGCTACAGAGCCGTCGGGGTTGCATAGTGTCATATCAGGGAAAGGCGAATGCCAGTTAAATATGGAGGGATCGGTTTATGTTTCTAAACACCCTATGCTTGTGAGGAAAAGGCAGCATGGTTTTATCCCCTCGAAATTTACTGTAAGGTCATACCGTACAATGGGGGTTGGGTCCTGGAATGGATTGCCTGGGTGTCGTGCCCCACGTGTATGCAAAAAGAAACGCATGCATAAGAAAGGGGAATATAGTATTGGTATTTGTTCTCAAGCCCAAGTCCAACCTCCCAGACCCCAAGGTGGTAGCAGTGCAAAAGTACTCCCTTGTAAAAAGGTACATAAAAAGGCACATAAAAGGGTAAAACATAGTGTAAAACCCTGTCCTAAAACGAGTCCCGATCTCTCTTCTATTTCCCCGGTAGTCCACTCTGCCACCTCTAATAAGGAACAAATAGTAGCCCATAATAAGATGGTTGTGTCTCAGCCCTCGAATAAATTGCCCCTAGAACACCCTTAAGCTCAGGAATCCTTTATTAGGTCGCAATTAGGAAGTTCAGAACTTTTGCTCAATATTACTCGTCGAAGAAAAAAAAAGCAAAGAAACTTCGACCGCTGAATCGCTCCAAAATCCTTCAGTTATTCCATCAAATTCCTTCCCTTTTAGGGATAACCTCACTGGACCTAGAGTCTGAGAGGTTTCAATTGGGCGATCAAGGTAGAGAAGTTTCCAGAGTTTCTTTTATCTCTCCTTGTATTGCGGACTTAGTATTTAAGGCGGATGAAGACCTAGCAAAAGTAGGTCTACAGGCCCTGTGTCCCGTAAAAAAGAGCCCTCAATTATTAGTACCTCAGCGAGGTTCATTCCCTTCCTCCATTTTAAACATGCACAGTGGATTATCGGCAACTCAATGGGAACGATCCATATGTAGAATCAACCGCAATGCATCGCACACCACTAGCCCCTCCTCCGGATCGCCCCTAAGGATTCTGGTACGTATAGTTCATGAGTGGTTCACCTCAGTAGGTGCAAGTAAGTACTTGTTGTTGTGAAGATCTCTAAACCCGAGACATGGCCCGGGTTTCGGGATATCTTCCCTCATCAGTAGAGAACGTATTCGGGGTGGAAAAGGAGGCCGCCAAGCAACCGTCCCAGGCCTTGATGCCTAACCGGCACGCAGGTGCGTCATCCAGAAGCTCGTCAGCTTAAAGGCTCAAGGGAGCCCATTTGTAGAATCAACCACAATGGATCGCACACCGCTAGCCCCTCCTCCGGATCGCCCCTAAGGATTCTGGTACGTACTGATGAGGGATACTATCCCGAAACACGAGCCATGTCTCATGTCTAGAGATGCTGGAAATATTAAGTACTTACTTGCACCAACTTTGGTGAATCACACACAAACTTTTTCCGAAACTCTTCAAGTTATACGCACTGCATATACCACAATGCAGAGGGGCGATCCGGAGGAGAGGATAACAGTGTGCTCCCATTGTGGTTTTCCTGTTAAAGGGCTCCCGTGAGCCCCTAAGCTGACGAGCTTTTGGAGATGCACCTGCGCGCCTAAGAGGCATCGAGGCCTGTGACGGTTGTTTGGCGGCCTTCTCAACCACCCCAGAACTTTTCTCTACTGTTGAGGGATACTATCCCGAAACACGAGCCATGTCTCGTGTCTAGAGATGCTGGAAATATTAAGTACTTACTTGCACCAACTTTGGTGAATCACACACAAACTTTTTCCGAAACTCTTCAAGTTATACGCACTGCATATACCACAATGCAGAGGGGCGATCCGGAGGAGAGGCTAGCAGTGTGCTCCCATCGTGGTTTTCCTGTTAAAGGGCTCCCGTGAGCCCCTAAGCTGACGAGCTTTTGGAGATGCACCTGCGCGCCTAAGAGGCATCGAGGCCGGTGACGGTTGTTTGGCGGCCTTCTCAACCACCCCAGAACTTTTCTCTACTGATGAGGGATACTATCCCGAAACACGAGCCATGTCTCGTGTCTAGAGATTCTGGAAATGTTAAGTAATTACTTGCACCAACTTTGGTGAATCACACACAAACTTTTTCTGAAACTCTTCAAGTTATACGCACTGCATATACCACAATGCAGAGGGGAGATCCGGAGGAGAGGCTAGCAGTGTGCTCCCACCGTGGTTTTCCTGTTAAAGGGCTCCCATGAGCCCCTAAGCTGACGAGCTTTTGGAGATGCACCTGCGTGCCTAAGAGGCATCGAGGCCTGTGACGGTTGTTTGGCGGCCTTCTCAACCACCCCAGAACTTTTCTCTACTGATGAGGGATACTATCCCGAAACATGAGCCATGTTTTGTGTCTAGAGATGCTGGAAATATTAAGTACTTACGTGCACCAACTTTGGTGAATCACACACAAATTTTTTCCGAAACTCTTCAAGTTATACGCACTGCATATACCACAATGCAGAGGGGCGATCCGGAGGAGAGGCTAGCAGTGTGCTCCCATCGTGGTTTTCCGGGAATGATCCAAAGTAGCCATCCACCCCCCGATTTGAGAGTGGTTATAGTAATTGATAGGCCATTTTCATTATCCAGACAAATAGTATGGGCTCAAGGTAATAGGTTCTCTCTCCTGCGGCACCTGCCGGAGGAAGGTGACTGAAATGTTAGGCCTTACTTACTCTAGAACTCTCAAAATCTAAGAATCCTAAGTTGGAATATCCATGGGTTTGAACGCTTGAGGAACAGCGGTAACCTGGATTAAAGTTTGAAACCCTTTCATTTGGTATTCCTTCAGGAGTCTTGGTTAAGAGAGGACAAGTCAGGCGAAGGTTTTATGGCCTTGAATAGTAAAGGTCATTCCCGGGGTAAGGGGAGAGCATCTGCAGGTCTACTAACATTAATATCGACTAAGGTGATTAAGAGACCATTAGAGGTCATATATGTTTTAAGTGGTCTGCAGCTATCTGTTGTGGAAATGGTTGTGGGTAAAAATGTCCTTAGTTACTTTATGCTTATAAATGTTTATATTCACAAAGAAGACCATAGCCAAATGAATCGCTGGCTGGAATTATTTGAATCCCCCTTCCAACATTTGGTGGCAAAATACCCAGAAGCTGTGATAATAATGGCGGGGGATGTAAATGCTCGTTTATTCCCTGCACAGTTCGACCAGCATTTGGAAAAAGTGTTGGATTCCTACAACATCCCCTTAGCACAGTTTCCCACAGGTACCACCAAAAAAGAGGCCAAAGTGCTGAGTCAAAGGCTGGCAAGCCATGGTCTGATTTACTTAAATGGACGTTTTAAAAAGGAATTACCAGCAACAGCAACATCCCGACAGGGCCATTCTTTGGGTCCGATTGATTATACATTCATGTCCCTTTGGCATTTTGGCCTCTTTAAGAGTTTTGAGGTGGCAAAATATGAGGGCAGTGACCACTGGGCAACTACAGCAGTTCTGATTTGTGTGAGCCAATATCCCCGAGAGGGTTTTTCCTTTAGAGATGTCCTACCCGCGTAGGCTTACAAAACGTTTTGACACTATGCATCTTCAACAATTAGCATCTCTTCAGTTAAAGGAGATGATTACTATCCTCCCTATTCATGCTGATGATGTAATTGTGTGGTATAATAATATTGTGCAACAAGTTTTGGGCTGCATTTTAGTGAAAATAAGTGAAACGGGTGGACAGACAAAATGCCGCCCAAAGGGCCTCCCGGGCTGGTTCGATCAGGACTGCCAAAATCTGAAACGACTAGTGAGACAGAAAGGAAGGAGTGCTAGGCGTCGTTTCATTCCCTTAGCTACCCAAGAGCTGGTCAAACTTAAATGCCAATATAAATCCCTTGTGCAGACAAAAAGGTAGCTTTTTATTAAAGGAAGTGGGAGGAGATGCAGGAGATTATATTATCAAATGATCAGCAAAAATTCTGGACGAAGGTCAAAGAGTTTAATGGTCAAAGTAGGGGGACTCTGACCTGTATGATTCCGGAAGACCAGTGGGCTACTTATCTGATGGAGTTATATAGGGGACCTTTAGGTTCAGATGGCCCTTAGCATATCTACGGGCAAACCCTCCCAGCCAACTGGTTTTCAGTAAAAAAAGTCAAGTCAGTTATTGAGAGAATAAAACTCTCTCGTGCCCCCGGCCCTGACAATGTTCCGGCGGTAATAATTAAAACAAATAGTGTCTGGTGGGCTACAATGTACTCTACCTTGTTTAGTTGGGTCGAGGGTCTGGCCTTTACTCCTTTACTTGAAAGAGGTCCATAGTGAAACCGATTTTTAAAAAAAAGGGAGCGGTTCAGACCCAATGCATTATAGGCTTATAAACCTCTTGGATATTTCATTAAAGATATTCTCCAAGATTATCCTAGCCAAACTTGAAGAATGGGCCACTGAAACTAAGAGAATCCCACTAGAACAAGAGGGCTTTCGGAAGGGTCATTCCACCATAGACCTCTGCTTTGCGGGACATTACTCGAAAGGCTTTGGAGGAAAATCATAGATTGTGCAGTTATTTTGTAGATTTCCGGACAGCCTTTGACTCTGTTGACAGGGATATTCTGTGGGGAAAACTTGCTGCTTGGAATTTACCACCATACCTTCTTGGGGCTCGTCAATCCTTGCACTCTGGAAATTGGGCTCAGGTGGAGTTAGACAAGTCAGGACGGTTGTCCCAAAAAATCTCTATCGACAATGGCCTGCATCAGGGGTGCGTTTTAACACCCCTACTTTTTAGTCTATTTTTGGCCAAACTCCCAACGGTTATTTCCCAATCAAGGTCTTTCTCGCCTAAAATTGGGGACTAGCATATCGCTTGTCTACTTTATGCAGATGATTTGGTATTATTGGACTATACTCCAATTGGTCTGCAGAGGAAACTTAATGCATTGGCCTCTTATAGTAAGCAGAACAAGCACCGCATTAACCTGGAAAAGACTACAATTATGATCTTTGGGAAAAAAGTGCAGAGTTTTTCCTGGTATCTAGATTCTCAGGTGGTGGAACAAGTGGATCAGTATAAATACCTGGGTTTAACTTTTAGGAGAAATCTGAATTGGGGCGCGCATTGGGATGCCACTAAGCAGAAGGCCCTATTGCAGGCAAGCTGTTTATCGGGATTCAATGGCAGATTCGGGGGGCTATCGCATTATTAAAGGCCTGTATGGGGGAGAGGTATTTTCTCTTGATCCAACCTATGAATGGGACAGAATGGAAGGGGTAGTGCTTAAAAGACTTATATCACTCCCACAAGGTATCATGGTCCAGGCTATAAGGAGAGAGTGAAGTCTGGTTTCTTGGAACATGGCGGCCGCCACTCGGGCTCTAAGATACTTTAACACCCTGCTGGAGAATGATGAGGTGGTTAAAGTCTCCAAATTCTGTTGGGAAGAGAGCCAAAGTAGAGAAAAGATGTGGGCAATGGCCGTTAGAACCAAAATAACTGCAAAGAAGAACCTCCACTTAAATAGTGGTACAGTCACATCCTGGCTCACTTTCCCAGGCAAAAGAGAATTGAGAGAATCTACTGCTATGGTGTCGGAACAAAGTGATTTATTATATCTAAAGAAGAAATCATCTATTAGCTTCTCGTTTGCTTCATTTGGCCAGGTACCAGATCCAGGTTTGAGAAAAGAAATCCTAAGGGTTCGGGTGGGATGTAATCCAATCTATTCATCCTATCTACATAGCACTGGGGTGCAGAATAATAGTGCTCTTTGTCCCTGCCCTTTGAAAGCCAAATGTACTCTTACACATATTCTTATGGGCTGCGTTTTTTATCTTGCAAATCGGATCAAGTTTTTAAGACATTTGTTTTTTAAATATGATGCTCTTCATAGCAACAAAGCAGTGGAGCTACTGTCTGAGATGCGATATTTAGATGTGGCAGTTGGGATTGCTCGGTTCTTATGATCTGTTAAACATAATTTTAAAAAATGAAATGAAATGGGGGTGGGGTGGCGAGGAGGGGGGTTCATTTGAAGGTTTTAATTGATAAGCGTGCTGTTTAGAATGTTTTATGGACAATTGCCTAAATAAACTTGTTTTTGAACCTGAACCAATTTATGTAAGTTGAGATATTGAATTTTAAGGGAATAAATGCAATAAAGTGCTTAAAAGCATGTAATGCTAAAAATGATCACTTTAGGTTGTGCTGGAGTGGAGCAAAGTCAAAGTTCAGGCTGAATCACAATGGAGCACCTACTGACTACAAGACCCAAACAGGCCCTGGTGTGCAAGGTACCACTCCTAGACGCAAATAGGGAGATGCGTCAATGTCGAGGCCCACAGGTGCAGGGCGCATCAATCTTCTCCACACAGTGAAGGCGATGTGTCAGTTCTGAAGATGGATGCAGGAGTCGAGAGGCGTTGATCAATGCGCTGTATTTTGACACGCATTGAGGGGATGCGTTGATCTCACAAAACTGCAGTGGCGCCGATATGCTGTCCAGTCAGTCGATCTCTGGAGGCAAATTGCTGGTTCCGAGGTGATGCACTGATTTTACCTCCCGCAGCCAAGTCGATGCACCGGTTCTGCTACATGTGGACAGAAAATGCATCGAAATCTGGATTGCAAATATCTGGGTCACTACCAGTGAGCCAGGCACAGGGGGCAGGGGTAGAGACTTTGATATCATTGAGTCACAAGCAGCAGGAGGCAAGCCCTTGGAGATCACTTGAACTCAATTCAGAGCCCATCTCTCCTTGAGCAGAGTCAGAGAGAAGCAGGGCAACAAATAGAAAGATAGGCCTTCCAGATCAGCAGTCCGGTTGAGTCCTTCAAGCAGCACAACAGTTTTTCTGGCAGAGCTTCAGTTACAAGTCCAGGAGTGTCTAATTTAATGGGGTCAGAGACTCAGTATGTATACACAGTCCTGTCTGTTAGGCGATCTGTGGGAGGTAATCAGCGTGTGGGAACAGGACATTGGCTATTCAAGTGAAGTGTTAGCCTTCCCTTCCATCCTGCCCAGGCAAAGCCATCAGAATGCAGAGGTGTTGTGGCTGTAAAGTGTAGCTGTCACCCAGCCCAGACGTGCATTGAAGTTAGGCTGCCAAGCACACAAAGCAGTAAGTGCAGAGAAGTGTCCACTTTCTAAAAGTGGCATTTCTAAAACAGTAATGTTGAATCCAACTTCACCACTGAGGAGGATTTATTATTACCATTCCAAAGATATGAAACATGAAAAAATGTCTCCTCTCGGATCAGGAATTACAGCACAGAAGTGTACTAAGGAATTCCCAATGCTAGTCTATGAGATGGGTAGGACTCCCAGTAGTGAAAAACAATTTTGGGTATTTGTCACTGCCAGGACAGTAAAGATTGCATACACATGTTCTACCTGCAATGTACATGGCACCCTGCCCTTAGGGTTACTTAGGCCTACCTTTGGGGTAACATATATGTAATAAAAAGGTGATTTAAGGTCTGGCACGTAGTTTTAAATGCCAGGTTGTAGTGGCACTAAACTGCACACACAGGCCCTTCAGTGAAGGCCTGAGACAGGTTTAAAGGGCTACTTATGTGGTTGGCACAATCAGTGCTGCAGACCCACTAGTAATAGGTATCAGGTAACTCTGCCTTCAAGGGATTTCATTTAAACATAATAAGCTAAATGCATTTAAAGCAAATTGTGAGACCCCAAATTAGTGGCCTCAGATTTACGAATTGTTGAAATCAATTGAGGAAATCACAAAAGAATATATCAAAGAGAAAAGCAAAACATACTTACTACAGGTGTATACTTTTTGTATGAATTTGTATAATTAAATAATTTAGAAAAAGGGTGTAAAACAACATTCACATAAACAATAAATGAATGAGATCAAGTAGCTTATAGTCTTGCCTCATATACATTTTCGTGAGTAACCCATTTCTTACGCTTATTTACAAATGAGAAATTATCATTGAGCATACAGTGAATAATTGCTATATAACATTTTTGGGGAAAATGGGTTAGATATGTCGACGTTTCGGTCTTGTGTCATAAAACATCTAGAAGACCATCTTCAGCACTCCACATTTCATTATATTCTGAAGACCCTTCAGATGAAATAGACTACAGACTTTAAACAATTAGTCCTGATGAATATTAAATGCCTCAGAGCAATCTTACTTATACCAGCGGTAATTAAACTCTCCATCTAGGGCACTTGTAATGATATCGCCGTAAGTGTATGCCGGGTTCTAACTTTTTACTTCAATACATGTTGCCAGTGATATATGTAGTATAAATTTAGCTATCTTGATAGAATTGTAGGCGTATTATATTAGGAGAGTCGACGCTTGCGTTGGCAGGAATGGAAAACGCCGTCAAGTATCAGCATCCGGGCTGAAGTTAAAAAAGCTGACCCACTAGTAGCATTTGACTTACAGGCCAACAGTTATATGCAATACCACTTTACAAGGGACATACTTATAAATCAAATAGACCAGTCAGGTATACACCAATGTTTGTGGGAGAAGCACATGTACTTTAGCGCTGATTAGCACTGGTAAGTGCTCAGAGTCCCAAAGCCAACAAAAAAAACAAGGCCAGGAAAAGAGGAGGAGGAAGGCAACACAATTTGGGGTGACCCTTTAGGGCCATTTTCCAACAGCCATTGATTGCTAATACACCCACATTTATCATGATGTTAGCTGGAGATGGTGATGAGTCAAGCAAAAGAGGCCAGATCTGCTAGATGTCAAATTCATTGTTCAAATGATACAGTCAGTACACTTGATAGCAAAGAGCTTAGCATGTGAATAATTGCATAATTCATCATAGCTTAATTGCAATGATCCAAAAGTCTCATGAAGTCCTCATGTAGTCCTCTAGTGAAGACAGGTGGAAATTAAAGGAAATAGGTGACACTTGTATAACTGCACAGTGCATTCCCATTTACCTGCTGCTAGGAAGAGCTACAAAACTCTTCTCTAAGAGGAATGGCTTATTCAGTTTTAACACATGCCACAGACTCCATCTCAAAGGCAAAAATGTATGGAAATCACGCAATCCATTTATCAAAACAGAATATTTTCGTTTCCTGATCTAGAACTCACCATGGAGATTTTTTTCAAGGTAAGATTCTATGTGAGGGTTGAACCTGTGCAGTTCCTGTATCATCTAGGATCTTTTAGGGAAGTAGCAGACCAAGTCCTCGATCATGAAGGACCAAGATGGTTTTAATAGAATATGTCCAACTGCTGCCACTCTTCTGTCTGAGTGGCGCTACCCCTTTCTGCAATAATTGTTTATGTCTTGCTTCTGGTAAACATTTGTTGCCAGATGTGTATGATATCCGTTATTGAAAAGAGCATTATTTGCTGATGATTCAGCAGCAACAAGTAATCAAGATGTAGTTGAGATGGAAAGATATTTACCCGTGCTTCACTACAAAGATCTGCCTCTGAATCAGTCAGTAATTGCTGTTTATCCTTGTCATCTGTTCATTTGTGAAAGTTTATGAAGGACTCACAGCTTAATTTAAAGTAGCTGGATTACAGATTGCACTAATGATACTAAAGAGTTCTTTAGGTAAGCATGAGTCATTTTGTTGTCTCTGTCTGAAGAATATATTTTTTTAATTTGGTAAGAGCAATACATTGTCTTAGATGCACAAAAACAACCCTTCTATGATTGCTGAATACAGTTCTTATGCCATTCTCACTTTAATTATCAAAGCTTTGGTTTTGGTTAATATTAGTGTCAAAAATGGTGGATCCGCATGGAGTGGGCAATCCTTCACAACCGTTTAAGGGAAGTAGAAGATCTAGGGCCAGATGTAGGTAATCCCAGATTACCGATTCTTAAATACCGAATCATACCGATTCGGTATTTAAGAACTGGCAATCGGGATGTAGGTAATTTTACCGATTTAATTACCGAATCGGCATGTATGTCTGCAACATGGCACTGTTTAAAAAGCAAAAAAAATGCTTTTAAAAGGGTTTTCATTATTTACCACCAACTTCTAGTTGGTGGTAAATAACGAATTCTTAAACCCCTGTAGCACTGATTACAGTGCTACCTACATGTCAAAATACAGATTCCGTAATTTTACCGAATCGGTATTTTACCGAATCGGTAAAATTACCGATTCGGTAAAATTACGGAATCTTATTTTAACATGCCCCTACATCCCAAACTCCAAATACCGGTCAGTAACGGCCGAAATCGGCCGTTACCGACCGGTATTTGCCTTCCTACATCTGGCCCCTATGAGCAAAACACAATTTTGTTGAATTGTTCAAAAAGAGTTTGTGCTTGCGCAAGCATATTCTTATGTTTATCATTAAGAAATTGCAAATTAGCTACCTGTACCATATCAGGAATTGTGTGATATTTTCTTTGGTAAACTGGCAGTTGCTACGGATTTGGTATTAGAAGAGTGAATGACAAATATATAATGAATGATCATATGGTCTAGTCGTATAAATGGGACGTTTGTATGTGCTTCAATTACATTTTTAGATGCAAACACATAATCCATTATGTTTTATTATCCTATGTAAAACTAAAGACAGACACATCCTGCCATAAAGTCAGCCGGCAAAAAGGATGTGTGCCTGTTAGCAAAAAGTGAGGGCGTCCAAACATTCCATCTAGAGAGGACAAGATGTAGACACTACAAACAAACCTCAATGCGGCAGAGCAGCACATCAGTATTTTAATGTCAGCAAAAGACAGTTGTTAAATATTTTTGCTTATTGTGGCCTTATCTATTTAACTAGTCTGCTGATTACCAAAGTTCAGATGTACTTATTTAGCAGCTACGTAATACGTACAACTGAGAAATAAAAGGCGCATGCGTCTCATGGCATCTCATAGCATCTCACTAGCCAGCGTCTGCTCAGATGTATGGCCCTGTCATTGTTTAAAATGCACCATTGTTACAACTGCTAAGACTTGGGCAAGAAAGTGATATGCCCCTTAGCAAACAGTAATGGCAGACCACACTTATCAGCTATGGAATGTAAGTAGTTGGCCTGACAAATCTTAATGCAACGGAATAGCAATTTAATGTTGTAATGTCAGCTAACAAATTTTAATTCTTCCTCAGGTCTTATTTTCTCGCTGTTTGTCTGACTGAGAAAAGCAGTGGTGTAACATTAGCCTCAGCCAGCCGCGGTCGGTAGTAGGTGTACCTGCAGGGCGGTGACATGGGGAGGGGAAGGGGCATGGTGGGGGGTAGTAATCTATGGATTACGGAGTTTTACAGGTAAGTTAACATATAAATAAATAAAACGAAATTCGTTGCATGCACTGCATCGATGCAGTGCGCGCAACGAAATTTGTTTTATTTATTTATATGTTTACTTACCTGTAAAGCTCCATAATCCATAGATTACTATCCCCAACCCTGCCCCTCCCCCTCCCCACGTCACCGCCCTGCAGGTACACCTGCTACCGACCGTGGCTGGCCCCAGCAGCCCCTGTGGTGCGGGCCCCCTCCGGCAATTGGCTCAGGCCGCAGGCCGGGGGGTAACTCTCCATGTACTTTGCAGGGGGGGGGGTCCCTCAAGTTTTGTTACGCCACTGTACTAAAGTTCAGATGCATGTTACAACTGTGATATAATTACTACCAAGAAATATAAAAGAAGATTCCTGTCATGAGTCTTGTTAATGGAGGTGTGGGTGCTATTTTAGTAGCAATGAACAAGTAAAAATCGTTTGTATTTGAGGGTTTCCTTTGATTTGTGTTTTAGAAATAGCGCATTCCGGCCGACCCTGTTTCTTCTAAAGAAGTTACACCACTCATTAAAAGCTCCTTTTTTTGCACAGCCGTGTTTTTTAGTGATCTTGTGGAGGTGAGCAATATGTTCTACTAGCAATACAGTACAACAACTATGTCTTCCATATCAGATACTCAATCCTGACTTGGAAACACGTTCTTGTCAGTCAGTAAAACTTTATTTGGTTTCATGTTAAAAAAAACATAAAAGTGCAAAACTTAAAATTCAAATGTTACATTATAATTTCAATTATTAAGTAGTTTAAAAAATCGTAGTCCAACAATTTGATTGACAAGACTCCAGCGTGTTAGTTCAATTAGAAATGGTTCATCACTGCTTAGTTCTGAGTATCTAGTCTAAATCTCTGGACACACTGGGGCTGACTATGATGTCGGTGAGACTGACTCCGACGGCACGTTGGTGCTGGTCACACCGAAACCTGCCCCTGCGGTCCGCCCGCCACATTACAGTGTGGCAGTTGGAGGTATCCGGCAGTGGGACCATCCTCAGCGCTTCCGACGTGCTCCGTCGGGAGGTTCCATAATCCCCTACTGATGGTGGAGCCAGGCTCTACTCTGCTGTCGGGATTATGATGTATAATGTAGAACAATGTCTCTATGGGTGTTATTTGAAAGACAATTTAACAAGGGCACAATTAGTTGCTAGGAGCACTGGAGGAGAAACAGGGAGATATTAATTTACAAGACAACAGTAATTTGTGTTATATATTACTTCATTATTTTAAGAGACAAGATAAGCACTAAATTACATTTAATGGCATGTAACCTGTGTAATACTGTGCACAAGTGCTCGCGAAATAGTGAACAGCGCAAGTGACACGTGAGGAAGTATGTACAGAGACAGAGGGGAGCAAAAACAAGATAAACTATATACAAGATATGTGCGTAGATGTACCCATGCAGTAAATGCAAGAAAAAATGGAGTCATTTAAGTGGGTATTCTCAAGTCGACGGCGATTCATCCTGGAGAAGTGTTAGGCCATCATTAGGACCAGGTTACAATTTAGTTACATAACAGTGCTGTGGTGGAGAATAAAAACACTCAGATAGTGGACCGAGAGAAAGTAAAGACCAAAATGGCAATGGAATGAGCCAAAGATAGAAAGCAATGACAGTTAGAAAGCGGCAATTAAAGCGCTAGTAGGAAAATACCTCATGTCTAGGCTCAGAGCAAAAGGTGGGGGTGGGTTGGTAGGGGGCAAGGGAACCATATGGGCCCTCTACCGGCAGGATTAACTGGGAGTGAGAGAGCTAAGTGGTCTCTGACTGGGAGCTCTAGAGAGCCAACCAGAAAAAAGGTGGGGGGGAGGATGGGGGGAGACATAAGTGCTGCCTGGGGAGAAAACACGTACTGGTAAGGTATCAGGCAAGGACCATTCAAGAATGTAGGTCCAGATGAAGGAGCTGTAAGAATGACATCCAGGAATAGGCGTGGAAAGGGTCAAAACTTCTGGGGCAACTGAATGTGTGCCGCACCACGCCGTCATCAGGACCGGAATCTCTCACCCGCCCGGCACACCTACGTGCTCATGGTAATGTGTTGGTATTTATAATCTGATTATAAGAAAGCTCCTACAGTGTGTACCTGTTAGTCTCACACCGATATAGTCACCCAAATGCACATGTGGGCACTACTATCTAGTTAGATGCCTGCTAAATCACATGTTCCTATTATGGTATCCCACCGAACTCACCTGGTCCTCTGAAAGACCTAATTTTTATGTAAACTTATCTTATAGATTAAGGGCCATATGTATCAAGGCCAAATGGGTTCGCAGACGCCGAAGTTCGAAAAATTTCGGCGTTTGCAAACTAATTTTTGCAAAATGGTATGTATGAAAGAATTTGGGTGCAAAATAAGGAATTGCAAAATTTGCGATTCCTTATTTTGCGATTGCATTTAAGGAGTCGCACTTTTTTTGCGATTCCTTAAATGCAATGTATTAAGCAAAAACAAAATTCCAAAATGCCCTTAAGGAATCGCAAATTACCACCAACTTCTAGTTGGTGGTAAGTTGCGATTTCCTTGAAAAATGCACATTTCAGCATTTTTCAAAGTGCCATGTGACACACATACATGCGCTTAGGGCATGTATGTGCACCACATGTGCACCCATACTTATTTCAAGGGTGCAACAGGGTGTCCTTTGGACACCACTGCACCCTTGCAATTATTCTCAATTTGCGAATAGCAAATTGCGAATCGCAAATTGAGAATAAATTCCCATTCCTTCCTATGGGCCAGGAGGCCCATAGAAATGAATGGGAAAGTATTCCTTAATTGTGAATTCACAATTTGCGAATTCGCAATTAAGGAATATCAAGAAATCGCTAAAAAATTGCGATTTTCTTGACACATACCAATTAGCGATTCTGAAATAGCGATTTCTTAAAAATCGCTATTACAGAATCGCTAATTGGTATCTTGATACATATGGCCCATAGACCTCTAACTTTGACATGCCCAGTAATCGTGTGTGCTGTCTGAGGCTCTTATTTAAAAGTGAGCCAAAAGTTAGCTTCTCAAGGGAACCCACACTATTGTTTCTCACATCATAGAAAAACCTATTTAACTTCCAATATTGCATGCGTGCCATTGATAACTATGTTATATATCCCCATTCATGCGTAATATTCACAGTCTTTCCTTTTAGTGCAGTAATTGTTTTCCTTAAGCGCAAAGCGTGATTTGTATACGGAACAAGCTCACCCAATGTATCGATTAAATCATATTTTTTTCTGAGACTTCATAACATCCAACACCTCTCCATACAAAAAAAACATGGCCACTTGTTACCATCTTATCAAACAAATAGTCTCTATGTGTAAAGATCACGGTCTGACAATAGGGACTTCACACTAATAGCCCTCATTTTACACACGTACTCACTTTGTGTGCAAATCTCTGTTTGGCATTAAAACACATTCATATTTATAACTGGTCTCCCAGATGCTGACCGTTATTTGTGATACCTATTCCACTCAATCAATCAATCAATCAGGTCATTTATAGAGCGCACTACTCACCCGTAGGGTCTCAAGGCGCTGGGTTGGGGGGGGGTGCCGCTACTGCTCGAACAGCCTGGTCTTGAGCTTCTTCCTGAAGGAGAGGTGGTCTTGGGTCAGGCGCAGGTCGGTTGGGAGTGAGTTCCAGGTCTTGGCGGCCAGGTAGGAGAAGGACCTTCCTCCTGTTGTCGCTCTTCGGATGCGGGGGACGGCGGCGAGGGCGTGGCTGGTTGATCTGAGGAGGCGCTTGGGAGTGTAGAAGTTGATCCGGTTGTTGAGGTAGCTCGGGCCTTGGTCGTGTAGGGCTTTGTGCGCGTAGGTGAGGAGACGGAAGGTGATTCTCTTGTTGACCGGGAGCCAATGCAGATCTCTCAGGTGTCCGGAGATGTGGCTGCGTCGGGGGATGTCGAGGATGAGTCTGGCCGAGGCGTTCTGGATCCGCTGGAGTCTCTTCTGGAGCTTGGCGGTGGTTCCGGCGTAGAGGGCGTTGCCGTAGTCCAGTCGGCTGGTGACGAGGGCCTGGGTGACCGTCTTCCTCGTCTCGGTGGGGATCCACCGGAAGATCTTACGTAGCATGCGCAGGATGTTGAAGCAAGACGAGGAGACGGCGTTTACTTGTCTGGTCATGGAGAGGGAGGAGTCCAGGATGAAGCCCAGGTTGCGTGCGTGGTCCGTTGGTTTGGGTGCGGTGCCCAGGGCGGGGGGCCACCAGGAGTCGTCCCAGGCGGAGGGCGAGGAGCCCAGGATGAGGACCTCCGTCTTGTCCGAGTTCAGTTTCAGGCGGCTGGTCGTCATCCATTCGGCTACCTCTCTCATCCCTTCGTGCAGGTTGGCTCTGGCGGTGGCGGGGTCGTTGGTCAGGGAGAGGATCAGCTGGGTGTCGTCGGCGTAGGAGATTATGTTGAGGTTGTGTTGGCGTGCGATGGCCGCGAGGGGGCTCATGTAGACGTTGAAGAGGGTGGGGCTCAGTGAGGATCCTTGAGGGACGCCGCAGATGACTTTGGTGGCCTCTGACTTGTACGGTGGTAGGCGGACTCTCTGTGTTCTTCCGTCGAGGAAGGAGGTGATCCATTCCAGTGCCTTGTCCTGGATTCCGATGTTGCCGAGGCGCTGTACTAGGGTGCGGTGGCAGACAGTGTCGAAAGCCGCGGAGAGGTCCAGGAGGATGAGGGCCGCTGTTTCTCCGTTGTCCATCAGAGTTCGTAAGTCATCGGTGTCTCATATCACATTCCCAATTCGGGCTCACATGTTGCTCACATTACTCTAATACGGCCATCCCCCTCCTCCGGGCATTTTCTCACAAGAGAATAATTCAGAAAGGGAAACGATTGCAGACTATTTGGGAGATATTTTAAATATGTTTAGTAGAGTATTGCGGGAGATACAAAAGGTGCTGGAAACACGTGAGACGGATGATATGAAATGATATGAAAGAAGTATGAACTGAGAATATCGGTTGCCCTCAAGCACAGGGTAACCTGCATGAATGAATATCAAAGTGGGTACCTGGATATAGTGCGATGAGAGTACGCGTTCTGAATTATTCTCTTGTGAAAAAATGCACTACTCTATGTCTCATCCTATACTTGTCTCAACATAGCCTTTACCTCCACACTCTGACTCATCCCAAACCTAATTTTAATACTATGATCGACAAGTAACACTTTCTAGACTCTTCCCTCCTCTATCCCGCCTTTATCCTATTCAATCCAACAAGCAGAGTCACATGTCCACCGCTCGAATTAACAATTTATATTTCCTATACTAATCCACCACTAATCCATACAGTGCTTCTCGCCGAAAAGCCCTTCAACTCCTCGTCAGATATAGTAATCACTATGTAAATACAATTACAATTACAATATGTCTTTGTTGGGCATCAATCGCCCTAAAATGACTCTGTTTGGCAATATTGGACTCACAAGTGATGATGAAAGTTTTGCCAAGATTGATTCTGAGATCCAGGTCAGCCATAAAGTCCACAAAGACATCCAGTAATGACTACAGACCATTAGACGTGCAGCCCATTAAACCCACTTTGTCGGTTCCCTGCACCATTCAACACTCTTTCTAAGTTGTTAATCTATAAAGTGAAGAGAAGCGGTGCAAGGCCAAAGCCCTGCCTTATCCCCCTGGCCAGGAGGAATGCCTCAGAATATTCCCCATTGATTTCATGCAAGACCTTCACTGTTGTCCCTGTATACAATTCTGTGAGGAGGTTCACAATTGATATCTCTATTCCCACCTCCATCATCAGGTGCCAAAGGTTGGAATGATTTTTGCCGTCGAAGGTGCAACCTTCGACTGCAAAAACTTGGATAACTTTACTCTTCCTGTCACCTACACCAGGGAGTCCAGTACCAAGATTGGGCAATAACATTTAAGGTCCTCACAATTTCCATTTTTATAAATTAGGACAATTAAGGATTCCAACCAAGCGTTCAGTTTCCCAGTCCTACAGATTGAGCTCAGTATGTTAGTTGAAAGAGGGCTCCAGAGATATATATTTATCTTAAAAAGGTCAGCAGGGATACAGTCAGGACCAGGAGCTTGTCCAAATCTTCTTTTAACAATATCAGAGGTGACTTAATCTTCTCAAATCTCTAATGGTGAGACACCAATAGTAGGTGGGATAGAATGTATAAAAATCACATGAATTATGACCTCCAAATTGAATATATTCTTGTAAAAAATAACGATGACCAGGCGAAAACACTTTGGTAACTGAATTCCAATTATCTGCTAGAAGGGTGAACCTAGGAGATTCTTGACCACTGTAGCAGAAGGCAAGTTTGAAATATACATGGACAGGTTTCCTTTGGCTCTACCAGTGTTGGAAGATATTGGTGGGTTGCGATAGGTAGTATAGCCGTTAACGTGTACACTATCAGTAGCCTGCCTCCAGAAAACAGAGAATTGAAAAACCTGCAATAAAGATTAACCAGTTTTGATTTTTTGTTTACATTTAAGACCTGCAGATTCCAGAACCAGATATTCTTTCTGGAAGCAGAGCAGACAGATTGAGGATTGGCATTGTTATTCCTGTTCTTGTTAACAACAACATTCATTGCTTCGGCAATCGTAGGCAGCGGACATATTAGGTTAGGGGTGCCTCCCGAAATTGTTGGCAGATGACTGATTGACTCAGAGTCCCCCCGGTGGCTGCTGGTGGGCTATCCACTACTGTAGAAGAAATCATGCGGAGAAGGCAGCTGGTAGAACCAATACGCTCTGCCATGGATATAAGATAATCAGTGCTTGCTTTGGCTTTAAGGTGAAATAAATCGAGTCATTCTGTATCTTCAAAAGTCCTCGGGATAAGAAGCGATTTGTCATAGGGTCAGTATTCCCATCTAAGGGTTGGTTATATAATAAGGTAGTCGATAACGCACTGATTCTCATGACATGATCCTGTGGCGTATAGAAAAAAACAAGTTGGACAACTGCAATTTGTGTGGATGACCACACAATGTGCCTCAGTCTTGAAATTAGCAATTCCACTACGATAGGTGATCTATAATTTATTACAACACAATCACCAGACCATGTTCTATCCCCTTTACCCACCCAAGAAATCTTACCTCCCATCATAATTTCATTAAAGAGTTCATTGATATATCCCGAACTTTTCCCAACCAGTGCATCACCTTCTTTTTAAGATCTTCCCAACTTTCTAGCTCACTGGGTTCGTGGGGAGGCGCAATCATCAGAACGACCGCTTAGAGAGTGGCTGCTCGAGGTAAATCTAAGATAATCTGCTGATTCAGCATAAACTGCCTGTTCCCATCAAGACCTTAAGGAGTTGATCTTATGGTAGTGTCGCTTCCTGGCCTCAAATGTCCTCCTTCCCTCGCCTGCCACTAGGAAGAGTCTTTTGCCTTCTTCATTAAAGAGTGAGGCACTCACATTACATATTCATTCCCTTTACAGGGAAGGGCAGTCCTAGAGGTGGAAGGTGAAATGTTAACTTGCAGGAATACCTATTAAAAGTGCACAAAATAAAACTGTCAATTGGTCAAGAAATAGTACAATATCTTAAAGACAAACAATGTGTTAAAAAAAAGCTTCGTTTCATGTAAATCATATGTAATTTTCAATCATAAAAGTGTAATCATTGCAGTGTAGCATAATAGCATCAGCAGATGCCAGCCCATCGAGTTATTCTTCAATGTAGCAAGGAAGGTGAAATAATAGCAATAAAAAATGAATTCATTATTTATGCTGACATGTCATCGTTTAATATTTGTATGCTTGGTGGCCTTACTTTAAGCGAAAACAAAGTTCGGAGAATGGGCTCTAAAGATGAATAATTTACTGAGACATCTTCCAGTCTGAGGAGAATCTGAAGCTGTAGGCATTCAAAAAAGTATTTTTTTAAAGAATCTGAACATCTCGCATTGACCTTAATCAGGTGTGAGTAGTCTGTCTACTCTCTTTGCATTCTGGCATGCGTAATCTTACATTTATAATTAGAAAAGCAAAATAGAGATTATAAGAATGTAAACAGTGCTTTAAATGGGGCGGTACTGCCCGGTACTGCGTACTGCCACTTTTTAATTTTGATAGCGAGAGTACCTGTACTTCTCAAGTGATGTAATACTTTTAATTGGAGAGTACAGGCGTTTCTCAGAAACAAGCAGGTATTCTGGTATAGGGTAGCTGCAATTCTATTTTTCCATTTCGAGCACTGGATGGTAAGAACAAAATAAAATAAGGCCTGTAAGAACTACTCTGGCATGTCTTTGATAAACATGGCAGATGTGGGAATCCAACAGATGTTTATAAAAAGTAACGGTTTTTCAGTTATTTGCTGTATGAGGGGTTGCTATCGCAAACCAGATGTGAAACTAACATGTGCAAGTTTAACTGGAACCAAGGGGTCCGTTGCATAAAGGAAGCATGACAGCTATAGTAGGCCAGGTTGAACTCTTTTATTAAATAACTCTCAGAAGAGAGTCAGTATGATTACATGTATTGATGAAGTTTGCTGCATCGCAGGTCGATCAGCATTGCAGAAATAAGTTAAGATTTTATGAAAACATCAACAGGTGGGTGCTAAACCTGAATTAATTATCACATAAAAATATAGCAGCTTGAGAATCATGTTATTCCCAGTTGGATATCAATCTTTCGCTAAACTTTAAAACATATGCAGTCCAATGGCTATTAGCAAGAACATCAGAGGAAACTGTAAGGGACCGATCCAGACATTAGGGAATTAAAAAAAAATCCCAGTAGTCCCCTCTAGTAAGGTGCAAGAGTCACAGCTTTTCAGAAGTACTGCTCGCAATGTCATGTGACATCCGCTATTTCCTTACTGCGGAGTTATATGTAGGCAGGCATGGCCGGCACAGGTAAGAGCGGTGGGGCAGGGTGGGGGCGGGGCGCGGGGGAATTCGACAGATAGTGGGATAGGTAAAATAAAATAACAAAATTAAAAAAAACACAACTTTGCGATGCAGAGAGCGCAAGGTAAATGGTTTCATTTTTATTTTATTCTACCTATCCCAACGTCTGTTGACTGTCCCCCAGCTCCACCGCTCTTGTGCCGGCCGCGCATGTAGGTATAGATTCACACTGGGGAACGGTGGCCCGACTTGCAAATTATTTTTTTCTCTTTTTTTTTCCTCCGGAGGGGAAACACAATTCTCTGTGGAGAACCCCCTGCTCTTACACACTGACAAAGTTTGGACATGTTCCGATGGCCTTCCAACCCTGAGACGGGAGTTACTTCAGTCATAAATCCACAATTTTTCAGGATGTGATAGGGCTGGAGAGGAGTTTGTTAATGCCAACATACTTACATGTTTGTGGGAATTCACAAACTCTTTGGGTAAACCATGCTTTGAACTTCCCAATGGCAATGGCTACCTTTTGCGCGGGCTTTACTTATGTGTCATTGATACAGTAGTGGTGGTTCTAATATGCAGTAGTACAACTATTTACGCTGCTCAAATATCATTTTGTGGTTAGCCGTCGGGCAAAATTTGAGCAATTTTAGACTGTAAATGCAGATTTATGGTGATTAATGAAGTTGGGAATCAGGCCATGAGCCTTCGCCGCCTTCTCTTTCCTCTAATGCAAATCTCAATATACTTCAGAAACCCATATGACGTCCTTCTATAACAGATTTTGAAATTAGAAAAGATTTGGCAAAGTCAATAGGGATACGGCTAGTAATGAAGCTGTCATGTTGCGAAGTGGGGATGAAAGGTATAGTAACCAAGTGTGCACTGATGTTAATTGGGTGATGGAAAAGCTGTGCTGAAATCTTATTAATAAGATCTGAGAGCAGCAGCACGTAATATTAGCATTTTCTACAGCTGCGAGCCAAAATCCTGTAGATGTAATGCCAAATGTAACAAGGGTTATTGATAGAGCATCTAGAATAGAAAGCATTTGCAGAGTTGGCAGCCTTTGAACATATTTCACTTATCCCAGACAAGCATTATTGCATTTTGTAACAAAAGAAAATAAATTGACAGAAGCTATAACGAAGGAATTGTTTAATTGGAATCAAACATCTCCCAGTAGGGTTTGAGAAAGTTATTCTCAATCAGGGATCAACCAATGAAGCATTGTCCGAGTCAAAGTGTGTAATAATAAATATTCTATATTTGACAGACTACGGACCCGATTCACAGAACTAACTTAAGACAAAATCCTAAACTTACTACCATTTTGTTATTCACAGAAGGCACTTACTCATTTTGGTATTCACAGAAGGCACTTACTCATTTTGGTATTCACAGAAGGCACTTACTCATTTCGGTATTCACAGAAGTTAGGAGTCCTAATTTTAGGACTCCTAAATGCCTTCTGTGAATACCGAAAGTCTTAAAATTAGGATTTTTCTCAGTTTAGTAGTAGTAAAGTTAGGACTCCTAACTTTCAGACTCCTAAATGCCTTCTGTGAATACCAAAAGTCTTACAATTAGGATTTTTCTCAACTTTACTACTACTAAACTGAGAAAAATCCTAATTTTAAGACTTTCGGTATTCACAGAAGGCATTTAGGAGTCCTAAAATTAGGAGTCCTAACTTTACTACTACTAAACTGAGAAAAATCCAAATTTTAAGACTTTCGGTATTCACAGAAGGCATTTAGGAGTCCTAAAGTTAGGAGTCCTAACTTTACTATTACTAAATTGAGACAAATCCAAACTTTAGGACTTTCGGTATTCACAGAAGGCTTTTAGGAGTCCTAAAGTTAGGACTCCTAACTTCTGTGAATACCGAAATGAGTAAGTGTCTTCTGTGAATACCAAAATTAGTAAGTGCCTTCTGTGAATACGAAAATGGTAGTAAATTTAGGATTTTGTCTTAAGTTAGTTCTGTGAATCGGGCCCTACATGTGTGACTAATATGTAACTGTATTACATTTTTATTAGTCAGGCTGGTCAAACCACTCTCTGCTGCTTTTGTATTTACCTGCGAAAATCACCTAAACGTCGCTAATCAGTGGCGGCTCCAGTATAAAGAGGCCAAACAAATCATTCCCCATGCTGGTTATGGTAGACCTTCTCGTGGCAACTAAAACAAATCACAAAAATCAACTCCTCCTCCACTCTATTTATTGGAAGCATTTGTCAGCTCGATTATTGAAGGTTTACAGATCTCATACTCATGACAATAATGAAAAATAGTTGACATGAAACAAGCCTAGAAATGGCTTACCTGTGAACTCTTTGCAATCACATGTCCCAAGAGATGAATGCAAAGACTCTGGGAAAAAATGGATACATTTATGTAGTTGAGTTGCAAGCAAGTAGTGTTAATGTCTATGTTCAATACATTCTTTACCAAAGTACAATGCCACGTCCTACAAGGTTGAGCCCTTTAGAAAAGGTTTTTTAATTTGATTAAGCTTTTACATTGTTCTGTATAAAAAAAGGAAACTGTGCTAACAGAGAGGTCTTGATAACATAAAAATCACCCCTAATAGTGATCGATGCATTCTGGACTTTTTTCAACTCTTTGGTTGCAATAGATAGTTAGGCGATTAAGAAGAAGCTGAAATTGGAAGGTTGATAACCCAACATGATCGGGCTAAGAGCAACTCCATCCAGCTGGGTTACAGCAATTTTACACTCAGCTTTGAGACTCTTTCCTTAACTTGTGCCCTATGTCTGTAACCTGAGGGTGCTCATCAGTGGCCAGATATTCAACTAAAAGCCACCCTGCCTAAACCTGAGGTTAGCGAGGGATCCTAGCACTCTCTATGAATGTCTGGTGGTTCTCTTCTCAAGACAATTGTGGGAAATAAAGGCTGACTTTACATTTCTTTCACATGTATTGCCTAAAAACACATGTGCTACGAGCTAGTTCTGAAGAGTAACTCATTGAAACATTTTTGGTACTTCATTCTGCCACTCTTGGGCTCTGAACTGCAACCTGCGTGCAAACTGACTTTAACCAGAGAGATTTGCCCCATGAGAATTTTTTAAAACATTGTGTTGAATCTTGGATGCCTCAGCGGAAATATTTTCATATACATTCGTTGAGTTTTTTGGATTGGGTTTTATGATAGTAGGCGTCTGAGTGATATTAGACTGTCATTCAGGGTCACAGCACACGTTTGCCTCTAAATACGGAACGCAACACTGGTTAACCCCAATCACTATTTAACTTTCCAGTTGGCTGAAAGTATTTTTACCCCACTCACAAGTATGGCTAAATGTCTGGCTCCGGAGAACACCACTGTTTCCTGGCTGGGCAATGTTTTGTACTCACCTTAGATTTATGCTCTTTTAAGCCCTCAATCTAGATAGGATACTAATCTTAAAGTTTTGAGTTGCAAGGGGTTTTGTACAGTTGGTCAATGCTTTAAAGCCACTGCTATCACTGAACTTTTCCCTGTATTCTCACGGAACTAGATGCTTACTGTATAAAAGTTTGGCATGCTAAACATAAAAGAAACATTCAATCATACGGTGTGGGATGCACAACAATGTATTCAATGTTTTGCAATGTTTATCCAAGTGTTCCAAGAATGCGTGCAGAATGGTAATGTGGCATGCCCAAATGCCACTGGAACTAATAGCAACTATTTGAAGTGGGGCAACCTCTTGCCCCCAACCAGACGCACAGCTAAATGCCGCCCTCTTTGGCGATCATGTATACCATATTTTCAACCATGTAATCCATTTAAACCCATTTTAATCTTCTTTAAACCTCAATTTCTCTTCTTTAATTCAAATCCACGCTGGGGAGTATTGCCTTTTTTTCAGGTTTCTAATATTCAAACCGTGCCCATCCGGACCTCTTGGAAGAATACGAATAGTGCGAAGTTCATCACAAGCAGTATTTTATTTAATGAAAATCCCAACGCATTTCGGGCCCTGAAGGGCCCTTCGTCAGGGGCCACTATAAAATGATAATGAAAGTAATTACCAATTCATATTCATAACACGAATGTGCATTATACATCATCTAACAACACAAGTAAAACATTTCATTATTCAAACATAGTGCCGAATTTGCATTACAACTTATTCTTTCCCCCACAGTGTAACCTTTTATCAGCAGCAGTATCCATGCTAGGCTGTTTGCATAATGCGTCAATCCCTCCACCCAACCATGTCACGAGCTCTCAACTAATCAAACTCCATTTGTTTACAAATATCACTTAGTTCCCAAGGCCTCCTCGTGCCCCATTCTCATTACATGGTTGAAAATATGGTATACATGATCGCCAAAGTGGGCGGCATTTAGCTGTGCGTCTGGTTGGGGGCAAGAGGTTGCCCCACTTCAAATAGTTGCTAAACATAAAAGAAACAGCATACAATCAAAGTGAACATTTGCCATAATCTGATTGTGTAGGCAAATTTACATTATTTGCGTGGAAGGCTAATTCATGAATAATAGTAAATTTTTATAATTCAGGTTGCCAAAACCTGCTTGAAAGTAATTTTCCACTTTTTGTCAAATATTTAAATGAATGATAAAAGTAGATTTTTGAAAACTGTAATGGGAAAGTAATTTTAAATCCACAATTAATCTGTGCTGCTAGAAAGGCTGATACAATTACACCAGTTGTGTTGTGAGAAAGTAATGCTTTTTGCCCTGATCACCGCCATTTTTTGCTTGGTACTGGTAGTCACTGGCTCTGACTGCGCCCTGGACTCTGCTTACCAGGCCCAGGCCTGTGCTTTGATTATAACGATTTGCAAATTAGGTGTAATTATAATTGGCACTGACAGCCTAGCTATAGGTCCCTAATATATAATAGGGCATGTAGGTTTAGAGGCCCGGTAGACTTAACACACTTAAGTGTGCACTCCTGTGGTGCTTGCTGTCATTTTAAAAGCAGCACTGCCTTTCAGGCTGCCTTTGCCTTAAATTCATATGAACCCTCGACGTCGGATTTAAAGGTTCTTCCAAAGTCTGAAACTACCTAATTTTATATATAAGTCACCCCTATGGTTCCCCTCGGTGCCCCTGGGGCAGGGTGGCTTGTAACTATAAGCTGTTCAATAAGCCCTGGTAAGGAAAGAAACTGCCAATTCTGTCTTTCCCCATTGTAGTGAATGGTTCCATAGGCTAATGTTGAGATATTTTATTTAAGTATCAATGTTGACAGGAGCCAGCTACAAATATATTTCAAGGTATCTAATTAATTGTTATGATAACTCCAATAACTAGCCACTGTTAGATTCATATTAACTGTTACAGAGAACAAGTTATTAAACTTTCATTTCTGTGAGCCAATATCCAGCTTCCCAGCTGCCCTTTTCTGAATGGTCAGTCTTTCCCAGGCTGAGCCAGAGCTGCTTGATGAGGTGTGAAGCGTCCTGTCAGAGTAGACAATGGATTTCCTGTGGATTGAGAACTTTAGCTGCAGAAGCCAAAAGGTAGGAAGGCGGAGGGGAGCCAAACTGGTCTTCAAAGACTGAATAACAGTTTGGGATCAGTACAGGCTGATACCCACATCCTGCACCCCAGACACACAGGAGCCTCAGTAATTGCATTATTCAGGTGTTTGGAAGGGGTGTATTAGTGAAACTTAGCCACACCAGTGAGTTGGCTTAGCTAGATCTAACACCAAAGGAGAGACTTTCTCCACATTAGATTTTGAAAGAATGGTGCTTTCTGGGACAAGAGTATGCCAAACTTTGGAAGAAGTGGTCATACGCCTGGGTGGCAGCCTGCTTCCCGCTGGCACAAGAGAGGAGATGGTGTCTGCACAAAGAAGCCCCCCCCCCTGGTGGGTAATCCCAGACGGTTGATAGTGTAGAGGTGGGGGTGAAGATTGTCCCAGAGATGGGAAAGGGGATGACATAGGTAGCCTTAGTGTCTTTGGGTGGGGTGGATATTGCAACCATGCCTCAGGATGTATTTTCTTGAACCTACAAGGTACATCCATGTTCTTACTCATTAGTCTCTAATATTATGGTTATCAATAGGACCCTGCCTCTATATCCCACATGCACTTGCAGGTTGGGTCTGCCAATCACGCATATATAACCTTATCCTTCTCCTACATCGTTGGGATATGGTCTCTCCTTCTGCTTCCACTATCTATGTATGCACCGGTGTTTGAACCTTTGCTTTGTAATGTTCACTGTCCATTAAACCACTTTCACATGTTGAATGGATTAGTACTATGGTGCTGATTCTGAGTGATACTTGGTTCTTGGGTTGGTTTTAACTTGTATATATTAATGTGGTTTTATGCTTAATGTGTTATGTCAATCGCTGTAACATATAACTTTGTGTGCATTTCTAGTGTGTAACCTCTCCAAGGAGATATCAGTGGTTTTGTGCTTGAGTCTTGTGCTTTTTCTTAATGTATTTAAGTTGAAATACATTGGTGTCTTTATTTTTATGTTTGTCTTTTTGTATGTTGTTTTTAGCCCTGATGAAATTCTCCTAGTGGGAAAAAAATGCATCGGCTGAGCTTAGTTTTCTACTGAACATTTGAAAAAACAATTTGAAATACAGGATTTATTTGACATCACACTGAGTCTATCGGACTTCATTGCTTGGCACACCCCCACTTATAGCAAATTGCAAACCTGTCCACCTTGCCTCCCAGCATGGAGAGGTACAGACAGAGGGTTAAAATCAATGGAACTGAGGTTGAGGCTCTGATACGTACAAGAGCCAGCATGACTATGGCCACAGAGAAGCTGGTTTCTCCAGGGCAAATCATACCTGGTGTGTATCACCAGGGAACCTATGCAGACAGCAGAGCCAAACTCCATCCCATGGCAATGGCAAATGTGGAATGGGGAGATGTGACAGGCCCTAAGAAGGTAGTAGTTTCTACTGTACTCCCAGCAGACTGTCTACTGGGAAATTATCTTGAAGCATCTGACTGGTCAGGGGTGGAGAGTATGGTCCATGTAAGGATGCTGGGCTTCCCTGAGTGGAGATGTGCTGTGACCAGGTCACAGACTATACAGAAGGGAATTTCTGGACACTTGGACCATGGAACAATGGGACAAACATCCCAGGACAAGGGCAATGGGTCTTGTGAGCCAACCACCGGCACTCCAGAGGTGCAGCAGGAATCTGACCCTGAAGGGAAGGATCTGACCTCTGAGGGAGGGGTTCCATCCCTGGCAGATCTGTTGGACTTGGCAGAATTGGCAGGACTGGTGGGTCCTCCAGAGAGGGTTTTTGTCAGGGACAGAGAGACTGTCCCACTCTTGAAAGCATGAGGCAGACCGCCTCAAAGCAAGAGGAGGGGAATGACTGTGGAGTCCACAGAGTCTACTGAGATAATGGGGTTCTCGACACTGAGGCATGCAACCTCAAGGAAGGGCCACCAGGAGGTTGGTGGTTCCCCAGAAGTACAGAGAATTCTTCCTGACTTTAAGTCATGATATCCCCTTGGCAGGTCATTTGGGACAGAACGAAACATGTTTGGTAAACCATTTCTGCTGGCCCCATGTGGCTGAATAGGTAAAGGAGTTTTGTATCTCCAGTGCCACCTGTCAGACCAGTGGCAAGACAGGGGGCAAGCCAAAGGCTCCCCTGATATCACTGCCAGTGGTTGGGACTTCCAACAGCGGCCCTACCGCTAATGGTTGTAATTAGCTTTTAAAATAGATGTGAACTGTTGGCCATATAGAAGCCACTTCAAAAGCCATGAAGACTATTTTATTTAATTTATTGACTTGTCATTGGGATTAGCAATTTGGGTATCTTCAGGAGCAGCATTCCTGAGTTTATCAATGTAACTGCTAGCGGATTAACGTGCAGAAATTTTTCACCCACAGATGCACCTCCTAGTTTCATGCCTGCCGACAGCTGGAGTAAAAGTTGTTACATGATCAGGGAGAGGGGAGTTCCCTCATTGCGTGGCCGGGGCAAAATGTAAAAGGTGTAATTCAAGTAATTTTGAGAGTTTTGCATTATGCTTGTTAGTGAAAATTTCTGAAATGACACCATTACTCCACTTTGTGTAATTATGCGACCATTCTCAGTAAAAATGTACAGCTAAACATGCAATTCCGTACACAATGGAATAACAGTACCAAAAAATTGACTTGGCCCAAAACTAAGACAATCGAGCTGGGCAAGGCAATAAATATATGCTGGCAGCAAAGTGCTTTCAACGGCTAAAAATTCATCGTTTTGCCTCTTAGTGCTTTTACTGCCAAAACTGAACCTCGAGGACGAGCTATAGAACTTGGACGGACCATCACTGGCATTCATCATCTTGCCTAGCTCTGTTAAAGGATTTTAAAAACCAGAAAAGTACTAAAATCCCAAAGTAAAACCTTTAAGTAATATGACTTGTTACACCTGCCCGACCTCTGCTACAGTGTGGTCAATCTAAAATCATACCTCGATGCTGGTATACTGAGAGCATTAACTTACATTGGTGCGTTTCTTGGTGCTACTTGATTTAACATTTTTTAAATACATATCTCTGGTTCCTTCCATCTGTGTTAACCATGCTGGTATTATTTTGTCTCTTAATCTTTTCCAGATTTTTCTAAATGTGTTTGGGAATGTATTTACATTGTGTTCTTAACTTTAATATTGTTTGGTTTTGGTACTGCTTGAACTGAACCCACATTTCACGTGGGAAAGCCTGTTGCTTGCTCACACATAGCAAGTGTTAACCAGAGTTCCTCATTGAACTATGTTGGGACATAAGACAGATTGTGTTTATTAGGTTGGCAGGCGCTCTGAAATTAATAACCCAATTTCTGACAGTGAGTCATAAATTCTTGCAATACAAACATTAAATAAATAAGGGTCAGTCAGGGAAAACGTTAGCATGAGTTTGGGGAACGGGCAAAATTTGCTTATCCGTAAAGAAGGAAATGGTTACCATTAGGCATGATTTAATAAAACTTAAATACTAAAAATATGCAATTATAAGGAAAAAGCCGAAATGTCGGGGTTAGTAACAAGAAGTTGGTAATTAAAGGATGAAAGTACCTTGGCAAGACACAATTGGGAAAAGGACATGCCAGGAGAGTAATAGGCAGGCAAAGAAATGTCAATACTTGTCTGACTTGTCATGCTAATAAGACAGGCTTGCAACAGGACTCAGACCAGTGTGTCTCCCCCTCCAGCAAATATGAGACTGCTGTGCACTTTTTCATAGTACCATCATGGCAACAGGATCCCCCCCCATCTTAGCATGCATCCCGCAAATAAATACACGCCACACAAGTATTAACTTGGGAAAAACTGCTGCAGGTTTATTACATACAACGTTATGTAATCTTGTGGGTTAGCTTACGGGCGATCCAAGGGCAGGCAGCATTCTCGCCACCTGCCCGCCTGATGAGCCAAGCAGCACCGTGGCGAACCACTTATGTACTGCCTTCTGGTAATCCCCTTCCAGAATCACCTGACCATTGGTCCCTTATACTCACGCCCCTTTTGGGGCGGAGCGTAGCTAGGCAAGCCCCCGGTTGCTCAGGCCCACAACCGCCCGAAGGACTAATGGGGCGCCGACACAGGTTCCAGGAACCTCCCATGAGGCCCCTGGGGTTAGGCTCTGGCACCCCTATGAGCCGCGCTGAGGTACCCTTCTGTACCCATATGCTTCCAGATCGCCCTGTAACTCCTCCTGCAACGATAAAATAAAACATTAAAAAGTTCATGCCATGGTAGGTCTATCTCTGCGCATATACCTCAGGAGCCTGCCCTTTTAGGCCCCCCATTTACGTCCATTGCCCATTAGAAATGAAATAGTCATACCTTAGGACCCCTGTGCTGAGAGAACCCTGCTTTAATCCTCTTCAGAAAGGAAGTAACTGTCTCACAACAGCCCTTTCAGTGAAAAGAAATAAGAAATGGAACAGTTCTGTCACAGGAGCCCCGACAGAGCGATCTCCCTTCGGAGCTCTCAGGAGTAATAAGACAGCCCTGCCTCTGAGCCCCGGACTGTGCGGTTTCATTTGCAGCTCTATGAACAGGGCCGGACTGGCCTTAGCGGTACCGGGTTTTTCCCCGGTGGGCTGGAAGGGCGAGGGCCGGTTTTGTTACAGGGGCTGGTTTTGCAGCAGTGCTGCAATATCAGACCCCTGTAACAAAAGTGGCAACAGTGCAGCAGGAGTGGTCCCCCTGACCCCGTCCCATGCCACCACCCGCACACCGAGGCCGGTCTGCTGATTCCCAGGTCTGGTTTCTGTTCCCAGTCCCGCCATGTCTATGAACTATGTGAGAGCTCTGTGATGAAGGCCATGCTTCTGGAACCTGATCTACACCTCTCTTGAGTAAAGAGATGGCCCGACTCTCATGGAGAATGTGCTGAGTAACATCCCATTAGCAGTATATGAGAAGGATGTCTGCCTGGCCACAAGAGCACTGTACCCATCCACAACCAGTGAGAAACGAGAAAGCTCTACCATAGAAGCTCTGTGGTGAGAGACTGCCCCTGCATACCCCATTAGAAGTTAGACAGATCTGCAACAAGAGCTCTGTGCTGAGTGAGTCCTCAGTCTATCAGCCATAAAATGAGACAGCGTTATAAAGAGTGGTCACCCTCTGTATCTGCACCTCCATGGGCAATGGGAAAGGCCTGAGGCTCAATGCTGTGTGGCCCCCTCTTTGAACGCCATGGGAAATGAGACAGCTCTGTTACAGTCCTGCTCTGCGTGACCACCAAGACATGCCCCTTAAGAAACGAGACACACTCAACACCCAAATCTGTACCCGGGAAAAATTAGCCAGCCCTGTAATATGAGCTTTGTGCAGGGAGGTTTTTCATCATACTTACCCCATAAGAAAAGAGAGAGCCCTGCTACAGGTGTGCTGTGTTGAGTGACTTCTTAGCTCCACAATGAGAAAAGAGACTCCTGTGCTCTATGTGGCACCTCTGCATCTACAAGGAGACAGACCTGCCACAAGAACTGTAGGCAGGGTGACAGCATCCCCACTCATTTATGAATGAGACTGCAAAGTCAAAGTCCTGTTCTTTGTGAGCCCCATGAGAAATTGCAAAGTCCAGCCACAAGAGCCCTGCGCTGTGTGACCCCTCAAATATGTTCCCTAAGAGAAATAGGATGGCTTTGCAAGAAAGCCCTGTATTTGGTCACTGCCTCTTCCCATCCCAGAAGGGAGAGACAGCTCTGGCGCAGAGCTTTTTTTTGGGGGGGGTGGATTATATAGCGCGAACTAGACCCGAAGGTATCAGAGCGCTTTACATCAGCAACAGTTATGTTACAGACGGACACATTCATTTTTGTTAGGCAGGGTGAGATTAAGTGATTTGCCCAGAATCACAGAATGTTGAAGGCCACTGACGAGACTCAAACCCAGTTCCCCAGCTCTGAGGTCGGCCGCCCTAGCTCTAAGGCCACATTCTCTACCCAAGTTCTCTAGCTTTGTGCTCTATGAGCCGTCTTTTGCAGCCTCGGGAGAAATTAGATTACTTTCACAGCACGTATGATCTGTGTTCTGTCATCTATAACCATGAGAAATGAGACAGTCCTGCTCAAGAGTCCTCTGCTAGGAGACTGTCCAGCTCCATTACTTGAGATATGAGGTGGCCCAGTCACAGGTATGTTATGGAATGGTATGTCATGTTATGTTATTTTAAAGCTACTTCTAAAGCGCAAGAAGACCCGGAAGTGTGTTGGCGCTAGCTCTGCTAAACAGGTTAAGTATGAATTACTAATTGCAGAAGAGTTAGATTTTTAAAGCTTTCCTGATAAAATTACAAGCAGGACATGGATTTAATGTGAAGAGGTAAAGTATTCGATGTGTTAGCTGTGGAGCATTTGAACCTTTGGACCATGACATTCATAGCCCTCGATGAGCGCAGCATCTTGCTTGGATTGTACCATTTAAAGCTGTGTCTCAGATAATCTGGGCCCGAATCGTGCAGTACTTCATAGGCAATACACAAGGTCTTAAACCTGATCTGTTGCCCGATTGGAAGCCAATGTAATTTTTAGATGACTAGAGAGACGGATAGAAATTGGGGGGTCGCTAACAACAAAAATGCAGCAGCATTTTGCAAAAATGTGGGTTTGTTCATGAGTTGCTGTTGCATGTTTAGGTAAAGGCCATCGCTATCATTTATTTTAGAAAGCACTAAAGATGTAACGACCATTTTCTGTGAGTCAGGAGTGGTGAAAGGAAGGATTTTCTTTACTAACCTCAAAGTGTAAAAGGAGGACAAGATTACAGCTTTAACTTGATCACTATAGGTGAACTTGTTATCCATTAAAACTCCTAGGTTTCTTGCTTTCCTAACTGGAGTCGGAATAATTCTTAACTCCTGAGGCCACCAAGACGGGTGCCAAAAGGACACCTGATTACTGAAAAGGATGACCTCCGTCTTCCCAGAGTTTAATTTCAGGTAGTTGTTTTTGATCCAATCCCTATCTGCCCGCATAAAATTACAGAATATAGTTACTGTGTTGCTAACACTGCTGGAAAGAGAAACAACAATTTGTGTGTCATCTGTTTAAGATGTTAGAGAAAATCTGAAAGATCTGATCAGAGTGGCTAAGGAGGTGACATAAACGTTGAACAAAGTTGGGCTTAGCGAAGACCCCTCAGGGAACCTGAACGACAATGAAAGGGTTCAGAACAAAACTCTTTCAGTGCCACCATGTGTGTTGTGGGACATGCAACTCAAGTCACTTCCGGTGGAAAGTGAAACTGAAGCACTTTTGCTTACTTCAAATCCCCACTACCAGCTAGATGTCACAAAAGTTCCTAGAGAAACTTAAAAGAACTGATTTAAAGTATGTCCCTATTTAAGTTTGGGAGCACTAACCGGGTTACCTTCATAACATGCCATGCCACAAAATGTTGCATTATTAATAGATACGAAATTGGCCTTCTTGCCTAATATGAAATTGGCCTAGTTGCCCGAGGTTCCTCCTTTAATCCTGTGTGACACCTCACTTTCACCTTTGTCAAATGAACCACACCTACGACAAGTGCTGTGACCAGGGATGCACTTTATTCTATGTGGACACCCCAATCCTAATATCCTTTTTATTAAAAGTATCTCATCCGTAATAATTGCCTGTCCCAGGTGACCCATTTTGTAAGTGTTGTGTGATATGTCTGCCAACTCTGGTCCTCTCGAACGTCTTTGACAAATGTACACGCGTAAAAATTGCCCTGGCCTGTGTAGCCCTGAACTACACCTTTGTGGAACCTGCCACAACTGCAAGCCTAGGCCTTGGCTTTTGCTCTTTTACCTCATGTTATGATACTTCAGACCGTGCTCGCTTCCCTTTGAAATTGTGGAACCTGCTGCATTGATCTGAAGCCCCACTGTCACCAAGATGGTGCTAAACAGGGCTCCTCCGCCATCCTTCATACTGGATTATATTGCTAGTGTTGATGATTTTAAACTGTGGCTTCATATCCCATGACACAAAAGATACAGGAAGGCAGAGCTATTTTTTCCTTTTAAAGTCTCACCCACAGACAGCTGTTGCTGTTGTAGTTGGCTTTATTGCCTGTGGTTAAAGCCATGGGTTTTGTAGATGGTTGTATTGGGTGTAAAGTAGTCCCCTGTGGTAACCTCTCTATTGTGCTTTAGCCTACCTTCGCTGTTTCCATGGTCAATCCCATAGCCCAGTTTCTCCACCCTGCCAGTGTGTGATGTGGTCCTTTATGTTCCCCTCTGGACACTATTTGGCGCGCTCTACAAGCACTGGCAGAGCCAAATCATTCCAAAATGGCAGCATTTACGGTGGCTATCTTGTAGGGTAGTTTTGTATCTTGTGTTTTAAATATTATTACAAGATGAGATGCCATTGTGCAGGCAGCCATGTTTTAAAGGTGTTTAAAAAAATCCATTAAAAAATAGCCACCATGCCTGTGCAGGTTTGCACACCAGCTATTTTGTAATGGAGTTTCTTATAGCTTTAAAATATATTACCGGGTGGCCACTGTACAAGTGCTCACATGCACGGACACATCTCTAGCGGAAAAAACATTAGGAATTTTTTTTATGCTGGGATAATTTGAAGAATAAAAGCTTCCAATTTTTTGTATGATATCTAAGTTAATATCTCAGAAGAAAAATAGTCGGCACATATTTGCGCCTGTCAGGTTTCTTAGTCACTTCCTCAGGGCCTCTGGTATGTTTCATTTGGAAGTTTGTATTGAGAAACTTCTGAATGCTTGAAACGAGAAGAAAACTAATCATATGAAGAAAAGATTAGTATATAAACTCAAAATTGTTTCAATTGCCCATAGTATCCTTTTTTTTTTTTTTTTACCTCTGGCTTGACTTAGAAATCGACGCCAGAATATCGTGCTACAAAAATAACATAGCCAAAATATTTAGGGCCAAAATATCATCAAGAAAAATGCATGGTGGCGAGGAAACCTGTTGTTACCACTACTCTCAGGGTCGGACTGGCCTATTGGGCAGTCAGGCAGTGCCCAAAGGGCTGGTCTGAAAATTCAGTGTTTGGGACACATTTTATTGTCTGCTGGGCTAGTTTTCACAGTTGATTTCCCAGACATTGCTTGAAGCAAGCTCAAATCCATGCAGGCTCCCATCCCTAGCAAAACACTTGTACAGCCTGACTTTACAAGTTCAAAACTGCCCCAATATCCAAACCTGAGCCACTTTTTAGCTATCTGTTTTATTGATGGGGGCCCCTTGATTTTGGTGCCCTAGCTTAATTTCTGTCCTAGTCCACCTATGTCTATCTGTACAATTGTACTTACCTATGTGCGCTTAAATGAGGATATTTTGGTCCTTGACATTTTAGCCACTATATTTTAGTAGCACAATATTTTCAGTAGTTAATAATTATTCCTACAATCAACTCCTTTAGCTCCCGTGTCCTTCCACACTCCTGTCCCCAGAGGAGCCCTCTCCATGTCCCCCAATCAGTCAGAGAGTGCCTTGCTGTGATGCCGGAAAAGGAAATGATAGGTTTGTTTTGGTTATTGACACAGGCTGAGCTCTGCCTGCCCTGGTCGCATGGGATGATGCTGTGGTTTTAGAAGGCTCGAATGATTCATTTCCCCCAAAAATTATGTTCTGTAGTGGGGGAGCATGAGGTGATCTGCTGATGTACTTGTCCCTTGTTAAACTGCTCAGCGTATGCCCTGCTGACTAGTAATTCCTTTTATGTGCATGTGTAAAACAATACACAAACCATTGATGAAAATTTAGCAGGGTTCCAGCAATAAAAGTATGCAACAGTCATTAGCCCAATGTTATGACTGACATCTTCCTCACCATATAACATCTGTGAGTCTGCCTCAATGCATCCAATCCTTTTGTGAACCTGAGCTGGGCATGCCCTCTAGACAAGTTTGTTTTTTGGCAAGTGGAAAACATTGTACTCTTTGTCCAACAAACGCACAATAAATCATTATTTAATATTCCCTTTGCAGAGCGCCAACTATATATTTTTAAACATTTTTATTAGACCTGCTTTATTACAGACAGCTTACTCACCATATAACAATGCAAAGCCTGACACAGTAGATCCCACATTTTACATAAACATATCGGGCAGATTTACAAGAACTGCATTTTAGCAGAGATGCGTCAGTTCAATTGCGTCACACAAAAAAACCCTTGCGCCATCATGGATGCGTCGCATTTACAATGTGGCGCAACGTGACATAAGGATTGACAGATGCGTCACGCATCTGTTGGCATAAAGGTAACGCATTGCTGGAGTTGTGTCGCAAGCGCAAAGCAACTCCAGCAGTGCTCAGGAATGCCTATTCCTATTGTGCTGCATCATTCCTTACGTCTGCTTCAAGCAGGTGTAAGGGTTTTACGCAGTAGCGTCGTAGAAGTGACACAGTGAAATCTTGTAGATTTCACTGCGTCACTTTTACGAGGCTTTCCTGCATGGGAAGCCCACCCTGCATACATTATACCTGACGCAGGTATAATGTGACACAGGGCTTTTAAACGAGATGCATCTCCCTAGATGCGACACGCAATGTGGTGCATTGTTTACGACGCCGCTGCGTCACAAAAGTGAAGCACTGTGGTGTAAAAGTGTCGCAAGGGGCTCGTAAATCTCCCCCATCCCATTTAATGTTACTATAAGTTCCTTAACTGTCAGAGAGACGTCTCTTGAAAGTACCTCCACTGTGAGGTTGTTCTGCAGTGTTGCTATCTACACATGATCTGGGGTTGACTTTTAGCTCAGTGATAATGTCCTGTTTTGCCGTGCCACAGCCGGTCCTGCTAATCACTCTCTTCGCTTTCAGCATGCTCTGCAATGCCACTCATTTATTTTTTTATGGTGATCAACTGTGGCATGAACTGTAGTATTGTTGTCTCTGTTGGTTATGCTGACCTTGTGAGCCTGAACTATACTGTTCTTAATAAACATGTCCTGCATCTTTCTGACCAGGTCCTGCTCTTTAGAGTACCACCTGTGTGAATACTAAGGCCCAAATTTTCAAAGATTTTTTGTTGGGTTTGTGCCTCTTTTTTGACAGAGCCTTGATGCAAATTTCTTGTTGGTATTTAGAAAGCAACGCAAATGTAGATTTGCGTTGCTCTGCATCAGAGAGGTGCTCAATTGTTGGTGCATGTGCATTCCATGCATCTATTAATGGATTTTGATGCAAACCCATTTTTACAAAAAAGGTATAGACATGGGTTTGTGCCAGAATGGTGCACCTGCCGAGGCTGGAGTAGTGAGGAGAAATGTCTTTATTTCTCCTAGTTATTTTCTCTTTACATGTGTGCTGCATTCTGAGAGGAAAATGCAGCAAAGGATAGTTTTGCATGGGAAGGTACACATTTCGGCAAAAAATATATCTGGACTATACTACAGGCACTCTTGCAATGGCCCGCAGTAAGCCAGCACAGAGAGAGAGCAAAGTTGTTCTATTTCTTTGAAACTATGATGCAATTCTGCTGTCTCCTTTTCACTCAATGCCATGTAGCAACTTTACTTTCAGCGCTGCGTTGCATGAAATGTTTTTAAATCAGGCCTAAGGGCCTTATTTAGAGCAGGACAGATTTGGGACATCCTCCCTAACGTGGCGGGTGTCCGGTTCACTGAAGTAAAATGTCAGTGGCACTCTAAATACTGCATGCAAGATATCCACACCCTCATATATTCTGCTGCTGGTCACAGCCTCACAAACTATGTGCTCAATGGAGGTCTGGTGTTTGTTGCAGGGAACCACTTTCTGCCTGTGATCTGTATTGAATTGTAAGATCATGCTCTGCTGAGCCTTTCCTTACAGGTGAAAGTGCTGTAATGTTCCTTGTCTGAACACGTTCTGTTGAGCACCTGTAATGCCCCACTCGGAGCATGCTCTGCTGAGAACTGCCTTCCATGCTGACTGTTGTGATACACCTGACTGAGCATATTCTGCTGAGAACTGCCTTCCATGTTGACTGTTGTGATACACCTGTCTGAACATGTTCTGCTGCTTAGCATTGCCTTATATGTTGACTGCTGGAATACACCTGTCTGAACATGTTCTGCTGAGCACTGCCTTCCATGTTGACTGCTGTAATGCCCCTCTCTTGGCATGTTCTGCCGCGCACGACCTTCAAGGAGTGAATGATCTTATGCTGCTGTTTCTCACCCCTGGGCACATTCTACAATGTGCTGTCTAGGCTGAGCTCTACTTCCATTGCGGATGTGACGTATTACTCATTCCTCAGCATGGTCTGCTGGACAGTACATCTGCTGTCAGTGCTGCTTTCATAGAATGTAAGTATGTATTGGTATTTATAGCACAATATGTAACGGCGAAGTCCCGAAGCACTGCACATCAATTTTAGCGTGGATGTAGGGATTTGGGATTGAGTGATGATTCAAGATGGTGCACATCAGTTGCAGTTCCGCATATTGTCCTTACACATTATAATTTGAGGAACCAGGAAATTGATGGCACCATTTTGGCTGCTGCTTTGGTGCAAAAATGAACACTAATCTCTCTTTACAGCCCCAGTTTCTTTCTCAAGATTAGTACAAATGTGCTTGCTCACATTTAAGTCAGGTAACTACCACCGGGGAAAACTTTAAAACAGAAAATAATCACACAAAGTGGGCGCACAAAACGTTTGTGCATCTTGCTCCACATTTTCAACACATGTGTGTGAATCAGACATAAAAATATACAAAGAGTCTAAAGACAATTTAATACATTTACCAAGAATCACGCTATTTTTGGTCACAAAGTGGAACAAGTTCCGATGCCAATGCACTATGTTAATCCACCTATGAAAGCCCAGATTGTGTCCAAAAGCTGACAAAAATCCTTCTAAATTAGCTATATCTACATTATGACAGTCATTTGACTTTCCCACCACACCCCACTAAAAACTGGGCTGCTCATACAGATAACTTACACTTGTGAATAATTTACACATGTATGTTTACTCTTTCACTTTCGAGTAACTTTACTGCTTTTGGCTATTCACAAAATCTGAGTGTAAAGCTACACAAAATCAACTGAAAAAAAAGGTGGGGCACCAGATTTACGAGTGCAAGTTACTACTGCCGAAAACGTATGTTTTCTCCTTCACTTTCAAGCAAGTTTAGTACTTTATGCTATTCAGGAAATCTGTGTGTTAAGGTACGCATAAAACACCTGAAAATGGGGTGGCGCCAAATTTAGGAGTGCAAGTTACTACTGCCAAAAAGAAGCAGTAGTAAGTCCAGCAACGCACATGACCCAAAAGCAAAAGTAATGATGAATGAAATAAACTATTCAAAATTATTAAAAGAATGAATAAATAAAAATAAAATGTACTATTATAAATATCTAAAAATTAAACATTTATTTATTTATTATTTCCTTATTTCATTATTATTTTGAATTTTTTAAATTAATGTAACATTCATTTTTATAAAAAAATCATTCAACTGATATTTATGGAATCCTGTACTTCTACCCCTCTGTTCTGTTTTTTTAAAATGTATTTTGTGTCTAAAAAATCAATAAAGCTTTTGAGATCTAAAATATCCTTCAACTGGTTTTAATTAACTTTTTTTAATTTTTGAGGTCAAACTAACCCCCGTGTTCTCTCAATCAGGAAACCCTGAAAACACATCTCTTCCACCAGTTTCTGAAATAAGAATGATCTAGTCTCGCCCTTATTCTCTCCATTCTCGGCATTTTGGTTTTCCAATCCCCCTGCTACGTAGGCCTCATTACAAGGTTCCCAGAAAATGGTCCAGTACATTTCCATCCCCCAAAGAGTTACACATACTGGACGTACATGTAAATTTGGGGACAGGGAAAAGCAGAATATTGCAAGCTAAACCCTAAGGATCAAAATAGAAACGAGGAATCACCAGAGAATCAATAGTTTTTTTTTATTTCTCCAGTAATTCCTCATTTTACCACAGATTTTCACCTGAAATGCTTGGCTGCTTTCAGTAGTGGTCCCCTGGATCTCATAATTCCTATGGGGCTAGTAACCAGCCCCATCAGAATTAGGGGGCACATTCTGTGAGGGCCTTAGTGGTACTACTAGTTGCTGTAATGTCTTTTTCCTTTCAAATATACTCTGTGTAACCACCTAATGTCTTTGTAGTGCACGAACTGTATAACTCTGTTAAATACCTAAACACATATTGGTAATGGCAACTGGTCTGGGTTATAACTGAAGGTGCCTCGTCAGCCAGGTATGAGTTTAGGTACTCAATAAGCAACCATATTCTCACTTCGGTACTCATTCTTGTGCTCATAAATTCATTCATCTACCAAATGCCTCATTCTTACATTCATCTAACATGGGCTTCAATAGGAATTTCCTTGAGCATATTATCAAGCCCATTACTGCTGTTTTAGCGACAGTTTTCAGCCGCTAAAGCGGCGATAATTTTATCGCCTGTCTTTATAATATGCCCCTAAATTTATCTGTGAGCAGCAACATACCAGTCTACAGTCTTCAATACAGTGTAATAATAATCCAACATTGAAAATATATGTGGCTTTAATAAATATATTTCACACTAAGTAAGTCAGGCCTATGATATTATTCGTAGCTTTTCATAATATCTCAACAAAAGTGAAGGGATAGATGCTCTTTTTTAAGGAGGTCCAGCATCCGTGCCCACCTGAGTCACGCTGAACAAAAGAGAAGGAAGCTGTTTCTCTAGGTTTGATGCCAGCCACCAGCAATTTAGTGGTGGGGTGGGCAGGCTGCAAAAAGGAGGTAGTGGGATCCACTTCTCACCACGGTACTTTATGAACCAACAGGGCAAGAAACATGTCAACCCATGCATTGTGTCCATCAATTGTTGTTTTTGCATTTGTCACCGCGAGTGGTATGGGTATGCTCAGACGTGAGTCCCATTCTCTCCACACCACTGGAGTCAAGCTATCCAGGCTGATGAAGGCTGATAGCCAGAAACCGGTCCTTGGATGCTTGATTCCGGTCCAGGAAAGACATGGCTTGGCAGTTCGGGCTGGACTGTTACCATGAGGCACAGGGTCAAGGCAGATTTGCATATGGCCATGTCTGACCTGGGGTTGTGTGGAGTGCAAAAAAATGATGGATTTAGGCCCAGATCTCTATACTAGGGTGAATGTATGACATTGTTCTGCATTTTGTCCATCAATTGTTGTTTTTGCATTTGTCACCCCGAGTGGTATGGGTATGCTCAGACGTGAGTCCCATGCTCTCCACACCACTGGAGTCAAGCTATCCAGGCTGATGAAGGCTGATAGCCAGAAACCGGTCCTTGGATGCTTGATTCCGGTCCAGGAAAGACATGTCTTGGCAGTTCGGGCTGGACTGTTCCCATGAGGCACAGGGTCAAGGCTGATTTGCATATGGCCATGTCTGACCTGGGATGGTGTTGAGTGCAAAAAAAAACAATGGATTTAGGCCCAGATCTCTGTACTCGGGTGAATGTATGACATTGTTCTGCATTCTGTCCATCAATTGTTGTTTTTGCATTTGTCTCCCCGAGTGGTATGGGTATGCTCAGATGTGAGTCCCATGCTCTACACACCACTGGAGTCAAGCTATCCAGGCTGATGAAGGCTGATAGCCAGAAACCGGTCCTTGGATGCTTGATTCCGGTGCAGGAAGGACATGGCTTGGCAGTTCGGGCTGGACTGTTCCCATGATGCACAGGGTCAAGGCTGATTTGCATATGGCCATGTCTGACCTGGGGTGGTGTGGAGTGCAAAAAGACGATGGATTTAGGCCCATATCTCTGTACTGGGGTGAATGTATGACAATGTTCTGCATTCTGTCCATCAATTGTTGTTTTTGCATTTGTCACCCCGAGTGGTATGGGTATGCTCAGGCGTGAGTCCCATGCTCTCCACGCCACTGGAGTCAAGCTATCCAGGCTGATGAAGGCTGATAGCCAGAAACCGGTCCTTGGATGCTTGATTCCGGTCCAGGAAAGACATGGCTTGGCAGTTCGGGCTGGACTGAGGCACAGGGTCAAGGCTGATTTGCATATGGCCATGTCTGACCTGGGGTGGTGTGGAGTGCAGAAAAACGATGGATTTATGCCCAGATCTCTAAACTGGGGTGAATGTATGACACTGTTCTGCATTTTGTCCATCAATTGTTGTTTTTGCATTTGTCACCGCGAGTGGAATGGGTATGCTCAGACGTGAGTCCCATGCTCTCCACACCACTGGAGTCAAGCTATTCAGGCTGATGAAGGCAGATAGCCAGAAACCGGTCCTTGGATGCTTGATTTCGGTCCAGGAAAGACATGGCTTGGCAGTTCGGGCTGGACTGTTCCCATGAGGCACAGGGTCAAGGCTGATTTGCATATGGCCATGTCTGACCTGGGGTGGTGTGGAGTGCAAAAAAACGATGGATTTAGGCCCAGATCTCTGTACTGGGGTGAATGTATGACATTGTTCTGCATTCTGTCCATCAATTGTTGTTTTTGCATTTGTCACCCCGAGTGGTATGGGTATGCTCAGACGTGAGTCCCATGCTCTCCACACCACTGGAGTCAAGCTATCCAGGCTGATAAAGGCTGATAGCCAGAAACCGGTCCTTGGATGCTTGATTCCGGTCCAGGAAAGACATGGCTTGGCAGTTCGGGCTGGACTGTTCCCATGAGGCACAGGGTCAAGGCTGATTTGCATATGGCCATGTCTAACCTGGGGTGGTGTGGAGTGCAAAAAAACGATGGATTTAGGCCCAGATCTCTGTACTGGCGTGAATGTATGACAATGTTCTGCATTCTGTCCATCAATTGTTGTTTTTGCATTTGTCACCCCGAGTGGTATGGGTATGCTCAGACGTGAGTCCCATGCTCCCCACACCACTGGAGTCAAGCTATCCACGCTGATGAAGGCTGATAGCCAGAAACCGGTCCTTGGATGCTTGATTCCGGTCCAGGAAAGACATGGCTTGGCAGTTCGGGCTGGACTGTTCCCATGAGGCACAGGGTCAAGGCTGATTTGCATATGGTCATGTCTGACCTGGGGCGGTGTGGAGTGCAAAGAAATGATGGATTTAGGCCCAGATCTCTGTACTGGGGTGAATGTATGACACCGTTCTGCATTCTGTCCATCAATTGTTGTTTTTGCATTTGTCACCCCGAGTGGTATGGGTATGCTCAGACGTGAGTCCCATGCTCTCCACACCACTGGAGTCAAGCTATCCAGGCTGATGAAGGCTGATAGCCAGAAACCGGTCCTTGGATGCTTGATTCCGGTCCAGGAAAGACATGGCTTGGCAGTTCGGGCTGGACTGTTCCCATGAGGCACAGGGTCAAGGCTGATTTGCATATGGCCATGTCTGACCTGGGGCGGTGTGGAGTGCAAAAAAACGATGGATTTAGGCCCAGATCTCTGTACTGGGGTGAATGTATGACATTGTTCTGCATTCTGTCCATCAATTGTTGTTTTTGCATTTGTCTCCCCGAGTGGTATGGGTATGCTCAGATGTGAGTCCCATGCGCTACACACCACTGGAGTCAAGCTATCCAGGCTGATGAAGGCTGATAGCCAGAAACCGGTCCTTGGATGCTTGATTCCGGTCCAGGAAAGACATGGCTTGGCAGTTCGGGCTGGACTGTTCCCATGAGGCACAGGGTCAAGGCTGATTTGCATATGGCCATGTCTGACCTGGGGTGGTGTGGAGTGCAAAAAAACGATGGATTTAGGCCCATTTCTCTGTACTGGGGTGAATGTATGACAATGTTCTGCATTCTGTCCATCAATTGTTGTTTTTGCATTTGTCATCCCGAGTGGCATGGGTATGCTCAGACGTGAGTCCCATGCTCTCCACACCACTGGAGTCAAGCTATCCAGGCTGATGAAGGCTGATAGCCAGAAACCGGTCCTTGGATGCTTGATTCTGGTCCAGGAAAGACATGGCTTGGCAGTTCGGGCTGGACTGAGGCACAGGGTCAAGGCTGATTTGCATATGGCCATATCTGACCTGGGGTGGTGTGGAGTGCAAAAAAACGATGGATTTAGGCCCAGATCTCTAAACTGGGGTGAATGTATGACATTGTTCTGCATTTTGTCCATCAATTGTTGTTTTTGCATTTGTCACCCCGAGTGGTATGGGTATGCTCAGACGTGAGTCCCATGCTCTCCACACCACTGGAGTCAAGCTATCCAGGCTGATGAAGGCAGATAGCCAGAAACCGGTCCTTGGATGCTTGATTTCGGTCCAGGAAAGACATGGCTTGGCAGTTCGGGCTGGACTGTTCCCATGAGGCACAGGGTCAAGGCTGATTTGCATATGGCCATGTCTGACCTGGGGTGGTGTGGAGTGCAAAAAAACGATGGATTTAGGCCCAGATCTCTGTACTGGGGTGAATGTATGACATTGTTCTGTATTCTGTCCATCAATTGTTGTTTTTGCATTTGTCAGCCCGAGTGGTATGGGTATGCTCAGACGTGAGTCCCATGCTCTCCACACCACTGGAGTCAAGCTATCCAGGCTGATAAAGGCTGATAGCCAGAAACCGGTCCTTGGATGCTTGATTCCGGTCCAGGAAAGACATGGCTTGGCAGTTCGGGCTGGACTGATCCCATGAGGCACAGGGTCAAGGCTGATTTGCATATGGCCATGTCTAACCTGGGGTGGTGTGGAGTGCAAAAAAACGATGGATTTAGGCCCAGATCTCTGTACTGGCGTGAATGTATGACAATGTTCTGCATTCTGTCCATCAATTGTTGTTTTTGCATTTGTCACCCCGAGTGGTATGGGTATGCTCAGACGTGAGTCCCATGCTCCCCACACCACTGGAGTCAAGCTATCCACGCTGATGAAGGCTGATAGCCAGAAACCGGTCCTTGGATGCTTGATTCCGGTCCAGGAAAGACATGGCTTGGCAGTTCGGGCTGGACTGTTCCCATGAGGCACAGGGTCAAGGCTGATTTGCATATGGCCATGTCTGACCTGGGGCGGTGTGGAGTGCAAAAAAACGATGGATTTAGGCCCAGATCTCTGTACTGGGGTGAATGTATGACATTGTTCTGCATTCTGTCCATCAATTGTTGTTTTTGCATTTGTCTCCCCGAGTGGTATGGGTATGCTCAGATGTGAGTCCCATGCTCTACACACCACTGGAGTCAAGCTATCCAGGCTGATGAAGGCTGATAGCCAGAAACCGGTCCTTGGATGCTTGATTCCGGTCCAGGAAAGACATGGCTTGGCAGTTCGGGCTGGACTGTTCCCATGAGGCACAGGGTCAAGGCTGATTTGCATATAGCCATGTCTGACCTGGGGTGGTGTGGAGTGCAAAAAAACGATGGATTTAGGCCCATTTCTCTGTACTGGGGTGAATGTATGACAATGTTCTGCATTCTGTCCATCAATTGTTGTTTTTGCATTTGTCATCCCGAGTGGTATGGGTATGCTCAGACGTGAGTCCCATGCTCTCCACACCACTGGAGTCAAGCTATCCAGGCTGATGAAGGCTGATAGCCAGAAACCGGTCCTTGGATGCTTGATTCTGGTCCAGGAAACACATGGCTTGGCAGTTCGGGCTGGACTGAGGCACAGGGTCAAGGCTGATTTGCATATGGCCATATCTGACCTGGGGTGGTGTGGAGTGCAAAAAAACGATGGATTTAGGCCCAGATCTCTAAACTGGGGTGAATGTATGACATTGTTCTGCATTTTGTCCATCAATTGTTGTTTTTGCATTTGTCACCCCGAGTGGTATGGGTATGCTCAGAGGTGAGTCCCATGCTCTCCACACCACTGGAGTCAAGCTATCCAGGCTGATGAAGGCAGATAGCCAGAAACCGGTCCTTGGATGCTTGATTTCGGTCCAGGAAAGACATGGCTTGGCAGTTCGGGCTGGACTGTTCCCATGAGGCACAGGGTCAAGGCTGATTTGCATATGGCCATGTCTGACCTGGGGTGGTGTGGAGTGCAAAAAAACGATGGATTTAGGCCCAGATCTCTGTACTGGGGTGAATGTATGACATTGTTCTGCATTCTGTCCATCAATTGTTGTTTGTGCAACCCAGAGAGTAGAGCATAACAGTAAATGACTACCCCTTACTAGGGGAATTGCCACTCTATTATATATTTTTAATAAGGTGGATTACCAGACGAAATAAAGCTTATCTACTTGGAATATCCAACCTTTTTTAATTAAAACATGCACTCACTGCACCGCACCATGTCTACACACCCACGGGCCACACACCCCTACTTCATCAAACGGCAAAGGAACAAAAGATCTCAGTCAAAGAGCCCCCTCGCGGGTGCCCGTTGAGCATTGCAGTGCCGGCCCAATGAGGAGCAGGTCCATGTGATGAAGCATGACACCTAGCTTGCTGGGTGTGTGAGGACCCTAGTTCCGCAAAAGCGGGACCCCCCATCCCACTACCTCCTTTTTCCAGCCCCCCCACCACTAAATTGCTGGTGGCTGGCATCAAACCTAGAGGAACAGCTTCCATCTCTTTTGTTCAGCTTTTCATAATAAACAGATCCAGTCTATGTCATTTGTCAGACTGAAGTCACCCCAAACCTGTAGATCAGAATGTTGGTGAAAGAACGACATGACCCACCAATTTCCTTATCTGTCAACACAACACATCCAAGACAGCGCTTGGTGCTGACGACGAATTGCAGGGGGTTGCAAGGGGCCGGGATGTGAGAGAAGGCCCACAATGTGACATCAGTTTGTGTTCACACAGCTATTCTCGTCAGGTGGAAGTTCTCTCGAATTTTCTGCGCTCACACAAGTGAAGAGTCAGCAGAAAATCCAGTGGAGATGTATACTAAGAGAACACATGTTAGTGATTTAGGATAGCAACCAATTGATGTTGGCCTGTGCAGAGCTTGCACCAAGCATATCATTTGGTTGTTGGTTCCGGGTTACCTTCCAGTGGCTGTTGTCACAATAAAATAGATAGTAGTACCAGTGATGAGTGTGAAGACTGATACTAAGAAGGATTTTTATTAACAATGATAGCAGCATTTAGGAGTGTGAGAATGTATCATGAAATGAAGTGCTTGTTACTTGATTCTGGATAAAGAGCAATGGTGGCTGAAGAATATATAGGTGCATCAATTATATAATTTTGTTTTGTCTTCCGATGTAATGTTTTCTGGCATGCCCCCTCCTCCCTGAGCCTGAAGAGGCCCTGGGGACCCAATCCCTGAGGCTGTAAACTATTAATTGGAAAAAGGGCTCCATGGTCTCCCTCCCTGAGTCATACAGGGCCCAGGGGCTCCATCCCCTAGGGCCGGCTCAGGTATCGGGTCCTGGTGTCCCAAAGCCCTAGGACACCACCAATTTGCCAGCCCACAGATGGGGGTAAGGAAAACTAATGTTCTCCCACAGGGCTGGAACACAAAGCTGCTCCCAGTGGGAGAATAAAACCTTTCCCTGCCTGCGTTCTCCAGGAGGAAAATACATTGAATTTCTCCTGGCCTGTGATAAAAATGAAGTAAAAACTGCTCATGAAAGCCTGGAGCAATTCCGGGTCCCGCAGCGCCCAGGCAGCTGGTGAGTCCATACAGGCCCTGGGCAACCCCCACGGCCCCCCCTCAACCCCCCCCAAAAACCTTGGGCCTGGGACACCCAGAAATAGTCAAAATAAAAAACAAAAATAGGAATATTACATGAGCAGCCACAGTCGCTAATTTATCATTTACTGCTTCCCCAAGGAGCCCACCATAATGCCCTGCAAAGGCTATTTACATATTTTATGTTTTTGGTGATGTCTTAGAAGGGGCAGGAGCACCACCAAACTTTTTTTTAAGTTGTGGGAGGCTGCAAGGAATTATGCAGCCCCAAACAACATTAGAAAAAAACTGTAAATATCCTGTATCATAGAAACCATGACACTAGGAGAACTTAGCATATTTATTTACAGCACTTCCAAGCTGGATTTCTAGCTGTACAGTTGGGAGTGCTGCGCTGTCTAGGGACTACTACTATGGCTGCTCTTATATGTGGCCTGAAGATGTACAAAGAAATACAGGCTGATGGCATTGGTTGCCTGTATGGGTGTTGGCTACTTGCGCACGTGTGGGTCACCTGCGTGGGTGTTGGTCGTGGGGCCTGATCGTAGGCCAGGTCCTGTAATGAATCCCTGCTGCACTTTAGCTGGGTGTGACAGAGAGTTGGCTTTACTATGACAACCAAATATTAGTTTACTTTTAAAAAACCCTAAAAATTCACTGCAAAAACAAAGGTTAAAGTAAAGTTATAGTTAAGTGAGGATTTCAGTAACAACGTACAAAACCACTGAAATTCACCAGTTATAATTATTTCTGGTAGATAACTTCGGCCCTAATGTAACTATAACTTGCACCCTCGCCAGGTATTGCTAATTACCCCATATATTACATCATGTATGACATCTTCTATGACACCATTGTCACTGCAACATTTGGAATGAAATTATAGATAAGAAAAATGTACACGGCGAGTGCACAAGTTATAGTTACCTTATGCACGAGCTATAGTTAACAGAGATAATTATAACTGGTGAATCTCAGTGGTTTTGTATGTGTAAAATGTTATGTTTACACTGAAATTCTTATCTAAGTATAATGTTACTTTAACCTTTGTTTTTTTCTGTGAATATATATATATATACTAGGTGTACCCGGCCACGCGTTTCTGTGGCTCAGTCTGGTTAAATGGAAGAGAAAGAAAAGAGTAAGCGCACGTTTCTAATATGTTTAATTTCACAATGCTTGTGGGTATACAATATGTTTTTGTCTATCCTAATATTTGTAGACTATTGTCTATATGCGTCCCTTGTATTTGTTGTGCAGCAACCAAATCGATAGGGTCTGTTTGGGTTGCAAAGTGAACCAACTCCTCCCCCCTCCCTCGACCCACTTCCCGGTCTGCCATCCTGACACCAACTGTCCATCCTAATATATGTAAAATATTGTCTATATGCGTCCCTTGTATTTGTTGCGCAGCAACCAAATCGATAGGGTCTGTTCGTCCTTTAGATTAAAAACACGCGCATATTTGACACACGCATATTCGAATCCAACCTTGTGTATATATAAACACGCGTGTATTCGAATGCAACATTGTGTCAAAATTTCAAATCAATCGGTGAAGAACTTTCGGAGATTTGAGATTTTGAACGAACGAACAGTCACATTTTTATTTATATAGATATATATATATACATATATATAAAAGCACAGGTTAAAATGTGGTTACAATTTTAGATAGAGATGTCAATTAAAGCACATTTTAAACTCTAAAAAAAACAACTGAAATTCAGCAACTATAGTTAACTGAAGTAAGTGGCGCTCCCGCCATGCACAGTGTTGTCATCACTGATGTCATTTCAGATGGCATCAGTGATGTTATCAATAATGACATAGAACATGTCATAAGTGATGTAATATGTGAGGTCATAAGCAGTATGGGTGAACTTTTTTATTGGAACGTTTTGTGAGGATTTTCCAAACAGCACCAAAGTTATTAGCAAACCAAAAATTTGATTTCCAATGGAAACGTGGTCTGAACTATAACTACCCTGTGGCGGTCCTCTGTCAGCCTCTGTGGTCTTATCAGAGGGGGAAAACAAGAGACAGAAATCACAAGAAACATTTAAATATTCAGGCTTATTGCATTTGTCATTAATTTTTATAATAAAAAGATTATTTGATGGCTTCTGACATATCTTTTCCGATGAACGAATCAGGCCTACAGCCTTTATCACTGGCTCAATAATACAAAAATAATAGACAATTCATTGGCTTGTCGGCATAAGCAGCTCAGAACTACGGTATTCCGCATAAGCTTCCCCACAAGTTAGCTATTTGTATACAGTCATAAATGAATAAAGATATAGAAAATTACAGTTGGCACCGCTGCCGAGTCCCTCCGGCGCTTCCGATGTTGAGACGTCGGAAGCGCCGGAGGGACTCGGCAGCGGTGACTCACATTGAGGAGTCTCCAAGACGGATCCGTGATCTTTTGACACGCCGTCCTTTTGATGCTCGACGGTATACCCAGTATTTGCGAGCACAAGGTTCCCATATGAACTATGGAGGATTAAGAATAAGAGACCCAACCATTTGCCCTGATGAAATTGCCAATGAAAAGGCAATGAAACATGTTGGTCCAGTTACAACATCGAATGGTATCTATTTAACCATTTTTTAACAAGTGAAGTTTGGCAGCACCAGAATAAAATCGATTCAGCCAGCCAAACCTCACTATTTTACATTTTTGTTTGTTGGTGTTGGGTGTTGGTACTTGTCAATCTTTTCCTGAACACTTTTTTCTGTCCTACTAGGTAATGTATTTGTACACTCCCTCTTTTATCTCTCTATTCTGTTTTGTGCACATGCTTCTTGCACACTTCTTTTCATCCTCCCAGCAAGGAACGTAACCGATGATGAGAAGTGGGTAGACCGGTCATTTACAGACCGGGAACCCCCTCGGGTGTCACGTCCGTGAGGTACTTTCCTTGCTCTCACACATATTTTCTTTATGTGTTGTACCCTGTGCACATCAGTGTTTGTATGTCTTAAGGCATGTCCGGACCTGTAACGCAGCACTGGCTTGATCTGGCCGCTTGGTGAGCCAATATGAGGTATGGCCCCTTGAGTTACGGAGTCTGAGATTCACAGCATGCAGGCTGAATAGGGCTTCTTGTTTCAGATTTGTTGAGTGGGGGACTGCCCTATATAGCCTTTTTTCCCCTTGTATCCCTTTTTGACTGTCTGATTACAAGTGAGCCAGAAAATTCCGACCCGACAAATCCTTGTTTGTATAACGAGTAAGAGGGAACAAGCATTGGCATAGCCAATAGGTCTCGCCTTTGGGACCTTATAAGTGTTTCGCCATGCAACAGTTGATGTTGTTGTACCAAGGATATTGTGCTGCATAACTAAATACTTATAAGGTCCCAAAAGCGAGACCTATTGGCTATGCCAATGCTTGTTTTAAAATGTCATAGTAATCTATGAACTGTTTTTTTAACCCCTTGGATGCGACGTTACGGTGGGCATGTGCGGAGGACGGCCGGGGGCCGTCCGAACCACGCCCACCTTTTATTTCGCCCGCACCGCGGGGGAATCTCCGCCGCGGTTAAAGAATTAAAGTTATTTTTCATCGGTTTGTTGTTTTATTATGTTTTTTTTAAATTCTTTTTATTGTCAAACATACAATGCATATTAAAACTTTACCGTACATGTTGATATAATCCCTTCTTCCATTACAGTCCCCTTTTTTCTTATCTAGTCCCTCTGGTTCATCTCGGCAGTGTCCAGCTTGCATTTCAGTGCTCTTTGTAGTTCCAAGAGCCCATTTCAATCTCGCCCTTCGTGAATTCCAAATCTGTCTTATATTTACAGATCTCTGTATTTCGCCCAGTTTCCCCACACTCTATCTCATTTGCCAGGGCATCCTCACCCCTGATAGATTACCTTCTCTGCGTCACAGCGCCAATCCATATCCCGCTCCCATTCTTTCACTGTTGGAACTCGAGCTGTCCCCCATTGCCTAGCTATGTTCCTTTTTGCCACTGTGTCAGCTAACACCAGCCATATTTGTGTGTATCCTGACCAGTCACTCCTGTTCTTACAGTTAATATTCGACACTTGGCCTCCATTGGTACCCCCTGGTCTACCTCCTTAGACATCACTTGTGTTGTCTCCTTCCAGAATCCCTGCAAAGTGGGCAGCTCCACTATGATTTTATTTTTAATTGAAAAGTTATGTTTAGTTTGTTGTAGACTATATATTTTAAGGCAAATCCAACAATGGAACGAAAAAAACGATAGACTGAATGTATAGCGAGAGTGAACATTTGAAGATATCGATTTTTAGGGAGATTGTGTACTTTCAAATATTTAAATAATTATCTGACTTTGATGCCTCTTAGCTTTTATTGGAACAGGCCAATGAAATGCTGTGGTGGCCATCAATGGAGCAACACACTTTTCTTGAAATAAAAAGGACTTCAAACTGATAAAATTATGCCCCCAGGGTTTAAGAGATCAAGCTGGTTCGCCTATATGTTACATGAGCTTTGAAGCGGCAATCTGCTAAACACAGCACTGTAGGCGTGCTCAAAGGAAGCATCAAACTGTAAAAGAAAATCGGCTCACATTACTTAGATATTTGTGGCACCCCAGGGAAGACTGATTATTAGCACAGACTTTCTAAACAGTCAGAACACTTCCATCTATCCAGATGGTATAAAGGTCATTTTAGGACAACATTGCGCTCATAACGCACAGCAGAACACGCAGAAAGTCTGCATGCACAGATATAAAAGAAGCTTTTGTACCATCTTCTTCAAAATAATGCTGGTAATACCATTTAGGGTTTAAAGGTCAAACTAATGAACGTTCAAAAGACAGGATTTTCCCAACTTTCCAGGGACTGTATTCCAAACACACAACTGTACAGAGCAACTTCGACCCAGATCCCCATAAGCCTAAATTTCAAAAACTGTAGTATTTATCCCTTGAGCTCTAACAACAACTAATAAGGGGATGCGACCCACCTATCCAATGTACAAAAGAATGGTTCTGTTGGAGCAATTCACACAAAAATCATAATTAGTTAGAAAGTCCAAAACATAGGGGCAGATTTACAAGCCCCTTGCGACACTTTTGCACCACCGTTGCATCACTTTGTGACGCAGCGGCGGCATAAACAATGCTGGCAATATACAACGTGACACATCTAGGGAGATGCATCACGTTGTAAAGCCCTGCGTCACATTATACCTGCGTCAGATATAATGTATGCAGGGTGGGCATTCCCACGCTGGAAAGTCTCGTAAAAGAGATGCATTGAAGATTTCACAGCGCCACTTCTAGGACGCCACTGAATCAAAATCTTACGCCTGCTTGAAGCAGACGTAAGGAGTGACGCAGTACAATAAGTATAGACCTCTACATGCATTGCTGGAGTTGCGTTGTGCTTGCCACATGACTCCAGCAATGCGTGACTTATGGGCCAACAAATGCGTCAGAATTTGTAAATACGGCGCATCCATGGTGAAGCAAGGATATCGCAGGCTGGCGCAGGGAAACAGATGTATCTCTGCAGATGGGTCAGTTTCTTGTAAATCTGCCCCATTGATCCTCCCTCTGGGTAAAAATATGCCTATACCAGTCACATATACACATAGACAAAATATTGACTAGTAAAGTCGTATTATTTTGGCAAAATTCACTACCTCATATAAGGCATCAGAGACTTTATTTAAAACTTTATTTAAAAAAGAGGGTGCTCCATGTAAAGTGAATATAAAGTGCTTTTTGCAAAAAAGTGTTCCTGCTATTGCAATCATTCATGTACAGTTGATTCGAACATTTTACAATAATCAGTCAATGTAAGGGATTCTTAGACTGTTCAGGCAGCACATTCCAAATATAGTCCTCCAATTACAGCTAATTTCAATGGTACAGAATACATATAATCATCGACGTTTCAACCCCAAGTGTCAAATGTGTGTTTAGAAATATCAAAAAGGTCTTCATTAGGACAGCAAGAGAAGAGTACCATTTGGAGACACCCTCAACTTAAAAGTGAGTGTTCAAAAAGGTTCCAAAGAGTCACCTTTGTCACTACACACAACGCCCATCCTCTCCAGTGGCCACTTATGAGTATATTTCACAATGCCCTCATGAAGTAAGACCAATCTTGTGGTCATATTCAGTTCAAGAGGATATTCATTTGTTTCAAACTAAAACTTGCTACCAGGCATAAAGGTGGTGCAAGTTGCATCTACACAAGGGATACATTTATTCAACAAGATATATCCTGTGCATGTAAAGGGGGTATGTCTAAAATTAAGAGACTGCTCGCATCCACGTGGGCATTGCACAGTCTCTGGATTGTCTCCAAGTTTGCATCAAAACAATGGAAAATCCAAAAGGGATTTGAAAAATGGCATTCATCCTGTAAGTTTCAATTAAACTTTTTAGGTCAAATTGTTTCTCAGAACTGGAATTCTATACCTCCATTTTTAAATTATATCACATGTGTGAGAAACTGCTGTTGGTTGGAAGGGGGGGGCGAAACCCTACTCAAGCGACAACCACAATCCTTGTTAGGGTGAACAACACAAAGTCACTAAATTAACCTGTGCTTAACCTTCTGGTAGCACAAAAACAGTCAGGCTTAACTTAGAGGCAATGTGTAAAGTATTTATGAAGCACTTAAACAGTGATGAAGTGGAAACACAACACAAGAATAATCCCACATCAATTTAGAAAAGTAGAGTAAATTGTAACTAATTATATTTTTAAACATTAAAGAGAAAAGTAGGGCCTAAAAGACCAAGGCACCAACTATGGACATCTAGTCATGAGAGACAGTGGCAAAGTCAAATGTAAAGGCCAAACGTGATGGAGCGCTGGTCATTAAATGGATTGGGAACGCTCTCCACTTACCATGGGAATCAGAAGAATTATTTAAGAAAAATGTCTGAGAAGGTACATTTCAGCGAGCCAGCCAGCAGTGTTCTAGGAGAAGGAGATAATCAATCAGTAGGGAGGAGGAAAAGCGGTCCATTCAGTTCCCCATTGTCATAGTCAATTTAATCAAAAAGGAGAATGGACACTTGTAGCTTCATAACCATTGGTTATAATTGAGCACCCTCATAAACGCTATGATGTTAATTGCGGTGTAGATCTGTTATCCGCCCAATATCAGCGTTATGGCATAGTCATCGGGTGTCCAATTTTATGCTATATGCCAGCCTCATCCTGAGGCAACCTCTGGTCTGGGTAGCAGTGTCTAGAGAGTAAAGGACACCCCCAGAGGGAAGGTGCAGAAAAAACAAGAAAAAATCTTTGTTTAAAAAACAATGCCTCTCCAAACGAAACTTTAATATAACAAGCATTAGGAATGCATTAGGACTCGGGTTTGTTTTAAGTTAGAGATAATGGCATTGTAAATGGCAATGTGTTTTAGGCACTCTGCACTACCACTCTGCACTACCACTCTGCACTCTGCACTGCCACTCTGCACTGCCACTCTGCACTGCCACTCTGCACTGCCACTCTGCACTGCCACTCTGCACTGCCACTCTGCACTACCACTCTGCACTACCACTCTGCACTACCACTCTGCAATACCACTCTGCAATACCACTCTGCACTACCACTCTGCCCTCTGCACTACCACTCTGCCCTCTGCACTACCACTCTGCCCTCTGCACTACCACTCTGCCCTCTGCACTGCCACTCTGCACTACCACTCTGCACTCTGCACTGCCACTCTGCACTGCCACTCTGCACTGCCACTCTGCACTGCCACTCTGCACTGCCACTCTGCACTGCCACTCTGCACTGCCACTCTGCCCTTTGCACTGCCACTCTGCACTGCCACTCTGCCCTCTGCACTGCCACTCTGCACTACCACTCTGCACTGCCACTCTGCACTACCACTCTGCACTACCACTCTGCCCTCTGCACTACCACTCTGCCCTCTGCACTACCACTCTGCACTGCCACTCTGCACTGCCACTCTGCACTGCCACTCTGCACTGCCACTCTGCACTACCACTCTGCCCTCTGCACTACCACTCTGCCCTCTGCACTGCCACTCTGCACTACCACTCTGCCCTCTGCACTGCCACTCTGCACTGCCACTCTGCACTGCCACTCTGCACTGCCACTCTGCACTGCCACTCTGCACTCTGCACTACCACTCTGCACTGCCACTCTGCCCTCTGCACTACCACTCTGCACTGCCACTCTGCACTACCACTCTGCCCTCTGCACTACCACTCTGCACTGCCACTCTGCACTACCACTCTGCCCTCTGCACTACCACTCTGCACTGCCACTCTGCACTACCACTCTGCCCTCTGCACTACCACTCTGCACTGCCACTCTGCACTACCACTCTGCCCTCTGCACTACCACTCTGCCCTCTGCACTGCCACTCTGCACTGCCACTCTGCCCTCTGCACTACCACTCTGCACTACCACTCTGCACTCTGCACTACCACTCTGCACTGCCACTCCGCACTGCCACTCTGCACTGCCACTCTGCACTGCCACTCTGCACTGCCACTCTGCACTGCCACTCTGCACTACCACTCTGCACTACACACTGCCACTCTGCACTACGCACTACCACTCTGCACTGCCACTCTGCACTACGCACTACCACTCTGCACTCTGCACTACGCACTACCACTCTGCACTACCACTCTGCACTATGCACTACCACTACGCACTACCACTCTGCACTACGCACTACCACTCTGCACTGCCACTCTGCACTGCGCACTACCACTCTGCACTGCCACTCTGCACTGCGCACTGCCACTCTGCACTGCCACTCTGCACTACGCACTACCACTCTGCACTCTGCACTACGCACTACCACTCTGCACTGCCACTCTGCACTACGCACTGCCACTCTGCACTACGCACTGCCACTCTGCACTACGCACTGCCACTCTGCACTACGCACTGCCACTCTGCACTACGCACTGCCACTCTGCACTACGCACTGCCACTCTGCACTACGCACTACCACTACGCACTATCACTCTGCACTACGCACTACCACTCTGCACTGCCACTCTGCACTGCCACTCTGCACTGCCACTCTGCACTGCCACTCTGCACTACGCACTACCACTCTGCACTACGCACTACCACTCTGCACTACGCACTACCACTCTGCACTATGCACTACCACTACCACTCTGCACTACGCACTACCACTCTGCACTGCCACTCTGCACTACACACTACCACTCTGCACTGCCACTCTGCACTACGCACTGCCACTCTGCACTGCCACTCTGCACTGCCACTCTGCACTGCCACTCTGCACTGCCACTCTGCACTGCCACTCTGCACTGCCACTCTGCACTACGCACTACCACTCTGCACTACGCACTACCACTCTGCACTACGCACTACCACTCTGCACTACGCACTACCACTCTGCACTACGCACTACCACTACCACTCTGCACTACGCACTACCACTCTGCACTGCCACTCTGCACTATGCACTACCACTCTGCACTGCCACTCTGCACTACGCACTACCACTCTGCACTGCCACTCTGCACTACGCACTACCACTCTGCACTGCCACTCTGCACTACGCACTACCACTCTGCACTACGCACTACGCACTACCACTCTGCACTACGCACTACCACTCTGCACTACGCACTACCACTACGCACTACCACTCTGCACTACGCACTACCACTCTGCACTACCACTCTGCACTCTGCACTACCACTCTGCACTACGCACTACCACTCTGCACTGCCACTCTGCACTACGCACTGCCACTCTGCACTACGCACTGCCACTCTGCACTACGCACTGCCACTCTGCACTACGCACTGCCACTCTGCACTACGCACTGCCACTCTGCACTATGCACTGCCACTCTGCACTACGCACTGCCACTCTGCACTACGCACTGCCACTCTGCACTACGCACTGCCACTCTGCACTATGCACTACCACTCTGCACTGCCACTCTGCACTACGCACTACCACTCTGCACTCTGCACTACGCACTACCACTCTGCACTACGCACTACCACTCTGCACTATGCACTACCACTACGCACTACCACTCTGCACTACGCACTACCACTCTGCACTGCCACTCTGCACTGCGCACTACCACTCTGCACTGCCACTCTGCACTACGCACTACCACTCTGCACTGCCACTCTGCACTCTGCACTATGCACTACCACTCTGCACTACGCACTGCCACTCTGCACTACGCACTGCCACTCTGCACTACGCACTGCCACTCTGCACTACGCACTGCCACTCTGCACTACGCACTGCCACTCTGCACTAGGCACTACCACTCTGCACTACGCACTACCACTACGCACTACCACTACGCACTATCACTCTGCACTACGCACTGCCACTCTGCACTACCACTCTGCACTATGCACTGCCACTCTGCACTGCCACTCTGCACTGCCACTCTGCACTGCCACTCTGCACTGCCACTCTGCACTGCCACTCTGCACTACGCACTACCACTCTGCACTACGCACTACCACTACCACTCTGCACTACGCACTACCACTACCACTCTGCACTACACACTACCACTACCACTCTGCACTACGCACTACCACTCTGCACTGCCACTCTGCACTACGCACTGCCACTCTGCACTACGCACTGCCACTCTGCACTACGCACTGCCACTCTGCACTACGCACTGCCACTCTGCACTACGCACTGCCACTCTGCACTACGCACTGCCACTCTGCACTACGCACTACCACTACGCACTATCACTCTGCACTACGCACTACCACTCTGCACTGCCACTCTGCACTGCCACTCTGCACTGCCACTCTGCACTACGCACTACCACTCTGCACTACGCACTACCACTCTGCACTACGCACTACCACTCTGCACTACGCACTACCACTACCACTCTGCACTACGCACTACCACTCTGCACTGCCACTCTGCACTACGCACTACCACTCTGCACTGCCACTCTGCACTACGCACTGCCACTCTGCACTGCCACTCTGCACTGTCACTCTGCACTGCCACTCTGCACTGCCACTCTGCACTGCCACTCTGCACTACGCACTGCCACTCTGCACTACGCACTGCCACTCTGCACTACGCACTGCCACTCTGCACTATGCACTGCCACTCTGCACTACGCACTGCCACTCTGCACTACGCACTGCCACTCTGCACTACGCACTGCCACTCTGCACTACGCACTACCACTCTGCACTGCCACTCTGCACTACGCACTACCACTCTGCACTCTGCACTACGCACTACCACTCTGCACTACGCACTACCACTCTGCACTATGCACTACCACTACGCACTACCACTCTGCACTACGCACTACCACTCTGCACTGCCACTCTGCACTGCGCACTACCACTCTGCACTGCCACTCTGCACTACGCACTACCACTCTGCACTGCCACTCTGCACTACCACTCTGCACTCTGCACTACGCACTACCACTCTGCACTGCCACTCTGCACTATGCACTGCCACTCTGCACTACGCACTGCCACTCTGCACTACGCACTGCCACTCTGCACTACGCACTGCCACTCTGCACTACGCACTGCCACTCTGCACTACGCACTGCCACTCTGCACTAGGCACTACCACTCTGCACTACGCACTACCACTACGCACTATCACTCTGCACTACGCACTGCCACTCTGCACTACCACTCTGCACTACGCACTGCCACTCTGCACTGCCACTTTGCACTGCCACTCTGCACTGCCACTCTGCACTGCCACTCTGCACTGCCACTCTGCACTACGCACTACCACTCTGCACTACGCACTACCACTACCACTCTGCACTACGCACTACCACTACCACTCTGCACTACGCACTACCACTACCACTCTGCACTACGCACTACCACTACCACTCTGCACTACGCACTACCACTCTGCACTGCCACTCTGCACTACGCACTACCACTCTGCACTGCCACTCTGCACTACGCACTGCCACTCTGCACTGCCACTCTGCACTGCGACTCTGCACTGCCACTCTGCACTGCCACTCTGCACTACGCACTACCACTCTGCACTACGCACTACCACTCTGCACTACGCACTACCACTCTGCACTACGCACTACCACTACCACTCTGCACTACGCACTACCACTCTGCACTGCCACTCTGCACTACGCACTACCACTCTGCACTGCCACTCTGCACTACGCACTACCACTCTGCACTGCCACTCTGCACTACGCACTACCACTCTGCACTGCCACTTTGCACTACGCACTACCACTCTGCACTACGCACTACGCACTACCACTCTGCACTACGCACTACCACTACGCACTACCACTCTGCACTACGCACTACCACTCTGCACTACGCACTACCACTCTGCACTACGCACTACCACTCTGCACTGCCACTCTGCACTGCCACTCTGCACTACGCACTACCACTCAGCACTGCCACTCTGCACTACGCACTACCACTCTGCACTCTGCACTACGCACTACCACTCTGCACTACGCACTACCACTCTGCACTATGCACTACCACTACGCACTACCACTCTGCACTACGCACTACCACTCTGCACTGCCACTCTGCACTACGCACTACCACTCTGCACTGCCACTCTGCACTACGCACTACCACTCTGCACTGCCACTCTGCACTACGCACTACCACTCTGCACTCTGCACTACGCACTACCACTCTGCACTGCCACTCTGCACTACGCACTGCCACTCTGCACTACGCACTGCCACTCTGCACTACGCACTGCCACTCTGCACTACGCACTGCCACTCTGCACTGCCACTCTGCACTACGCACTGCCACTCTGCACTACGCACTACCACTACGCACTATCACTCTGCACTACCACTCTGCACTACGCACTACCACTCTGCACTACGCACTACCACTCTGCACTGCCACTCTGCACTACGCACTACCACTCTGCACTGCCACTCTGCACTACGCACTACCACTCTGCACTACGCCTCTGCACTACGCCTCTGCACTACGCCTCTGCACTCTGCACTACGCCTCTGCACTACGCCTCTGCACTCTGCACTATGCCTCTGCACTCTGCACTATGCCTCTGCACTACACCTCTGCACTCTGCACTACGCCTCTGCACTACGCCTCTGCACTCTGCTCTACGCCTCTGCACTACGCCTCTGCACTCTGTACTGCCACTTTGCACTACGCACTACCACTCTGCACTGCCACTCTGCACTATGCACTACCACTCTGCACTACGCCTCTGCACTACGCCTCTGCACTCTGCACTACGCCTCTGCACTCTGCACTACGCCTCTGCACTACGCACTACGCCTCTGCACTCTGCACTACGCCTCTGCACTACGCATTAGGCCTCCGCACTACGCCTCTGCACTACGCCTCTGCACTATGCACTACCACTCTGCACTACGCCTCTGCACTACGCCTCTGCACTACGCACTATGCCTCTGCACTCTGCACTACGCCTCTGCACTACGCACTACGCCTCTGCACTACGCACTATGCCTCTGCACTACGCACTACCAGTCTGCACTACGCACTACCACTCTGCACTATGCCTCTGCACTACGCCTCTGCACTATGCACTATGCCTCTGCACTCTGCACTACGCCTCTGCACTACACCTCTGCACTATGCACTACGCCTCTGCACTACGCCTCTGCACTCTGCACTACGCCTCTGCACTACGCCTCTGCACTCTGCACTGCCACTCTGCACTACGCACTACCACTCTGCACTGCCACTCTGCACTCTGCACTACGCACTACCACTCTGCACTACGCCTCTGCACTACGCCTCTGCACTCTGCACTACGCCTCTGCACTACGCCTCTGCACTCTGCACTACGCCTCTGCACTACGCCTCTGCACTACGCACTACGCTTCTGCACTACGCACTACCACTCTGCACTACGCACTACCACTCTGCACTACGCCTCTGCACTACGCACTACGCCTCTGCACTCTGCACTACGCCTCTGCACTCTGCACTACGCCTCTGCACTACGCACTACGCCTCTGCACTACGCACTACCACTCTGCACTACGCACTACCACTCTGCACTACGCACTACCACTCTGCACTACGCACTACCACTCTGCACTACGCCTCTGCACTACGCACTACCACTCTGCACTACGCACTACCACTACGCACTACCACTCTGCACTACGCACTACGCCTCTGCACTACACCTCTGCACTACCACTCTGCACTACGCACTACGCCTCTGCACTACGCCTCTGCACTATGCACTACGCCTCTGCACTATGCACTACGCCTCTGCACTACGCCTCTGCACTCTGCATTACACCTCTGCACTACGGACTACGCCTCTGCACTACGCCTCTGCACTACGCACTACGCCTCTGCACTATGCCTCTGCACTCTGCACTACGCCTCTGCACTACGCCTCTGCACTACGCACTACCACTCTGCACTACGCCTCTGCACTACGCACTACCACTCTGCACTACGCACTACCACTACGCACTACCACTCTGCACTACGCACTACGCCTCTGCACTACACCTCTGCACTACCACTCTGCACTACGCACTACGCCTCTGCACTACGCCTCTGCACTATGTACTACGCCTCTGCACTATGCACTACGCCTCTGCACTACGCCTCTGCACTCTGCATTACGCCTCTGCACTACGCACTACGCCTCTGCACTACGCACTATGCCTCTGCACTACGCCTCTGCACTCTGCACTACGCCTCTGCACTACGCCTCTGCACTACGCACTACCACTCTGCACTACGCACTACGCCTCTGCACTACGCCTCTGCACTACGCACTACCACTCTGCACTACGCCTCTGCACTACGCACTACCACTCTGCACTACGCCTCTGCACTACGCACTAACACTCTGCACTACGCCTCTGCACTACGCCTCTGCACTACGCACTACGCCACTGCACTACGCCTCTGCACTACGCACTACCACTCTGCACTACGCCTCTGCACTACGCCTCTGCACTACGCACTACCACTCTGCACTACGCCTCTGCACTACGCACTACCACTCTGCACTACGCCTCTGCACTATGCACTACCACTCTGCACTACGCCTCTGCACTACGCCTCTGCACTACGCCTCTGCACTACGCCTCTGCACTCTGCACTACGCCTCTGCACTATGCACTACCACTCTGCACTACCACTCTGCACTACGCACTACCACTCTGCACTACGCCTCTGCACTACGCACTACCACTCTGCACTACGCACTACCACTACGCACTATGCCTCTGCACTACGCACTACCACTCTGCACTATGCCTCTGCACTACGCACTACCACTCTGCACTACCACTTTGCACTACGCCTCTGCACTACGCACTACCACTCTGCACTACGCCTCTGCACTCTGCACTATGCCTCTGCACTACGCACTACCACTCTGCACTGCGCCTCTGCACTACGCACTACGCCTCTGCACTACACCTCTGCACTACGCCTCTGCACTACGCCTCTGCACTACGCCTCTGCACTACGCCTCTGCACTCTGCACTACGCCTTTGCACTCTGCACTACGCTTCTGCACTACGCCTCTGCACTACGCCTCTGCACTACGCCTCTGCACTACGCCTCTGCACTACGCACTACGCCTCTGCACTATGCCTCTGCACTACGCACTACGCCTCTGCACTACGCCTCTGCACTACGCCTCTGCACTACGCACTACGCCTCTGCACTACGCCTCTGCACTACGCACTACCACTCTGCACTACGCACTACGCCTCTGCACTACGCCTCTGCACTACGCACTACCACTCTGCACTACGCCTCTGCACTACGCCTCTGCACTACGCACTACTACTCTGCACTACGCACTATGCCTCTGCACTATGCCTCTGCACTACGCACTATCACTCTGCACTACGCACTACGCCTCTGCACTACGCCTCTGCACTACGCACTACCACTCTGCACTACGCCTCTGCACTACGCACTACGCCTCTGCACTACGCACTACCACTCTGCACTACGCACTACGCCTCTGCACTACGCCTATGCACTACGCACTACGCCTATGCACTACGCACTACCACTCTGCACTACCACTCTGCACTACGCCTCTGCACTACACCTCTGCACTACCACTCTGCACTACGCCTCTGCACTACGCACTACGCCTCTGCACTACGCACTACCACTCTGCACTACGCCTCTGCACTACGCACTACGCCTCTGCACTCTGCACTACGCCTCTGCACTATGCCTCTGCACTACGCACTACGCCTCTGCACTCTGCACTATGCCTATGCACTACGCCTCTGCACTCGGCACTATGCCTCTGCACTACGCACTACGCCTCTGCACTACGCACTACCACTCTGCACTACGCCTCTGCACTACGCCTCTGCACTACGCACTACCACTCTGCACTACGCCTCTGCACTACGCCTCTGCACTACGCACTACCACTCTGCACTACGCACTATGCCTCTGCACTATGCCTCTGCACTACGCACTACCACTCTGCACTACGCCTCTGCACTACGCCTCTGCACTACGCACTACCACTCTGCACTACGCACTATGCCTCTGCACTACGCCTCTGCACTACGCACTACCACTCTGCACTACGCCTCTGCACTAAGCACTACCACTCTGCACTACGCACTACCACTACGCACTACCACTCTGCACTACGCACTACCACTCTGCACTACCACTCTGCACTCTGCACTACCACTCTGCACTGCCACTCTGCACTACGCACTGCCACTCTGCACTACGCACTGCCACTCTGCACTACGCACTGCCACTCTGCACTACGCACTGCCACTCTGCACTACGCACTGCCACTCTGCACTACGCACTACCACTACGCACTATCACTCTGCACTACGCACTACCACTCTGCATTGCCACTCTGCACTGCCACTCTGCACTGCCACTCTGCACTACGCACTACCACTCTGCACTACGCACTACCACTCTGCACTACGCACTACCACTCTGCACTACGCACTACCACTACCACTCTGCACTACGCACTACCACTCTGCACTGCCACTCTGCACTACGCACTACCACTCTGCACTGCCATTCTGCACTACGCACTGCCACTCTGCACTGCCACTCTGCACTGCCACTCTGCACTGCCACTCTGCACTGCCACTCTGCACTACGCACTACCACTCTGCACTACGCACTACCACTCTGCACTACGCACTACCACTCTGCACTACGCACTACCACTCTGCACTACGCACTACCACTCTGCACTACGCACTACCACTACCACTCTGCACTACGCACTACCACTCTGCACTGCCACTCTGCACTACGCACTACCACTCTGCACTGCCACTCTGCACTACGCACGACCACTCTGCACTGCCACTCTGCACTACGCACTACCACTCTGCACTACGCACTACGCACTACCACTCTGCACTACGCACTACCACTCTGCACTACGCACTACCACTACGCACTACCACTCTGCACTACGCACTACCACTCTGCACTACCACTCTGCACTCTGCACTACCACTCTGCACTACGCACTACCACTCTGCACTGCCACTCTGCACTACGCACTGCCACTCTGCACTACGCACTGCCACTCTGCACTACGCACTGCCACTCTGCACTACGCACTGCCACTCTGCACTACGCACTGCCACTCTGCACTATGCACTGCCACTCTACACTACGCACTGCCACTCTGCACTACGCACTGCCACTCTGCACTACGCACTGCCACTCTGCACTACGCACTACCACTCTGCACTGCCACTCTGCACTACGCACTACCACTCTGCACTCTGCACTACGCACTACCACTCTGCACTACGCACTACCACTCTGCACTATGCACTACCACTACGCACTACCACTCTGCACTACGCACTATCACTCTGCACTGCCACTCTGCACTGCGCACTACCACTCTGTACTGCCACTCTGCACTACGCACTACCACTCTGCACTGCCACTATGCACTACCACTCTGCACTCTGCACTACGCACTACCACTCTGCACTGCCACTCTGCACCACGCACTGCCACTCTGCACTACGCACTGCCACTCTGCACTACGCACTGCCACTCTGCACTACGCACTGCCACTCTGCACTACGCACTGCCACTCTGCACTAGGCACTACCACTCTGCACTACGCACTACCACTACGCACTACCACTACGCACTATCACTCTGCACTACGCACTGCCACTCTGCACTACCACTCTGCACTCTGCACTGCCACTCTGCACTGCCACTCTGCACTGCCACTCTGCACTGCCACTCTGCACTGCCACTCTGCACTGCCACTCTGCACTACGCACTACCACTCTGCACTACGCACTACCACTACCACTCTGCACTACGCACTACCACTACCACTCTGCACTACGCACTACCACTACCACTCTGCACTACGCACTACCACTACCACTCTGCACTACGCACTACCACTCTGCACTGCCACTCTGCACTACGCACTACCACTCTGCACTGCCACTCTGCACTACGCACTGCCACTCTGCACTGCCACTCTGCACTGCGACTCTGCACTGCCACTCTGCACTGCCACTCTGCACTACGCACTACCACTCTGCACTACGCATTACCACTCTGCACTACGCACTACCACTCTGCACTACGCACTACCACTACCACTCTGCACTACGCACTACCACTCTGCACTGCCACTCTGCACTACGCACTACCACTCTGCACTGCCACTCTGCACTACGCACTACCACTCTGCACTGCCACTCTGCACTACGCACTACCACTCTGCACTGCCACTCTGCACTACGCACTACCACTCTGCACTACGCACTACGCACTACCACTCTGCACTACGCACTACCACTCTGCACTACGCACTACCACTACGCACTACCACTCTGCACTACGCACTACCACTCTGCACTACGCACTACCACTCTGCACTACGCACTACCACTCTGCACTGCCACTCTGCACTGCCACTCTGCACTACGCACTACCACTCAGCACTGCCACTCTGCACTACGCACTACCACTCTGCACTCTGCACTACGCACTACCACTCTGCACTACGCACTACCACTCTGCACTATGCACTACCACTACGCACTACCACTCTGCACTACGCACTACCACTCTGCACTGCCACTCTGCAGTACGCACTACCACTCTGCACTGCCACTCTGCACTACGCACTACCACTCTGCACTGCCACTCTGCACTACGCACTGCCACTCTGCACTACGCACTGCCACTCTGCACTACGCACTGCCACTCTGCACTACGCACTGCCACTCTGCACTGCCACTCTGCACTACGCACTGCCACTCTGCACTACGCACTACCACTACGCACTATCACTCTGCACTACCACTCTGCACTACGCACTACCACTCTGCACTACGCACTACCACTCTGCACTGCCACTCTGCACTACGCACTACCACTCTGCACTGCCACTCTGCACTACGCACTACCACTCTGCACTACGCCTCTGCACTACGCCTTTGCACTATGCCTCTGCACTCTGCACTACGCCTCTGCACTACGCCTCTGCACTCTGCACTTTGCCTCTGCACTCTGCACTACGCCTCTGCACTACACCTCTGCACTCTGCACTACGCCTCTGCACTACGCCTCTGCACTCTGCTCTACGCCTCTGCACTACGCCTCTGCACTCTGTACTGCCACTTTGCACTACGCACTACCACTCTGCACTGCCACTCTGCACTATGCACTACCACTCTGCACAACGCCTCTGCACTACGCCTCTGCACTCTGCACTACGCCTCTGCACTCTGCACTATGCCTCTGCACTACGCCTCTGCACTACGCACTACGCCTCTGCACTCTGCACTACGCCTCTGCACTACGCATTAGGCCTCCGCACTACGCCTCTGCACTACGCCTCTGCACTACGCACTACCACTCTGCACTACGCCTCTGCACTACGCCTCTGCACTACGCACTATGCCTCTGCACTCTGCACTCCGGCTCTGCACTACACCTCTGCACTATGCACTACGCCTCTGCACTACGCCTCTGCACTCTGCACTATGCCTCTGCACTACGCCTCTGCACTCTGCACTGCCACTCTGCACTACGCACTACCACTCTGCACTGCCACTCTGCACTCTGCACTACGCACTACCACTCTGCACTACGCCTCTGCACTATGCCTCTGCACTCTGCACTACGCCTCTGCACTACGCCTCTGCACTACGCCTCTGCACTCTGCACTACGCCTCTGCACTACGCCTCTGCACTACGCACTACGCCTCTGCACTACGCACTACCACTCTGCACTACGCACTACCACTCTGCACTACGCCTCTGCACTACGCACTACACCTCTGCACTCTGCACTACGCCTCTGCACTCTGCACTACGCCTCTGCACTACGCACTACGCCTCTGCACTACGCACTACCACTCTGCACTACGCACTACCACTCTGCACTATGCACTACCACTCTGCACTACGCACTACCACTCTGCACTACGCCTCTGCACTACGCACTACCACTCTGCACTACGCACTACCACTACGCACTACCACTCTGCACTACGCACTACGCCTCTGCACTACACCTCTGCACTACCACTCTGCACTACGCACTACGCCTCTGCACTACGCCTCTGCACTATGCACTACGCCTCTGCACTACGCCTCTGCACTCTGCACTACGCCTCTGCACTACGCACTACGCCTCTGCACTACGCCTCTGCACTACGCACTACGCCTCTGCACTACGCCTCTGCACTCTGCACTACGCCTCTGCACTACGCCTCTGCACTACGCACTACCACTCTGCACTACGCACTACGCCTCTGCACTACGCCTCTGCACTACGCACTACCACTCTGCACTACGCCTCTGCACTACGCACTACCACTCTGCACTACGCCTCTGCACTACGCACTACCACTCTGCACTACGCCTCTGCACTACGCCTCTGCACTACGCACTACGCCACTGCACTACGCCTCTGCACTACGCACTACCACTCTGCACTACGCCTCTGCACTACGCCTCTGCACTACGCACTACCACTCTGCACTACGCCTCTGCACTACGCACTACCACTCTGCACTACGCCTCTGCACTATGCACTACCACTCTGCACTACGCCTCTGCACTACGCCTCTGCACTACGCCTCTGCACTACGCCTCTGCACTCTGCACTACGCCTCTGCACTATGCACTACCACTCTGCACTACCACTCTGCACTACGCACTACCACTCTGCACTACGCCTCTGCACTACGCACTACCACTCTGCACTACGCACTACCACTACGCACTATGCCTCTGCACTACGCACTACCACTCTGCACTACGCCTCTGCACTACGCACTACCACTCTGCACTACCACTTTGCACTACGCCTCTGCACTACGCACTACCACTCTGCACTACGCCTCTGCACTCTGCACTATGCCTCTGCACTACGCACTACCACTCTGCACTGCGCCTCTGCACTACGCACTACCACTCTGCACTACGCCTCTGCACTCTGCACTACGCCTCTGCACTACGCCTCTGCACTACGCCTCTGCACTACGCCTCTGCACTACGCCTCTGCACTCTGCACTACGCCTTTGCACTCTGCACTACGCTTCTGCACTACGCCTCTGCACTACGCCTCTGCACTACGCCTCTGCACTACGCTTCTGCACTACGCACTACGCCTCTGCACTATGCCTCTGCACTACGCACTACGCCTCTGCACTACGCCTCTGCACTACGCCTCTGCACTACGCCTCTGCACTACGCACTACGCCTCTGCACTACGCCTCTGCACTACGCACTACCACTCTGCACTACGCACTATGCCTCTGCACTACGCCTCTGCACTACGCACTACCACTCTGCACTACGCCTCTGCACTACGCCTCTGCACTACGCACTACTACTCTGCACTACGCACTATGCCTCTGCACTATGCCTCTGCACTACGCACTACCACTCTGCACTACGCACTACGCCTCTGCACTACGCCTCTGCACTACGCACTACCACTCTGCACTACGCCTCTGCACTACGCACTACGCCTCTGCACTACACACTACCACTCTGCACTACGCACTACGCCTCTGCACTACGCCTATGCACTACGCACTACGCCTATGCACTACGCACTACCACTCTGCACTACCACTCTGCACTACGCCTCTGCACTACACCTCTGCACTACCACTCTGCACTACGCACTACGCCTCTGCACTACGCACTACGCCTCTGCACTACGCACTACCACTCTGCACTACGCCTCTGCACTACGCACTACGCCTCTGCACTCTGCACTACGCCTCTGCACTATGCCTCTGCACTACGCACTACGCCTCTGCACTCTGCACTATGCCTCTGCACTACGCCTCTGCACTCTGCACTACGCCTCTGCACTACGCACTACGCCTCTGCACTATGCACTACCACTCTGCACTACGCACTACGCCTCTGCACTACGCCTCTGCACTACGCACTACCACTCTGCGCTACGCCTCTGCACTACGCCTCTGCACTACGCACTACCACTCTGCACTACGCACTAAGCCTCTGCACTATGCCTCTGCACTACGCACTACCACTCTGCACTACGCCTCTGCACTACGCCTCTGCACTACGCACTACCACTCTGCACTACGCACTATGCCTCTGCACTACGCCTCTGCACTACGCACTACCACTCTGCACTACGCCTCTGCACTACGCACTGCCACTCTCCACTACGCCTCTGCACTACGCCTATGCACTACGCACTACCACTCTGCACTACGCACTACCACTCTGCACTACGCACTACCACTCTGCACTACGCACTACCACTCTGCACTACGCCTCTGCACTTCGCACTACGCCTCTGCACTACGCACTACGCCTCTGCACTACGCCTCTGCACTCTGCACTACGCCTCTGCACTCTGCACTACGCCTCTGCACTACGCCTCTGCACTACGCCTCTGCACTACGCCTCTGCACTACGCCTCTGCACTACGCCTCTGCACTATGCCTCTGCACTATGCCTCTGCACTATGCACTACGCCTCTGCACTCTGCCCTACGCCTCTGCACTACGCACTACGCCTCTGCACTACGCACTACGCCTCTGCACTACGCACTACGCCTCTGCACTACGCACTACGCCTCTGCACTACGCCTCTGCACTACGCACTACGCCTCTGCACTACGCCTCTGCACTACGCCTCTGCACTACGCCTCTGCACTATGCACTACGCCTCTGCACTACGCACTACCACTCTGCACTACACCTCTGCACTACGCCTCTGCACTACGCACTACCACTCTGCACTACGCACTATGCCTCTGCACTACGCCTCTGCACTACGCACTACCACTCTGCACTATGCACTACGCCTCTGCACTACGCCTCTGCACTACGCACTACCACTCTGCACTACGCCTCTGCACTACGCCTCTGCACTACGCACTACCACTCTGCACTACGCACTACCACTCTGCACTACGCACTACCACTCTGCACTACGCCTCTGCACTACGCACTACGCCTCTGCACTACGCACTACCATTCTGCACTACGCCTCTGCACTACCACTCTGCACTACGCACTACGCCTCTGCACTACGCCTCTGCATTACCACTCTGCACTACGCACTACGCCTCTGCACTACGCACTACGCCTCTGCACTACGCACTACCACTCTGCACTACGCCTCTGCACTATGCCTCTGCACTACGCACTACGCCTCTGCACTACGCCTCTGCACTACGCCTCTGCACTACGCACTACACCTCTGCACTCTGCACTACGCCTCTGCACTACGCCTCTGCACTCTGCACTACGCCTCTGCACTACGCACTACCACTCTGCACTATGCACTGCCACTCTGCACTACGCCTCTGCACTACGCACTACCACTCTGTACTACGCACTACCACTACGCACTACCACTCTGCACTACGCACTACCACTCTGCACTACGCCTCTGCACTACGCACTACCACTTTGCACTATGCACTACCACTCTGCACTACGCCTCTGCACTATGCACTACCACTCTGCACTACGCCTCTGCACTACGCCTCTGCTCTACGCACTACGCCTCTGCACTATGCCTCTGCACTACGCACTACGCCTCTGCACTACGCCTCTGCACTCTGCACTACGCCTCTGCACTACGCCTCTGCACTACGCACTACCACTCTGCACTACGCCTCTGCACTACGCACTACCACTCTGCACTACGCCTCTGCACTACGCACTACAACTCTGCACTACGCCTCTGCACTACGCACTACCACTCTGCACTACGCCTCTGCACTACGCCTCTGCACTACGCACTACGCCTCTGCACTACGCCTCTGCACTACGCACTACCACTCTGCACTATGCCTCTGCACTACGCACTACCACTCTGCACTACGCCTCTGCACTACGCCTCTGCACTACGCACTACGCCTCTGCACTACGCCTCTGCACTCTGCACTACGCCTCTGCACTACGCCTCTGCACTATGCACTACCACTCTGCACTACGCACTACCACTCTGCACTACGCACTACCACTTTGCACTACGCCTCTGCACCACGCACTACAGCATCTGCAGAACTAACACATTGCCCTAGGCCAGGCCTCCGCCGCGCCGGCCCTCCGTGGTTGGCTGGTCGAGCACATTCCGCAGGGGCATAGATAAGCCAGACAACGAGTCCTGAAATCTCCGAGCCTTAGGCACACGCTCTGCCCGGCTGCCCCCTCCACTTCACACGGCAGTGAATCACACAGCGAGAGATAAGAACTGAGAAGGAGTCAGCGCTCGTGATGTGTGAAAAGTTCAAGCAGGACACCTCTCTTAACCATCTGGATTGCATTACACGGGCACTCTGACAGCTCCTAATTAAGATTAATCACTCTGCCATGCTCGTTCTCGCACAGAATATGCCATATCGGGCACGCGTAAATTACTTACAGCCTATCACGTCAACGCTACTAAATACACAGCACAGCGAAGACGAATCACTAGGCAGATGCCATAAAAAACTAAGGAATGTGCCAGCCGGACCCCTTTCTGCATTTTTTTTTTAACTCATAAGAGCTCGGAAGCTCCGCCTCCACTTCGTGGTGGCTTAGGCCCGAGCCCTAAAAAGGAAAGGTAATGTTATTAAAAATAAATTTGGATATTATGGTAAATCAAGTAACTGGATCACCTCATATCTTCTAAGGAACGGTTGACATGTTTCTGCTCTTTGTGGCCCAGCCGGGTCTGTAGAGCATTCGTCAGGACAGACAAGATAACAGGTAAGTACTTACACCATGTGTAGTTTTCAAAAGTGTGTACATTTTCAAACACTTGACTGCACTAATAAATGTGAATCACTTTTTTGCACATATGAACAGAAATAAATGGGAAATCTTAGGGGGTACAATGAGTCCTAGCTAGGAACAGTTCAAGTTCTATTTTGAAAAATTTGCAGAAATGACGTTTTTATGTTAAAATTGCAAAAAGAATGGCAAACATTTCAATAGATATCATCACATAAATATCTCTAAATTTGTAAACCCTCGAGTTAGGAAAAATATAAACGATAGTAAGGTTATGTTGGATTTCCCATCTGTTAAGTCTCAACAGACAGTAAGATAGGACTTGCTGCATTTCATTCTCAATTGGACCAGCATCTATAGCGTAAACATATTGAACCTGCATCTATAGCGTAAACATTATTTTCAATCACCAGTAGTATGTGTCTTATATATTCTACACATGTAGTTTCAAGATTCAGCCATTGGTATCTCAAGTATAATTACGACGGTCTAAAACGTAATATTAATCGTTGTACATATTTTGGGAGTTTGGTGTTACGTTAAGGAAAATACATTGCTTTAGGGTTTAAGTTCGTCCTCAGGGTCCCTGGGTTACATCTAAGCCCGAGCTACAGAGAATAGAATAGAAAACGGGGAATGGTTGTAAAAGACGGGTTCGGGCACATTATTGCTATATTTGTTTTAGTAACGCTCTGCTAGCCATTCTTACCCGCGTGCTAGAGAAACTCCTCGTCATGTGCTGGCTCTGCCCCCGGATGTACAGAGGAAACTCCCCCTTCCTGTTTTTAACAACATCTAGGTAAAAATAGGACTAGATTCATGCGTATTTATCCCAAAGAAAGCTTCGAGCCTTATGTTTTACGATACAATCTATAGTATTTGGATTTAAATCTAACGGCAAAAAGAGAGTGTGTGCTCGTATTTTTAATTAAGCACTCAATATTTAGACTGACTGTTCTCTGGTTCCTCCTTATGTTTTACAGTGTGTTTATGTCGTGAATAAATACATGTTTCCTTGTGAACTGAAAAACAGATTAAAAGATTAATAATAAAAGGTGTGATTCACAAACCCAAATACTTTGGTGCAAATGGTCCAAAAGATTATAAATGGACCTATTTTCTGGGTCATAAGTCACAATATTAGACATTGTTTTAGGTCTGAGAGTATGAAAACAGACGAGGGACTGAATCTGTAAAGGTTCTCACCTACCATTATTTGTTATACATAGCCGTGGGTTTCTGAATTCAGATAGAGATTGGTACATATCAGTAAATGGATGTACTATATGTACTATGCCATGTGAATATATCTTATCTTGTGATACAGTTCAGTGAGGGTACGATGCACAAAATTATGTAAATTGGTGCCACGGTATATTATCATTCAGACCTGTGAGGTGGGTCTGAAGACGATTCACCCGCCTTTGTTCCTTCTCAAACAATATTTTTTCAGCATTCCTGGTTTTATCTATCAACATTTCTAAGACTGTCCATCTGAGTTCTTCTACAAAATGGGAGCACAGTTTGGTGGTGTTTTTCTTCATTCTTATGTTACTCTTATGTTCTCCAATTCTTAGTTTTACCTTTCTACAGGTCATGCCCACATACTTTTGTTGGCATGGACAGCTCACTAAATATACCACATGGGTGGAGTTCCAATTGGTGTGTTGTCTTTGGGTCCAGAGTAGCGTTTCTGTCAGTTGCAATGTCTTTGTTGTTTTTGTGAGTTTACACACCACACATGTCCCGCAGGGGTAGTGTCCTGTTATGGGCATCAAGTTCATATCTCTGATTTGTGATGTGATTCTCCTCTTCCTCGGGCGTGTGTGTACCAACACATCCTTAAGGTTCTTTGTCCGTTTATTAGCGAACCTTGGTTTTGGCCAATTGTATTTTCCGGATGAAATAATTCGCCAGTTCTTTTTAATCAATTTTTGTACCTCATAGGTTGCTGGGCAGTAGGTTGTTACACATGTGACCAAATCCTTGATTGGTTCTTTGTAGGTGGTTTGTAGGAGGCACTCTCTTGATTGGTGTCTGGCTCGTTTGCGACACTTAGAAATGGTGGAGGTTGTGTAATCTCTAGCTCTTAGTTTTTGGCTCAGTTCTTGTGCTTGTTGTAAGTAATCACTGTTCTTACTACAATTGCGTTTCAGCCTGAGAAATTGGCTGTAGGGAAGATTGTCCCGCAAGGGTTTGGGGTGGTAACTTTTATAAGACAAAAGGCTGTTCTTTGCAGTTGGTTTCGTGTACGTTTTGGTTTCCAATGTGCCATTTTCAGTGAAGATGGTCAGGTCTAGGAAATCTATTCTTTGGTTGTTTGAGGTGAAGGTAAATTTTAGCCAACGGTCTCTACCATTCAACCACTCAATGAATAGATTCAAATCTTTATCAACCTGCCAAATCAGTAGAATATCGTCAATATAACGTTTCCAGTATAGAATACTGGAAACGTATTGATTACTGTCATTGAGTACAAACTGGCTCTCAAATTGGCTCACATAGAGTCCAGCTACTGAAGGGGCAAAGGCACTGCCCATAGAAGTACCATGGCACTGTAGAAACAAATCTCCATTATATTCAAAATAGTTCTCTTTGAAAGCTAGACGACAACATTTGAGTATAAAATGACTGGGGGAAAAATAAAATTGGGTTTTTCACTACTAGGACATGTAAAATGTAAAAGTACATGCCCAGCTTTTTAATTATGTTGGACCCTGCCTTATGGGCTGTTTAGGGTGTTAGGGGTAATGCATATGTAATAAGAAAAGAGTTTTTGGCCTGGCAGGGGGTTTATTTTTTATTTTGCTAAGTCAAATTGGCAGTGGAATACTGCATACAGGGTGCAATGGCAAGCCTGGGACATGTTTTAAGGGGCTACTGAATTTGGTAGCACCATAAGTGCTGCAGGCCAACTAGTAGCATTTAATTTATCAGCAATGGGTAAATGGCATGCCACTTTACAAGGGACTTATAAGTAACTTATATATGCCAGTCAGGTATAAGCCAATTTTACCATGGTTTAGGGAGTGAGCACACACACTTTAGCACTAGATAGCAATGGTAAAGTGTGCAGAGTCCTAACACCAACAAAAGCTAATTCAGCTGCATAGGAGAGGAGAAGGCAAAAGGTTTGGAGGAAGACCACCCAAAGGCTGATGGGTCAAACAGCATTTAACTGGCTTTCATGACATAAGTTTCTAAATTTCTTGTGAAAGAATAGCGATTCTCCAAGTACAATTTACTTGGAAAACTTGGATTATTTGGATTTGATTAAAGAAACAGATACTGAGATTATTTATTGTACTCGTTAATGTTATTCCACAACAATAGTGACTTTTTATGGCATCCCTCCAAATACACAGATCCCCATCCCATACAAACCCCAATAGTCTCTAGCTAGCGTTTTTGTTCTATGAAAACACCAAACAAGAGCCTGAATAATATGACAGTGCAACTTCAACTTTATGCTCTTCTCAAATAAACAAATGTTCCAATCTTATTGATACCTTTATTGAGTTCCACCATCTGCATGTTATTATAGATCTTAAAGAGAAAGTAGGATTATTAAAAGTACAATTTGAATATCCCAAGATAAAACAACCTATGTAGAACAATCAAGTATCCAACAGTATTGAGGCATTGACTATTTGCCTCTCAGCCCCTACAGAGCATATTCCATTTCTTGCGAACTTCTCACGCACATCTCATTTCTACTCACTGAAAATTCAAGCCTGCCAATGTGGGTACCTGGCAGCAGCTCCAGGTGTTGCAGCTGGTGGAAACTTCAGTAATTTAGAAACAATGGTTCACTGAGGATGTTTTTTATCAAAGGTACAGCATTATGCGGATGTAAGATTTATCCAATACAAAAATTAGATCTCTAAAACATACTGTCCAACCAAAAATCAACAAATCCGTTTAAATACATTTATTAGGACATGTGTTAAGTTATTGACAATTAAGAGCTCAGAAAGTGATCAGATGATGTGACAAACATGAGGAAGTAACATTGGGTGTACAGAGAATAGAAAATGGCTCTTGATTCAAGAAGGTATATGACATGGGGGTCAGCAGGTCTATGTGTTTGCTAGTCAACAGTGGTTTGACCTCTATGGTGGGTTGAAGGTCAACATCAGGATGGGGGATCACTGCAGGGCACTTAAAGGAGAGGGTCAGGCTGTCTCAAACTTAATGGCCATAGGAAAAGGGCTTGTACTCAGCCACAGAGGCCCCATGAAATGAGCAACTCAGTTGTATTTATCAGAGCAAAGACAGGGTAGTAGAGTAGAACAGTGTTTCCCTATAGTCTGAAAATAGATGGTTATAAGGTGCCTTCTGGTGGGGCCCTGTTACTGGAAGTACACCAGTGAAGGCCAGAAGTGAAACTAGCATCGTGCCCCCCCAAGGGCAACTAAGGGGCCATGAACATTACTCATGAAGCGGAGAGTGACTGAATTACGATGTTCACAATTTAATTGGTAAACCCTATAGTTCAATGACTAGGGGCAACCAAATGAATGAAGAAGCAGCTAATGGTGAAATCTTGTGTATTGACACATCAATCAATCAATCAATCAGAGTACTTGTAAAGCACGCTACTTACCCGTGAGGGTCTCAAGGCGCTGAGGGGAGGGGGGGGTGCTGCTACTGCTTGAAGAGCCAGGTCTTGAGGAGTCCTCTGAAGGCGAGTAGGTCTTGGGTCTGCCGTATGTGGGTAGGGAAGGTGTTCCAGGTCTTGGCGGCGAGGTAGGAGAAGGAAATGCCGCCAGAGGTCATTCGTTGGATGCGGGGGACAGTGGCGAGGGCGAGGCTGGCGGAGCGGAGCTCGCGGGTGCGGTGTGGAAGCTGAGTCTGCTGTTCAGGTAGGCTGGTCCGGCGTTGTGGAGTGCTTTGTATGCGTGGGTGAGGAGCTTGAAGGTGATCCTCTTGTCGATGGGGAGCCAGTGTAGGTCTCTCAGGTGGGGGGTGATGTGGCTGCGGCGGGAGACATTGATGATCAGTCGGGCGGAGGCGTTTTGGATGTGTTGTAGTCGTCGTAGGTGTTTGGCTGGGATTCCTGCGTAGAGTATGTTGCCGTAGTCCAGTCTGCTGCTGACAAGGGCCTGTGTCACCATTCTTCTTGTTTCGGTCGGGATCCACTTGTAGATCCTGCGGAGCATGCGCAGGGTGTTGTAGCAGGAGGAGGTAGGAGAAGGATATGCCGCCGGAGGTCGTTCGTTGGATGCGGGGGACAGTGGCGAGTCCGAGGCTGGTGGAGCGGAGCTCGCGGGTGGGGTGTGGAAGCTGAGTCTGCAGTTCAGGTAGGCTGGTCCGGCGTTGTGGAGTGCTTTGTGTGCGTGGGTGAGGAGCTTGAAGGTGATCCTCTTGTCGATGGGGAGCCAGTGTAGGTCTCTCAGGTGGGGAGTGATGTGACTGCGGCGGGGGACATTGACGATCAGTCGGGCGGAGGCGTTTTGGATGTGTTGTAGTCGTCGTAGGTGTTTGGCTGGGATTCCTGCGTAGAGTATATTGCCGTAGTCCAGTCTGCTGCTGACGAGGGCCTGTGTCACCATTCTTCTTGTTTCGGTCGGGATCCACTTGTAGATCCTGCGGAGCATGCGGAGGGTGTTGTAGCAGGAGGAGGAGTCGGCGTTGACCTGTTTAGACATGGAGAGGGAGGAGTCGAGGATGCATCCTAGGTTGCGTGCATGGTCGGTGGGTGTTGGCGCTGTTCCCAGTGTGGTCGGCCACCAGGAGCTGTCCCAGGCTGAGGGGGTGGGTCCGGGGATGAGGACCTCCGTCTTGTCCGAGTTCAGCTTCAGACGGCTGCTCGGTTGTATGACGTTACAACGCAGACTTTTACAACGCATACCTTTACAACGCATTTTTTACAATGCAACATCCATTACAACGCATTCCATTACAACGAATTTTTTAAAACTACCTTTACAACGCATTCCATTACAACGCATACTACCTTTACAACGCATACCTTTACAACGCATAACATTACAGTGCATGTATGGTAAGTATTGGATAGTGTAGGGGTAAAAATTACTATTTTAACTCCAGGGGGTGCAACAGTAGGGTAAGTGTTGGATAGTGTAGGGGTAAAAATTTCTATTCTAACTCCAGGGGGTGCAACAGTAGGGTAAGTGTTGGATGGTAATTGTATGCGTTGTAATGGTATGCATTGAAATGGTATGTGTTGTAATGGTATGCGTTGTAATGGTATGCGTTGTAGTGTCATGCGTTATAATGGTTGCGTTGTAATGGCATGCGATGTAATGGATGTTGCGTTGTAAAAGTTTCATTGTAATGGTATAGCGTTGTAAAAGTTGCGTTGTAAAGGTTGTTTCCCCGGCTGCTCCTCATCTAGTCGGCGACGGCCTTCATTCCCTCGTGGAGGTTGGTTTTGGCGGTGTGTGGGTCCTTGGTGAGGGATAGGATGAGTTGGGTGTCGTCGGCGTAGGAGATGATGTTGAGGTCGTGATGGCGGGCCACTTGTGCGAGGGGGGCCATGTAGACATTGAACAGCGTCGGGCTGAGGGATGAGCCCTGGGGATGCCTCAGATGATGTCGGTGGTTTCTGATCGGAAGGGTGGAAGGCGGACGCTCTGTGTTCTGATGGAGAGCGAGGACATGGTCCAGTCAAGGGCCTTCTCTTGGATTCCGGCTTTTAGGAGGCGTGTCTTTAGAGTGCGATGGCAGACCGTGTCAAAGGCGGCTGACAGGTCCAGGAGGATGAGGGCTGATATTTCGTCGTTGTCTAGTTGGCACCTGATGTTGTCTGTGGCGGCGATGAGGGCTGTCTCGGTGCTGTGGTTTTGTCTGAATCCAGACTGGGACTGGTCCAAGATGTTGTTGTCTTCCAGGTGGCGGGATAACTGCATGTTGACGATTTTCTCGATGACCTTTGCCGGGAACAGGAGCAGGGAGATGGGCCGGAAGTTCTTAAGGTCCTTGGGGTCCGCTTTGGGCTTCTTGAGGAGGGCGTTGATTTCGGCGTGCTTCCAGCTTTCCGGGAATGTAGCTGTTTCGAAGGAGATGTTGATGACCTTTCGTAGTTGGGGTGCGATGTCTGCGTCTGCTTTGTTGTATACGTGGTGTGGGCACGGGTCTGACGGAGATCCTGAGTGGATGGAGTTCATGACCTTGCGTGCCTCGTCATCGTTGACGTTGGACCAGGAGGTCAGGCGGTTGACGCTGGTGGTGTTCACAGGGGAGGTGGAGTCTGGCGTAGTCGGGGTGGTCGTGGTGTTGAAGCTGTCATTGATGTCAGCGATCTTGCGGTGGAAGAAGATGGCTACTGAGTCACACAGTTCTTGTGAGGGAGGGATGTTGTTGGACATCAGTGCGTGAGCTCTCCGCATTAGCTGTTTATTATGTATTGGGTTACTCTTATTTACATTACTGCAGTTAAAACTGCACCACAGTCAAATCTTGGTCAAGCCTTGGGCATCTCATCTTACAGGAAAACAATGAGTACTGTGTCAGCTCCCACAGGCACAGTACCAGTGCATACAGGGTGGAAAAGGAGCCAACTTCTCTCTAATCCTCCTCCTTTTCCCTAGCTGTAGCACTACAATACAAGCATTTGCAATGCAATAGGTCTCGCATTAATTACGTTTGAGCTATTGGTATTGCTAAATATTGCAACACCATTTGCAACAAAAGTCTATCAATTGTAGGCCAAAAAATGTGTATTTATTTTTGTAGCAATGGTGGCATGCTGTGCTTTAGATGAATATGTTTAAAAGTAAAGTGTGCAATACTGTGATTGCTACAATAGTTAATTGTGGATGCGTTAACAATTGATGTGTGCACTGATGGCTGATGGTGTGTGTGCCTGTAGCAATTGTGCAGTGATGGTTGGTGGTGTGTGTGCCTGGTGGAAGTGTGCACTGCTGGCTGGTGGTGTGTGTGCCTGGTGGAAGCGTGCACTGACGGCTGGTGGTGTGTGTGCCTGGTGAAAGCATGCACTGACGGCTGGTGGTGTGTGCCTGGTGAAAGCGTGCACTGACGTCTGGTGGTGTGTGCCTAGTGGAAGCGTGCACTAGCGGCTGGCGGTGTTTGTGCCCGGTGAAAGCGTGCACTGACGGCTGGTGGTGTTTGTGCCCAGTGAAAGCGTGCATTGACAACTGATGTTGTCTATGCCTAGTAAAAGTGTTCACTGACGGTGTGGTTGTGTGCGTGGTTGTGTGTGTGATTGTGTGCATGTGGTTGTATGTATGGTTGTGGCTGTGTATGTGGTTGTGGTTGTGTGTGAGGTTGTGTGTGTGGTTGTGTGTGTGTGGTTGTGTGGATGTGTGTGTGGTGGTGTGTGTGGTTCTGTGTGTGTTTGTGTGGTTGTGTGTGTGGTTGTGTGTGGTTGTGTGTGGTTGTGTGAGGATGTGTGTGTGGTGGTGTGTGTGGTTGTGTGTGGTTGTGTGTGTGTGGATGTGTGTGTGTGTTTGTGTGTGTGTGGGGTTGTGTGTGTGGTTGTGTGTGATGTTTGTGGTTGTGTGGTTGTGTGTGTGTGGTTGTGTGTGTTGTTTGGTGTGGTTGTGTGTGTGGTTGTGTGTTTGTGTGTGGTTGTGTGTGGTTGGTTGTGTGTGTTTATGTGTATGTGGTTGTGTGTGTGTGTGTGTGTGTGTGTGTGTGTGTGTGTGTGGTATGTAGCAGTCCGTAAAAGAACTTTACTCACACTTGCTCCCGCCTGCTGCTCCGACATTGGCTTAATGCTGTGCTACTCTCCTTATGTGCTTTCTAAATCGTTGATGCGGCGAAATGTTACTTCTGTTTTTTTTCAGGAAGCAGCACCACCCAACTACAGTTTTCAACCACTTGGGTGGTTTTATGGGTTGTTAAGGGGAACTCTTTTCTCAATTGTAGCAGCCTAGAATACTGACCTGCATCGTCTAATATGGAGGCCACGCACTAATGTTGTTATGCGCGGCTATCTAATTATCTCGCTGTGGAGCGAGGCAACCACATCGCTTTGCTGTACTGAGCCGGTCCAATCGCACTATGGCTGTGGCTGGAGCCTCTTTTCTTTCCACTCGTAACTGCGCACAGCCACCATATATTGTACCTATTTAGCTTGCTTTGATTTGAGGCCGTGGGATCCCTCTGTTACACCGAGCCGGCCCAGCTCCTCTTTTTGGTGCACCACGACTTTCACATTTCACTGATTCTGCTTCAGACACACGCTGGGAAGCTCGGCGAGAATCTACATATTGCCAGGGCTTTAATGTACAATAAATGGCAGCCTGAGGGTTATTGCATAGTCGGGGACAAACAATTGAGAAAATCTAACTATCTTTTTTACGTGGCATTTCACAGATCTGTAAAGAGCAGGTTGTTCTGGAGTTATACAATTCTCTCTTACACACCTTGAAAGATGAAAGGCGGAGCCTCCCTAGAGAATATAAACGTGTTTCCTTATTATAACACACTCCGCTCAACTATTGTGTCTCCGAGTACTTCTTCATACAGTCTGCACTACTGCTATTATTACTCATATTGATGTCACTCATTTTATCGGAAATATGAGGCAGAGTAACCTCTGATATTTATGTAACTCATAGGTGCACTCTTAGAAAACCAATATAGTAATTCATATTCAAAATGTCTTTATTCGGCACAGAAATTGGCCATAAAAGATCGACAAATAAAAACATCCCAAAAAACAGGTATAACATTAGAATGTGTTAAAGTAGTAATACTATATCGTGGGGACAGTTGTTATTTAATTCGATTTCGCTCATGTTGTCGGAATGATGAACAGCAAGACAGCCCTGTCAGAGAACAAACAGCGTGTTTTTTTTTTTTTTACAATGTTTACTGGCACCTTGCTGTGTCTAGAAATGGGTGTTATTTATTATTTACCTCGACAGCAATAGACTAGTGTATGTAGGATAACAGTTGAATAGGACCTGCGAGGATTTCAAGATGTAATTTGAAGGTTGCACGTTCGTATTCTTCATTTTCCGTGTTTCGGTCCACTCACTGCATCTGTGAGGGTCTTGCTCACTCCCCCACCAGTCAATGCCATTAGTAATAACCCCCCAACACCCCTCGCCACAGCTGCAGTCATAACGGGAGGGGACAGTTCAGAGTCTTGTGTTGCGAGATGGACAGGAACTTAATATCATGACAGTAACACTTAAAACTAGCATTATCAGCCTCAGACTGGCTCCAGCCTGGTGCAAATCTACTATAGGGTCACAGAACCTTAAATCGGGTAGTAAATATCTGGACTATCAAAGGTGGCTATATTCGGTCATCGCCGTAACGAACGTTAGGAAATATCAAACGGGGATTTCAGTCTTTGGAATTTAATTTGAAGGGTAGGCTAAAAAAGTGAGGTTTAATTGATGTTCGAACAGCTGGGTACTACTACTATGCCTTTGGATTTCTGCACTTTCTTTTCCCGCACCGGCAAATTACATCTGTTTACAAGGTCGTCTTCTAAAAGGCTCACAGGCTCGTCCAATTGAAAACCAACATTTTATAGTGCTGTTTATCGAGGAAGAAGGTCTAGAGATCGCTGCTTCTGGAATGGGAATGTATTATTTTATTGAGGAGTATTTTAGAGTGCTACGCTTGACTTTCATTTACTTCTGAGCGATCAGCGATAATAAACCAAGTGTATGGAATACACATTCATCCTTCCGCAGAGCACAATATCATGCAAGTAGATACTTACATGTAGATACTTCCAATAAAAAACATCTTATTTGCTAAACATTATAACAAGACGTCAGCGTGCACTGCCGAAGCCGAAACCTGTCGTGGGGTGGGACTTCCGTCTTCTGCGAAAAGCCCGGGCCCACGGAGTGGCTGGCCCAGAGGAGCAGTGGTGACGCGGGGCTCCCATGACCGAGGGAGAGCCCCGCGGAGGCTGCAGAAGTCCGGAGTGGCGCCGATGCGGTGAGTGGGACTTAGTTGTACTGGTGGGGGTGGCGGCGGCGGTGGCGGGGGGGGGTGTCTCTGTATGTGTGCGCTTGTATGTGTGTGTGTGTGCGTGCGTGTATGTGTGCTCGTGTGTGTGCGTGCCTGTGTCTCTCTGTGTGTGCGCTCGTGTGTGTGTGCGTGTGTCTCTCTGTGTGTGCGCTCGTGTGTGTGTGTGTGCGAAGCGAAAGCAGGGGGGCGTGTCTGTGTGTGTTGGAGGCTTTCAAGGGAGATAGGAGATGGTGAACGCACGCGCGTCCCGGTCCGATTACGGCATGCTGCGCGTGCCCATCTCCTGTCTCCTTGAAAGCAGACTCGCCGACTATAGGTCTCGCTGCGACATCGCTTCGTAATGCGTCGCGGGTGCGAGACCTAAAAAAAAAAGCAGCAGGTGAACATCATGTATTCCACTTCCCAGGTGTCATCAACAGAATATTTTATGACAAGTAGAGAATGATCTTGGTGGGTGTGGAAAACTGTAAGAAAGTCCTACCTATAGAAAGGAACTGGGAAATGCACCATAAAATCAATCAATCACGTGTTTGTAGAGCGCGACTACTCATCTGTGAGGGCCTCAAGGCGCTGGGGAGGAGGGAGGTGTTGGTTCTAGTCCATCAAGGAGGAGGTCTGCCGAAGAGCCATGTCTTGAGGTTTTTCGTGAAGATTGGGAGTGATGTTGTCTGTCTGAGGTGGGGCGGTAGGGTTTTCCAGACTCTGACCATGAGGAAGGAGAAGGATCGGCCTCCCGATCTGGACTTCCCGGTGCATGGGACCACGGCGTAGGAGAGCTGCATTATTCTTGTAACACAGAATTACTAATAATCCACAGCTCAGCCGGGGGAATTAATCAGCACTATCTGGTTTTTAAACAGGGTTGGAACAGGGAGCAGTGCCTCTATGTTTAAAAAACACTACAAATTAAACTTTAATCTGCAGTGATTTTTAAACATAGAGGGACAGCTCCCTTTTCTGGCTCTGTTCAAAAACCACTGACTGTATCATGCAGCCCGCTCGGCGCACTTACATATTTGGAGCATATAAAGGGTTATATTCTCTGGGTTTGTAAGTGCGCCAAGGGGATATGCACAGCAATGGATATCCCTCGGTGCCCTTATATACCCTGCAGTAATCACTGCAGAGTTTGTAAGGGTGCTGAGGGGTATTCACAGCAAAGTCAAACACCATATGCACTTACTGTGCATAACCGTCGGGACCTTACATACTCTGCAGTAACGACTGCAGAGTATGTAAGGGGGCTGAGGGGTAAGCACTATAAATGCATTTAGTATTTGGCACTGCTATTTATTAGTGCACAATGCATGTCTGATTACATTTTTTGGACACAAGGGTGCATTTTGCACTAAGAAAATAGCACCAAATGCCCCCTCCGCCCACTGCGGAATTCTGTGCAATCTGACAGAATTTTCAAGTAATACTGCGGATGTCCGCAGGATCAAATTCAGCTAATTCTGCCCACCCCTAGTTAGGAGCACAGTCTAAAACTTGCACAACAGCCATTCAAACCACGACTTGCACATCAAATACAAAGCTCATTTCCTCCTTTAATGAAATAGATACAGTTATAAATATTTTAAATCATCTTACAAATGATATTTTATATGCCATAACCCATTTGGCAGGAGACAAGTGGTGTTGGCCTGCTTCAATCCAGGAAATTGCAACTGAACTGCAGATTGGTAAAACATCTTATGTTGGTCGAACAAAGGACGGAGCACTAGCACTTTTCTCGAATAAATCTTGAGCAGGCACTAACAATTGAACAATATGTATGCTCTATATGGCATTTTAGCATGCGCACGCCCAACATCAGCAAGGAATAGTGACGGCACTGCACTTTATATTGCGAACCAACAAATCTCGCCATCGCCTGCACTGTTAACCTTTCTTAATGCACAGTATCTTTTAGCATGTGATTTATGGATTTTATTATTGCATAATAATAACTCTACTGCATCTTTTTTTAAACAAATGTTGCAATGGTTTTTAGTAACTATGCAAAATAAAAATAACCTTGAAACATTTTGCAGGGATAACTATGGAGGTATTATCATTAATTGTTTGACTATGATTTGTTTAATTACAATACATTTATGTATTGTTGTATTTGGTATAAGTATTGTAAGATCCTAAGCATTGCATTTGGTGAGCTAGTTATAGTTTCCATGGCTACCCTCCAACCACACCCAAGAGTTCCTTGTGCCTGACGATCCATGGGAAAAGGTTGTAGATGTGCATGTACTGGAATTTATATAGCATAAACCTAACTATGAAGCAACAGAAAGCTGAACATTATGTAAGAGGTTGGGAGATGATCCACAAGATCATCTACACCAAGTGAGGATTACACGAATACATTTCACATTTTAGTCACAGGGAGATTAAATGAGTCACCCAATATGACATGATGCTGTTTCCAGAGCCAAGGAGGAGATTCAACTCTGGGCCCCCAGATTCCAAAGACAGCAGCTCTAGCCACTAGGCCATGTTTCCCAATGATCTACATTTCTCTAATATGTAACATCTTCATGCCCAAACCAACTGTCCTTTTGAAATGCTAATATATATGCATGATCACTTATTCAAAAGGGTTATCCAATGTGACGGTAATGTGGAAAACCATAATTATTACTGAAAATGTTGCACCAGATGACTGTTCACTTTTATAAATACAAAGTCCTAGAAGAAATGTTCATTCAGTTTCCCACTTGCAAAACGTTCGTCTTGAAACAACTTAGCAAATCGGACTGCCAACGTGTGACTTTACCTACAATGGTAACAACATGTGTGGTAAGTCAATGCTAGCTTTGGTTCAAGCACAGAATTGTAATTGTTTTTCAACTCACAACTTTTTTGACAAAATAAAAAATATACCTTTAATTGTATGTTTGTTTGCATGGTCAAGAAAGTCGTACTTCTGAAATTGTGAATTCAGGTAGGCTTATATATACAGTAATCTGCTATGAACCAATGCTGTTCTTAATGACACAAGCACTTTAAAATCTCCAAGGCTTCATGTGTGGCAGAACCCTGCTATACTGTAAATAGGAATTATAGTACTAAAAAGCTATATGTTATGTGAACACACGTAAATTTGCCTGTAAAATGATGTTTGATATGGCACACTTATAGGCTCATTATGGGCCCGATTCACAGATTGAAATTAAGACTAAATCCTAAATTTACTACTATTTGGAATTCACAGAATGCACTTACTACTTTCGGGATTCACAGAGTGAATCCCGAAAATAGTAAGTGCATTCTGTGAATACCAAATAGTAGTAAGTTTAGGATTTAGTCTTAAGATCATTCTGTGAATCAGGCCCTATGTCTTTTTCAGGACACTGCCGGCCCTCATTTCGAGTTCTTAATGTGAAATATATGATAATAAGGGAGGTGTGAAATTTGCTTAATTACCATTTATTCCTATGGGCCTGGAGACCCATTGGAATGAATGAGAAGCCATTCACCGAATCGGTAATAGGGGGAACATACTCAAGGGTGGCAGGGTGTCACATTGACATTGACATTAAGGGCATGTTTGTCTGCCACATGGCACTTTTAAAAAAGCACAAAATTGCTTTTTTAAAGGTTATCGATATTTACCACCAACTTGTATTTGGTGGTAAATAACGAATCCTTAAATCAAAAATGCACTCACTTGAGTGCTCCCTACATAGGATTTCAGGATTCGGTAATTTACCGATTCGGTATTTTAAGGAATCAGTAATTTACCGAATCCTTAAATTACTGAATCGGTAAATTACAGAACCCTAAAATCAAGCCACCTACATTAGAAAAAGCTAAATACCGGTCGGTAACGGCAAATTTACAGTTTTTTGGCCGTTACCGACCGGTATTAAGTTACCTACATATGGCCCTTAGAGAGACAGAGTGACTAGGAGAGATTTAGAGAGAGAGATTGAGAGAGAGAGAGATTGATAGACTGAGATTGAGAGAGATTGAGATTGAGACAGAGTGAGAGAGAGAGAGATTGTGAGAGAGATTAAAAGAGATTGAGATTGAGAGATAGCAAGTTTGAGATTGAAATTGAGAGACAGAAAGAGATCGAGAGAGAGATTCGGAGCGAGAGAGATTGAGAGTAAGAGAGAGAGATTGAGAGATGGATTGAGAAAGATTGAGATTGACAGAGATTAAGAAATAGAGACTTTGAGAATGACAGAGAATGAGAGATCGAGAGGTTAAGAGATAGAGAGATTGAGATTGAAAGAGACTGAGAGACAGAGAGATTGAAAGAGATTGAGAAAGAGAGAGATAGATTGAGAGAGGGATTGAGAGGGAGATTGAGAGAGAGAGAGAGAGAGAGAGAGATTGAGAAAGGGATTGGGATTTAGAGAGAGATTGAGATTGAGAGAGATTGAGATTAAGAGAGACTGAGATTGAGGGATAGGGAGATTGAGAGATATTGAGATTGAGAGAATGTTTGATTAGGATTATCCCCAGTATGCAGCAGTTTAGTATATCGACACACTCCGGAACTACAGTTCACCAAAGCTTGAATAACTGGTAACTAGTGTTCAGTCCTACTAAGTATTAACTTCTATATTTTTTGATGTTGCTTTTCAAAAAGCAAAATAGAATGGTTTTCAAACGTTTCTGCCAAACACAGCTCGTTTTAAGAAATACACAATAAAGTTTAATTTCTTCATTTGGTAGTTGTGTTATGGACTTGCAAGAGGATTCATGCCACCTATTCCTAGGCTCTGGAAGTAGGGGCCAGGCAGGTGATGCAGCACAGACAGTTGACAAAGACATAAGCCCTTTTTAATTGATTTCTTTGGCAGCCTTTCATGTATCTTCAGCGGGTCAAAGGTTACGTATTATTAAAGGATGAAGACACTTTTTTCAAACAAATGCTTATTGTTTTTCTCATGCACATCCAACTTTACATGTGTCTCACTGTAAAGTGGAGGCATTTGTTAACTCTAACTTTATTTTACACTTGCTAGGCTTGAGTGAATAACTAAAACACATGGCATTGGGCAAACTATTTGCTGACAGTGTTTGGAACGTTTTCAAATATTTCAAAATAAATCACCAATACTAGAAGTACAAATCAGACACGAGGCCTCTTAAAGCTGGGTGTGATGCGAGCAGATATTTTGTGTGGGTCCTTTTGGGGAGGTCCAGGATGAGTCTAGTTCTTTATGGTCTGGAGTCTTCTTAGGAGCTGTGAGGAAATTCCAGCATATAGAGACTTGCTGTAGTCGAGGTGGCTAGTGGCAAGGGCCTGCGTGACGATCTTTATGGTGTTGATTGGCATCCATCTGAACTCTGCAGAGTAGGTGGAGGGTGTGGAAGCAGGAGAAGCAGGAGAAGGTGACTGTGTTGGCTTGTCATTTCATGGTTCTGTTGGCTGTTGAGGATGATGCCAAGGTTGCATGCATGGTCTGTTGGTGAGAGTGTTGGGCTGAATTATGCAGGCCACCAGCTGTGGTTACACACAGAGGTGTTCTTCCTGAAGATCAGTACTTATGTGTTGTAGAAGTTGAACTTGAAACAGTTGTCTGTTATGCATTTGGCTATGTTGGTCATGGTGTTGCAGAAGTTGGTTTTGGTGTTGGAGGGGTCCTCAGTGAGTGAGAGGATTACTTGAGTACCATCTGCGTAGGAGTCCGTGGGATCTGTCGACGTCAGCGAGGGGGTCCATGTGGACTTTGAACAGGGTGGGGCATAGGGATGATCCTTTGTGTACACCGCATATGCCCTTGGGTGCGGAGCTAAAAGGAGGGATTCAGGTGCTCTGTGTGGATCCTGTAATAAAATAGGCAATCCACTTTAGGGCATTTTGCTGTATGCCGATATTGTGGATTCTGTGGATAAGTGTGTGGTGGGAGATGGTGTCAAACAAAGCAGAGAGATCCAGGAGGATCAGGACCACAGTTTCTCTATGATTGAGGTGAGTTCTGATGTCGTCTGTGGTAGCAATCAGCTCTGTCTCAGTCCTGTGGTAGGCACAGAATTCTGATTGTAAGGCATTGAGTAGGTGGTTTTGTTCCATGTGTTCGTGAGTTGGTGGTTTTGTTTCAGGTATTCGTGAGTTGTTGGTTGATGGCTTTCTCAAGTACTTTGGATGGGTAGGGGAGCAAGGATATTGGTCAACAATTTTTGGAGGTCGCTGGGATTGACCAAGGGCTTCTTTAGGAGGGGTCTGACCTCTGCGTGTTTCAATCTGTCCGGGAAGGTTACAGTTGAGATGGAGGTGTTGAGGATACTGGTGATTTCTGTGCAGATTGGGTTGGTTCTGAGGTTGAAGAGATGGTGGGGGCAGGAGTCATTGTGCCCCCAAAATGGATGGACATCATGATGGTGGTCTGAGTGGTGAGCTGGGACCATGCGATGATTGTTCGGCTGGTGTTCATTGGTTGGTTGAGGTTGTCAAGGCTGAGAGTGGTGGTTTGGAGGTTGAAGGTGTCATAGATGGTGGCAAACTTGCTGTAGAAATAGTCTGAGCGGCTATTGCAGAGTTCTTGGGAGTGGTGAATGGTTTCTCTGTGCCTGTCCGGTTGGAGAATTCCTTGACTATTTTTAAGAGTTCCTTAATGTGGTGAAGGGAATGAAGGTGTGGTCAGTCCAGGTGAGTTCTGTGATGTGGCTTAATTTGATTCTTTCGCTAGAGGAAAAAACAGAGTTGAGTGTGTGGACATCTCCGTGCGTGGGTACGGTGACCAGTTGGATGAGGCCAAAGTTGTTCAGGTACTACAGGAGGGTGGTGGAGTTGGCGTTGTTTGGGTCGTCGATGTGGAAATTGAGTTCCCGTGTGGGACGTAGTCAGTAGCGGCTCCTCGAGGGAGTGCTCTGGGCCGTAGGGCAGGGCGGGGGTAGTAAACTCCGGCAAACCGCCAAACAGAGGTAAATAAAGAAATAAAGAAATAATATGAATTACATTGCGCACGCTGCAACGCCAAATGGCAATGCAGAGCAGGCAATGTAATTTGTTTTATTTCTTTATTGCTTTCACCTTTCCAATTGAGGTGAAAGCCAACAGAAGATAACTTTCGGTGGAGAAGAGGTAATTTTCTCTGGTGACGCTCTGTCACTATTTTTCATTTTGGCTAACAGATATACTGATTTGCTTTATATATGCATATACTTATAGTGTGATTTCCACGTTATAGTTGATCATAGCTAGTGATGTTCATGTTAAGTTAGTCATAGCTAATGTGGGCCTGAGTTTAAATGACTCATGCTGATATAAAATTATACTTTTGGCTGCTGTGTTCTCTGTCTCCCCCTGTCTCATTTATGGAGCCAAGCTACACTAGTTACGCTAATTAAGTGTTGCAAATGTTTTGGATTCTGTGAGAAATGTTATTAGTATGTATTCCATAGAGAGTGAATAGTGGCTTTCCACACTTGTGCCTGTGACAAGCTGACCACGATGTATCATCCTGCCATTGTGTGATGACTGGGAAAAGGGTTGACCCCCCACCCCAATCGCAAGATGTTTAATCCTGATTGGTGTCCTGTCCCTGAGAACCATGGGCATTGTGCATTGCTAAGGTAGGTAGATTAAGATGCCCCTATCCATTCTCTCGAACTAGATGCATTATTATGCTCAAGCTCAAAGAGTTAGAGTCCTGAGAAAATTAATTGACTCTTACCTGACTGAATCTTTATTCCATTCTGCATTTCAATACCTTCATTTGCTGACATCTTCTGATTTATTTCCATACTCCATTGACTCCTTAACTTAGCGTTGTAGGGATGTCCCTTCATGGAAACTGAAACTTGCTTGATTAGCTGATAACAACTTTAAATAGTTTGTGTTTATAATTGTTATAATGTACATTTCTTTGAATTATACTGCCAATTTACTTATGTAGTTTGCAACTTTGTAATAAATCTCCCTGGTTACAAATCTACTACTCTCTGTCATCTTTGTGAGAACTATTGTGCTCACTTCCATTCATTTATTGTTGAATTGTTGATGCTAAACCACAGCCCAGGCCTGAAGGTTAATCTGCTCGACTGGATGCAGCTTGTGCTTGAGTTTGCACCAACAATCTGCACAGTGCAAATCCCATCCCCGCTGCAACACCTCCAAACCATTTGGCTTAATAGGTAGCCTGATGACCATTACTGTAAAGACGAAAATATAATGCAAAAGTCAATTCTGGAGAAAATACTTCTAAAGCGGATTATAGTGTACAAACATAAAATCTGCACTGTGACAGAGAGCTGGCTTCACAAACCCCTCTCACTCTCTGCAATAGAGTGGTCAAGTAGTCAAGGCCAAGGTAAAGGTGAAAAAAAGAGGTGGGGAAGTTAGAGACTATGTATAATATAATAACAATGACACAGAGGTAGCAGAGATAGAATGTCCAGTTAAATGAATTTTTGTATAAAAATAACGCAATAAAGCTATTATTACATAGATATATTGTCAATTGTGTTTGTATAGTGCTTGCTACCCCTGAGGAGGCATTGAAGCCCTTTGCAGCAAGTAGCATGCTACTCTGGAACCCAAGGTAAGATGTACAATTAACACTGAATTCAAACAATAGAAATCACATAAATCAACAGTAAATAAATGCTTCCGAAACACCAAGCACCCGGGCAACTCTTACTTGCAATCACTAGCTGATGCAAATGCTGTGCTTTTCATAATTATTTGAGAACATTATAAAATTCATGTGGAGTTACTTCGCTTTGGGAAGCTTGACTGAAGGCTTGGGAGCACCAGTCAGTGGTCCAGGGAACCTCTCTGCTACCCCAACGTCATTCCAAGCAAAAAAGCACTTTAACGGGTACAGCTGCTTTAAAAAAAATCCTGGTAGGAATATGAATGCAGGGACAAATGCCTGCTGTCCCTTGGAGCCCTCCATTCCTGCGTTTGCAGGATCTGACAGCAGGTGAAAAGTGCTTTATAAATCTTTTCTACTGCCACTAAATTGCAATGTGCTGCAGTGTATCATACCCAGAAGGGTACTAATTGTACTGAATAGACCGCAGAAATACGGCCTTTAATCCATGACTATCACAGCCTGATTATGAGGTGGTCGGTGTATTCCGACTCACCCGTAAACCCCAGTTTACTCACAGTTTGGAATTAAAAGTTAAAGGGTATTTAACGTTTCTGATAATTGCCTGGTGCATTGAATACCTCAATTCTCATTAAAGTGCCACAGGTTTGGCAGTGCAAAAGTACGATATTTAGAGTATCATGCAGACTTTGGTGCGTTAAACAACAAAATTCTCATGTTATTCCCCATAAACTTGTAATAGGTGCTATTTATTGCACACGATAAATAACATACTCATGGTATCGTTATTTATCAGGTGTGCTAAATAACGAATGCACTCGTAATCAGGGCGATCGATTTCATGGTTTAAACTTTGACCTTTCCTGCTCAAAACATTTGCATCTTGGCAAACGCCTTAAATGTTCGTTCCATTGAGAGAGAGGAAGAAGTGACTGACATACAAGCGAGGATTTTCATATGAAAATAAAAGTAGCAAGTTGAGACATAGTAGCATTTTTTAAATCAGATCTCAAATGCTTGGAAATTCGCAGTCCATTAATCAGAAACTGGATTCCTTCATCTCCAGCTGTGTTCACTTTCACCCCGTAGGCTATTTTTGAATGAAACAGTAGATCTGAAACCAGGAAACCAGGCTCAGATTGGACTTAATTTTAAGGAAAAATCTCTCGCAGCAGCAAGGCGATTAACGCCCGCCTGACCCAAGACATACAGAACAATATGACACATTTGTAATTAGAGTGAGATGGAAATTTAACAGAACAGGAAGGACCACAGTGAGTGTGGTCCTGGGCAGCTGGCCCAACTCTGGAGTGTCTGTACTTCCTACCACTCTGCCAGCAGAATGACTGCTTGTTTCTTTATCTTGTTTTTCACAGATTTACCTATGATGAACGGGGGGTGTGTGAGTCTGTGTGTGGGTCTGTGTGTGTCTCTGTGTGTGTGTGTGTGTGTGTGTGTGAGAGAGTCCTCTTTCTTGACTCTTATAAACAGCAGATCTTATATGGATTCAAGGGACCTTTGGGGAAATTAAGCAAGTGAGGAGACATGCTGATGCACAGACTTTTCTGGGAGAGATGCTAGCCGAAAGAAGATGGCACCGTAAAACCCAGAGAGGCTTGTCAGGTGTCTGTATGTCTAGCAGTAGCTGAACCAAGTTTGAAGAAGGATGTATGTGCTTTCCATCTGTTACACCTTTTCTGCAGCGCTGTTAAGGTAACCCACTTGGCAGAGAGTGTGAGTTTTCCTTAGACTCCTGTATTCAATCAGCCAATAGGTTGCTTGGCCTGAAATTGAATGCCAGTCATTATTTATTCTCGCCACTAACCCGGCTAAGCATGGTATTTCTTCAGCTTCATTCTTAATGTTGATACGCAAGCCCATGGAAGGCCTAGGCACACTAGGCAGTCGTCTAGGACAGCAGCAATCTCTGGATGAAGATGTGATGCCTTAGCTTCCAAGTAAGCAGTTCGCTTAAACACTTTGCTGACTTTAGGCTACGTTATGTTATTTTATATTATGTTATTGTAGGAAGGTGGCTACCTGACTATGGTTACCCCAGATTTTTTGCCTGTGTTTAGCTGTTTTTTTTGACTTAGTTGACCTGGTTCCCTGCTAATCAGGGCCCCAGGCCATCTGCTCTCTCTGTAAAATGGATTCCATGTACCCTAGGTACATACCACAATTGGAAATGGACTCCTTGTCAGCCCCTGTATAATGCACTATAGGTGCCCAGGGCATAGGGGCCACCAAGGCCCACCAGGGGCTGCAGCATATCTTTTGCCACCCCTGGCTGGTTCTTAAATTGACACAACTGGCTGATCACTCAGCTGGGGTAAGGTGGTGTAATCACCCCTTACTTAGATATAGTATACCTATATCTAAACCTATATCTGGACACATATAAACCTGTGAGCCACTCCTATGGAAGGCCTCATCAATCCTGGAGGCAGAGTGCGTGGTTTAATGTGAGATGGAGCTCTAGCATGAGCTGAGCCTGTCTGCAGCTGCCGGGAACAAATCCCTAAGCTGTTTCAGGATAATGCCATACCATATACTCTTAAGTGCCTTATAATCCTCGCGGTTATATAGCAACTTTGGTTTGGCTTTATCAAAACATGTCGTGTAAGGTGTCATACGATTTGGAATACTATCCCCTCGCCAGTTCTGGCGACGGGGATAGCATTCCACCCCTCTAGAGGGGTAAGACATGTTACTTTGCTTAAATGCGGTTAATTTCTAAAAGGACCTTAGATCCACAAAATGGATGCCTCTGCCACAGACAAGAGTCTGACCCCCTGAAGCTGACCGAAACTCAGCCAAATGGGGCCTGGACAAAGGGTTTCCTGTCGCAGCGGGGTGTTACCACCCTCCAGACAGGAGATAGTGGATTGTAGCAGGGAGGTTTGAAAGAAACCAGACACTGCTTGGGGCGCACAAGGCTGCCCCTTGCATAATCCGGCCAAACCGGTTCTGGGGCACTCCAGCCCTCGTGCCAGGGCGGCCTGGATCAAAGGAAGGGGGTGTATCCACCCACTTCCTGGGTCCCACCCATAGGAGGGGACCTAGCAGGTAATCCAGCCCCCAAAATTAGTATAAGACTGGGAGCAGTGCCAATGCACTTTAGATTTCCTGATGAAACATAAGAAACGAAACTCTGGACCCTTCGACATCCTACTCAACGTAGAAGACTGAAGAATCTCCCTTGTGGTCAACGAGTGACCACCCTGTGCAAACAGGCACCATCCAGCCATCGACGTCTGCTTTGTCGCAGTTCCCGCCGGAACTCGAGCGACAGAGATTGACGAGATCAAGCTTGCCTGCCTTCCAACAGCCCGATCCACAGTCCCTGCAGAGCTGAGACCCGTGGAGGCGACCGGAAGCGTGGGGCATGCCATCTTGAATTGACCACGAGACGCTGACCGTGCAGCCCACGAGTGACCCTCGAAGCTGTACACCGGGGTTTGAGAAGCCTTTCTTAATGCACAGTATCTTTTAGCATGTGATTTATGGATTTTATTATTGCATAATAATAACTCTACTGCATCTTTTTTTAAACAAATGTTGCAATGGTTTTTAGTAACTATGCAAAATAAAAATAACCTTGAAACATTTTGCAGGGATAACTATGGAGGTATTATCATTAATTGTTTGACTATGATTTGTTTAATTACAATACATTTATGTATTGTTGTATTTGGTATAAGTATTGTAAGATCCTAAGCATTGCATTTGGTGAGCTAGTTATAGTTTCCATGGCTACCCTCCAACCACACCCAAGAGTTCCTTGTGCCTGACGATCCATGGGAAAAGGTTGTAGATGTGCATGTACTGGAATTTATATAGCATAAACCTAACTATGAAGCAACAGAAAGCTGAACATTATGTAAGAGGTTGGGAGATGATCCACAAGATCATCTACACCAAGTGAGGATTACACGAATACATTTCACATTTTAGTCACAGGGAGATTAAATGAGTCACCCAATATGACATGATGCTGTTTCCAGAGCCAAGGAGGAGATTCAACTCTGGGCCCCCAGATTCCAAAGACAGCAGCTCTAGCCACTAGGCCATGTTTCCCAATGATCTACATTTCTCTAATATGTAACATCTTCATGCCCAAACCAACTGTCCTTTTGAAATGCTAATATATATGCATGATCACTTATTCAAAAGGGTTATCCAATGTGACGGTAATGTGGAAAACCATAATTATTACTGAAAATGTTGCACCAGATGACTGTTCACTTTTATAAATACAAAGTCCTAGAAGAAATGTTCATTCAGTTTCCCACTTGCAAAACGTTCGTCTTGAAACAACTTAGCAAATCGGACTGCCAACGTGTGACTTTACCTACAATGGTAACAACATGTGTGGTAAGTCAATGCTAGCTTTGGTTCAAGCACAGAATTGTAATTGTTTTTCAACTCACAACTTTTTTGACAAAATAAAAAATATACCTTTAATTGTATGTTTGTTTGCATGGTCAAGAAAGTCGTACTTCTGAAATTGTGAATTCAGGTAGGCTTATATATACAGTAATCTGCTATGAACCAATGCTGTTCTTAATGACACAAGCACTTTAAAATCTCCAAGGCTTCATGTGTGGCAGAACCCTGCTATACTGTAAATAGGAATTATAGTACTAAAAAGCTATATGTTATGTGAACACACGTAAATTTGCCTGTAAAATGATGTTTGATATGGCACACTTATAGGCTCATTATGGGCCCGATTCACAGATTGAAATTAAGACTAAATCCTAAATTTACTACTATTTGGAATTCACAGAATGCACTTACTACTTTCGGGATTCACAGAGTGAATCCCGAAAATAGTAAGTGCATTCTGTGAATACCAAATAGTAGTAAGTTTAGGATTTAGTCTTAAGATCATTCTGTGAATCAGGCCCTATGTCTTTTTCAGGACACTGCCGGCCCTCATTTCGAGTTCTTAATGTGAAATATATGATAATAAGGGAGGTGTGAAATTTGCTTAATTACCATTTATTCCTATGGGCCTGGAGACCCATTGGAATGAATGAGAAGCCATTCACCGAATCGGTAATAGGGGGAACATACTCAAGGGTGGCAGGGTGTCACATTGACATTGACATTAAGGGCATGTTTGTCTGCCACATGGCACTTTTAAAAAAGCACAAAATTGCTTTTTTAAAGGTTATCGATATTTACCACCAACTTGTATTTGGTGGTAAATAACGAATCCTTAAATCAAAAATGCACTCACTTGAGTGCTCCCTACATAGGATTTCAGGATTCGGTAATTTACCGATTCGGTATTTTAAGGAATCAGTAGTTTACCGAATCCTTAAATTACTGAATCGGTAAATTACAGAACCCTAAAATCAAGCCACCTACATTAGAAAAAGCTAAATACCGGTCGGTAACGGCAAATTTACAGTTTTTTGGCCGTTACCGACCGGTATTAAGTTACCTACATATGGCCCTTAGAGAGACAGAGTGACTAGGAGAGATTTAGAGAGAGAGATTGAGAGAGAGAGAGATTGATAGACTGAGATTGAGAGAGATTGAGATTGAGACAGAGTGAGAGAGAGAGAGATTGTGAGAGAGATTAAAAGAGATTGAGATTGAGAGATAGCAAGTTTGAGATTGAAATTGAGAGACAGAAAGAGATCGAGAGAGAGATTCGGAGCGAGAGAGATTGAGAGTAAGAGAGAGAGATTGAGAGATGGATTGAGAAAGATTGAGATTGACAGAGATTAAGAAATAGAGACTTTGAGAATGACAGAGAATGAGAGATCGAGAGGTTAAGAGATAGAGAGATTGAGATTGAAAGAGACTGAGAGACAGAGAGATTGAAAGAGATTGAGAAAGAGAGAGATATATTGAGAGAGGGATTGAGAGGGAGATTGAGAGAGAGAGAGAGAGAGAGAGAGATTGAGAAAGGGATTGGGATTTAGAGAGAGATTGAGATTGAGAGAGATTGAGATTAAGAGAGACTGAGATTGAGGGATAGGGAGATTGAGAGATATTGAGATTGAGAGAATGTTTGATTAGGATTATCCCCAGTATGCAGCAGTTTAGTATATCGACACACTCCGGAACTACAGTTCACCAAAGCTTGAATAACTTCTCTAGTTTCTCTATGATTGAGGTGAGTTCTGATGTCGTCTGTGGTAGCAATCAGCTCTGTCTCAGTCCTGTGGTAGGCACAGAATTCTGATTGTAAGGCATTGAGTAGGTGGTTTTGTTCCATGTGTTCGTGAGTTGGTGGTTTTGTTTCAGGTATTCGTGAGTTGTTGGTTGATGGCTTTCTCAAGTACTTTGGATGGGTAGGGGAGCAAGGATATTGGTCAACAATTTTTGGAGGTCGCTGGGATTGACCAAGGGCTTCTTTAGGAGGGGTCTGACCTCTGCGTGTTTCAATCTGTCCGGGAAGGTTACAGTTGAGATGGAGGTGTTGAGGATACTGGTGATTTCTGTGCAGATTGGGTTGGTTCTGAGGTTGAAGAGATGGTGGGGGCAGGAGTCATTGTGCCCCCAAAATGGATGGACATCATGATGGTGGTCTGAGTGGTGAGCTGGGACCATGCGATGATTGTTCGGCTGGTGTTCATTGGTTGGTTGAGGTTGTCAAGGCTGAGAGTGGTGGTTTGGAGGTTGAAGGTGTCATAGATGGTGGCAAACTTGCTGTAGAAATAGTCTGAGCGGCTATTGCAGAGTTCTTGGGAGTGGTGAATGGTTTCTCTGTGCCTGTCCGGTTGGAGAATTCCTTGACTATTTTTAAGAGTTCCTTAATGTGGTGAAGGGAATGAAGGTGTGGTCAGTCCAGGTGAGTTCTGTGATGTGGCTTAATTTGATTCTTTCGCTAGAGGAAAAAACAGAGTTGAGTGTGTGGACATCTCCGTGCGTGGGTACGGTGACCAGTTGGATGAGGCCAAAGTTGTTCAGGTACTACAGGAGGGTGGTGGAGTTGGCGTTGTTTGGGTCGTCGATGTGGAAATTGAGTTCCCGTGTGGGACGTAGTCAGTAGCGGCTCCTCGAGGGAGTGCTCTGGGCCGTAGGGCAGGGCGGGGGTAGTAAACTCCGGCAAACCGCCAAACAGAGGTAAATAAAGAAATAAAGAAATAATATGAATTACATTGCGCACGCTGCAACGCCAAATGGCAATGCAGAGCAGGCAATGTAATTTGTTTTATTTCTTTATTGCTTTCACCTTTCCAATTGAGGTGAAAGCCAACAGAAGATAACTTTCGGTGGAGAAGAGGTAATTTTCTCTGGTGACGCTCTGTCACTATTTTTCATTTTGGCTAACAGATATACTGATTTGCTTTATATATGCATATACTTATAGTGTGATTTCCACGTTATAGTTGATCATAGCTAGTGATGTTCATGTTAAGTTAGTCATAGCTAATGTGGGCCTGAGTTTAAATGACTCATGCTGATATAAAATTATACTTTTGGCTGCTGTGTTCTCTGTCTCCCCCTGTCTCATTTATGGAGCCAAGCTACACTAGTTACGCTAATTAAGTGTTGCAAATGTTTTGGATTCTGTGAGAAATGTTATTAGTATGTATTCCATAGAGAGTGAATAGTGGCTTTCCACACTTGTGCCTGTGACAAGCTGACCACGATGTATCATCCTGCCATTGTGTGATGACTGGGAAAAGGGTTGACCCCCCACCCCAATCGCAAGATGTTTAATCCTGATTGGTGTCCTGTCCCTGAGAACCATGGGCATTGTGCATTGCTAAGGTAGGTAGATTAAGATGCCCCTATCCATTCTCTCGAACTAGATGCATTATTATGCTCAAGCTCAAAGAGTTAGAGTCCTGAGAAAATTAATTGACTCTTACCTGACTGAATCTTTATTCCATTCTGCATTTCAATACCTTCATTTGCTGACATCTTCTGATTTATTTCCATACTCCATTGACTCCTTAACTTAGCGTTGTAGGGATGTCCCTTCATGGAAACTGAAACTTGCTTGATTAGCTGATAACAACTTTAAATAGTTTGTGTTTATAATTGTTATAATGTACATTTCTTTGAATTATACTGCCAATTTACTTATGTAGTTTGCAACTTTGTAATAAATCTCCCTGGTTACAAATCTACTACTCTCTGTCATCTTTGTGAGAACTATTGTGCTCACTTCCATTCATTTATTGTTGAATTGTTGATGCTAAACCACAGCCCAGGCCTGAAGGTTAATCTGCTCGACTGGATGCAGCTTGTGCTTGAGTTTGCACCAACAATCTGCACAGTGCAAATCCCATCCCCGCTGCAACACCTCCAAACCATTTGGCTTAATAGGTAGCCTGATGACCATTACTGTAAAGACGAAAATATAATGCAAAAGTCAATTCTGGAGAAAATACTTCTAAAGCGGATTATAGTGTACAAACATAAAATCTGCACTGTGACAGAGAGCTGGCTTCACAAACCCCTCTCACTCTCTGCAATAGAGTGGTCAAGTAGTCAAGGCCAAGGTAAAGGTGAAAAAAAGAGGTGGGGAAGTTAGAGACTATGTATAATATAATAACAATGACACAGAGGTAGCAGAGATAGAATGTCCAGTTAAATGAATTTTTGTATAAAAATAACGCAATAAAGCTATTATTACATAGATATATTGTCAATTGTGTTTGTATAGTGCTTGCTACCCCTGAGGAGGCATTGAAGCCCTTTGCAGCAAGTAGCATGCTACTCTGGAACCCAAGGTAAGATGTACAATTAACACTGAATTCAAACAATAGAAATCACATAAATCAACAGTAAATAAATGCTTCCGAAACACCAAGCACCCGGGCAACTCTTACTTGCAATCACTAGCTGATGCAAATGCTGTGCTTTTCATAATTATTTGAGAACATTATAAAATTCATGTGGAGTTACTTCGCTTTGGGAAGCTTGACTGAAGGCTTGGGAGCACCAGTCAGTGGTCCAGGGAACCTCTCTGCTACCCCAACGTCATTCCAAGCAAAAAAGCACTTTAACGGGTACAGCTGCTTTAAAAAAAATCCTGGTAGGAATATGAATGCAGGGACAAATGCCTGCTGTCCCTTGGAGCCCTCCATTCCTGCGTTTGCAGGATCTGACAGCAGGTGAAAAGTGCTTTATAAATCTTTTCTACTGCCACTAAATTGCAATGTGCTGCAGTGTATCATACCCAGAAGGGTACTAATTGTACTGAATAGACCGCAGAAATACGGCCTTTAATCCATGACTATCACAGCCTGATTATGAGGTGGTCGGTGTATTCCGACTCACCCGTAAACCCCAGTTTACTCACAGTTTGGAATTAAAAGTTAAAGGGTATTTAACGTTTCTGATAATTGCCTGGTGCATTGAATACCTCAATTCTCATTAAAGTGCCACAGGTTTGGCAGTGCAAAAGTACGATATTTAGAGTATCATGCAGACTTTGGTGCGTTAAACAACAAAATTCTCATGTTATTCCCCATAAACTTGTAATAGGTGCTATTTATTGCACACGATAAATAACATACTCATGGTATCGTTATTTATCAGGTGTGCTAAATAACGAATGCACTCGTAATCAGGGCGATCGATTTCATGGTTTAAACTTTGACCTTTCCTGCTCAAAACATTTGCATCTTGGCAAACGCCTTAAATGTTCGTTCCATTGAGAGAGAGGAAGAAGTGACTGACATACAAGCGAGGATTTTCATATGAAAATAAAAGTAGCAAGTTGAGACATAGTAGCATTTTTTAAATCAGATCTCAAATGCTTGGAAATTCGCAGTCCATTAATCAGAAACTGGATTCCTTCATCTCCAGCTGTGTTCACTTTCACCCCGTAGGCTATTTTTGAATGAAACAGTAGATCTGAAACCAGGAAACCAGGCTCAGATTGGACTTAATTTTAAGGAAAAATCTCTCGCAGCAGCAAGGCGATTAACGCCCGCCTGACCCAAGACATACAGAACAATATGACACATTTGTAATTAGAGTGAGATGGAAATTTAACAGAACAGGAAGGACCACAGTGAGTGTGGTCCTGGGCAGCTGGCCCAACTCTGGAGTGTCTGTACTTCCTACCACTCTGCCAGCAGAATGACTGCTTGTTTCTTTATCTTGTTTTTCACAGATTTACCTATGATGAACGGGGGGTGTGTGAGTCTGTGTGTGGGTCTGTGTGTGTCTCTGTGTGTGTGTGTGTGTGTGTGTGTGAGAGAGTCCTCTTTCTTGACTCTTATAAACAGCAGATCTTATATGGATTCAAGGGACCTTTGGGGAAATTAAGCAAGTGAGGAGACATGCTGATGCACAGACTTTTCTGGGAGAGATGCTAGCCGAAAGAAGATGGCACCGTAAAACCCAGAGAGGCTTGTCAGGTGTCTGTATGTCTAGCAGTAGCTGAACCAAGTTTGAAGAAGGATGTATGTGCTTTCCATCTGTTACACCTTTTCTGCAGCGCTGTTAAGGTAACCCACTTGGCAGAGAGTGTGAGTTTTCCTTAGACTCCTGTATTCAATCAGCCAATAGGTTGCTTGGCCTGAAATTGAATGCCAGTCATTATTTATTCTCGCCACTAACCCGGCTAAGCATGGTATTTCTTCAGCTTCATTCTTAATGTTGATACGCAAGCCCATGGAAGGCCTAGGCACACTAGGCAGTCGTCTAGGACAGCAGCAATCTCTGGATGAAGATGTGATGCCTTAGCTTCCAAGTAAGCAGTTCGCTTAAACACTTTGCTGACTTTAGGCTACGTTATGTTATTTTATATTATGTTATTGTAGGAAGGTGGCTACCTGACTATGGTTACCCCAGATTTTTTGCCTGTGTTTAGCTGTTTTTTTTGACTTAGTTGACCTGGTTCCCTGCTAATCAGGGCCCCAGGCCATCTGCTCTCTCTGTAAAATGGATTCCATGTACCCTAGGTACATACCACAATTGGAAATGGACTCCTTGTCAGCCCCTGTATAATGCACTATAGGTGCCCAGGGCATAGGGGCCACCAAGGCCCACCAGGGGCTGCAGCATATCTTTTGCCACCCCTGGCTGGTTCTTAAATTGACACAACTGGCTGATCACTCAGCTGGGGTAAGGTGGTGTAATCACCCCTTACTTAGATATAGTATACCTATATCTAAACCTATATCTGGACACATATAAACCTGTGAGCCACTCCTATGGAAGGCCTCATCAATCCTGGAGGCAGAGTGCGTGGTTTAATGTGAGATGGAGCTCTAGCATGAGCTGAGCCTGTCTGCAGCTGCCGGGAACAAATCCCTAAGCTGTTTCAGGATAATGCCATACCATATACTCTTAAGTGCCTTATAATCCTCGCGGTTATATAGCAACTTTGGTTTGGCTTTATCAAAACATGTCGTGTAAGGTGTCATACGATTTGGAATACTATCCCCTCGCCAGTTCTGGCGACGGGGATAGCATTCCACCCCTCTAGAGGGGTAAGACATGTTACTTTGCTTAAATGCGGTTAATTTCTAAAAGGACCTTAGATCCACAAAATGGATGCCTCTGCCACAGACAAGAGTCTGACCCCCTGAAGCTGACCGAAACTCAGCCAAATGGGGCCTGGACAAAGGGTTTCCTGTCGCAGCGGGGTGTTACCACCCTCCAGACAGGAGATAGTGGATTGTAGCAGGGAGGTTTGAAAGAAACCAGACACTGCTTGGGGCGCACAAGGCTGCCCCTTGCATAATCCGGCCAAACCGGTTCTGGGGCACTCCAGCCCTCGTGCCAGGGCGGCCTGGATCAAAGGAAGGGGGTGTATCCACCCACTTCCTGGGTCCCACCCATAGGAGGGGACCTAGCAGGTAATCCAGCCCCCAAAATTAGTATAAGACTGGGAGCAGTGCCAATGCACTTTAGATTTCCTGATGAAACATAAGAAACGAAACTCTGGACCCTTCGACATCCTACTCAACGTAGAAGACTGAAGAATCTCCCTTGTGGTCAACGAGTGACCACCCTGTGCAAACAGGCACCATCCAGCCATCGACGTCTGCTTTGTCGCAGTTCCCGCCGGAACTCGAGCGACAGAGATTGACGAGATCAAGCTTGCCTGCCTTCCAACAGCCCGATCCACAGTCCCTGCAGAGCTGAGACCCGTGGAGGCGACCGGAAGCGTGGGGCATGCCATCTTGAATTGACCACGAGACGCTGACCGTGCAGCCCACGAGTGACCCTCGAAGCTGTACACCGGGGTTTGAGAAGCCCTAACCCTCAGCCACTCTTGCACCGAAGTTCAGCCCTCCACACTCGACAAGTGCTGCGTGGGGCCCTTCTGCTCCATTTGGCTCAATGCGTTGGCCCGGTCACTTGCCAGCCGGCTAGTGGCCCCTGTACCGACGAACTTTGAAATTCGACCTGCAAATCTGGTTGCTCCAGATCTGCACCAGCTCCCCTGAAAAGGAGCCCCCACTCTGACCCTCCTGGTTTGAGTGAGAAGCAATCTCCCGGTTCCGCGTGGATTGCTCTTGCCAAGTGTTGTTTGCTCCAAACTTGAAGCCGACTGCGCCGACGGTGAGAGCCCTCGTGGGACAGATCGTGACCTGCTCCTGGACGTCGCAGATGCCCCAGAGCCCACGTGACAGCGGAGAGAAGCTCCTCGACGACCAACTGATTGTGCCCGACATTGCCTGGTTCCGTCCTGGTTCCACCCTGGTCACTGCTGAGTGACCCAGACTCTGTCCCCTCTGCTTTCAGGTACTTTTCGACTTGAGTCCACCCTTGGACTCCACCGGACACTTCTCCTTCACCCCGCCTGCAGCCCTTTCAGCTTCAAGCACCAAGAGCCTGCGTGACGAAACCCGACTCAACTTCGACCCTGTGCACCCGCTTCCTGTGGGTGAGGTAACTTTGCTCCGCCGGAGTTCCCACACTGGTACACATCTCTAGGGTCTGTGTCTTAAGTTTTGTTCCTCTAGGTTCAGCGGAAGTGTCCTTAAACTTAAACTTTACAACTTTTACGCACCATTGGTTAACATTGGTGCATGCGTGCGCTTTCCGCACTGCACCCGAATCTTGTGGGCCTCTCCCGACTTCAGCATTGCTTGTCCCGACTGCTCCCAGCGATTCCCTAGGCCTAACCACTGTTCGATTGGTATCTCTTATACCACTTGTTTAGTATATGGTTTGAGTGGCCCCCCGCCCTCATCCATAATTGTGCAACTTTGTATGTTTAAACTGTGCTTTTGATTTAACGCTTGTGCCCCTTTATTCATAAAGAATACTGGGGATTGTTTTTAGTAATAAATACATATATTTTTATAATATATACTTGTGTGGTGTCCTTTCATTTGATATTACAGGATTGTATGTGGTAAAACAGCTCGCTTAACACGACCTCTTAAGTTAAGCCTTTAGGCTGCTTAGTCCATGCTACCCCTAGGATAGCTTGTCTAATAAGGTTGACTTACAACCAGACACCATAAGGGATTGTTTGGTCTGATAATAGGTGGTTCCAGAATTGGAAACATCACCTATCAGGCCAACTTCTCACATTGGTGGCAGCGGTGGGATTTGAGCTTGCTGTTGTTTTACCATTGCAATCTTTTATCAAATTGAAAGATCACATCAAGTACCTCTAGGTACATATAAAATCAAAAGCTTAGCATACTTAAGTTCTACTGAACTTAGTAGTTGTAGATAAAAGGGATTAGCACACCCTGACTACAACTCACTAGCAAGGTACAGTAGGGAAACACTTAGTGTAGGTAGGTGCATCACTTACACCACACTAGAGTCATGTCTGACACAGGAAAAGCCTCAGGGTCTGCTCCTGTGACAGTTGACCTTACAGAGGCAACTTCCAGCTATGACAAATTAACCCGAAAGGACTTGATTGCCTTGTGCATATCAAGAGGGTTAAAAAGGGGCAGAAGTCCCACCTGTCCTATCCTGATAGCCATTCTAGAGCAGGATGACTTAGAGAAGGGAAATGAAGCTCCCTTAGAATCAGGAGATGGAGGGAACCCCCCTGTGACTGATACCCCTCCAGAGGAAGAAGAAGAGGAGGAAGAGGAGGAGGAGGACTCAGATGTAGAGGGTCCAGAAGATCAGGATCAGAGGGGTAGCCAGGTTATAGTTGCCAGGCTTAGCCAGGCCAACTTAAACCTACTTGGGAATGGAGAGGGCCAGCACCTCCCCAGACCCTATAACATTCTCCCAGGCAACAGAAGAGTGAGATCTCCCTCAGGGGACTCTCATATTTCTAGTGCCTCAAGAGAATCTCAGAGAGGCATGACTGCTTCTCAAAAGCTAGAGCATAAGGCCAGGATGAGAGCTGTCAAACTCCAGATAGAGAGGGAGGAGGTAGCCCTGGCCCAAGCTAGACTTGCCTTGGCAAGAGAGCAAAAATTGTGTGGCTTAGATGCCACTGGTGGCAGCAATATTCCTAAAGAGAAACCCAGGTCCTATGATAGTAGAAACCTGACAAAGATTGTGCCCCCCTACAAGGAAGGGGATGACATCCACAAGTGGATAACTGCTCTTGAGAGAGCATGCATGGTACAGCAGGTTCCTGAGGAACAGTGGGCAGCAATCTTATGGTACTCCTTTTCAGAGAAAGGGAGAGATAAGCTCCTCACTGTCAGACATGAGGATGCAAACAATTACAAAGTCCTGAAGAGTGTCCTAATAGATGGGTTTGGCTTAACCACTGAACAGTACAGGTTGAAGGTCAGAGACACCCAGAAGACACAGACTCAGGACTGGACTGATTTTGTTGATTGTGCAACTAAGGCTCTGGAGGGTTGGCTACATGGCAGCAAAGTACATGACTTTACAGGATTGTATAATTTGATTATGAGGGAGCAGATCCTAAGTAATTGTCAGAACCAGCTCTTACACCAGTACCTGGTGGACTCTGATCTGACCTCTCCCCAAGAATTGGGAAAGAAGGCAGACAAGTGGGTCAGAACCAGGATTAGGCCTAAGAATCAGGACAGTAACCAGAAGAAGGAGTCTACCAAGCCTCAAGATAAGGGTGGGGATAAAAAGAAAGAAAAGACTTCCCCAGGGCCCCAAAACTCCAAGAATGGGGGTGGGTCCCAAGACACTTCTTCAACTGAGAAAAAGCCTTATTGTTATGCCTGTAAACAGGTTGGTCATTACAAAACAGACAACTGTTGTCCCAAGAATAACAATAAAGAGAATATACCTCCAAAGCCAGCTCCAACACCTCCTGTTACTGTCAGCAGTAATCCCCCAGGAAGTGGGAGCACACCCAGGAATCTGGGTGGGTTTACTTTTGGAGCCCAGGAGGACCCTGGCCTATCCAGGTCCCCCTCCCCCAATAATCTTGTTTATGAGACTGGCATGGGGTTTGCCAGCTTCTCTGATTGCCCAAATACTTTGAGCAAATATAGACAAGAACCCATCATCAATGGTTTGAAAGTTGAAGCTTTTAGAGACACAGGGGCTAGCATCACCATGGTGGCTGATGGTATAGTCCCCTCTAAGCAACTTTTACCTGGTGCCATATACCAGGTAACAAACATTGATGGCATCAAAACAAATCATCCCATGGCAGTAGTAAGTCTCAGCTGGGGAGGTGTCATTGGCCCAAAGAGAGTGGCAGTGTCATCAAACTTGCCTGTAGACTGCCTACTTGGTAATGATTTGGAAATCTCAGCCTGGGCTGAGGTTGAACAGGAAACCCATTCTAGAATGGTAAATTCCAATGGAAAGGTTAGTGGGGCTGTAATGGCTACAGCCCCAATTCAAGATGTCCTTCCTGAAAAGGTTGGTAGGGCTGAGCAACTCTCTGCCCCATCTGTAGCAAAAGCTCTTCCTGAACAGAATAGCAAAGCTGTTATGATAACAGCAGAAACCCAAAATGAGTCTCCTCCTGAAAAGGTTGGTGGGGCTGTGATGGCCACAGCCCAAACTCAAACTGATATGTGTGTTGTGAAGCCTGAAATGATGGATAACTCCACACAAACTGAGAGCATGGAGAAGGAAGATAAATCTTCCCCTCACCAGACTTTAGGACAGGATCAGCCTCCTCAGGGAACTGATCTTACCCCTGATGAAGGAACTGCCCCAGAGGTTGTTAGGCCTGGCCTGACAGAGCCTCTGATGGCGGTGGACCCTTCTCAGGTGGGACCCAGTCTGGAGCAGGTAACCTGCCCCTCTCTACCTTGCCTTAGCCAGCCCAGGGCTGCAGAGGACAAGAAGGACAGTGAGACCCAGAGGGCCCCCTGTCAAATAAAGCACCCCCATCAACCGGTTAGGGGCACCAAAACTAGTAGCCCTAGTGAGGTGAAAACTTTAAAAACTCCTGAGGGAGCCCCCTTAAAAACAGTTAGGGACCTCCCACAGATGGATTCTGTTGGGCACAGCCAAACCTGGGACACAAAGGGCCCAAACCTGAACTGTCCCTCCAGCAAGCCAAACAGAGGGACCCAGCCTCCAGCTTTAGGTAGCCAGAGGTTGACCCTGAGAGCACAGTGCAACTCAGTTAAAGAAAGAAAGGCACACATGGTGGAAGATAATTGGAGGAAGCTAAGCCCTAAATTAGTAGAGCCTCACTTCAATACTCCATATCCAAACCAGCCTTTAACTTTGCATAAACACACCCAGGGTAGTGATTCCCTATGGTGGAGACCCTCTAATACCCCAAGGGTGAGGGACTGCTTAGTGGACCATGAGACAGGGGGTACCCATGCTAGTGCAGGTACTTCCTTATATGGCCACTCAGGCAATATAGGCTTACCTGGCCAAGGATAGCCTTATCTCCTTTCGTTTGGGGGGGGGGGGGGGTTGTGTAGGAAGGTGGCTACCTGACTATGGTTACCCCAGATTTTTTGCGTGTGTTTAGCTGTTTTTTTTTTACTTAGTTGACCTGGTACCCTGCTAATCAGGGCCCCAGGCCATCTGCTCTCTCTGTAAAATGGATTCCATGTACCCTAGGTACATACCACAATTGGAAATGGACTCCTTGTCAGCCCCTGTATAATGCACTATAGGTGCCCAGGGCATAGGGGCCACCAAGGCCCACCAGGGGCTGCAGCATATCTTTTGCCACCCCTGGCTGGTTCTTAAATTGACACAACTGGCTGATCACTCAGCTGGGGTAAGGTGGTGTAATCACCCCTTACTTAGATATAGTATACCTATATCTAAACCTATATCTGGACACATATAAACCTGTGAGCCACTCCTATGGAAGGCCTCATCAATCCTGGGGGCAGAGTGCGTGGTTTAATGTGAGATGGAGCTCTAGCATGAGCTGAGCCTGTCTGCAGCTGCCGGGAACAACTCCCTAAGCTGTTTCAGGATAATGCCATACCATATACTCTTAAGTGCCTTATAATCCTCGCGGTTATATAGCAACTTTGGTTTGGCTTTATCAAAACATGTCGTGTAAGGTGTCATACGATTTGGAATACTATCCCCTCGCCAGTTCTGGCGACGGGGATAGCATTCCACCCCTCTAGAGGGGTAAGACATGTTACTTTGCTTAAATGCGGTTAATTTCTAAAAGGACCTTAGATCCACAAAATGGATGCCTCTGCCACAGACAAGAGTCTGACCCCCTGAAGCTGACCGAAACTCAGCCAAATGGGGCCTGGACAAAGGGTTTCCTGTCGCAGCGGGGTGTTACCACCCTCCAGACAGGAGATAGTGGATTGTAGCAGGGAGGTTTGAAAGAAACCAGACACTGCTTGGGGCGCACAAGGCTGCCCCTTGCATAATCCGGCCAAACCAGTTCTGGGGCACTCCAGCCCTCGTGCCAGGGCGGCCTGGATCAAAGGAAGGGGGTGTATCCACCCACTTCCTGGGTCCCACCCATAGGAGGGGACCTAGCAGGTAATCCAGCCCCCAAAATTAGTATAAGACTGGGAGCAGTGCCAATGCACTTTAGATTTCCTGATGAAACATAAGAAACAAAACTCTGGACCCTTCGACATCCTACTCAACGTAGAAGACTGAAGAATCTCCCTTGTGGTCAAGGAGTGACCACCCTGTGCAAACAGGCACCATCCAGCCATCGACGTCTGCTTTGTCGCAGTTCCCGCCGGAACTCGAGCGACAGAGATTGACGAGATCAAGCTTGCCTGCCTTCCAACAGCCCGATCCACAGTCCCTGCAGAGCTGAGACCCGTGGAGGCGACCGGAAGCGTGGGGCACGCCATCTTGAATTGACCACGAGACGCTGACCGTGCAGCCCACGAGTGACCCTCGAAGCTGTACACCAGGGTTTGAGAAGCCCCAACCCTGAGCCACTCTTGCACCGAAGTTCAGCCCTCCACACTCGACGAGTGCTGCGTGGGGCCCTTCTGCTCCATTTGGCTCAACGCGTTGGCCCGGTCACTTGCCAGCCGGCTAGTGCCCCCTGTACCGACGAACTTTGAAATTCGACCTGCAAATCTGGTTGCTCCAGATCTGCACCAGCTCCCCTGAAAAGGAGCCCCCACTTTGACACTCCTGGTTCGAGTCAGAAGCAATCTCCCGGTTCCGCGTGGATTGCTCTTGCCAAGTGTTGTTTGCTCCAAACTTGAAGCCGACTGCGCCGACGGTGAGAGCCCTCGTGGGACAGATCGTGACCTGCTCCTGGACGTCGCAGATGCCCCAGAGCCCACGTGACAGCGGAGAGAAGCTCCTCAACGACCACCTGATTGCGCCCGACATTGCCTGGTTCCGTCCTGGTTCCACCCTGGTCACTGCTGAGTGACCCAGACTCTGTCCCCTCTGCTTTCAGGTACTTTTCGACTTGAGTCCACCCTTGGACTCCACCGGACACTTCTCCTTCACCCCGCCTGCAGCCCTTTCAGCTTCAAGCACCAAGAGTCTGCGTGACGAAACCCGACTCAACTTCGACCCTGTGCACCCGCTTCCTGTAGGTGAGGTAACTTTGCTCCGCCGGTGTTCCCACACTGGTACACATCTCTAGGGTCTGTGTCTTAAGTTTTGTTCCTCTAGGTTCAGCGGAAGTGTCCTTAAACTTAAACTTTACAACTTTTACGCACCATTGGTTAACATTGGTGCATGCGTGCGCTTTCCGCACTGCACCCGAATCCCGTGGGCCTCTCCCGACTTCAGCATTGCTTGTCCCGACTGCTCCCAGCGATTCCCTAGGCCCTAGGCCTAACCACTGTTCGATTGGTATCTCTTATACCACTTGTTTAGTATATGGTTTGAGTGGCCCCCCGCCCTCATCCATAATACTTTGTATGTTTAAACTGTGCTTTTGATTTAACGCTTGTGCCCCTTTATTCATAAAGAATACTGGGGATTGTTTTTAGTAATAAATACATATATTTTTATAATATATACTTGTGTGGTGTCCTTTCATTTGATATTACAGGATTGTATGTGGTAAAACAGCTCGCTTAACACGACCTCTTAAGTTAAGCCTTTAGGCTGCTTAGTCCATGCTACCCCTAGGATAGCTTGTCTAATAAGGTTGACTTACAACCAGACACCATAAGGGATTGTTTGGTCTGATAATAGGTGGTTCCAGAATTGGAAACATCACCTATCAGGCCAACTTCTCACAGTTATGTTATGTTGAGAGAGGTTTGTTTAGAGCAGACATGCTGCTTAGACAGTGTAAGCAGGGGCACCATGTTAGGAAGTTGCTGGCTCCTGCCTTCCTCTCTCGTATCAATTATTTCCATTTTTTGATCCTCATGCACCAGACCCTCAACACCATCAGGTGGCATTGACCATCACAAAGATTCAAGGACTGCACACAATAAACTGAATTAACATATAGGCAGTTGAATAAAAGAGGTTATTATAAACAACTCAATGTTTTTTTATAAAATGCAAAAAGCACTACCATTCATAAATTTAATGCAATATATTAGTGCATAAAACTTAACATTTATCACTATTTCCAAGAAGCTCTAAGGAGAGCAGCATGGTCTTGTGTTTTCTTGTAAGCTGAAATTTTTTCCTTAGAACCCCACAATTTTATTTCTCTTACCAAAGAAGTCGGGTAGAGGAGAGATGGGAATAGACAACTATTTTGTGTAGAGTCGGGATGCATATCACAAGGAGTCAATAAAAGGTCAGTATGTCTAAAGTGACAAAACTCTGTGCACTGTCTAAGAATACACACCAGTCAGGATCAATTCAGTTGGACATCACAGTATTGGATTGAGATCTGTTGAGGAAGGCTCCCCCTATTGCCAAGAGGAGCCCATTGTAAGTTCAAGCAGCATGGCGATTGAAGAGGATACTTTTTCTGGTACCTCCTGATCCTCTAGCTTTCCAGATGAAGAGGCTGGAAAGAAACATAAAAGATGGATGAGGCGAAGAAAGGGAGTACGTTTTAGAGAGACATGTTAAAGATGGAAGAGGAGGAAAAAGAGAGGATAGTACAGATGCTATAGAAGTAGCAAAGCTAAAGAGTGAAGTTCTGAAGATTTCCCATGCTCCAGTGCAGTGGTTCTGTGGCCACCCCTATTACACGTTTAGTCATTGCCCTCCTAGTGATAAATAAATCCTGGAGATGATTTCTATGAGCAAAGATGCTCTGGTATTGGTATCAATATATGAGAAGCCATATTAAGGTCGTGATCTCAATGAAGAGAAGAGAGATGCATTCTTTCCATGCTGATTCCCTCTCCCATTACAAAATGATTTTGCACCTGAATAAAAGAGAAATTTGGACTCTTGAAGGATGCCTTCATTCTGAGATGTGAGCAAAGCTTTGCTCAATAAGGGTTAAAGAGATCATGTAGATGCTCAATGAATCTGGGAACGCATGGAGGCATGGTGCGACTAATACTTAAAATGGTGGGTAATTGGGAAGAAGGTGGCTGTTCAGTTCCAATGTACCTTTAGTTGAGGTCCTACTGCAAACCTGACCAGTTGATTCAGCTCACCATCTTACTTGGAACAAGGGGGAACAAACAAACCAGATGGTCGTGTCAGCAGAGACGAAGGTATGCAACAGGCAATTCAAATCAACACTGCTCACTTCACCCTCGGAGATACCAGAGATGCAAGGTGGAGGGACACAAACCAAAATAGTAGCCCTCAAGTCCGGTGCTATAAAGCATTCAGTGCCCAAGCCTGGGAATACCAAGAATCTAGAGTCTGCTAGAGCTGGGAAACAAGGTCCACCGACAAAGTCCATCTAAGCACCCTTGAAACAATTTCTGCGCCTAGAAGATCACCTTTGTATTTGATATGAGCCAGAAAGACCCAAAATCCAATTGCAAGGGTGGCTGCTATGGATATGGACATAACACTCACAGACAGTGTGATTATAAACAGCCCTGAAAGGTTCTAAGTGGGTGGATGACCAAAATTGTGTTTTACATTATCGAAGAAACACTCATTGGTGCCTGCTTAGACAGGTTTTTCTGCATTTCTCATTGATGCTTGAACTATGATGCTGCACCTTGGGGTAATTGAGTCCTTACTCTGCTCTTTATCTAGTTCAAGTTGTTCCTGTTGTGAAGCAGGGTTTAATGCGCCTCTGAATTTTGATCTGTTTACAAAAGCCTCAATGTGCTCACTGGGGCTGATAGGTATCCGAAGTTGAAGACCAGGGGTGAATACTCCCTTAAATGATGTCCTTAAATACCTGAATAATGAACTTAAAATGGCAATGATTTACAGTATCGAGAAGAAAATGATTGTTTTTCTTTGTAAATGTAAAATTAGCCAAGCAAATGGGTTAGTAAGAGAAATCGTGCCTTCTCTCTGCTCAAGAACTGTACAGGATACAGCAAGCTTAATTTTTGATATGCAAATAGGTTGATGCACCAAATGCGAAGAACAAAAGGGTTGTAAGCAGTAATAAGCATTTGAGGTGCTTTACATAGAAAAAACATCTCATTTGTTAGTGTGCTGTTCTACTCTTTAGAAGATCTTCAACAAACTCATGGACATTGAACCCCATTAAAATTAGAAAAGATGATTTGGTGTTCTGGTGAAATAATTTAAAACAAAATATAAAATGAAATAGAAGAGACATTCGAAGCAACAAACTGCAGTAGAGTCCTTACAGAATTCGAAAGCTGATGTGGACTGGAAGCTTACGGATTTAGAAAATAGATCACGCCGTGATATTTTACGCATACTTGGGATTGCAGAAACAAAAGAAGGGACTGATCCTCGCAAGTTTGTTGTTCAGTTGTTTAAGGAGGCATTTCCAGAACTGGCAACCTGGAACTGGGAAAAGGAAGTAATTCGGGCTCATAGGTTCCCTTTTGCAGTGCGACAGCGCGGGAGAGACAGACGGGGTGATCAAAACTCATACCCAAGGGCAATATTAATTTGCCTGAATAACTATTTGTTGCAAGAAGCTCTCTATGATTTAGCGCGTCCTGGGAAAAAACGTACTGGTATGGGGTGCGAGTTCTTTGTTCGCCCAGACTTCTGTCCAATAACTGTTAACGAACTATGGCAAATGCAGAAATTATTTGCTCCCTTTCAAGCAGTAGGAGCCCAGGTTTTTCTGCTCAATCCTTCCAAACTAAAAGTCATTACTAATGGTCAAACGAGGTATTTTACCTCTAGTAGGATGGCGCAGGACTACTTATCTGATCTTAAAAAAAAATGTTAAAAAAGGATAAAAATGCAAAAAAAATACTAAAAATGTTAAAAATGTTAACAAATACTAAAATGGGGTAAAACGCTCTACCTAGAATTGGAGAATTGGAGCTTGAAATTGAGAAACTTATAACTGATTATTTGTTTATAAGACAGTTGGAATGTTTGGTGGTGGGTAGGGTTAATCACAATGTCAATTATTTGCTGGAATAGTAATTAGTGTATCTCTCTTTCTAAACAAATATGCACTCCTCGATTTATGTTTTTTTATTTAATTCGATAGTCTATGTGTTTGGTATAAGGTTCATTCTGAGGAGACAATGATGTCAATTGTAACTGTTTATATGCATAGGTGGAATAGGAGAAACCTTTCTGCAATAATTATTTTCGCTGTTTTTTATCTTGGAAATTTTATTTGTAGGGTGTCTCCCTAGCTATGCAATCTATAGTTTCTATGAATTTATGATTAAGATTTTGAAATCTTAAAGTGAATTAACATAGCTATGAGGAGCTAGTAATCAATTATGCTTGAGAAGTGGGTAAGAGAGTACCATATGTGTGTTGTAGGGAATTCGATGGGGGTGGGGGAACGGTTGTTGCACCTCAACATCACTGAGGACAGTGTCCTTAAGCCTCTATCTGGGTTGTGGTGGGGGTGTGAGGGGAGGGGGGAGGGAGTTCTAGGGGGTGGTACGGGGTGTGGTTGGGGGAGTGGGGTAGTTGCAAAGCTAAAAAAAATTGAGACATATTTTTCAGAATTGGTAGTACAGGTTGTTTCTGTATTGGCTGACAGGCATTACGGTTTATTACATAGACTGAGGGAAACACATCTAGGTTTTGTTTTTTTATTACAATGATGGGGCAGGATAAACTCGCTATAGGCACCTGGAACATCTGTGGCCTTAACAATGCTAAAAAGCGGGCTCTTTTCTCTAAAATAGTTAATTTTATGCGAGTAGATATAATTTGTATACAGGAGACACACATTCCATGGGGGAAGCGGGAATGCTTAAGGCTTCCTGGGTTTGAGCTGTTAGTCTGTTCTAAACAGACATCCATGATTAGAGGGGTCACCATATACTTAAAGAGGGGTGTTGGTATATGTAAAAGGACATTGGGGGATAGAATGGGTAGGTGGGCCATAGCGGAAATGCTTATAGATGGTAAATTGTTAACAATTTGTAACGTATATGGATCGAATTTAGATGACCCTGATGTGTTTAAACATTTAGATGTTGAATTGGCAACATGGTCTAGTCCACTTCTCCTTTGTGGAGATATGAACATTAATATATCAAGCAACTTTGATCTTGTCAGTGCTTATAATGGGAGGAAACCAAAAGTGGTTAGAGTCCTGCAGGCTCTTCTTCAGGAGCATGGTCTTGCAGATTTATGGTATCTTCATAAGAAAACAGAGGATGTTTTTACGTTCTATTCTATACCTCATAAGAAAAATGTTAGGCTGGATTTTGTTTTCTTGTCCAAACAGGTGGCAGCTGTTAGCACTATTTTTTGTTTACCATGGCTCCTTTCTGACCATAATCCACTGATCGCTGAATGTCCTTGGCCACGAACTAGGAAACCACCTAGAGACTGGACGTTTGAGAGGAAGTTATTATCTGATGAGGGGTACTGCTCACATATTAAAAAATGGGTTGTTCAATTTTTGAACATTAATAGGGGTTTCGCCACAGACCAAGTGGTCTGGGACACGATGAAAGCTGTATTACGGGGTGAGACTAAAAGTTTCTCTTCTTATAGGTGGAATATAGAACAGGAGCGGATGCATAACAGGGTTAAAGAGCTTTGGGAGGCTGAAATTGCATTGACTTTAAATATCAAGGATGGGAATGTTATAGACTCTTGTTTACAAAAGGTGGCGATTCTTAAGGCTGGGTTTTTGGAGTCTCTTGGAAAAGATCTTGCGTTAAAGTATTTACAATATCGTACAGAGATGTTTGAGTTTGGGGAGAATTCGGGTAGGGTCCTCGCCAAGAGACTCCGTCAGCGAAGTGTCCAGAGTCAGGTGCTAAAAATTCAAGATGATAGTGGAATAATATATGATACACAGGAAAAGGTCAATGAAGTCTTCCTGGAATTTTATTCCCGCCTATATCAAGAAGACGCGTCCAGGCTTAATGTAGTATGTGCTGCGGAAGATTTTTTAGTAAACCTTGAGACCGCTGTTATCACCCCTGAACAGGCTGAATTCCTGGCCATCCCTCCATTCAATGGGAGGAGGTTGTGACCGCAGTAAAATCTTTGGCTAACGGCAAGGCCAGTGGTCCTGATGCAGTCCCATTAGAATTTTATAAGATGTTTTTCCCTGAAGTTAGCCAGATTTTTCTTGAGGTATTAAGAGCAGCCCAGAGGGGTATAGTGCCGGAATGTTGGCAAAATACAACCATAGTCTTGTTTAAAAAAAAGGGTAAACTTGAGTTGTTGCCATCATCATTCAGGCCGATTTCTTTAATCAACAGTGATTCTAAAATTTACTCTAAAATAATGGCAGGCTGACTGGTGCAGGTGATCACCCCTCTGGTATCTCGGTATCAGCATGGATTTATTCCGGGCCGGGATATAGCTGACCATGTTAGACGTTCCATCGCATTACTAGACTGGGTCCATGTTACGAACTTTCCCCTCGGGTTGATCCTGTTGGACGCCGAGAAGGCGTTCGACACGGTCTCCTGGGGGTTTATGTGGGCCATCCTGAAGTGGAAGAGATTTCCAAAAGAATTCATACAGGCGATTTGCGCAATGTATATCTTTCCAAGAGCGCAACTTCGTATCTCTGGCCAGCTGACAAGCTTTTTCCCTATTACTAGAGGCACACGACAGGGGTGCCCTTGCTCCCCCCTGTTGTTCGCCTTGAATATTGACCCCTTTCTTTCTAAGATTATGGCCAATCAGGGTATAAAACCAATAAGAGCTAGTAATATGTTGTATAATCTGTTAGCGTACGCAGATGATATAGTTGTTTTACCATCAGACGTTCCATCTGCTTTCAGCGAACTTAAGCAATTAGCAAGACGTTTTGGGGCAATATCGGGCTACAAGCTCAATGTCTCTAAGACGCAGGTGGTTCAGACACCTGGTATGGCAATATCAGATGCCCCAGTGGTTCCTGAAGCTACGTACTTAGGGGTTCGTATAACCTCCGCAGTGGGCACTATTCCGGACTTAAATATTCTACCTGTTATAGATGAGGTCAATACTAAACTAGAGCGATTAGATAGCCTGCATCTATCTTTATATGGACGTTGCAGCGTTATTAAAATGTTAATTCTTCCTAAGTTTTTATATTTGTTTAGGACTATCCCTCTTTTGTTCACTAAAACAAGTTTGGCAAAGGCAGATAGAGTCTGTCAAAGTTTTTTATGGGGCTACAGGCGTTCACGTAGGGCTGCCAAATTGATGTGTCTCTCTCGTGATCGAGGGGGTTGGGCGGTCCCTAGTCTAACCACGTATTATTGGGCTGCAATGTTACAAGCAGTGGGTGTGTTGATTTGTGGAGACAAAGCGAACATACCAGTTTGTAATAGGCCTACTATTTTTGAGATTGGGTTGGGAGCTGCTGCAAAAGGTATTTTACTCGAGGTTCTTGAACCCAGCTACTATAAGAGAATGCGTTTCAAAGTCTTGATCGCTGCATGTACCATCTGGCGATTGATCAGGAGGAAATTAGCTATTCCAAATATGAATATATAGACGCCTTTTAAAGCCACTCAAATGTTTCCTAGCATTTTCCAGGATCAAGTTATGCACAGCTGGCAAAGTAAAGGTGTATATGGGCTGGGTGATATGGTTGAGGATGCTGCAGTTATATCTTTTAGTGATATTAGGGATACATTTCAACGGTCTCCTCGTGATTTTTTAAAGTATTTGCAGATCCAAAGCTTTACCCAAAAACATTTGAAGAAAAGCCCTGGTATGCTGGAGAAAGTGCCATTTATTGAACTGATTAAGAAGAAAAGTAGAATTGGAATACTGTACCAATACCTTATTTCAATTCTATTCTCCCTGATGATTTGACAGCTCAAAGTGCTAAGTGGGAGTTAAAATTAGGCATGGCCGGTATCGATCTAACCTCGGTGTTTGAACTTGCCAGTCAGGTTATTGTGTCAGGCTCGCTCAAGACTCAAAGTTATATGGCAATGTTTGATTTATATTACACACCCGCTAAGATTGCAAAATGGGGTGCCACAAAGGGAAATATCTGTGCACGATGTGGGCTGCTGGCAGCCGATGCTATACATATGTTTTATTCCTGCTTATCCCTCCGTGGCTTTCTTGATGATATCGAACGTTTTATCAATACTACACTTAAGATCAGATGTACAATGACTCCGGCACTTGTAATTTTCGGGGTAGAGGTGGGTAATACACTATCTGGCAGTAATGCCTTAAATGAATCAGCCCTTATATTCATTGCTATGTCGCAGGTTCGGCTGTGCATAACTTCTCAGTGGCTTTCTTCGGAAGCTCCTACATTTGCGCAGTGGCGCGCAAGACTATTAGCTATACATCGGCTAGAATTCTCCGTTTTTTCCTGTAAAGGGGGGAGGCAGCGACAATTTTCAACTAGAATTTGGGCGCCTGTAGCGGAGTGGATTGGATAAAAGAAAAAGTATTATTCACGCTGCATTTTTATTTGTTTATTCTCATATTATCATATGTTTATGAGCAGTTTCCTTCAGCCCCAATTATTAGGAATGTTTTTTTTTTACTTTAATTACCTGTCTAACCTGTATATTCATTGCTTATTTTGTATTAATAACCAATTCTGTTGTGTATGTTGGATTCTGTACTGTTTAAAGCTTGGTCTCAATAAAAAAAAACATTTAAAAAAAAAGAAATAGAAGAGACATTTTGGTTAAAAAAATTGGAGTTCATGCATATGTAACTTCAAGGTTTGAGATAGTGAGATTTACAAAGAAAGTATTAAGCCTTTGTTGCTTTCCTTCTGAAGCATTTTGGCATTCGTTTTAAGGATGATAGAACAGCTCGTCAGATTTAATAAAATATATACAATGTTGCTAATGTGCAATTATTTGAATATGAATAGTCAAGGTATTTCTATGAATAAAATGTACATAGACCAAAAGTGATTAGAAAACTGGTAAGCAATTCATTGAGTCTCAAAGAGAAATTTCAGGATTTGTGTAAGATGATGGTGATGAAAGAGTGACTTTATATGTGAGAGGAAGAAGTGATACCTTTATTGACATTTTGGAACAGTTACATGCAAACGTATGACTAACGAAGATGTTAGTTCCTAAGTTGTGAAGAGGGGGTGGTGATGCAAACTCAGGATGTAAATATGTTTTGTTAGTGACGCTTGGAAATATACATTGGTTAATAATTTTAACAATGGCTACAGTGATAAAAAACACTCAGAGGGCTGAAACTGGAAATGAGTAGGCACTGATATACCGAATACTATGGATTCAGTTTAAAGTCACATATGTGTAAGGGTAGACTGACAAAGAGTTGCTGATGTCAACCTATTCTAGCACATATTTAGCCAAGGTTACCAATTGCCAGACACTTGAGTCATAAGGGTTCTGTGTAGGGTTTCTGCGTGTGCCGGAAGGATGGCGCCTGAGCTGGTAGCGGTAAGTGTTCAGTGAAAGGTAATAACAATATGACGGTGCTACAGGTCAGAGGAGACCCCAAAACCTCTGCAAGGAGAGACAAGGGCTCACTCAGTGAATATAACGAAAGTCCCGTGCACACGTTAAGTTTGGTATATGGCCAAATCATTCATAGTAAACAAACAACCGCATCCAACGAAACCAGGTAGACAAATCTGAATAGTTTTTTTCAAATGAAAGATAATGAGCCTTCCTTTTAGGAAGGGTTACATCAAAGAAATCAACCAGCCGTCTCCATGGGAATCTGTATAATAGCGCCACAGTCAAGACCAGTGGTGTCTTGTTCCTCCAACAGAGGATACATTTAATTGTTATGACTCTTAAGGACATAACACTTGGTGAGAAAGTCAAGAATCACAACTACTCCACTTCCACTTGTTCTAAGAGGTGGGCAGTAATCAACTTTAGTTTTGCAGAAGAGGGTTGAATGATGGTATCAAACAATGAATGTGAGCTGGTGGGTAATTTTAAATTCTGCACAGAGATCATTGAGCCTTTTCTTCTTCACAAGGTCCCTGCATAGAAGGCCCTGCGCTTTTAATGATGTTCGGTGGAGAATGAAGACCTTGAGAAAGAAACTTTGGAAGAAGTGTTGGTGGATAAAACACATCATGAAGCCACTTAGGCTGCCTTGCAAACTGACAAGGGCCTCACAAGTGCTGAGGCTTCAGGTGATTACATTTGAGAGGATGTACTCAGTAAAGGAAGTCAACTTTGTTGTCACTACTTCATTGATGACTGTGTGACCGCCACTACAAACCAGGCTAAAGAGCTTTGAAGTAACTTCTGTGTGCACCTTGTAGAAAAGCTCAATAACATTGGTACTGATACCTGCCCACCAGTTGACCCAGGGTTTGCAGTAAATGCCTTGTGCTGGACAACATTGGCTTGAAAACAAGTTTACAGGTCCTTGCTAGCTACTTCCTTTTCCTTCACTAGGCAGGTTTTGGAGGTAGTAGTTTTTGCCTAGACAGACGTTTCGACTGGAGGGGACCTGCTTCTTTGATGCCATAGGGTTCAGCTTCTGAGCAGTCATTGGACACAATTTGCCCTGCTATGAGCAGCACATGGTTTATATTTGGAAATGTTCAGGGATTGGATTTCAGTTGTTTTCATATGGGACCTGTCAGATTTCAATGGAATTAATCATTATGTGCAGTACCCCTTATTGTAGGTTGCAAGTGTTATTTATAAAGGGTGTTTATGCTGTACCTGGTAGCAATGGGCTTTGCCATGTAAAGAGAAATTAATCCTTCGAGAATTCGATGTTGCTAACACAGATGCATAGTCCCTTTACACACACACAACTGAAACCACAACTACCATGCAGGTCATTTACTGCAAACCTACTCTTCTCTGCATATACCCCTCACACACCCAAACACAGTGGCTGTTTTCTCTGAGCTTGGCTAAGTTTCTTATTCCTACCATTGCTCTAGCCTTTGGCCTTCCCTACTGCAAATGTTTCCGATCTCTACACTGCTTGTAAACCTGCCTGACCCAGACTGCTGGTTCCATTAGGAGTAATGGACAGCCAGCTCATCTCTGCATCACAGCTCCCCCTGGTGGTCAGACTATCCGTGTTTCATCTTAACCCCTTCAAGAGGACTCTTCCATGTTTCTCCTTTCGTGATAAAACAGCCACTGCTTCACATCTGAACAGCTTATACCTCCAGTTGGGCAAACTATACCAGCAGCCTGAGAAGGACCAGAAAGCAGGTGTCCCATAGGCCCGGTGAAGCTATCAGTGGAGCAGAGTGGGAGAGAGTGCTTCCTGGACTGTACTGACTTCAGTTATTTAACAAGTCATATGTTCAGATTTGAATCCTGGTCGGCTTTGGGTTCAAATTTAGAGGTGCAGTGGGAGAGGGGAACACCGCGAAGTCCAGGAAATTTGAGCATGGGCAATTTTGGGTCTTCATGAGCTGTGTTGTGATTGGGTGACGGCAGATGCAGACATCCAGTCACAAAGCAGCTTTGCTCCTAGCACTACTGAGACCTTTGATCGAGGATTCTACTTGGCGTGCAGTAAATGTTCTATCAAGAAAGAGCCCTCCCACTTGTAGTGAAACAGAAACTGCAATCAGGCACCCAGTAGCAGACGGCCTGCGGTGGACAGGCCTATAAAGGGTGTGCCCTCTCATAGTGTCATGAAGAATGCAGGAGTGTAGCTACGATTGGCGCAGCAGGTGCAGTTGCACCGGGGCCATTGAACCCTGATAATTGCTGAATTTTACTACCCCAACAGCAGTCAAGGAGTACATTTCCCACGCTTGAACCAGAGCCCGTGCTACTAGGGGAAAGGTTTGTTTCAAAAAGTATCTAGGAAAGGTGAGGAGAACTTGGTAAGTGGGAACAACTACCCACAGAGAAAATGTGGTGTTATGTGACTTTGTATTACTAATTTACTCACACAATATGTATTTATTATTTTTATTTGGCATTTGTAGATTGCACCATTTGCTATTCGTACGGCACTGCGATGGATTTCCAGTTGCTTGTATGATTCTTACACAAACCAGAATCCGATTGAGCTTTTGAACTTACTTGTTACGTTCTCCGTCCAGTGTAAGGCAATGGGAAAATAAAATACCTATCTTTCTGTCTCAACCTTTCTCCCCCCTTCTCAATTGTTCTCATATGCTGGCATGTATGCAATAGCCTCCCTCAATGGTATTTGTTTTGAACAAACCTATAAAACTTTGAGTCACGACTTCTAGCATTCGATCTTGCTGTAACCGTTAATGGCTACCTACTGTGTGGACTGAATGCATAATCCCACTGAGTTACCTAACCCTATTACGTGCATACCAATTTATTACTGCCTAACCTTTTCTACATGACACAAAATGTTGGAATTAATCCATGACCCCAAGTCCCGGGTCTGGGTGGGGACTGCTCCACTGCTGGATCGCACCACCCCTAAAGTAGCCAACAACGAACCAACCACAAATCACATTCTCGGCTTAGATAACAACACAAAAGATGGAGAGTGAAGCTGAGATATGCGTTGACAATCTGCCTGTGTCTGCAACATCCTACATACAGCAAACCTAATTGTGGCTGTGTTTTGCTACTGAAAGGGGGTCTCAGGGGTCCATTTTATTTGTTTGCATTGGGAACTGTGCCATCCTTGGTATGCCTCTGATGAAAAGGATGTGACTTAAGTTTTGACAGCTGCACTGTTACACACAAACAGGACATTATTTGCTGAATCCCACATCTGTTGTGTTGCGCCGGGTGCTTAATTTGAGCCAGCGGTTACAGGCGATCAGCACCGGCACTTAATTGTCAACATCCATACCTATGACAGTCTGCATCATGGTGGCACTGCTTGCCTAATTTTGAGATTAGCAGAACAACAGTTATTTAATAATTCAATATGTATTTTAAAAAATGCCTAATACCTGCCATCCAAGCCATTCTTATAGCTTTGGAGGCCAGGAATTGCCGAATTGTCACAATTATAGGGGTGTGATGGTTTGTAGTTGCATTGGTGTTGTCTATTGACAGTGCTGTTGGGGCAATAGGTGATGCTAGCTCCAATGGCCTCTTGACGAGGGGCCTTGCACTTTCATTTGTCCAAATTAAGCACTGGTTGCACTGCATACGTGATTTCTCCTGCACCGTTGTGGGGGCAGAAGCGCATTGTGAGTCAGGTTACAAGCCACACTGTAGAGGAGGGGGCGATTGCCGTAGATAAGTGACCGGAGAGGAGCTCTTGTCTTGTCCTGAGACACAGACCTGAAGAGTGTGATGATGGAGGAGGGGTAATTGATAGATTCACAAATTAAAATTGTGATTAGTTTGCGGTTATAATTTACCCTGCAGGTCCTGTATTAAGTTTTATATTTTCGATTAAGCAGAGATGCTAAAATACTGGAAAATGGTCAAAAAGGGAAGCTTGTGAGATGAGTCACAGCTACGCGGCTTTGTCAAGGCATTAATACCACCTACTACTGTACAAATACACCTCATGAGCGAGGAATTAAAGAAAAGAAAGAGCTATCATGATTAGCAACCTGAGCTAAAACTACACAATCTCAAAAAGCCCACATTTCACCTACATTTGCTATACAAAGAAGGACAACATTTTAAGTAGGGCGGTTTCCACCCTAAGTCCCTCTCATGCCAACAAACTCTGGGGCATATGTACAAGCATGAAACACAAAAAAGAGCAGAACAGGTCAGGGAGTGGTGTATAACTAAACCAGTCACTAAGGGCCAGTAGGGTATGAACGCAAACTAGTGTCGTTGAGAATTATTGGAGAACAGAACGCTAGAACAATTCCCATCAGACCACCCATTCGGTGGAATTCACGTCACATGGGAATTGCTGATCAATCCAGAACACATCCAGCCATATAGTGCCGGTGTAGAACTAGACGTCAGAAAACTAGCCATGATGTTTTCCATAAAGTGGACTAACATTAATGTGCAGTGCTAAAATGAAAGTGATGGTGAAGAATAAAATTAGCTACACAGATTCTAAGAGAACGTACATATAGAAAGCTGTGTGTCAAAGATTAAAACCACGCCTGGTAGGAAGACTACCTTTTGGCGCTGTGCAAAATGGTCAACATGTTTCAGCTCTCGGGGCATTGCCCCAGCTTTCTTCAGGACCTACAAAATAGACCAGCTACTGCAACTATAACTACAATTAGTATGTTAGATGAAAAATTAACAAAGGTTTACTGTTAGACTGATACATATCTACCAGCAACTTCAAAGTTTGAACGTCCACTGGGGAGGAAGCATGCCTTCTTCCTGTCAACAAACAAAAATTATTGTACAAACAACACCAATATTACATACACAACCACCTGAATACAGAGAGACCGTCTAGTCAAGAACACCTGCATGAATAAATGACATTCTGCATATATGAAAAAAAGCATAGTAGCTTAATCACTCAGAGGCATTTCCTCACAGTGATACTCACCCAGCCTTGTGTGGGTGAAGGCCTCACCTCACCCGGCGACCGCTCGGGATTATGAGGCCCCGCTCTGCGGTGTAGAAAAAAGGGATACAGTGAGCACACAACTCTACTAGTCCCAAGCCAATTGCTCTACACACATAACCCAACGAACTTGTGATAAGTAACCCGTCCTCCAGAGAACAACCACATAGACCATCCCCTATGACACCTTCAGAAACCGCATGTGCTGCGCTGTCAACATGCTACTAAATAATCTTATGTTGAATGTGAGATCTCCTCATGTGAACACTATGAAGTGCTCTTAAATATTCTTGTGTAGTGTAGGATCTCAAGACTTAGTCACAACTGTGAGCTGCTATAGAACCCAGTCAGAAGACAGTGGTGAACTGGATTAATGAATATCAAAAATAATGGGCAACCAAGTCCCCCTTATATTTTTGAAAAAAGCAGATGTATGAATAGTTGTACCATCAAGGCTAGATCTTATCTAATATTGCCTGTAAGTACTAACTGGAAATGTTTCCCTTGCATGAAGATACTCAGAGAAGGGAAGTGGGGAAGTGCCCTCGAACTCACCTGTCCGTCGGTACCCCTATCCGTATGCCAAGCGGTCGTGGAGGTGACTACCAGGCCGCCCCTCGCCCTTATATAAACGCCGATGGAGTAAAAAACGGGCCATAGTGGGCGTGCACACAATCTCGGAGCAGGCGCGAAGATAGACACTACTCCTTCGCGCATGCGCGTACAATTCAAAGTACCGAGAGTAACTTGTTATGTAGGCGAACGTGATCGTTTCTTGAAGCGGTCGGTATATTAAATCACCTGTGTAAAATACAGTATTCTACGCTTTCTATGTGAATGCTGTATCAATGTGAAAGAGCTGGAGTCAGCCTACAAATTTACACGCATGCCCGGAGCGGAAGGCGCTGTTCACTCGGGCTTGCGCCTGGCGGCAAACAAAGTGTTTAACATCGGTGTGGACTGCGATATCCTGCGTGTGTTTCAAATCCTGATGTACTGAGAAGGAAGTGGTCTACTACAGTACTCATTTCAGGATATAAGTATGTAATGCATTATAGTGGTTGGAAACCGAACCAGTTCATAACGATAAGGTTGCTTTCATTCTGGATAAAAATAGTTATCCAATTGGAAAGCACTCATGAAGGCGAAGGTACAGGGTGTGCCTATGTGTATATTCCAAAGTGAAGACCGACAAACTCAGAGGAGTGTAGGCACTTCCAGGCTACATTCTGTAATAGAACGTCATTCACCCTAGTGGCGGATTGTCACAGAGTTTTTTCCGCAGAGTTTTATTGCGCAAGTGCAGAATAGAAGTGGTATTGCTGCCATCAAGTGTCACAGAAGGAGGGCCAGTAGTAGTAACTAGGAGGACAAGGGCAACGCACACAATTAGGTTGGGTGAGCTGGAGAGATGCAAACCATTATTGTTCGCATTCATATGAATAGACCCGCAACTAAGAAGTTGCTCTAGATACTAAGAAACAAAGGTATGGAGGGTCAAGGGGAATATTTAATGACCTGTCTGCTCGCTCCCCTATTGTTAGGACATGAAACACAAAAAAGAGCAGAACAGGTCAGGGAGTGGTGTATAACTAAACCAGTCACTAAGGGCCAGTAGGGTATGAACGCAAACTAGTGTCGTTGAGAATTATTGGAGAACAGAACGCTAGAACAATTCCCATCAGACCACCCATTCGGTGGAATTCACGTCACATGGGAATTGCTGATCAATCCAGAACACATCCAGCCATATAGTGCCGGTGTAGAACTAGACGTCAGAAAACTAGCCATGATGTTTTCCATAAAGTGGACTAACATTAATGTGCAGTGCTAAAATGAAAGTGATGGTGAAGAATAAAATTAGCTACACAGATTCTAAGAGAACGTACATATAGAAAGCTGTGTGTCAAAGATTAAAACCACGCCTGGTAGGAAGACTACCTTTTGGCGCTGTGCAAAATGGTCAACATGTTTCAGCTCTCTGGGCATTGCCCCAGCTTTCTTCAGGACCTACAAAATAGACCAGCTACTGCAACTATAACTACAATTAGTATGTTAGATGAAAAATTAACAAAGGTTTACTGTTAGACTGATACATATCTACCAGCAACTTCAAAGTTTGAACGTCCACTGGGGAGGAAGCATGTCTTCTTCCTGTCAACAAACAAAAATTATTGTACAAACAACACCAATATTACATACACAACCACCTGAATACAGAGAGACCGTCTAGTCAAGAACACCTGCATGAATAAATGACATTCTGCATATATGAAAAAAAGCATAGTAGCTTAATCACTCAGAGGCATTTCCTCACAGTGATACTCACCCAGCCTTGTGTGGGTGAAGGCCTCACCTCACCCGGCGACCGCTCGGGATTATGAGGCCCCGATCTGCGGTGTAGAAAAAAGGGATACAGTGAGCACACAACTCTACTAGTCCCAAGCCAATTGCTCTACACACATAACCCAACGAACTTGTGATAAGTAACCCGTCCTCCAGAGAACAACCACATAGACCATCCCCTATGACACCTTCAGAAACCGCATGTGCTGCGCTGTCAACATGCTACTAAATAATCTTATGTTGAATGTGAGATCTCCTCATGTGAACACTATGAAGTGCTCTTAAATATTCTTGTGTAGTGTAGGATCTCAAGACTTAGTCACAACTGTGAGCTGCTATAGAACCCAGTCAGAAGACAGTGGTGAACTGGATTAATGAATATCAAAAATAATGGGCAACCAAGTCCCCCTTATATTTTTGAAAAAAGCAGTTGTATGAATAGTTGTACCATCAAGGCTAGATCTTATCTAATATTGCCTGTAAGTACTAACTGGAAATGTTTCCCTTGCATGAAGATACTCAGAGAAGGGAAGTGGGGAAGTGCCCTCGAACTCACCTGTCCGTCGGTACCCCTATCCGTATGCCAAGCGGTCGTGGAGGTGACTACCAGGCCGCCCCTCGCCCTTATATAAACGCCGATGGAGTAAAAAACGGGCCATAGTGGGCGTGCACACAATCTCGGAGCAGGCGCGAAGATAGACACTACTCCTTCGCGCATGCGCGTACAATTCAAAGTACCGAGAGTAACTTGTTATGTAGGCGAACGTGATCGTTTCTTGAAGCGGTCGGTATATTAAATCACCTGTGTAAAATACAGTATTCTACGCTTTCTATGTGAATGCTGTATCAATGTGAAAGAGCTGGAGTCAGCCTACAAATTTACACGCATGCCCGGAGCGGAAGGCGCTGTTCACTCGGGCTTGCGCCTGGCGGCAAACAAAGTGTTTAACATCGGTGTGGACTGCGATATCCTGCGTGTGTTTCAAATCCTGATGTACTGAGAAGGAAGTGGTCTACTACAGTACTCATTTCAGGATATAAGTATGTAATGCATTATAGTGGTTGGAAACCGAACCAGTTCATAACGATAAGGTTGCTTTCATTCTGGATAAAAATAGTTATCCAATTGGAAAGCACTCATGAAGGCGAAGGTACAGGGTGTGCCTATGTGTATATTCCAAAGTGAAGACCGACAAACTCAGAGGAGTGTAGGCACTTCCAGGCTACATTCTGTAATAGAACGTCATTCACCCTAGTGGCGGATTGTCACAGAGTTTTTTCCGTAGAGTTTTATTGCGCAAGTGCAGAATAGAAGTGGTATTGCTGCCATCAAGTGTCACAGAAGGAGGGCCAGTAGTAGTAACTAGGAGGACAAGGGCAACGCACACAATTAGGTTGGGTGAGCTGGAGAGATGCAAACCATTATTGTTCGCATTCATATGAATAGACCCGCAACTAAGAAGTTGCTCTAGATACTAAGAAACAAAGGTATGGAGGGTCAAGGGGAATATTTAATGACCTGTCTGCTCGCTCCCCTATTGTTAGGACATGAAACACAAAAAAGAGCAGAACAGGTCAGGGAGTGGTGTATAACTAAACGAGTCACTAAGGGCCAGTAGGGTATGAACGCAAACTAGTGTCGTTGAGAATTATTGGAGAACAGAACGCTAGAACCCTGACCTGTTCTGCTCTTTTTTGTGTGTCATGTCCTAACAATAGGGGAGCGAGCAGACAGGTCATTAAATATTCCCCTTGACCCTCCATACCTTTGTTTCTTAGCATATGTACAAGCCCCTATCGCCACCGGAGCATCACTTTTTTGGCGCTCTAGTGGCGTAGCACCGTCTTCCATCCCTGTACACTCCCTCTTTTATCGTTGCTGTATTTCCTCCAGTTTCAGGAGGCCTTGAGATGTTTGTTGAAATTTCAACACAGGAGAATGTTACTCTCATTTCACCTACTCATCCATTCTCTCTTTCTTTTCGCCCTCTTTGATGGATATGTTTAATCTCTGGCTAAATACTGCTAGAGTTCCGTGAACCCGGAAACATGCAATGTATCGCCAATTCTCTATTAGCCTTATTCTGACTTTTCCAATCAGACCTATTATTGTCTCATCTCACTTCTGCCCTACCCTGCCAAATTATTAGAACATAAATTGTTAATAAACAGTGTTCTCACTATCTGGTGGTCAATAACATTCTCGACCACTAACAATCCTGGTTTAGGGCAGAGCATAGCACTGACACAACCTCTTGGCCATCTCCGATGTGATCAGGACCAATCTGGATGAGAGCTGCTCTTTCGCCCTCATCCTTTCAGATCTCTCTGAGGCCTTTGTCAGTGTTTTGCATGCGGTCTTGGTCAAAGGCTCCATGAAATTGGTATCCATTCACTTGCCCTGGCTTGGTATGCAGATGTTTTGTTGTATAGAATGCAGGCCATCTATCTTCCTCCTTTCAAAGCCCTAACCATCCTGAACACTTGCGGTGTCCCACAAGAGTCCTCTCTGAGCCCATCTTTTTTTAATATCTATGTGGCACCTTTAGCCAAGATCATAAGAGATCATGGATTTAAAATGTAGTATTGTGCGGGTGATCCTCATCTTCTAGTATCTATCACTGACAATCAGGAAGTTACAGGACTAAGCTTGTGTGACTGTCTGAGTTCAGTGGCCCTCTGGATGTGCCAGAATTTTCTCCAACTAAACAGTGAGTAAATTGAAATATTCCCGCTATCGCCAAAAACGCCTGCTCAGACCAGTTCTTAGCCATGTTATCCAATGGGAGGTGGATAACATGGCTAAGAGCATTTCGTCGCTAATGCGTGAATATCGCTGTATTCTCAGCGATATTCACGCATTTCGCCTGATTTTTATCGCTTTTGCGAAAAACCTTGCTAATAGCAAGTTATCTCAGTGATAAAAACCGGTGATGCGCGGCGATAAAAATATTGTCGCTAACCCTACTTAGCGATAAATATCGCTATTTGTTGGTAATATGCCCCAAAGTCCGATAGAGACCCGTTTCGAGGGCACCAGCAGGACCCGGCCCACTTACAGCCGTAGGTGGCCCCTAATGTGTTCGAGGTCGGGTCAGCTTTTATCAGCCTGCTACAAAATTAACATCCCCAGGCAAGGCCTTGGCTACTCCTCTGCGAATATACGAGACAGACATGGTGGTACCTCCCTGGTTAAAATCCTATTTTACATCCATACTTGCAAGAGCTTGTCCATCTTCAAATAAATGTTGAAAGCATGGCTATTGAAAGTATTTTCTTTCTTTTCATTCGCTGTCTGTTTTGAGCTCTTTTGACCCCCAAGCGTTGCGATGCTCCCTATGCAGGGAGCGGACGTGCTTTGAAAGCTAAGTAAGTATAAACGATAATTCTGATACTATTTCACTAATATGTCTCAGCTCTAGTTAATGTCCGGTCGCTAAATCGAGTATCAAGAGGCTTGTCATGGTGTTTGAACACGTCACTCGCTCAGGTAATATGACACAACAACACGTCTACGGCCTACTTGCACCTTGCAGTGATTTCACCACGGGGGGGGGGTGAACGGACGTATTTAGTTCATCTGGGTGTGTGGCATCTGCAGAGCTGGGCAAGGCAAGCTTTGGTACTTCAAGGTCACGTGCATGCTAGGCTGTGTCGACATACTTTGTCGGTTCTAAAGGAAGGAACCCTACCTGGAACATAGGCCCAGATGAAGTTATGGTGCGTCTACGGTTCTTTGAGGGAAAAGATTCCAACCTAAAGGTTATGTTTTTGGGTAGTTACACATTAAACTCATGCAAGCTGTAATTACGGCCCAAAAAAATGCTGAGTTCCACAACAATTTTGCGTGCGACTTCCCAACCTACAGGGCTTCAAACAGCAATGATACAGGAGAACCGCTCCAGTAGCGTATGTGGCTTTGAACGGCACACACATCACCCTCTGCTAAAAGCGCCTAGCATAGCCGAAGCTAAGCAGACAGAAAGTCTAAGAAACCCCCCAAGGAGGGAACAAAACAAACTAGCCCGGCGGGAAGAAGCTGCCTTCGCTCTCAGTCGCCAGACCAGACTTGTGGTAACGTACCAAGTCCTTTCCCCCTCCCTGCCCCCTCTGCTTTTTATGTTGTGGTTTGCTTCTGATGTGCAGGGTAGATGATGTTTATGCTTTGCTTGGAATCCATCCACATGTGAGATGCAATGGCTTTTTTCAATTTCTGCAAGCAGATATGGCGCCCTGGCATGCTACCAAGGGCCAGATACCGTCCATTCTCGATTGATTATGGCACCTCAGAATGCATAAGGCCGAATTATTTTTTTAACTTAAAATTGGATTCGATACTACTTCCCCAGGCTATTTATTCTGGTTTCAACAGAAGCGGTGATTGGAAACAAATACATTTAACTGGGAAACCCTTGATCACAGACTTTCAGTTCAGATGTTACGGGTTGGACTTCGGCCCCCAAAAGGTCCTATAACCATATAGTGACCTTGAGTGAAAGCGCACCACCTGGACATAGCTGCTCCGTCTGGGCTCCGAACTAATGAATTGCAAATGCTTTGCCGTTCCTTTCAAAGAAAATTCGTTTTTATCCCATTTTTTTCCAATGCACGATTTTATAGAGAGAAATTTCCCAGCTGCGCCTTGTCAGCCAAAGGGCCTGCCAGCGTTGCAGACCTAGCTTTGTTTTTTTTCCCGATGCTTGCAGCGGGTGCTGTGTCTGCTCGCTGTGTTGATAATGCATTAGTTGCTCGGTTCAGCCCTGCACAGCGCTCTTCCTGCCCCCAGGGGACAGATCTGTTTCCAGCCTCCTCCAAGGACTGCGATAACGTGCTGGGACATCCCAGGCTCCCCGCTGCCGTTGTCGTAATATCACTTTGATTCTGTTTCATTTTGCAACTGGCGGCTAAATGACCATCAAGCAGAACACGCCACACTTAGGTTAGAGTCCCAGGTAAAACAAAATGCTTTATATTTTTAGCTTCTGCTTCAGCATGGGTCTTTTGAGCTGCAATGACTCGCAGGTTGCGTTGCATGCGTGTGTGGCGCGGGTTTTGCGTCTGGTTTCTTCTGCACTATTTGTGAAGTGAAAAATGACTGCTCTGCTTTCGAACTGCGGGGTTGAACTGAGCACTTGAACACTTGCCACGAGATAGATGCTTCGGTCATGTGGAAAAACGCAGCTGTATTTTGGCTCGAGGACAATGAATTCCCCTAAACTATGTCTGAACGCGACCTCTGAGGGAGGTGGAAGCTGAGAGACAGGGGTACACCCGAGGATTTATACAATCAGTCCATAACGGTCTAATTTCCGTTCTGTGGCAGAGTGGCAAGATACAATTAACTTAAAAAAAACGGCAATATTGTTGGTCGTTTTATAGAAGCATGTGTAGGGTGGGACATTGCGTAAACCACATGGTTGCAGGAAAGAAGCTTCAGTCTGGGGGTTACAGAGGACACAGCATGTAAGAGTTACTGCCATTGAATGGGATGTTGCCAAAATAGTGTATCCCCTCCTAAAAGGGGAGGATTTCTGGATATTTAAAGTTGGGCGGTGTAAGCTCCGGCCAATTCTGTTTGGAAATCAATCAAAAATAATTTTTTAACATTGTAGTGGTCACTGTTGTATATTGCAGGCTGGGCAATGTGGAAGTACCAACCCTGGGGAAAGTGGGGGTGATGCAGAGCACCTTATAGGAGAAGAACTTGTAGGGTGGAAGGGGATCTGAGAAATGGGCCATGGCTGGGGTATGGTACAAATTATCAATTTGATTTCAAGAGGCACGCACCACAATTGAGAACATTTACTCCTCCAAGAGGTTAACCACATAATGTAATGGTGCTGCTTCTTTGCAAAACAGCCTTCTCAATGCATTCAGAAGCCATGTATTTGCTACCACTTGCTCAGAATGAAACTGGACATTGATGTTTAGGCTTTCCACGTATGTTTGGTTAATGACCATAATGAATTCATCGAGGTTTACAAAGATGTGGTCATCTAATGAACGCACGCAACAAGCTACTAATGCAGCAGGTCTTACACTTGGAACTTATTCCTGGTGAGAGTGACTCAAATGCCTTACTGCAAAATGCTTGTGTATGATTGCGCCTGAATGCAGAGTGTCTGCAAAATATCAGCAGCCTATCAGTTTAATTTTATATAATGTGCTGAATGGCCCATTATCGAGACAGGTGCTCACTCTCCCTGAGATGACCCACAGAAATATGATAATTTACTAGTTCCATCCTTAAATTTTTTCCCCCTCATTTTCTGCCCTCCTCCTCTCCACTGCCAGGATCCCTGCGCTTGTCTCCTGTTCCATTACCAATGAATAGGGTATAAGTAGAAGCAACTGGAAACACAATTTAGACTTTGGGCTACTTGATCAGTTGTGCTCATCAACGTTTCTTTAATAATGGGCGTACTCATTCAGCCACCTACTCAATAATAAGTCATGTTTGTGTGGGCCATGCCTATAAGAACTAAGACCCACCATGCTCCATCCCCTGCTTTACAGACGAGTGATACACAATAGCTGTAAGGTAGCTTCGTTTTTAGGTCTGGAGTTATCCATTATATTTTGATTTTACTAAAATTGTATGCTTAATGTACGAAGTTATGGAACTTTTGCCCAACCCTCTTCATTCTTTGGTCTGTTATTGTGCCATTCACATTTTTCTTCCGCCCATTACAGTGTATATATAGCATGTGCCAGTGGGTCTGCTGATTTGAGCCACTACCTTACTTCAATTCTGCCCTTTCTCAAGGAGCACATGCACACACACAATAGTTCCCTTAAATGACAGGGACCACTGTGGTAATGTGTGCATTTCGAGAGCAGCACAATATTTTAGTTTTCAGAATTTTGTTTGATATTGGTAAAGTTCTTCAAAAACCATGACAAAAGAAAACCAGCATTGACAAAGCCAAAAGGCTAGTACCAAACTCCAGACCTGTCTGCTTTGCCAATGCTTGTTTGTCTCTTTAGCTGTGACATTGGTGGCCACCGGTTATACTTTTTAAAATCCTTTGGAGGTTTGCATAAACTGTTGTTCCTAGTACATGACAATCAACAATGGCATTATGGCTGACCACTGCTTAATGCGAAAAATGACCACGCAAAGTTGCTATCTTTCTATTCTTTTATATTCATGTTCAGTGTTATAATAATAGTTTTATAAAGTGGTTTATTGTCATAAAAGTGCCGTATTCTCTATTGAAGGAGAACTAAAAGCACAGGATGGCGCTGTATTTGAGGAATAGAAGGGGTGTTAGATTTTGATGCAATGCACAGCTTTCTTGAATGAAGTGGGCACCCAGAGGCAGCAACTCCAACTGAGTGGCATCCGGGTTTAGATTTCCTGAAACAGTGGATCTGCAGGAACATTTTATGTTTAATGAAAAGGAGTGTACATGTGTGTGGGGGGCAGGGGAGTGAGAAGGTGTCAGATAAGAAGAGGAACTTTGATTGTAGGAGACACTATGTATGGTGTTCAACTTTTAGTATTCATTATTTCTCCACACTAGGAGCCAGTGTAAGCTGGGAATGATAGGTATGAGGAGTTGCAGGTGTTAATGGAGGTAGTCTGGTGGTTTGCTGGATGGAGCCTACGTTGCTATAGTTAACTTCGATGCCACAATGGATGTGCTGCTTCTTTTCATACTGGGTTAGGTAATCTGTCTGAGAAGCTTTCTCTGACTTTTGCTATCCAGGAGTATATCTGAGTAAGTGAGTTTACATAGCCAACAAAGAAAGTCAGATCTACCTGACATGGTGCAGGACAAAGTGGATTTCCGAAGCTAGATTATTCTCCAAATGTCAGTCTTGAGTTTCTGATGATGTATCGCTTAAGCCGTATGTTGTGCATCCACACAGTGAACTCAACAAAGGGAGGCGTTTGCGTTCAAGATGTAGCACCATGTCTTCAACCAGCTGGACCAGGAACTAGGTGTGTTTGACAGCTGTATAAAGGAAAAGCTGCATTTGCCTATCTGGCAAACTAGGAAGGGGGCCTGTACATTAAATAACAAGAGAGGCCCTCGAGAGCAACCAAAGTTCAATTGAAGGCTGAAGGACGGTAGTTCTAGGACAAGGTGGCCTTGCAGGAAACATGGCTTTCAGGTTCATGTGATCAAGCTGGTTTAGTAATGCACTTTCGTAGTTAGAGCTAACTTGTGCTGAAGGCTCTAGGAGGATTGGATCACCCAGGATATCTCGGGCAGAGGCCATTCTAATATTTCTCTATATGGGCAAGTGGTATTGTGGGTAATTGGTCACCACCAGCTCTTAGTTTTTTTAATGGATGGCCATAGTTTAATCAGTGTTGTTTCATATGACAGGTTAGATATTGAGGCTTTTCACTGAGTAGTGGAATGATAGCATGGTCACATGCTTAAGGTATGTTGGCCTAAATAAATGAGGATTTGATTAATAGTTGGTTTGGGAGTGCTACACTAAGGGTGAGGATTTCAAATAATTTGGGTGAGATTAGGTTTTTGGTTGACCCTGATCTGTGGTTGCTAGTGATAGTGGTTTAGCTGTGATCTTCTGCCAGTTGGAGGATGAAAGACTTGCTGTACGGATTTGAATGATGGACTGGCAAGAGAATGATTAATTTCCTGGGGGATGTGGGTAAGGGAATGCCTTGTTTCCCTAGTTGATGGCTTAAGCTGAAACCTGGTTGGCATGGCAGAAGGAAAATATTTTTCTCTTGAAGGCGATTGCCGTGGCTTGAGAGAGTGAGGTAAATGGGGGCAAAGTTGTGTGTTTAACTGTGGTGGCCCAAGGAGTGGTGCAGTTTCCTTTATGGCAAGGACGGGATCATGGGTGGTGTAATTGTTGTGATGATTCAGTTCCTGAAGTGGGTGGATTTTAATTCTCTGATTGCGGCTTTACATGTTGCTTTGGCTACTGAAGAGTGGTTTTGGTGCCAGTTTTGTAGCCTGATGCTCTTCCTTGGCCATTACTGGCAATCAATAATATTTTGTTCTCAGAACTTGGAGTAGAATGGTGGCAAGATTTGAGGGGGTAAATATAGTTGAGGTCTTTTAACCTGCCGCCGCGGTGCGTGCATTCTATAGCATGGGCGGGGCCGTGTCGGCCAACAGACTTGCGTAGCACAACCGAGGTAGTGCTCGCGACAGCCGTTGGCCGACGGCGCACTTAAGGGGTTAAGTGCTAGCATTCAATGCTTTGGTTATGGTCATCACATTAGCGGGCCTCTGTTAATATAATTGTGTGAAGGGAATCAATGCCTTAAGGGTGATCTTTTCTCATGGTGGTCTGAGTTTACAGTGATAGGATGATAGGATGAAGTGGTGTGTGCTTAGTGGCAGTGCCATAAAAGTGGTCAGATCATAGGTCAACACAGAATTGATGTGGGTCAAAATCAAGGTGAAGGAAGGGCCTGCTTTTTCATGGGTTCTGCCACTAATTGTGATAGGGTAGCTTATACAGCTGAGCAACCGTGGGCTAGTGAGGCTTCAGCACCTTTTACCAAAATGGTAGTGGGGCAGGCAGTAGCTGTGCTCTGGATCTGAACTCTTTTCCTATTATGGAAATATCTCACCAGGTGAATCAAATACAGCAATTGTTGTGCTGCTGCTCCTCCTGTACAAGTCAACTAACCGTGAGCCTGGTTAGGATTGGCATTTCAGTTCTTGCAGGTGCCTTCATTTTTTTTTTTTGGGGGGGGCTGATTTATGTAGGTCAATTGCCCATGTTTTTAGCCTAGGAGGACATTGGAATCCAATGCCTTGCAGAAGATGGCAAAAGTGAGTGGTGTAAAATTGTAGCAGGCGGAAGCTGCACTCCCCTGGTAGACAGTGGCCTTATCATGTAAGACAGATTTAACAGTTGTGCTTTTAAACATCTCCTCGTCTCTTTTGGAACCCTATTTCTCATTTATTTTCTATATGTCATGACTGAATTTTTCATACAAAAATTCAAAACCAGTGAAGATGACTGTTAAAGGAAGTGTCTTCTATTGGTAGTTTTGCACTGCTCACCAAGACTTTCTGAGGCTTCATTTGCTCAGTTATTTAAGATAATATGCTGGAACTACAGTTCGTTTGTTCTTATATGGGCCAGATTCACAATCCTAAACCCAAAGCATGTTATTATTCGTTCCCAATGTAAAAGACCCTGTGGTTTGCTCGCCCTTCATCCAAAGTACAGCAGGGAACTGGATGAAAAGAGCTGATGGAAATTTTAAGGAATGTTTAAGAAAAAAAACCTGAAACTTGATGAACATATTGAACTCCTGTTAGATCATCAATGACTTCAATTAAGGGTTGATGGGATTTCATATACGTTGTGTATGCTTCCTCTATGGACTACTGCCTGGGTGGACTCTAAGCATTGACAAGTCAGAAATAAATTTGCACAATTTAAGTGAGTCAGTTCCAGATATCAGGGGTGTCATTTAGGGGTCATCAGGAGATGACACTGTCCCTTTATGTAACGTACTTGCCCGTTAATATTGTTGGTGAAACACCTGGGTCCGTACTATAGACAGGGCACAGTGTCCCTGTTGTGCCACTGATAACTTCAACACTGTTACCCAACACATTCTCCACTCATCTATCCTTTTTCATTCATCGAGTTCTCCAGGTTTATTTTGACAGAGTGGACCACCCAGACCTTCTTGTTAGGTTCTTCTCACTTGGAACCAATACTGAACATGTGACTGGTTCTTTCTCTACTGGGTGCAAACAGGGTTAGAGAGCCCTATACAATTAATGTGCTGCCATCAGGGCAGTCGCGAACCTGCGCCTGCCCTGTTGGCAGCACATTCAATGAAATACACAGCAGATAGCAGCAGTGTGCACTTTATAGAAGGAATGGAGATCCCCTACAGCTGTGTGTAGTAAGTGACTCCACACGCCTACAGGTTTTTTTCTGCGCAGTCCTTTTCCCATCTCCATAGGGCCACCTTAAGGAGCTGCACTGGCTGATTGTCACCTTTTTCTGGATCACTATCAGTTCTCTTTCTAAGTGCTTAGTTCAATCATTAGGCATTTCGGGGTTTGGACAAAGGAGAAGAATTGATGTTCCTGCCTTGGTGTTATGAAAAGAACTAGAGTTAGTCATAGAGCCGATGTAGAAGTGGTGCCAAAGAAAGAAACATAACTGATCTTTCTTCTGTGTTCACAACTGGAGCTCACAAAGTTCATCCCAACCCTTCCATACCCCACCCCACCCCACATTACTACGATACACCGGACACTAGTCTCTTAAGTCGCCATGACTAGCTCGCCGATTATTGTGATGGGGAGGGGTAGGTTGGACAGAGACCACCATGGTCAATGTCCAACGTATCCCTGCCCTGTAAATGTAGCAATCCTGACACAATGAGAAGCATTTTGTGATACAATGAGATGTATCCTATCACCTTCTAATAACTTTAATTGATAACTGTCCCTGAGGACTAGCAAAATACATTTGGATAAACTTGCTTTAGAGTGCATCACTTATTCCATTTGATTTAGGACATACGCTCGATAGAAGTCTGAATTTCAATTTGCCAGTGAGGTTATTTTGCTTGCTTGTTCTCCCAGTGACTCAGGGGCTGTTTGCAAACCTTGTTAGTTTGGTGCAATGATGGCAGCAGCACAGTCAGCTTCTTATGCTCCATGGTGCATGAAAAGGCCAGCCGTCATCTCTCTCTGCTTCTTTACAGCACTCCCCTGCCCCTTCCCCACCTTTAGTCAATCCTTCCTGCACCACACCTCTTCAGATGGGCGTATTCCTATCCACATAGGTATCAAACCATTGTGCACGACATCTGACCTTTTGAATCCTCTATCAAGCCCCTAAACATAAACTGTCTGATAATATGTTTCTTTAAACTGCTGAACCACCCACTGGCACCTACCCATCCTACATACAGTCTTCATTGCTCCCCAATACAAGAAACTCACGATGAACCTTTCATCTTCTCACTATTATCACTCACTCTCCATAATCCCCATTTAATCTGAATCCCCCAAACAATTTGCCTATAACAGACATACTCCAATCCTATGGAATCTACTTAGTCTATTTCCCATGCAATCTGGGTTCTGACTGACTCTGCTGCAACCATGACAATCCATGCTTCTAACGTTAACACTGTTACTCACCACATTCACCACTCTTCTATCCTTTTCATTCATCAAGTTCTCTAGGTTTCTTGTGACACAGTGGACCGCCCAGACCATCATGTTAGACTCACCTCACTTGAAACCAATACTCAACATTTGACGGGTACTTTCTCTACTTAACAGATCACCTTTTCTTTGTATCATATTGCCCTTTCTATGTTCCATAGTTTCTGTGACCTGCAGGCATCACCCAAGGTTCTGTCCTGGCCACCACCCCCTTACAAAATGAGGTGACAAAAAATCCTCAGCTTAGTATTCAGGGAAGTCTGGTGTACGTTCTCACCAGTTCTCTCTCATTCTCAGCTTATACAGCCCAAGCAGAATATTACACACGGCATTTAACTGCCCCTACCTGTTCTTAACCTATTCTTAAACTTCTTTGTACACTTCATCTCTTCTGACCACTATTCTACAACTTCCCTTCAATGCCACCTCCTCCAATTGACACCCAAAACACTACCTCATCTTCATAAATGCCCAAACTCCTATTCACATCTGAAATCTATAAATATGTAAATAATTTTACATCTCTGGGATTCTCACAGGTATATTCCAACCATATCCTCACTATTCAACAACATGTAGTGTCTCCTACGACTCAATTCTCTTACCAGTGATTTTAAACTTGTGCAAGGTGGCCCCCGAAAACCTTTAGGTGGACCCGGGTGTTAGTATTCCCCAATACTTGGATGAAACCTCAGCTCAACTTAAGGTTACATTTGGTCACAGCAAGGCCCAGATAAACTGCCTTGCTTGCCCAACGCCCAAGGCCTATCTCAAACTGTGACTATGAGTTTTATTTATAGTTTTGCAGAAGTGGGACAGCTGCCAAAAATTGGATGATGTCCCTTTCACAAGAATGTATACATGGTTATGCAGAGTAAACTCTGTATAGCCTCCTACATTTCCTCATGTCATCATCGCTAGAAAGAACATCAGCCATTGAAATGGCTTGATAAAATGTGGCTGGTCTTATACCTCTAGTTATCAACATCTAGCCGCGGCCAGCAGTGGGAGTACCTGGAGGGCGGTGATGTGGGGAGGGGGAGGGGAAGGGTGGGGGGTAGTAATGTATGGATTATGGAGTTTTACATTTAAATAAATAAAACGAATATCGTTGAGTGCACTGCATCACCAAATGCGATGCAGTGCACGCAACAAAATTTGTTTTATTTATTTAAATGTTTACTTACCTATAAAACTCCGTAATCCATACATTACTAGCCCCCTCCCTGCCCCTCCCCCTTCCCATGTCACCGCCCTGTAGGTACTCCCACTGCCGGCCGCGGCTGCTGACAACTAAGACCAAACCAACCATTGGTCTTAAGAAGACGCAAAGCTACAGACCCAAATTCAGACCGAATGTCAAGCATTCTCGAGCCATGCATGGAGGATGTATAACTTTATCTTAGTCTGTCATACTCATACATAATCTCTGGCCGTTTTCAGGAAGGAGATCAAAGCCTTGGTCTTTAAGCAACAACTCATTACCTTCTAACCTTTTCAATATCATTGGCATTTACCCTATTTTCAAATTCCCTAACCCAATGGCTTTCTCATCCAAATCCTCCTCTATCCTCAGCCCTGATTGTCCTGTAACTCACTGCTTACCCTGCCTCTCTATCTTCTTTCGATGCACTGCACTAATACACAATGCTTTTTTGCTTTGTAAGTAGGTTTACTCTCTGGCCCTTGACCCTGCTTGCAGGGCTGGTCACTCCATACACCGCGCAGCTCCCCCCCCCGTGAGTGCCCAGGACCCCTGACCCCTCCGCTGCTGCCTTGAGCCCTCAGCTGCTGTCTGGCTCCAGAGCGGCGCTGATCGCCCCTGTGCTCGTGTCCCGCTCACTCTCGCCAGCTGACTGCCTGTCTGCTGTCGTTTGCGCTGTGACCAGTAAGTTAGTGCCAGTATCTTTGTTTTTGTTGGCCCCTGTAATTTTTGCTGTTCCGTGTTGCCCGTGACTGTTCCCGCCGCATCTCCCCCTCCCCGCCGCTGCTCCCCTGCGGCCCGCCCCCTTTTTTCTTCTGTACCCCTCCCTCGTCCGCCCATTGGCCACCCTGCTCCCGCCTCCCAGCTGCTCCTCCCTCCCACTTGGCCATTTATGGAGGTCGCCGCACGGTGGTGAGCTGTGACCCTTGACCCTGCTTGCAGGGCCGGTCGCTCCACACACCGCGCGGCTCCCCCCCCGTGAGTGCCCAGGACCCCTGACCCCTCCGCTGCTGCCTTGAGCCCTCAGCTGCTGTCTGGCTCCAGAGCGGCGCTGATCGCCCCTGTGCTCGTGTCCCCCGCACTCTCGCCAGCTGAGTGCCTGTCTGCTGTTGTTTGCGCTGTGACCAGTAAGTTAGTGCCAGTATCTTTGTTTTTGTTGGCCCCTGTAATTTTTGCCGTTCCGTGTGGCCCTTGACTGTTCCTGCCGCATCTCCCCCTCCCCGCTCCCCGCCGATGCTCCCCTGCGCCCCCGCCCTCTTTTTTCTTCTGTACCCCTCCCTCGTCCGCCCATTGGCCACCCCACTCCCGCCTCCCAGCTGCTCCTCCCTCCCACTTCGCCATTTATGGAGGTCGACGCACGGAAGCGCAGCGGACTTGCGCCCAAGGCAAGCCCGTCTGCGCCCGTCCGCGCCTGGCCCGCGCCCGGCGCCAGGACCCCTGGCCCCCGACGCTGCCAGCCCACATGACGGACCTACGACGCCGCCACCCTCAACGCACTCAAACCCGGTCGGAACCCCGCCTGCTACCGAGCCACCCCCAAACGCACCCATGGACCCTTCACCTGCCAAGTCTGCAATTTCACCTGCCTCCGGACCTGCACCGCACCCGAAAGGCCAGGCTCCAGCAACAACCACCTCAAGTGCATCCTGCTCAACACCCGCTCAGTCCACAGACACGCCGTCGAACTCTTGAACCTGCTCGACACAACATCACCAGACGTCGCCTTCCTCATGGAAACCTGGATGAACGCCTCCTCAGTGCCCGACATCGCCATAGCCATCCCGGACGGATACAAGATCACCCGGAGGGACCGCGTCATCCAGACCGGAGGAGGCATCGTCATCGTCCACAGAAACACCATCCGCGTCACGACCAACTCCGACGACACCCTCACCGCCGCCGAGCACCTTCACTTCCAGATACACACCGACCCCAAGACCACCCTCAGAGGCACTCTCATCTACAGACCCCCGGGACCACGCACACAATTCAGCGAAGCCATCACAGACTTCATCAGCCAGCACACCCTCACCTCCTCAGACTACATCCTCCTAGCGGACCTCAACTGCCACCTGGAGAACAACAATGACAACAACACCACCACCCTGCTGGACAACCTCGCCAAACTCGGACTCAAGCAACTGGTGAACACCCCCACCCACTACGCCGGCCACACGCTTGACCCCGTCTTCTATTCCAGCAAGCACATCTCCTTCAGCCACTCCACCGGACTTCATTGGACTGATCACAGCTGTGTCCACTTCAACTTCAGGAGGATCACGACCCACCACCACCCGCAACAGGTTCCCCGCAGGAGCTGGAGCAAGATCACCACCGACCAGCTCACCACCTCCCTCAGCCAGAACCCTCCCGCCAACACAACGGACCCCAACGAAGCAGCCCGCAACTTCACACAGTGGCTCACCAACTGCGCCGATTACCTTGCACCTATGAAGAACCCACCCAGCAGACCCGGCAGCAAGAAAGCCTCGTGGTTCACCAACGAACTCAAAACCTCCAAGAAAAACTGCCGCACCCTCGAAAAAGCCTGGCGCCACGACCAGACCACAGGAAACATGACAGCCCTCAAGAACGCCACCCGCATACACCACCAGCTGATCCGCACCACCAAAAGGACAACATTCAAAGAACGACTGGACAACAACACCCACAACAGCAAGGAACTCTTCAGCATCATCAAAGAGCTCTCCAACCCCAGCGCCGGAAACAACGACATCACACCCTCGCAAGACCTCTGCGACTCACTCGCCTCATTCTTCCACCGCAAGATCGCAGACATACACAACAGCTTCCGTGCACAGAGCACGCACCCAACCACCGAACCAAAGCCCCCCACCACCACCCTCTGCAACTGGACCCCGGTCAGCACCGAAGACACCACCCGCACGATGAACACCATCCACTCCGGATCCCAAACCGACCCCTGCCCCCACCACGTCTTCAACAAGGCCGACTCCATCATCGCACCCCAACTCCGGGACATCGTCAACATCTCCTTCACCACCGCCACCTTCCCGGAGAGCTGGAAGCCTGCCGAGCTCAGCGCCCTCCTGAAGAAACCGACAGCGGACCCCACCGACCTCAAGAACTTTCGCCCGATCTCGCTCCTCCCTTTTCCTGCCAAAGTCATCGAGAAGACCGTCAACAAACAGCTCGCCACCTTCATCGAGACAAACGGATCCCTCGACCCCTCACAGTCCGGTTTCCGAGCCAACCACAGCACCGAGACCGCCCTCATCACAGCCACCGAAGACATCAGATCCCTGCTCGACAACAGGGAAACAGCTGCCCTCATCCTCCTGGACCTCTCTGCAGCGTTCGACACAGTTTGCCACCGCACACTAATACAGCGCCTCAGCAACACCGGAATCCAAGAGAAGGCACCGGAGTGGATCATCTTGTTCCTCGCCGGAAGAACCCAGAGAGTCCGCCTCCCCCCGTTCCGATCCGCAGCCACCGAAGTCATCTGCGGCGTACCTCAAGGATCCTCGCTCAGCCCGACCCTCTTCAACGTCTACATGAGCCCCCTCGCAGCCATCGCACGCCAACACAACCTTAACATCATTTCCTATGCCGACAACACCCAGCTGATCCTCTCCCTCACCAACGACCCCGCCACCGCCAGAGCCAGCCTACACGAAGGAATGAAAGACGTCGCCGAGTGGATGAAGAACAGCCTTCTGAAACTGAACTCAGACAAGACGGAAGTCCTCATCCTGGGATCATCCCCCTCCACCTGGGACAACTCCTGGTGGCCCCCTGCCCTGGGCACCACCCCCAAGCCAACGGACCTCGCACGAAACCTGGGCTTAATCCTGGACTCCTCCCTCTCGATGACCAAACAAGTCAACACCGTCTCGTCATCCTGTTTTAACACCCTGCGCATGCTCCGAAAGATCTTTCGATAGATCCCCACCGAAACCAGGAAGACGGTCACCCAGGCCCTCGTCACCAGCTGACTGGACTACGGGAACACCCTCTACGCTGGAACCACATCCAAACTACAGAAAAGACTCCAGCGCATACAGAACGCCTCCGCACGACTCGTCCTGGACATCCCCCACCACAACCACATCTCCGCCCACCTGAGAGACCTGCACTGGCTCCCCGTCAGCAAGAGGATCACGTTTAGGCTCCTCACCCACGCACACAAGGCTCTCCACGACCTGGGCCCCAAGTACCTCAACAACCGCCTCACTTTCTCCACCCCCACCCACCAGCTGCGATCGACCAGCCTCGCCCTCGCCACCGTACCACGCATTCGCAGAGTCACCGCCGAAGGAAGATCCTTGTCCTACCTGGCGGCCAAGACATGGAACTCCCTCCCCATCCACCTACGGCTGACCCAGGACCATCTCTCCTTCAGGAAGCAACTCAAGACCTGGCTTTTCGAGCAGTAACGGACCCCTCCCCCCCAGCGCCTTGAGACCCTAGCGGGTGAGTAGCGCGCTATATAAATCTGATTGATTGATTGATTGATTGATTAATGTACATTCATACCTACATAATATAACTCTAAATCTCTCAGATCTGTAATCCACCCAGCAGCCGTGTCATATGTTATGTTTAAAGCGCTATATACAGCCCTTCTTGTCGAAGCACTATTTGTGCACAAACAAATACATGTAGTATGGTGGGGCAAGTTAGAGGCAGCTGCCGCTATTTTTCATTTTAAAACTTGAAAATACATAAATTGTGCATGACTCACCCGCCCATATTTTTAAAAGACCCTCTCGCCCCTCACGAACACTCTGAAGTTTGCCAAAAGCTACTTTCATTAGAAGATGCGAAATAAGAGACCCTGAACTACCTGGGAGGCGGAACCATAGCAGTCTGCTTCACTACTACACACTGGCAATGGAGATCTGAGCATCCAGGCCCAGACATCCAGCCGGACCCCTGTCTCCTGAAGCTCACAGTCCACAGCTGCGTTTTTGACATTTCAGACTTTGTACTTAAACCAAAAGTTGTTTTATTTAATTTACTTTTTCCATTGTGAGATGATGTATACAGCCCTAGACAGCTAGCCTGCGATGTTGGACTGCTCCAGGATCCGCTTTGCAGTGAGCATGAGCAGGGTGAATTTAATCTCTGATTGGGTTGTGTGTGTTTGAGTGTGTGCATCAGTGCATCTTCACCCCAGTGCACACTTGACCTTACAGGCTGACAAAGCAGCACTTAACTTTCAGCTCTGATATAGTGATGCAAGTTAGCACATTTTCACTTATTTTGTCGACCAAACTAAACAATCTTTATGAGTTCTAAAGCTGTTTTGTGTGCCACCCAAATTTAAATGTAGTGCTTGTAAGGACTGTGCATCAGTAGCATATCAAAGGCGCTCAATGCCCCATTGCAAGCAAAAAATGTGCTCCTCATCCTCTGGGCGGCTTGTGAAAAATATAACTGCAGTGCTATAATTGGGGTACGTTGCTGCACCTGGTGCACTACTCATAGTCAAACCCATGCTAGGCAGTAAATTAGCGGGAAGTGGCACCATCATATTGTTTACATTTACAGCACCTTATTTTGCTGCCATCCCTTGGACTAGTCTGTATTGGATATTTTGGGCAGGGCATAGAGAATAAATTACTCATTTAAACATTGAACTGGCATTGCTGCAAATATATGTAATTTAGCTGTAACTCAATATTTATCTAAAACAAGCATTTGCAAAGCCAATAAGTCTTTAACACCTTGACCGAGGCGCGAATTTCGCCGCGGTGCTGCAGAATTAATAAGTGGGCGGAGTTCGGACGGCCCCCGGCCGTCCTCCGCAAACACCCACTGTGACGTTGGACGGCCGAGGAACGGCTGACGCTGGAATGGGTTAAAATTATTGTTTTATTCTGTCATGGGTTTTGCAAAATAATATTGTTGGGGATGCTGGCAAGTCCTCATTAAAACATATTTATTGATCTAAAAAAATGCCCACAATACTATTGAATTTCCTGACATTGGAGCGGACTAGTTTGTGTGTGGCTGTGCTCCTTGTGAAAGGGAAGCATGCCTTAGCTCACAGTGAAGTCAGTCAGTGGCTGAAGTGGGCTGACCCATTGCCCAATGCATGCTGTGGTAAGTGGAAGAAAATGTTAATGACACAACAGACAAATGGATAAAGTATGATTGAAAATCCCCAATGGCTAACTGGCTCAAAAAAAGACAAAAAATTGTCAACATCCAACTATCTCCAGTTACCTGAATGAGAATATTCTTCTCCAGTACACATAATTGGGCTTTTGCCAAAAGCATAGAAACAGTTTTGCTTGAGGTATCGAAGGTTATCAAGTCCATGCTGGATGAAGTTAGAGGTTCTGCATTTATGCTGCTCATCCTCTCAGTAGTGTTCGGATACTGTCTTCCACCCAGTTTTGTTGCAGGGCTTGATCGAGTTCGTTATCAAAGATCTTTAAGGGCAATGGTTAAAATATTTTTTTACATGGAGAAATCGGGACATTTGGTTTGCTCCATATGTCTCATCTAGCAAAAGGTTAGCATTCTTGGTGCCACAGGGCACTTCACTCAGCCCAACATTTTTAAACATCTATATGGATCCCTAGCTAAACTCATTTGAATCCTTCTGGTCAGGGTGGCAACATTCCAGAGGGTCAACTGCAGGGGCTGTTCCTTTTTGGTAATGGCTAGAAAGGAGTGGAACCTGCTTTCCTATTCTTTGAGGGCTAGACCCCCAGGAAGCCTTGTTTAAGACGACACTTAAAACCCATCCTTTTGCCTTAATTTAGGGCATGTGGCTGACAGAGATTTGGATATTTCCGTGCAGGTATGTTCTGTTGAGTAGCTTTACTCTACAAATCTGTCATTCATTTGTTTATGTTATACAGGCACTTTTAGTAAAACATAAAGGTCTTGGCTAACACCAAACCTAGAAAACTAAGTCTGGTGTTGGCTGTTAGCCTCTTGCTTTTGCTAACACCCTTTTTGTAATTTGTTTTGCATCTTTATTACTAATAGATGGTTCAAGAGATGCGCACATAGAGAGGCTTGCAAAGACACATGGATAGAAAAGGTTATGTGGAGGGACTGAGTTGCATAGCTAGATTTTTCTAGATATATAGATAGATACATAGATAGATACATAGATAGACAGAGAGAACAAGAAATTGCAATATACAGCACAGCTTCCATTAGTAATATAATGGTTAAATTACCGTATAAGCATGACATACAAGAGCTCTGAAAGCAAACTAGATAGTCACACAAGCAGGACATACAGACTAAGGGTCCAGATGTACGACCTTTGTTTATGGTCGCAAATGGGTTTTAGGCCCGTTTACGACTGCAAAAAAAGTGTGGCGAATGTACCAACCCTATTTTGCGAGTCGCTACTGACTCGCAAAATAGAGTTAGCAACTTGCTATTAGGAAGGGGCATGCTCAGGGCGTCCGTTCCTAATAGCGAGTCCAGAACCCATGTATGAATGTTTTGCGACTGCAATTTCGGTCGCAAAACACTTGCAGTTTACCACCCTTCTCAGAAGGGCGGTAAGGCACTCGCAAATGGGAAGGGTTCCTCAGGGGACCCCTTCCCCTATGGGAATGCTAATGAGACTCATGTATGCATGCATATATAACTTGCCATTTTAGTATATATCAATTTGCATAATAGCAGTGAATACTTTTATGAATTTTCATTTCGACATTGTTTAAGCCATCAGAAAAGAGGATTTTTAACATATTAAAACCAATATATGAATTATTTCTATTTCTACAACTCTAAGCACTCTTTTATGGTGTTTGTACTATGTTTTTCTGAAAATCATTGTCGGTCACCTATCATGTGAATGTGCACATTTGTTGTCGTGTGGTAGTTTTTGTTCTCAAAAGTTATTTTCGTGTTGTATAAAGAATGACCAGCATTTATGCTATATCAGAAGTATATATTTGATTATAATCATTGGTGACTTTTTGACAGAGCCAATATATCTGCTGTATGTTGATGTGCTGACCCTTTGATAAAGCCAATAGGCCCACTTTTTATATTTCGGTGTTCTGATCCTTTGACAAAGTTAGTAGGTCTGCCTTACCTAAAATGACACCCTTCATAATGTTTCATCACATAGTCTGCCATGCGTGTCCAACTGCACACTGCCCACGACTGAAGGCTGTCCAAAACAAGGGTAGGGTGCAAGCGGGGGTATGGTGCTCATGGTGGGAGGGGGAGGTTGGACGCAGGTCTTCCTGCAGGCCAAGCCCTGTACCCATCCCCACGCCGCATAAGACGCTGGACATCTTAATTTACCTTAAAGAGAAAAGAAATTCACGGAAAAAAACAAAGTGACAATATAGTTTAGAATTGCAATGAGAACATTCTTTATAGTAAAAAAAACTTGACTGAAAAAAAACAAAGGTTAAAGGGAAGTTACAGTTAAGTGAAAATGTCTGTTAAAACATACTGTTTTAAACAAACGAAACCAAAGGAATTAACTAGTTATAGTTATCTCAAGTGACTTAAACTGGTGCCATAAAATAATTATAACCCATGCCCTTACCATGCACTGCTAATTACCTCCTATATTACACCGCTCGCGACATGTTCTGAGGCATCAATGATAAAATCAATGCAAAATCGGAAAGGGCGACTTTGAGGACAATGTGCTTAGCAGGTTCATATCTTTACTTTAGGGCCCCAGTGATAGTTACTAGAGACAACTATTACTGGTGAATTTCAGTTGTTCTATTAATTTAAAATGGTATGTGTCTGTCTTCCAGCAAGTATCTAGTTCAAGATGCTATGCAACATCTAGGGTGCAGTGCAGACTCTGACAGTCATTTTGCTAACTTTTCTGTAATTGAAACCTTGAAAACAAATGTGTGTAAAATTACGTCCTTGACCAGCGCATCTTTCAAACATGGATTCAAGCTAGCCTGGCTGATGAGGTGTTACACCGAAACTGGTTCCAGGATGCTTGGTTTCGGTTCAGGGAAGACCTTGCTTGGCAGTTCGGGCTGGACTGTTCCCATAAGGCACAGGGTCAAGACTGATTTGCATATAGCTGGGGCTAAACTGAGGTGACGAAGTGAGCTCAAGAGCGATTATGGATTCAACCCAGATCTGTGACTGGGGGTGAGTGTCTGAAAAGATTCAGCGCTCCGTTCCGCATCTTCTTTTGTTTGCTTTGTTCGTCCTAAGTTGGCAGGGTATGCCCAGACGTGGCTCCCTTGCTCACTTTGCCACTGAATTCAAGCTAGCCTGGCTGATAAGGGGGGTTCTAAGGCATCAATGATAAAATCACTGCAAAATCAGAAAGGGCATCATTGAGGACAATGTGCCTAGCAGGTTCATATCTTTACTTTAGGACCCCAGTGATAGTAACTTTTCTGTAATTGAACCCTTGAAAATAAATGTGTGTAAAATTACGTCCTTGACCAGAGCATCTTTCAAACATGGATCTAGTTCAAGATGCTATGCAACTTATAGAGTGCATTGCTGACTCTGACAGTCATTTTGCTAACTTTTCTGTAATTGAAACCTTGTAAACAATGTGTGTAAAATTACGTCCGTGACCAGCGCATCTTTCAAACATGGATTCAACCTAGCCTGGCTGATGAGGGGTGTTACCCCGAAACTGGTTCCAGGATGCTTGGTTTTGGTTCAGGGAAGACCTTGCTTGGCAGTTCGGGCTGGACTGTTCCCATAAGGCACAGGGTCAAGACTGATTTGCATATAGCTGGGGCTAAACTGAGGTAACGAAGTGAGCTAAAGAGCGATGATGGATTCAACCCAGATCTGTGACTGGGGGTGAGTGTCTGAAAAGATTCAGCGCTCTGTGCAGCATCTTCTTGTGTTTGCATAATTTGAGAAACCCTTTGACTGTCCTACTGTAGCAGTTTTAGTCAAGCATATGGCTTCAGTCTGAGATGTTATTTAACCCATGGTCTTAGGAATTACATTTCCTTTTTAGAGAATAATGGTGCTACAGGAATGAAACATGTTTCAATTTCCTTTAATTGATGAAGTCTAGACATGTAAATTGCAATACTAATAGTTTGGACAGTTTTTTAGATCCTTGATGGAAAGTAAAATCTGTGACTACAAGGTTCACCTTGTGGCAAAAGATATTATTGGTACAAATCATACATTTATGTATACGCTAAATAAGTTTTTAGGCACAGAGAGATCAAGTGATTTGCCCAGGATCATAGGATGTCGAGCCGACTCGAACTTGGTTCCCCAGTTCTAAAGTCAGCCGCTCTGACAGTTTCCCCACAAATGCGCTCCTTTCACAAGCCTGTCACGCTTCACCCAAAACTCCTTATTTCTAATTTTCCCAGAAGGACAGGTACCACATGTTATTCAAAGTGTTTCCAAGTTTGTGGGTGGGGCGTACCATCACTTCCTCACAATAGCGCAGTACACACTCACAGACAACACATTAATACTACGATATCCACACCAAGCTATGATTATTCAACGAAACATTGCACTGTTCTGTTTATCCTTTAAATTAATTTTCTTACGTGACATCCAGAGGACTTGATGATGCATAACTGGCATACAGTGGTGGCTGGTGACATTTGAAAGTAGTGGGGTGTAAACTTTTGTCGGAGTTCACTGTCGCGAGTGAGCACGAACATCTAAAGAGGGTTCGTGGGGTTCTCCCCCGAGTATTTTTTTTTTTAAAAGAGTGAGTAAATGGTGCATTTCCAAGCAAATGTGAGAGGCAAGCAGGTTAATAAAGCAATTGCGAAAGTCAGTTATTACATCTGGATTTGGAAATTTTGGGGATATTCAAGTTGTCAAAATATTCCCTGATCAATGTTTCCTCTACTTGAATATCCGTAGAGTAAATTCTCTCATAGTGATCAAGGAATATTTTCCCAATTCCCTCGCTTCTGGTATCTATTCCACCTGATGGATCTTGGATTTTTAAAATGATGGAAGACTCTTGTTTTTTCCTGATCGAATTTGCCAGCAGCTTACCCATGAGTTGACTATCTTCATATAGCTTTTGTTGGAAAGCTTTTGAGCTATTTATCTCTTCCAAGATGAAGAAGTCCCTAAGCAATGCTTTAGCTTGTTCCCAGTTGTTTGGTTTTTGGTTCAGTTTCAAAGTATACTCATTCTCTGCAGCGCGCTGAAGGGCAGATATTTTTCTTTTGCGATCATTAGCTTTATTACAAGAAAATGCTATAATCTGTCCCCGGGCTGCTGCTTTGAATGCCCCCCATACTGCGAAAGGCTCTGCAGAGTCCTTATTTTCTAGAAAAAATTCCCTTATCCAATCCTTGAAACCCTCAACCCAAGTCATATTCTGTAGAAGGGTGCGATCCAGCTGCCACCTAGGTCGCTCCCCTGTCGTGCCCTCTAATACTAATTCAACCTCAATCCTTCCATGATCTGAAAATGGATTGCAGCCTATCAATGCGTTAGAGATGTGGAGCGATCTTGAGGATAAAAAGAAATCTATTCTAGAGGCTGTATGAAACCTATTAGAATAGCACGTGAAAGATTCTAGGTTGGGGTTTAGGGAGCGCCAGGAGTCACGCAATTGATATTCTGATACAAAAACCTCTAATACCCTTTTAGTCTTTGGTTTTAGTTGTTTCTTGTTCTTATTAGAGGTGTCCTTCTTTAAATCCTGAATATAATTAAAATCACCTCCTACTATAATTTGCCCTGCAGTACCCCTTAGTTTTTCACTAATTTCAGTCAGGGCCGAGGTGTCATCAAAAATTGGGCCATAATAGTTGACAAAATTGAATATCTTTCCCAACAATTTCACTGCCACCCAAAGCCATCTCCCTTTAGAGTCTCTTTGCATTTGTAGAATCTCCCAGGGTAAATTTCTTGCAAAATAAATAGCAACACCCCTCTGGGCAACACCCGCAGAGGAAAAAAAACCATGGGAAAAATATCTAGGAAGAAACAACTTCGGGGAGTTTGATTTCAAGTGCGTCTCCTGGAGGAAGACCACGTGGGGTTTAAAAGCAATTGCCCATTTCAAAAGTGCTCCATATTTCTGTTTATTTAACAGCCCATTCGCGTTAATGGACAGGATATTACATAAGTCAATTGTCATTGATAAGGCTATGAAGTTCTAAACCTCTTCTGTACCAACCAATGTTAAGAATAGAAAACCTACTTCTCTTGTATTTTTTTGCTGCATTCACCCCCCCACCAACGACCCCCCCATGGATGCGGGACCCCCCTTCCTGTCCACGCTGCTCACATCCCTCCCTTTCTTCTACTTCGGGTGTCTTCTTGTTACACCCCGGTGTGACCCTGGTATGACCCTGAACCCAAGAACCCCCGCCCAGATATTTTCAAACTCTCATTTTTTTTCCCCTAATTATAGCTCTGGATTGTAACATGGATTCCTCGTATTCAACATTCAATATAGCCAGACCACTGAGCCTAGGCCCTTGTTGATATTTCATTAAGAAGGGTCTGTGCCTCTTCTAGATCAGTAAATAAAAAAAAAATTCCCTTGCCGAGAACCTTCAGCATTGATTGCTGTGCAATCGAGGCCTGGGCACCATTAGCCTTGAATAACTGCAGCAGCTTTACAAACTCTTTCCTTCTTTTAGCCGCAGTTGCTGTCATATCCGAGAAAATCCTGCATTTAGTAGTTTCGGAAACGGAAAACTGGCGTTGTTGATATGCCTTGGAGAGTATACGTTCCTTAATTCTAAAATCCGCAACATTTAATAGAATAGTTCTAGGAAATGGAGAGTTCGCAAAGCGCTGAGCCGGTACTCTGTGGGCTCTTGTTATTGTCAAGTCTCCTTCAAAGTCTGGCAGAACTGCCTTCTGTATAAAAGAGTTAACCCATTGCACTGTATCGGATCCTTCCGTTCCTTCAGGAACCCCTACGATCCTCAGGTTAGATCGATGGGAGTGGTTTTCCAACTCCTCGAGTTTGTTCTCCATAGAAATCCTCTTTTTTGTGGCCTCTTTAGTCTCTCCTGAAACCAGATTCATCTGATCTTCAAGGACTGCTATGCTTGACTCAGCTTCCAAGACCCTGTTGGGGAGCGCCAATGTTAATTCCTCCAGCTTATCTATTCTGGCGTGAATAGCAGCAAGTTCCGTTCGCTGATTGTTTTTGATTTCATGGATCTCATCGAGGATTAAGTTGAGCATCTCGCGAATATCTAGCTGGAATTTTACCTCAGATCTTGCTTCCTTGTCGATGAGACTAGAATCAAGTCCTAGAATTTCTTCGTTCCCGGGAGTCTTATCTTGTATACACCCCCCTTCTTGAACCACTTCATTTGTTACATTTATTGAAGAAAGCTGAGTTTGAGATGGGGATGGAGATGCTGTCAAGTCAGGGTCCTTAGATAACACATTAGAGGCTGGGGGATCCAAAGTAAGAGAGACCAAAAGGGGCTGTGAAGAATTAGAGAGGGGAGATTTCGGAGTAGTTCTTTTCGTAAACAGTGGAAAATCTCTCATCTCCTTTCCTCCCGTCCCACTGTTTCTCCTCTCTTCTACCACCTGAGGCGCTGTTGTTGCCTGTGCCGGGGGTGGGGTTAAGAGTTAGAGGGTGGATTTCTACTTCCGCTTGCGGCTGTGCAAGTACATCTGCTGTAATAACATCATTCATCTTATCTCCCTCCACTGCCGCTTCTTGCTGTTCGTTGTGCTGTAGGGAAGTAGAGGAGGAGGGCGACTCGTTATCTGAGGATTCAGGTGTTGTATCATCTGTTATAAGGCACCCCACCTCCTCCTTATTGGTGTCTTTATTTTTTTCACAAGCTGCTTTTCGTGCAGCTTTTTTAGCAAGAGCCAGGGCGAGGCGAGTCTTAGCTCTCTGACGGGCCGCCGCTTCCACTTTACTGAGTTTTACCGTGTCATCATCTTTCAAAAGTTTGCCCATTTTTTTTATTTTTTTAGAAGAAGTATACTCCCCTTATTTTTTTTTGGGATAGAGAAAAGTTTTTAATGTTCCAGTGAATTCAGGAACCCCCAGCGAATTTTTTATTTTTGGTGTACAATCACTTCAATGCACTTCAATGCAGTTACTCCTCCGTGGAGAATTAGCACAGCCTGACACAGTTAAGTCTATGAGAGTATTTACTCCGTAGCTGCCCTGTACTTGACCGTATTCAGCCTGCTCCCCACAACCTCAGGAGATGCAGTTACAGCAGTTACAGCAGGACCGATGAGAAGCTCCTTGACTGGCCCGCTATTAATGATGCGCACTTGCTCACCTCGGGAAGGAACAGATGAGCGGCGTGTCCTGCAAGGATCGAGCTTTTCCGAGCCCCTGTCTGACTGTCTGACTGTCTGACTGACGGGTCAAAAACAGCTACTGCAGCGGCGAGGTAGCGTCATCTCTCACGGCGCATTCCAACAACCGCCGGAATTCCTCTGCTCTGCTCAGCGCCGCATTACACCCGTAGGTCTAGATTCTCCTTTCCCGCTTGGGCTCCCGGTACCAGCAGCGGCAGTATCAGCGTCTCGGCATTTCCAAAACTGCATTCGCCATTACGGAGGCGGGGCCATGGGTCGAAGATCACGGGAGCCTAGGCAGAGGCGTGGAGCTCTGCGGACATCCTCACTCAATACATGATTAAAATCTTATCTAACCCTAATTGCAGACGTTGTTTAACAAGCCACTAAATAACGAAATTTGATATCTCAATGAATCCGTAGGAATCTTTGTGCTTTTTCAATTGTTGTGTACCTTGATTTCTCCTGAATGCATTGTTGCAAAACTGCAAGTAGGTGAAAATTGGTAAGCGGAGGTTCTCCATCTACACTCACAGGCACCGTCTCTATTCTCTTTAAGTCCTTCTGTACCAAGTCTTCATTTAGTACATGACACATTGCAACATGAAAGTACACAACATAAAATGTTTTTTATTAAGCAGTATTATATTTTGCAGCCAAAACACTGGGGTGCTTTTTAATGTCATTAGAAAGTAGGAGCGAACTTATCATAATACTAACCCTGCTTTGGATAGCAAACTAGCTTTATTATTGCTGTAACATTGAAATCTCCCCATGTTGCTGTTCCTTACTGCTCCAGCACTGCATTGAATTCAACCAATAGTTAAGGGACAAAAAAGTAGCAAAGTGTTATAAAGATATGCAAAAAGCCCATTAGTGTTCCCATCTTGCCATTTTCAGTTTGTCACATACTCTCTGCCTGCTTCAATGTGATTTAGTCTTCCACCAGTACAATGTTGTCTTTCTTCCTTTCCTTTGTTTCATTTCAAGGTTTTCCTTATTTTGCTTAATCCTTTAACTAGCTCGTAGCATCATGATTTCAGCCAACGCCCACAGCAAATTGTCACTACATGTGTCCTTATGGGATATTTCAATTAATGATGTCCATTGTACATATACACATTTGAATAATGTGTGTTTAATCAAAAATGACACTCAACCATCAATAATTTTAAAAAGGTTGAATTAGCTATATAAAAGTGAAAATTCCGTGAGCACAGCAATGTAATAGTCGTAGTCAGTATAAGAGCGTACCGAGAAGGCAGGGGACAAAAATGTGCCTCATCAATCAGAACTTAAAACTAAAGCTGCCAGGAGTGAAGACACTGAACTGTTGTGGAAACATAGGGACACATTACGATGCAGGTGGGACCGCCAACGACTCCTATGAAGAGTGCCGGCAAAAATGTAACACAGATTCAAATCACCAACACCCTTGTCAATTGAGGTAAAATATGAACAGTTAAGGACAGTTATACAGCTTTTAAAAGGGGAGTGGCTCATAATCCAATGCACAGATTGAACATGAATAATTCGAATCAAATCCAGAATATGGAGCATTTTTGTTCTTAAAAGGGTGCACATGCAGCCCAAAGTAGTTCTTTTTGAGCTTGTTATGGGTACCTGGATTCTGATGTTCTGAGAATCACTGCTGAAGGTGAGAATCTATGGAGAGGAGCTCAAGAGCGGGAAGTGAATAATGGTGAAAGCACTTCTACATTCTTATATTTAGTGATTGACACTGACTCTTCGTATACACTCTTGACACAGTATGACCAGTCCACCAAAAATAACATGTGCCAGTTTATGGTCCTATATAACTCTCATGCATTTTCCAACCCTTACAGTGTTCTTGTTGTCAGAAGAAGACATGAAGACTTCATATCTAATTTGCTTTGTTTTGCTCATCACCCTGCACATTGGTTTTGGTGAAAATGGTAGCTCTTCTCCTCCAACGACTCCCAAGAAAAGGATGAAGAATAAAGGTGCTAGAAAGAACTCAGCCAACCGTAAATCACGAAGACAGCCTACTGACCAGGCACTACCGCTTGCAGCTCCTGCAACACAAATGCCCCTGATTATCGCGGACGACCAGTTTATCAATGTTTTTGACTCTGCCATAGGCCTTGGTGAACAGGAGTTAAGCTACAATGTTCTACCAGGTAAGCGACAAGCTGGGCTTGTTTCATCAATGCTGTTTTCTATAACTCTTCTTCATATAATGTTCTCTCAAAAGCTAGTTTTCTTTAAAATATATATACATTATTACTTTAAGATATGTACCCATCTGCCTAAATAGTAGGAATTTTCTACTCCAAATTGCACAGTTAAAAAGTGATCACATTTTTGAGGTACAGTTTTATTGTGTTTGGATGACCGATTTGTTACTGTCTGAAGGAAGTCCTTGCTGGTATATGCTTATTGACTGAAAGATGTGTGTTATAGTTTTGAATTTTGAACAAAGGATACAGAACTAAGAAGCAAAACAGACAGAAATAATGAAAGGGCCACACATTTAATGAATATGAACAAAAATTTGAATTATAAAATAGCATGAACATAAACAGGCATTGGCAAAGCCAATTGGTCTGGCCTTTGGTAAGGGGAACTGTTCAGAAAAAATCCACAAATAAAGCAATTTTTTGGACTGCAGCCATATGGAAGCTGCGTTGACCGCATTAGCAGTGCTAAACTGTACCCTCACTGTAGTGTTACGACAAGAAGTCAGAAGATGAAGGTTGTTTTGCAATCATGAACTTAAAAAGCATATTAAGTAAAATATAGCATTGAAGAATAATTTTGGTGGAACTGTCATCCAATGCAATCTCCACCTGAGATAATATATTTCAGCAATGGAAGAAATGTTGTAATGTTGATGAAACTAATTGAATGTTAGAGATTGTACCAGGGGTCGTTCCCAACTGTCTTTCTGCATATAGGATTAATTATAGTGCAGGTATGATGAATTTATATTTAATATTTTGTTTCACAGTTGTTTTTGTATATCAAAATGTCTGAATAGACTGTGAACTTGCAGACATCACAGTGGATAGGCAGACAATGGTTCTGCTGGTTAAAGGTGACAAATTGAAAACAATATGTAAAAAAATCTAAGTGTATGCAGAAGCAATCACTACAGGCGTAGGTGAGCAAGCACCTCTCCACTCATGTTCTTCTATAGGAAAATGGTGAAAGGAAATTTGTGAAAATTGAAGATTTGCTATAAAATGTTGATGTGGTAGAGTGCATCACTAACAGATATATTATGAGACAATTCTTCAAGATTGCATAAATGTGCTAAGCGATAGTGTGAATCACATGTGGGTGAGCAGAGTAGCTGTTATTTTGTAGACAACAACTACATTGGCATGGCTAGGAAATGTGGTTTCTGATATATTGAGAAAATAAAAAAGTTAATAGATTTGACTTGTAATTAATTTAGTTTTTTCAATTTTTAGCATGCTATAGATAAACTTGTTAAAAAAGCGTGTTAACATTATTTATTTGGTATTTCTTCATAAATTTTGGTGTATAAATTGGTGTTCATTGCTTCATGAGTGGGGGAATTTTTTTAAAAGGGAAGAGGAAGTATCTGAAGGTTAATGGACGAGTATTATGAAAGAAAGGGTAATTAGTTATAGTAGATTATTCAACTGCCAAATACTTATGCATGCATGTACATTAGTAAAATAGAAGTTTGTTATAGTTTGAAAGTGGTATGTAGTATGTATGAAGTAGTAATCCAAGGGGTTTAGTCCAATAGGATGGTAATACTTCGTTGTAACATTGTTAGTCCAAAAGAATTGTGATATACAATGGTTGTTTTAGTGTGTTTAAAAATGTTTACTGCTATTGTAAAATGCATATCGTGTTTGCTAGGAACTTAGGGCTCGAATTAGAATTTGGTGGACCACCATGACTTTACTCTGTCTGGGAAATTAAGAGTTCACTGCTGGCTCTGTGGTCTACTCTGTCACAGCGGTTCATACTAAGTCATTTAAAGGTTTGGTGTGCAACCGTCATTGGTGATGGACACCTACACCAAACATTTTAAAGTTTTTTCTTTCCGAAAAACAAACCCCCAAAGCAGGAGTTTATTTTTGGAAAATAAAAAACGATTGGCCTCAACACCATGAGAGCTTTCTCTCATAGTGTGGAGATAATTTATTTTTTATTTTTACTGTCCATCTCCACCAGGACTGTTCTGGCAGTGACAGACTCTAAGAAAAAAAGCCATTTGACCACCCACACAATATGCTGTTAGTTAACGCAGGGTGATTGTTAGTAATTAGTGCAACATAGATAAAAGTAAATATTTGTGGTGCATTTTTAAGAAAACTTTTGTGTACACATATTTTTACTTTGTCATAGGGCTATTGCAGTGAATTTTCTACAAATGGCCAGTATTTTGTTCCATTTTTAAGAAAACCTATGCACTTGCAAATCTTTAGTTAGTGAACAAAAAACATAACACCAACAACATATCAACATGACAGCAAAGTAAAACAAATGAATGTACAGAGGGGCATTTGGTGAATAATAATGTGACGGTATGAAAAGTTAAGACATCCAAACAGCATCCATTTCCTATATAAAATTGCAATAAAGCTGCAATTAAAAAACAAATCAATCACAGTGCTCCTTCTGCCTATCAATTACAAGCTTCACATTAAGATTCTTTGCTTTCAGGTCCTTATCCTAAGTCTATGGAAATTTCTATAGTAGTACCATAAATTCCTTGCTTTATCATTAAAACAGAAGCTTATGGTCGATCGCCTCTGTCATAACTTTCATCGTGGGACAGAAACCTTGTTAATGCTCATGTGAACAAAGAAAAAGAAGTACTTAGGGTGCAACTCCCTGGTGCAAATTCCAGATAGCCAGTGATGAATGGATTCTTCTGGATCCATTTGCAAGAGATGGTGTTTTGAGCATTACATTCGGCTCTGTGTCCGTCAGCAAAAAAAAGGAAAATACACAAACTAACAAAAAATCCGATTTAACATCAATATGTTCAGATTGCTGCTGGTATCAGTATAAATGCTCTCCACGGCGTTTAGACGTATATCCAAAAAGCAAGAAACCATGTCTGTCTAGTCACTTGTACCTTTTATCAGTGAAGCGGGCATTTAGAAGAGGCAGGAATGTAGCTCGTCATGGGCCCTAAGACAAGCAAGGAAATGGCACCTCTGGCTGCTGTTTAAAGTGATAAAATACATCAGTATCAGGGTTCAGGGCACGCTCAAACCTCTGGGCCCTGGTGCCACTGCACCTGCTGCACCAATGGAAGCTACGCCCCTGAGAAGGTCTAGATGAATCATGTTGAATCATATTTACATTCTGGCTGCCTGCAATTGTTGATTGCCAAACCTGCTTTCTTTGAAATTCATACGTGGTATATTTCTGATCGTCTGATTTCTGCCTCTGATAGAGAAGAAAGGGCACTGCTCTGCCAATGGAATGATCATGTACGACAAGGCCGTGTGGTCGCCCAAGCCCTGCGTCACTTGCCTCTGCTCCGACGGAAAAGCCATTTGTGATGAAACTATCTGTCCTGCCCTGAAGTGCCCGACAACCATCACCCGAGAGGGGGAATGCTGTCCCGTCTGCATGGACATCGGTACTGTGTCTATTTATGAGTGACGAAGAATGTGTGCCTGGCTTTTAAGCTTCATGCGGAGAGCATGTTTTGGATGGCTTTCTGGCTTCAGAGAGAGCTTTCTCTAATAGGCGAATTTCCCCAAAATTTGGAGATGTGAACAAGGCTGCTAGATTGATATCTATGTTAAGGCTACTACACAACACATGAATACCGTTTAGTCACTGCCACTGGAATTATGAAATTCTGCGGCTGGGTCATTTTCCACATAATTATGGATTCACCACGTTTGCCACATAATCTATCGTCTGCTGCATACTCCACAGTGACTAACAAAAAAATGTTGTTTCTAGCTCTGACATTACAAAACATACTCAACACATGGCAATAGGTGTCCCAGCGGGTGTTAAAGTGGTACTAATAAGGTGAAATCTGTGCCTAGATAATGTTACCATGTGTAAAAATGAGAAAATAATGAATACTATCACGAATTCGCGGCATAATTGTACTTTTCTTGCTGCATAATTTAGTCAACCCTGTTGCATAATTTGGTCCTCCCCTGTCGCATAATTCCAATGGCACGGCATATAATGTACTTATATATGGGCAGCTGAGTGATCAATAAGTGAACCCAGGATTAATAGTTTAACCCCTTCGCTGTGGGTTGTTTCCCCCCCTGTGCGGGGGGGAGGGGGGCTGCGCGCGGCGCTGCTGTGCTTGTGACGAGCTTCGCTCGTCATGAGGCACAGTGCAGCTGCACTCATGACGAGCGGAGCTCGTCACAACCACACCCATTTTTCGAACGTTCAGCACAGTGGGGTAATTATCCCCGCGTGCGAACATTCCAACGGCTGTGACGAGCTCAGCTCATCATGAGTGCAGCTCAAGCGTGCCACATGACGAGCTGAGCTCGTCATGAGCATGGAAGAGGTTATATTCTCTTTTGAGATGCAGTCCTTTTATATGTATGTGCCTGTGGGTATGACAAATATTTGCGGGACTATTGAGTTTTTTCAACAGTTCAAATCTGTTTTTGAGGTGCAAGAAAGAATTGCCAGTGAAAGCCTATGTACAACTACGGATGTCCAGCCTAAGACAAATTCAATTTAATGGGCACATGAGATATGCATTCAAAACAGCCTTGGGTAGTGTATGAGTATTCATGGGATCATACGTAACACTTTTATGAATTACCAGTGCAAAAAAGTCTCTTATATGAAAGTGTTTGCTCTAGGCACAGTTAACGCGGACTAAAGAAGCAAAATAATTTCAGTTGACAAAGCTCAAATACATTTAGGGAGTCGATCTATGAATTACAGTTGAAAAGTAAGTTATGTATCTGCAGTGTATATATAGAGGAAGTGGATATTATGCAATGGCTTTGGCTGTGCTGGGCGAAATGGTAGATGTGCATGTGATGCTGGCAACATAGGGCCAACACATGGGGTGTCCAATTTAAGTACAATAGTGCTAGAGTTATGGCAGGATTACAGGCCAGGTATTTTGTTTGAATATGGTCCATATAGATGAAGTGTACACAAGTTTGAATTGTATCTAGAATCCCTGGCTTCAATCCTGCTTTTATAGACTTTTGTTAGACCCCCCTTAGAGCAAAACCCTCCGGTGCATGATTCCATTACTTTCAACGAATTGCTGAGTCCGGTAAGTTTTTTTCTATAGTTCAGTTAAGAGTTTTTGCTGGTGAAATATACACACTGTTCATCTCATTGTTCAACAAAGAGCATGTTAAACAATAGGTAGTGCATGTATGCATGTGAGTGGTATTTTCTGTGGTGCAAACCTGGCCTACAGTCAACAAGTTCTAGGAGATCTAGCTGGTTTTAGTACAGATAACGCAATGTGATATACTGTTATTTAAAGAGGTGTGCCTTTCCTAAATTGGAGTAGCGCTGGTGCAGTCCTTATGGATAAGGATTTGTTGTTCTATATCCAGGGTGCAGAGAGGGAAAATACCTGCTGCCTTGTTTTTTCTACTTCACACTTGGGGCCTGATTTATATCTTGCCGGTAAGCATACTCCAGTGCAGCGGTGACTGAGTATCCTCACCGCCAAGATAAGGATCCGCCCACCTAATTAAGATGCGGGCAGACCACAGGTTTAATAACGACAGAGCCTGCTCTGGCTCTGCCATGATTGAACCCCTCTGATGGCACTGTGGAGTAAGGGTCATAGGAGGCAGACCTGTACTTCTGCCCAACTGATTTATTTAGAAGGGCTGAATTAGAGGTCAGTTTTCACTGCCCATCACTGCCAGGAAAATCCTGACAATAAGGGGCTGTGAAAACTGCTAAATGCTACCCTCCCCGCGGAAAAGAACTCCATGATGAGGAGAGCTTTGTCTTTGTTTATTTTCAAAAGGATAATCTTGTTTGGGGATTATATTGTGAGAATGAAAAAAATAATACTCTTTGGTGCAGGGCTCCCTCATGTTGATGAAGTCCTGCTCCAAACAGCGAAATGCAGTGACAGGAACTGCTGTATGGCGGTTCATGGCAATGCTTTAAGAATGACCGCCATCTTGGCAGTCATTTATAAATCTGGAGGCGGTCCCTTCACCAGGGCGGCGGAGTAATTTAATCTGTCACACAGGTGGAACAGTAAGCCCTAAACAATGAATTAAATTGCATCTAAGTCAGCAGTCTGATGCTGTCCTGGCTGCAGATGCAACAGGATACACTGGAGACGGGTAGTGCCTCAGCAAGATAAGCAGGTTTGGCGGTGGTGATGGCTTTGTAAACAATGTAGCTGGTTTTGAAGCCGTCGTGCCTGGCAAAGGGGAACCAATGGATTACAATATAAGTGGTTTGACCATGGCAGGTACATCTGATACGTTTTCTGAAAACATTTTCCTGATTACTATCTAGGATTAAAATAGGAGCAAAGAACCCTCAAGTTCCCCCATCACAAGACTTTGACACATGAGTAAATTAGCAATGAGTGATTCCTTAGCGTCGCAAGATGCTTTGGTCCATCAATGTACACACTCACTCCTTCAAGATGTTTACTTCTCAATGCCTCAACCACTGCACTTGTGTCCCATAGATTTTCTTAGTGAGTGCATTCCAGTGTGAGAGGGTAGCGGAGGAACCATGCAAATATAAAACGTATCAATTTTGATCCACTCAAAACAATTTCAATGCAGTTTATTATGTCTGCTCACTTGAAAGCGGACTAAGATTAGGGACACATTCAGAACTGCCAATTAACACTAGCTAGAACGAATATTTTTTTGCCTGAGCCACACGTCAGCAACATTTTAGAGGAAACCAATCAGTAACTGACAAATGATAAACGCACTCCAGACTTCACACAAGAAAACAAGTTAAGCTCACGCAGGTGCCAAGGGCCAATACACGTTTGTCATATCCTCTAGGTCTTCTACTGCAGTTTATATTATTGTCACATAGTCCCTCTTCCAGCCTGAGACATTTCTATAGGAGAGAGACACGTAACCCAGAAGGAGTTAACTCTGACTGCAACTAATTAAATATTTTTTAAGCCTCTCCTTTTCCTGGAAGTGTAGAACGCGTCATTCACCCATATCTGTCTCCTTTTCGGTGGTGCAGGTGCCATGAATCTAATTTGGGATCTTGTTTTTGGACCTTACCTTCATTTTAAATTTTATTGTTGTTGGGTTTTGCTATTGCACTTAACACCTCAAATAATTTTTCTGAGGATTGCATTGTTGTTGTGGCAAAGCTAACACATGTGAAACAAGGAACCCCGAGAGAAACGTGTTCACCTTTGTAAATTAGAGAGCTGGGAATAGTTTAACAGGTCATTTTTAGTCAGACACAGTTTATGCATGTCTAACAAACAGTAACCAGTCTTAGGACACAATTTATATTTTGACGGTCGTTGCGACGGAGTATGCCTTCCGCCAACATAACGGTCCACCTGCCGAATTTAGATGCAGGCGGACCATAGGTTTAATCACCTTCCAAGTGAATCAAAGGCCTTTTTTCTCAGATACGCTACCTCTGCTTCAGTGGGTGCCCCAGGGATCCATGTTGAGCCCCACTTTATTTAATCTATACATGTGCCCCCTGGCTGAGATCATCGAGCAACACAATGTAACTATTGTGTCTTATGCCGATTATACACAGCTCACTGTCATCGTTTCCCAAGAAGTGGGCAGTGTGGCTGCCCAATTTAGATATTGTTTGGTGGAGTTGGCAGAATGGATGACCAGTAGCTGCCTCAGACTTAATGCCAACCAAACTGAGGTCCTCATTGTTGGTAAAACTGGGGAGCGCTGTGCTTCTTGGGAGCAGCGCTTGTGTTTTGTCCAACTTGCCCCTCTGACCTATTGCTGAATTGTGGGCCCTGGCACTTGGAGGACGCTTCTGTTTTTTAATTGCAGCACAGAGAGGGCCTGGGGATTCCACGTGTTTTGCTCGTTGGCGGGAGCCCACCCCGCTTTATGCGTGAAATTAAGCAGATGCCCACCCCGCATCTCTGCCTTGTTTTTTTCTTCAATAAACTTATTGGGTGCCAACCCTGCTTTTGTGTTTACCTAAAAACAGGAGCCTACCCCATATTGACCCTGCATTGCCCAGAAATCATCACCGCAGCCCGGGGAGACAAAGCCCGGAGCCGCGACGCGGAAGACAGGCAGCTTTGCCTGGATTGGGGCGGGGCCTGTGAGTAAGCCGGTTGGAGCCTCGCGGGCTCCATTTGCACTTCTCCCTGCCTTGAGGGAGGCCGTACGGAGCCTGGTGGGATCCCGATCAAAGTCCTGGGTCCCGGGAGAGGTGAAGTTAGGCAAGACTGCCTGCTTGTGGGCCGGCTGGCATAACAGAGGAAGTTCCCGTACCTCGGCCCAAAAGAGAGTTGGACCCTCTTGGGCCTCTCACTGTGGCCCATTCTATTTCCCCTGAGCAAGGGAAGATATGGCCACCAGAGCCAGCCACCAGGAGAAGCCAAGTCCTGGTGAGTACTGGCTCCTGGGAGCACAGCGGAAAACCGGAGAGAGCGCAGCTGAGCCCCGGTGAGTAGGAGCTTCGCGAGTGTATGGTTGGTGCCGATCGAGGCACATTGTCGGTGCTTGTTTGTTTTCACAGCTGCACCGCCGTAGCGGGCAGCTGCAATGTGTGGGGCAAAGTGTTGGAGGAAGCACCAGTGGGGCTTCAGGGGCACAGTTAGTGCCAGTGCCATCTTTTCCTAGGGGGCAATTGGTGTGAAGAGCCCCAGAACCGGGCCCAGAGGCACTGTAGTGCCAGAGCTTGTTTTTTTGCCTAATTTCCCCAGCTGCCCTGCGAGAGCGCAGGCAGCTGCAACGTAGGGGCCATTTCTTTGGTGATTGAAGATGGGGTGAGAAGTACCCCACGCCCCCAGCACAGTGCACCCTTTGCTTTCGCTGCCTTTGCGGCCAGCCCGGACTTTCTGGACATTGGGCATTTGAGCCCCTGTGAGAGGCCAGGTGGCCTGGGACCAGGTTCAGTGCGATGTGCCCCCGATTAGGGCACACTGCGTTTATGCTAATTATTGCCCATTGCGATTTATGCGTAGTGTTATGCCTAACGTGATGATTAGTGCATAATGTCTTTATGCTTGTGATGCCTAATGTCATGTTATGATGATTAATGGTAGTACCTAATTGCGTAATGTGTTTATGCGTAGGAGGTTTGGGCCTAATATGTTTTATGCCTGAGGTGATAATGCTGAGATCAGATCTTTACCAGTAGCAACTGGTTGTGTGCTATTTTTGTTTACTATTTTTGCTACATTTCCCATTTGTGATTTGTGCTGGTTTTTGACAAATTTGGTTTGGTTTTGCAGGGAGTGTGTGCGAGTGTGAGTGAAGCAGAGCATTGTGTCTGGTGGGCTGGTAAAAGTGTATGCATATGTTCAGGTATTCTGGTCCTGTGTTGTGTAGGGTTTAGTGTGTGTGCCTGAGAAGTTTGCATTGGGTGCGCTTGTGAATAGGGAGACAGTGAAGTTTCCTGAGGTGTGGTGTGATGTGGGTGCGGCATGGGAGGTCAAGAATGAGTCTTGCAGCTGCGTTCTGGATGGTCTGGAGTTTGTGTGGGTGTTGTTTGGCGGATTCCAGCATAGAGAATGTTGTCGTAGTCTAGCCTGCTGGTGATGAGTGCTTGCGTGACGGTCCATCTGATTTTCTGAGACAATCATTTGAAGATCTTACATAGCATGGTGTGGACGCAGGAGGTGCACACTGCTTAGACTTGAACCATTATGTTAAGCTTGCCATCTCAGATGATCCTTAGATTTCTTGCATGGTCTGTGGGTGTCGGTGTTAGTCCTAGCTTTGATGGTATCAGCCCAATTGCTGCAGGCAGAATGCAGAGCTACTGTGCCCAGAATGAGCTGAGGTGTGTGCGAATCTACTCTGCCTGATGGCCAGGGACTGGAGGCCTTGGCTTTGACAACTCAAGTTTCTGAATTGTTTGAGGGTGACTCCATGAGCTCCCTTTTAGAGGACTGGCTGCAAGTGGTGATTGCGTTTGAGAATCTGTGCAAGTTCTAAATGCATGAGAGAGTGCACAGGGTCCCTGCATGCCTGGTTAAGCATGGCACATGACCTAGACTGGTAGTGGCAAGACTACTCCACTTTTGTGACTGAGACAACATATTATACCAGGCTCGCCCGCATAGTCCTTACATGATGGATAATGTAAGGGTGTCCATATACCCAAATTTCACTGCACTGGTGCAGAAACAGCATGCAATGTTCCTTCCTGTAAAAAGACGACTAAGAGAGCATGAGTTAGTGTACACCTGTTGGAAATGTCCTTTTTGCAGGGTTATCCCTAAACCTTTTGCTTCTGCCTTCTATTTTTCCTGACCTTTTTTTGTTGGCTTTAGTTCTCTGGGCACTTTATCGCTGCTATTTAGTGCTAAAGTGAATATGCTCTCTGTGTAAATTATGATTACAACTGCTTATCCATGATTGTCATGTTTAATTTACTGGTTAGTCCCTTGCAAAGTGCACTGAGAGTGCAGGGCTTGTAAATCAAATGCTACTAGTGGGCTTGCAGCACTGATTGTGCCACCCACATAAGTAGCCCTGTAAGTGTGTCTCAGACCTACCAGTGTAGTGTCTGCGCGCACAGTTTGTAACTGCCCTACCGACCTGGGAAGGGCACCCACTTGCTAGGGCCTAACCTTCCCTTTTATTATATGTAAAGCAATGCTCAGATAGGCCCAAGGTATCCCCCATGAGCAGGGTGCAGTGTATGTGACAGGTAGGACATGTGCTGGTATGTTTTACATATCCTGATAGTAAAATACTTCCTATTTTATTTTTGACTATTGAAAGGCTATCTGTTACATAGGCTAACATGGGAGTTGCTTTGTAACAACTAACAAGTATAACCTAACCATTGGGACAAGATAGAGAAATGGAGTTTAGGCTCTCTGAACTCAGAATTTAATAACACATTTTTTTAGGAAGATGGTTTTTAAAGTGTGTGTTTGAAAATGCCACTTTGAGAAAGTAGGCATTTTTTTGTTTAACCATTCTGTGTGCCTCTGCTGGTTTGTGTATTGGCTGTCTGCTTTTAAAGTGTCAAGAGCTGGTAATGTGAATTCACTGTACACAGCGACTAGCAGGGATGAGTCGTGTCCTGCCTTTCCCGGGTGACTCATAGCTGGGCTGAATAGACCTTGGCTGCATTTAGAGTGGTAGGAGGAGTTTCACTAGCACCTTAATAGGCAGTGTCTCCTCTGCACAATGCTGTTTCCACTTCCTGTAGTGATGCTGCACCAGACAGAACTGGTTTGGACTGGGCTCAGAGACCCATACCACAATGAGAACAAAAAAATGGGGTGTGAGCATTGAACCATTATCCCCAGAGAACTAGATTACTACTGGACTCAAGAGGAACCTCTGCCAAGGAGAAGAACTGGAGAGCTGTAAGGAGAAGTACTGGCCCTTTGCTGTGTGAGCTCTGCTGGGTTGACCTGTAGTTTTTTCTTCTGCCAAGGAGAAGACCTTTGCTGTGAGCCTGCTTGAAAAATAATCTTTAAGGGCTTGTGTGTGCTGGGCTCCTGTTCGGAAGTCTCAGGGACACAAAGACTTTACCTGCAACCCACTGACCAGCACCTGGACTCCGCGTTGACTCCAGCTTTCAAAAGGGCACCAATTCCTGGCAGGCCCGGACTGGTGAGTCAGGGCACCGGACAATCCCCCGGTCGGCTGGAGGGTTTTGGGGGCCGGTTTCTGAAAAGGGGGCCGGTTTTGTGTCTGGGGGCCGATTTTGCCCCCGGCCACAGCCACAGCGTCACTCACTTTGTTCAGGGCAGGGGGGCACATCAATCATGTCTGAATTCCCGATGCAGGCCTGCACGAACACCCCCCCCCCCAAGCGCCGCCACAAGCAAGCCTGATTGACCGCCGGTGTGCTCTGCTGTCTGCGCAGTCTGCACTGTGCAAACCGACGTAACCGTTACCTAACATAAACAAATGGAGGAGGAGGGAGGGGGCGGTGCCTGTGTGCAGCGCGCAGTAAGAATTATGCCTGCCCCCTCCTCTGCCGCGTCTGCGCGCGCCGCGCCTCTAGGGTGCGGCTGGTGTAATTCTCCTTCCCGCTGCCCGCATGCGCATTGGGCAATTAACTGCGAGTGACTGACTCGAGGAGCAGTCTGCAGAGGTGCGCACGGAGTCACGGTAAGCGGCCAGGCCCATAAATTAATTTTATTCTAGACTAGTGGCTACTGGCAGTGGCTAGCGCCGGCGCCGCCTAGCCCGACCCCCCTGTGTCTGCCACAGTGCCACCGTGACCGACCCCACCAACAGCAGTCAGCAGGCAGCAGGGCCTGAGTGAGGTGAGTCAGTTTTAATTTCTGCCCCGGCTAACCTTACAAAGGGCGGGGAGTGTTGCCAACATAGGCACAATGTATGTTTTTCACTAGTGCTTCGTTCCAGCTGACTGAAAAGCAGGTCCTCGGAAAGTAACACACCCCTAATGACCCGATACGGGAGTTATGTACATTTTGTGTAGGTCACGTGCTCAACTGGTGTTTCTTCTTATAAAAGAGAGCGCGTGAGGTGCAGAGCGCAAACGAGCACAGGTGTTAAACTAGAAAGACAAACATAAAACAAGGGAAGGAAGGCTGATAATATTGTGTTAGAAACCCGAGTACATAATTTTGGCTCAAATAATGTCTGTACGACAATAAGCGCTACATAGATACAACTACAATTTATAGACAAAATTAAAAGCCTTCCGTTATACTTTTTGCCATCTCGTCACTTTAGTATATTGGTCACTCTCTGTGGCTTTGGTACCTGACGCACCATACCTGGGTAGTGGTAAGCTTTAGAAAACAAATAAAAACAATGTTATGCTTTGCCTTTTAAGGTATGCAAGTGGTACCCAGGAGATGTGTACACCCGCCTCATTTTCCGAAGTAATGTAGCGGCCTCGCCACAAATTTAAAAAATCCCTGTTTTTGTGCATGTTGAGCAACCTAGACAGAAAATGTATGTAGCCTAACGGCTAGAGCTACCGACCTTTGAGCCTCGGCGTCGGCTCAACATCCTGTGATTCTGGGCAAATCACTTAATCTCGCTGCGCCTACCAAATAATGAGTGTGTCTTTCTCACGTAAAGCGCTCCAATACATTCGGGTTGTGTTAGCGCTATATATATCTGCAAGAAAAAAAAGTAGGACAAACGGGGCTCCCTTCATGGAATTCCATTTTATGTTTGCAGGTTTATTATAAGGCACGAACTCGACGGGTACAACTAGGCCATTCGAGCGCTTTTATCAAGGGGGTGGGGGTGGGGGGGGAGGGATCTGCCGAGAACCATAAGATGTCGAGCCAAGCCTGTAGCTCGAACCTTGCATCTCTGTTCCAAAGTCAGCAGCTCAGACACTACGCTACAACTACTCCCCATATCGGTTTGGGCCCGTACGTCGCAAAATTCCTATTGCACAGTGGAGAGGGCAGCAGGGGGGGGTGCCGTTGTGGCCTTCAAGGGCAGGCGAGGGAGACCCTCCCAATCCGCAGCCAGATCCTGAACCGGCTCATAGTCATAGAGGCACGTCTGTTTAAAGATCAGAATTATTCTCAATTTTCCAAGTATTTGACAGAAACTCTTCACCTGAACTTTGAGACGATTTTTTTTTTGTGTAAATCTGTCAAAAGGAACACGATTAAAAACCCTGGGTTTCTGCAGAAAGGGCGACACACGAGTTTGCGATCCTCTAGACGCGAGAGTATCACCCCCACCCCCCCCCCCCCAAAAAAATGCCTCATCCTCCGCCCCTGGCGAGAATCTGCCAGCACCCCCACTACCCTACAGGCGGTCAAGGGTTTAGCAACGCCACTGGTTCTATGGCTTGCTACTAAAAGGACCCCCCCCCCCCCTCCAGGGCTTTAAGTGGGCCGGGTCTCACCGGCAGTTTTTTTAAAAAAGAGGGACTCGAAACTGGTCTCTATCGGGTTGTTTTGTGCCCTGGCACATGCGGTCCATTTTTTTTACAGACTGCAATGACAGCAGGCACATGGATGTGCGCTGCTCACACTGCTCACTTCTCACTAGTGAAGTTACGGCATGACGTCATGCCAGGTGAGCGTTGTAGGAAGGGAAATCCTTTAGAGAGAGTCATTTGCTCTCTGGATTTCCCTTCTCTTTTTTAAACTCAGGAGCAGCAACATTGTCGTGGTGTCACCAGGGCTTTAAGTTGAAGCTTTTTCAATATTATATGCAAGCCGTAGTTGTTGCTTATCAGAAGACCTGAGATTCAGACAGAGAAGCCCTGGCTGCGGCCCTGCCTGCATTGACTGTAATAATCACTCACAATGATCAGACTGACTGAGTGACTGCAGATTTAACCAGGAGGCGCACTGGGAAGGATGATGAGAGTGAGCAGCCCTGCAGATGAGATGTTGTATTGTGTGAAATTATTAATTTTTCGATTGACTCGGATGTACTTGTAAACACTTACTTGAACTAGAAGAGACTTTTTTCCCTGTCTGTCCGGAGGCCGCACAGGGATCCCCGCCGCGGCACAACTCAGCTGCAGCACTGGACTGCCTTAGTCTTGTCGTTAAGAGTTTGACCCACAGATACTGGCTGCTGACACACTCCTCATCCCCAGGGCCAGCCGCAGTTAAACTTTAGTTAGCGCCGCCGCCGTCCCCGTGCGATCCCCATGCCTTTTCTTGGGCGGCGGCCAGCGAGTCGACACTGTGTCTGTAATGTCCTCCTGTGGCACTGTAGTCGCCGCGCCGCCGCCGGTGCCAAAATGTCACTCGCCGGCCGCCAGCCAGGGACCGTCATCATGGTCACTGACTCACTGAGTCTGTCTGTCTCTGGGCTCAGCTGGCCAACGCTGTATTATATTTGTGGCCCTCAGGTGTGCTGCGCACGAAGAGACCACAGTGCAGCATGCCACGGTGTGGGGAGGACTCCTGACTCGATTTGAGTCCCCTGCCATGGCCGCTTGTGCTCACTACTTCCGTTCCTCTTCCTCCGGAGGTAACGGCAAGTACGGTTTCACATCCGGATAATTAGCACCTCAGGGCGCTAGTGAGTGCCTGGCTGCAGAGCAAGTTACAGCATCGTGCTGATAGGGCGTCCCGCCCCCCTTAATTGACAACAAATGTGTCAAAGTACTTAAGCCGCGTGGCGTGGCAGGAATAAAATGCAGCGCCATCCTAGAGCCACTTCTTACATTGTAAATGTAGCCGCCGAGCGCTGCCGCGCTCTCACGGACTCAGCCACAATTAACTATTCACGAACTGCTAGAGCAGCTGCTGGCACTGGCAGCACATCTCTCGCAGCAGGAGCCGTGCACATGCTCCGCGGGTGGCGCGAGCTGGCGAGTCGCAAAATGCGTGACAATACATTTCAGTGTGGTGATGCGGAGCACCTCACTGAAATGCGTGAGTGTCACACCGGATGCGTGATGCTTGGCAGGACTGTCAGCTAGAACCTTGTCCTCAATGATGTGCCCTTCTCCTTCTTATTCCAAAGATTGGGCTGCTCTTTTTTGCTTTTGACAAATGTCTCTAGACCAGGCCTCTCTATTAGTAGCATTAGGAGAGATCGAATACCTTGTTCCGTATAATCATTCAGAAGGTCATAAATATTCACTAGAGAACTTCCATCCATAACCCTTCTTTTAGTGCCCAGAGGCCTTTGTTGGCATAACAGGACTCTTCAAAGTGACAATAACATAACATAATTATTTAACATGACAGTAATAAAATATTCCTTGCATATGAATGCAAAAATACAAGTTAGAAGAACACGTTTAAAAACCCATCACTATAGAGGCAAGCCCTGTACACAAAGTGAAGAGAAGTGTTGCAGATTTGCTGCTCACCTCTGCGACTTGGCAGTCACCGAAAAGAAGGTTCTAGATTGTTCGAGATGGAAAAGTTAAATTGCTTCATCACTAATCTCACAGTGGCACATTGTGTTAGGAATTAAGACGATTTTTATGGCGAACCTTACACAACAACAGGAAGTTGTAGAGAGCAGTAAAAGTGACGTCAATTTCTTTATGGGTATCTGGCGTGCTTACAAGGAGAAATGGAAAATAACTTATGCCAGTTATGCACTTTATTTTATTGTTTTGATAATGGTCCAAATATATTGCTTTTCCGGAAAATTCCAATGCAGCTCCCTAACTTTCGTCAGCGTCCGTGAAGGGAAACCTCCCTCGGTGCCACTGCCTTTGTGCCGTAGAACCTACGAGCTCGAGGCCACGAATGGCACACTGAAGAAAATAGGGGGGAGCGTGGGGGGGTGGGATTGTAACTTTATCTTGGTGGCTCCTCTGAACGCTGCACGCCATCTGACCGTGTCGTCTGCATGTACCTATTAATAAGAACACCATCTCCTGTTTTTGCGCGATAATGAAACGCTTCAACATCACTGCAAGAAGAGAGGCCCCACGCTTTCTGTGCTCGGGAGCAGCAAATTAAATCTCTTTTTCTGTTGTGTGATTCCGACAGTGATTTAGAAGGTAAAGGGAATAGATTATGATCGGATTTATTGATACTCTGCCCATGTGAGATGCTGTGGGTTGTAAGTTTTCTTCTTGTAATGAAATAATTATTTATTAATGTGATCTATTAGAATGTAATTAAGTGAGAGAGGTCTGGTAAAGGTCTATTTAATTGATATGAAACCTTTTTTTAACATAAAGTAATTGATTCTTTTACTGGGACTGGTATTTATGTTGTGTTTGTAAGCTTCTTGACTGAACATTGATTGGTGGTGATTGACAGCCCCCTGCGTTTCCTGTCTGGTAATGATCAGGCGGGCCTGGCTGTGTGTAAGAATTATACAGGTTGAATGTGAGTCTCAGCATTAAGTTGCTGATTGTCTAACACATTTCCTGGTTTGCATACATCAGGACATGCTTTGCCTAAGTGTGGCCAAACCTCAAGTGTTCATGCTTGCGTTTCCATGCTCCCCCCAACCCACCCCACCAATATGGAAGGTCGGCAACCATACGGGTTTCCATAACTCAGCCCTGTCCTTCTCCCCATTTTATTATATTTATTTATTGAGTTTTATATAGAGCTGGTAGGACCCGATGGTATCAGAGCTCTTTATGGAGCAAAAGTATGGACAGGGTCGAGTCAGATAGCATATGCTATATGGTAAAGACTCAGAGTGGTATCAAGCTATTTACACGTATGTATAAATATATAAATATACATATATATGGGTACAGAGTTCGAAGGGTGACAGGACAACAGTAGCATACAAAGAGTCCACTGTAAGAGGAGAAGTGTCAGGATCAGGGCTAGGTGTTAGGGGTTGGGGGTTTTGATGTTAGTTGAGGAGAATATCCTTTAGGTGTCTTTTGAAGCTCACAAAGGAAGGGTTTGTTTTGATGTGAATTGGGATTGAATTCTAGATTTTGGGGGCATTGCCCGGGAAGGAATGTGAGAGGGCTTTTTGTTTGCTTTTCTTTAGCAGGATGAGTGTGTTGGTGCTCCCTAGAGTTCTGGTATAGGCAGTCTTAACTAATTTGGACGCCAGGGACGTTGGTTTCCCAGTGTGCAGGACTTTGTGGCAGGCCCGGACTGGTGAGTCCGGGCACCGGGCAATCCCCCATAGGCTGGAGGGTTTGGGGGCCGGAAACACAAAACAGTAACCCTCAGATATCGCCCACTCGCCCAATACAACCCCTTAATACATCTGTGCAAAACCATCGCCATCAGTATTCACACCCTGCTGTCCCATCCCCTGCACTCACTGCGCCAAGCCAGCCTTCTTCATGATGATCCTCGTAACCAGCATGATTAGGGTGACCAACTGGCATGGGTGCAAATTCAGGACAGTGAGTGTAAAAATTCAGGACAAAGGGTCAAAATTCAGAACAAACATTCAGGACAGAATGTCAAAATTCAGTACAAATCTTTGGGGCAAAAGGTACGTTTTACATACACATCAGAGGAGGTCCCGCAATAATATATAAGTAAATAGACAACCTACATAAGTTCAAGTCAAAATATGTTTGTAGAAGGTTGAGACAATTGTGGATTTCAAAGTTTTTCACGCAACTTTGAGCAAATGTTCAGGTCTTTTGTGGTATTTCATATGACTAAAAATTCAGTTGTGGTTAAATCTTGGAGGTAATCGTGTGATCACGCATTTGTTTGTACTTTGAGGAGCAAAGGAAAGTGAGGCTGACAAACGTAATGTCAAAAAAGCTGTCTCTTCCTTTGGATCTGCTGCACTTTTACTTTGTTCTCTCTGATTCACTACTTGTGTCTATTTTTGGTGCTCTCTGAAAGAATGCCTATGAATACATATGACTGGGTGGGTAACCTGATGTTCTTTAAGGTCATCATCTACTGTTTACTGTGCTTTGAAAGTTGATACAATTTGAATATGTAATGAAAAATGTGCTGTAAAATTCACCATTTTGGTCTGTCGTTTTTCAAAATTTTCTTGGGGGGATAACCCCCCAAAACCCCCCTAGTGGCCATCGGGCTCGCTCGCTGCGCTCGCTCGCTACACGCTGGACGGGGGCTGGTTCGCTACGCGCCGGGCGTGGGCTGGTCTGCCAAAATTTGCCAGGGCTGCTTTCAGTTCCCAGTCCGGCCATGATTCCTGGGCCCTGAGAATTGTGTGATTGGTTTGGCACAGCAAGAAAAACAACTCTGATGTCATCAGTGCCAACACCAGTGGTGTCCTGACCTGCAAAGTGGCCAGGGGCATCATTCGTGAAGTGCACAATGCACTGCCTCATCTGCACTGCAGCTCCAACACACTTTGATGCCTGCAATTATCGGCCTTCCCGATAGCAACACTCGCACAAACACTGTCACCGTCAGTTCCAGCATCACGGTATCGCTAAGCAGATAACCAACAAGGGTGACTTCACAAACTCTTCGACTTTGCATCACTTCACCTCTGACCCTTCTCGCAGACAGGTCACTCCCCACGCTGCTGCACGGCTTTGCCTGCATTGTTTTTGCCTAATGTTGTATTTTTCCCCTGTGCCTAACTTGGTTTCTTGCCCAGACTTGTTTTATTCCTCTGTGCCTGTACTTGCTTTCTTGCCCAGACCTGTTTTATTCCTCTGTGCCTGTACTTGCTTTCTTGCCCAGACTTGTTTTTATTCTTCTGTGCCTGTACTTGTTTTCTTGCCCAGACATGTTTTTATTCCTCTGTGCCTGTACTTGCTTTCTTGCCCAGACTTGTTTTTATTCATCTGTGCCTGTACTTGCTTTCTTGCCTAAATTTGTTTTTCCTTCCTGTGCCCAGTTCTCCCGCGGCCCGCCCATTTTTCCCACTGCTGTGTCCCTGCGGCCCCACCCCCTGCAATCCCGTTCGCCGCCCGCTCCCGCCTCCCAGCTGCTCCTCCCTCCCACATCCCCTCATAAAAAGGCCATGCAGCGGGCATGCCTCTGGTGCACCGAAGGCAAGCCTATCTGCGCCTGCCCGTGCCTGGACCGCACCCAACGCCAGGACCCCTGGACCCGCGTTGCCACGACGCCCAAAACCGATACGATGCCAGAACCCTCCACTCACTCAACACCGGACAATCACACACCTGCTTCCTGGCCGCCCTGAAGCGCACCCACGGAGCTTTCACCTGCCGGAACTGCAGCTTCACAAGCATCCGCCCCACCATGCTGCTGACCAGGAAAGAACCCAACCACCTCAGATGCATCCTTCTCAACACCCGCTCCGCCCGTAAACACGCCATTGAACTCTGGGACCTACTCGACTCAACCTCCCTAGACGTCCCCTTCCTGACGGAGACCTGGCTGAACCCCGCCTCGGCACCCGACATAGCCATAGCCATCCCGGAAGGCTACAAGATCACCTGCAGGAACCGCACCAACGGAGCAGGAGCAGGAATCTCCATCGTCCGAAGGAACACTCTCAGAGTCTCGACCAACACCGACGACACCCTCAGCAAAGCCGAACACCTGCACTTCCAGATCCACACCGACCCCAACACCACCCTCAGAGGAACCCTCATCTACAGACCCCCAGACCCCGACCACAGTTCAGCGACTCCATCGCCGCCTTCATCAGAACACTTGCCCTCGCCTCCACGGACTACATCCTCATCTAGGACCTGAACTTCCACCTCGAGAACAACAACAACACCAACTCCACCACCCTGATCGACAACCTAGCCAACCTCAGACTCAGACAACTCGTCACAACACCCACCCACTCCTCCGGTCACACACTTGACTCCATCTTCTCCGCAAGCCCCCACGTCTCCGTCAACCACACTACCGAACTCCACTGGACCGACCATCGCTGCATCCACTTCACCTTCAAAATACCCACCACGCACCACCGCACCCAACAGATGCCTTGCCGCTGCTGGAGAAAAGTCACCGAAGACCAGCTAACCACCACCCTCACCCAGAGCCCACCCGCTGACCTCACCGACCCCTACACCGCTGCCCGCAACCTCAGACAGTGGATCAACGACTGTGCCAACACCCACACCCCGATCAAGAAACCCTCCAACAGTCACACCAACAAGAAAGCCAGCTGGTTCACTGAAGACCTCCGGGCCTCTAAGCATACCTGCCGAAAGCTGGAGAAGATCTGGCTCCGTGAACGAACACCGGACAGCCACGCAGCCCACAAGAACGCCACCCGCAGACACCATCACCTCATCAGAACTGCCAAAAGGGCCTCCTTCAAAGACCGCCTAGAAAACAACGCGCACAACAGCAAAGAGCTCTTCCACATCCTGAAGGAACTCTCCAACCGCAGCTCCAACACCAACGATGTCCCACCCTCGCAAGACCTGTGCGACTCACTGGCCACCTTCTTCCACCGCAAGATCGCAGACATCCATGACAGCTTCAACGCCAACCCGACAACCACTGAGACTTCCGCCCCCATGACCACCATCTGCACCATCTGCCTGCTCTCCTGGACCAACATCAACGATGACGACACCATCAAGATCAGTAACACTATCCACTCCGGATCTCCGTCAGACCCATGCCCACACCACATCTTCAACAAAGCCAGCACAGCCATCGCACCCCATCTCCGGAAAGTAATCAACACCTCCTTCAAGACAGCAACCTTCCCGGAGAGCTGGAAGCATGCCGAGATCAACGCCTTACTCAAGAAACCCAAGGTGGACCGCAAGGACCTCAAGAAATTCCGGCCCATCTCCCTGCTCGCCTTCCTGGCAAAGGTCATCGAGAAGACCGCCAACAAACAACTGATCTGCTACCTCGAGAATAACAACATCCTGGACCCTTCCCAGTCTGGGTTCCGCAGCAACCACAACACCGAGACTGTCCTCATCGCCGCCACCGATGACATCAAGTCCCTGCTGGACAACGGAGAAACGGCAGCCCTCATCCTCCTGGACCTGTCAGCCTCCTTCGACACGGTCTGCCACCACACACTACGAACATGCCTCCACAACGCCGGGATCCAAGAGAAGGCCCTGGACTGGACCACCTCCTTCCTCTCCGGCAGAACACAGAGCATCCGCCTTCCCCTCTTTTGCTCCGAAGCCACCAAGATCATCTGCGGCGTACCCCAGGGCTGATCCCTCAGCCCAACTCTGTTTAACATATACATATCACTACTTGCCAACGCCACCCGTCGGCACAACCTCAACATCATCTCCTATGCCGATGACACCCAGCTGATCCTCTTCCTCACCAAGGACCCCCACACTGCCAAAACCAACCTTCAAGAAGGAATGAAGGTCAAATCCGTCTCCTCCTCCTGCGTCAACACCCTCCGCATGCTCCACAGGTTCTGCAAGTGGATCCCCACTGAAACGAGAAGAAGGTCACCCAGGCCCTAATCAGCAGCAGGTTGGACTACTGAAACGCCCTCTACGCTGGAGCCTCGGCTGAACTCCTGAGATGGCTCCAACGCATCCAGAACGCCTCTGCACGCCTGATCCTCAACATCCCTCACAGCAGCCACATCACACCCCACCTGAGAGACCTGCACTGGCTCCCGGTCAACAAGAAGATAACCTTCAAGCTCCTCACCCACGCTCACAAGGCACTCCACAACACCGGACCAACGTACCTCAACAGACGACTCAGCTTCCACACCCCCACCCGCCAACTCCGCTCCGCCGACCTCGCCACAGTCCCCCGCTTCCGTAGAACGACCTCCGGCAGCAGATCCTTCTCCCACCTCGCCACCAAAACCTGGAACACCCTTCCCATCCACCAACGGCAGACCCAAGACCTGCTGACCTTTAGAAAACTCCTCAAGACCTGGCTTTTAGAGCAGTATCAGTGTTCCCCACCCCAGCATCTTGAGACCCTCACGGGTGAGTTGGGCGCTTTACAAATCATATGATTGATTTATTGAATGATTGACCTCACCCGAAACGACGCCTCACTGCCAACGCCTCCTAACTTCCCCTGTCCTGGATTGGATGCTTCGCTTCCTCACGGACTCAGCACCTCGCCTCCCCCATGGCAACCAGGGAACCTGCTTCACCTCAGCACCAATGCCTCACCTCCATGATGCCATGCATCGTCCATAAACTTAGTTTCCTAGATATTAATGTTTAGGGGTCTATGTTACTCAGCTCACCTCGTGGTTGACACCATACTTTGGGTTTATGCTTGTCACAACGTCGTTATAGCCCCAGGTGGAGCTATTTTGTTTCTACAAGTGCTTTCTGTGAAATAACTGTTCTAAAATTATATCTTGATACCTGTATTTTTGATTAATGTCATTTTGGTCTTGTTTGGTTTAGACGAAAAATACTTTACACATTGCCTTTGGGATAATCCTGTCTGCTCGTGCCAGGCTACCAAGGGGGTGAGCAGGGGTTAGTTAAAGTGAGTGACACCTTTACTCTGACTAGAAGCAAGGGTCACTACTTGGACAAAGGTGCATACCTCTGCCAATTATAGACCCCCATTTCCAACAATAGCCTGTTGCTTCTTCCTCATCTATGCATTCAAGTAGAAGAGAGGGTTAGCTATTTTGCGAACCTGATGAAGTCGCAGGAATGGCTGGACACTTATGATACAGGAAGCACATAGTTGCCTCAGAAGGGTTCTAACAGACCCAAAATATGGAAGAGATGATCCAGGTGCTGCAGAGGACTGTCAAATACATGGCAACTGACTGCTGTGGTAAGAGAATAGTTGTGTGCAGTGACATTTGGAAGTTCCGGAAAACTTTCTTAGAAAATTGTGAAATTGGTAGGGGACTCTGGCTCTAGTGTGGACAGTGTGACATAATCTGCCTTTAGCAAAATAATGCCTAAGATCCCCAATCAGAGCATGATATTGTATGAAAGAGGAGAACTGATCCTTTTATATTTGGCAGCACCTGTGGTGGCTGAACTTCACCGTATCCTTTTTCAGTAAGCTTTGGTTGAGCAGTGGAGTTAGTGTTCATTTGCTCATTGTACTCTAGCACCCCTCCTAGCACCACATAGTGGGCCCACCTTGGACATTCACTGGGTGCACTGTACATGAATGTGTTCCTTAGAAGTTTGGACAATACAACTGGTCTGTTAGTGTCTTGGGGAAAACAAGTTGGGGAAGTTTACAGTTGTTGAAGTTGATATATGTGGATGGAGAGTTAATGGATGGCTGACCTGGAATGGAGGTGGAATGTTGGGAGGCTGATGGGTGGAGTGTCAGACCACTCCTACACAGGGTATTACATCAGGTGGCTGCACAGATGCACATGAATCAAGTTAAGATACTAACATGGAACATTGGGTGGCAGACTGGAGGATACAAAATGTAGTGCTGATGAACATATATGCACTAAATGTAGATCAATCCACTTTTTAGGGAGGGCCTATCCCTGCATTTGACATCAGTGCTTCATTGCTCACAGTATATAAAGAGGTGGTCCCAGTAAATATAACATCAAAAGTGTTAATCATCAAGGCAAATTGTAAAACAGGTATTTGAGAAAAGCCTTACAGTGTATCACACTGACCACAGGTTATTCAACCTGAAAAAAGACCATTAAACATTAAATAGATAACTAGCAATATTGCAGTGCACAGGGTAAGGGGTAGGGGTGGAAGGGGCTGTGATTCTGGTGAGATAATGGGATGGAGAAGAGTGCAAATCACACATAATGCAGGCACATATTAATGGTGTGCCAAAAGACATGAATCAGAAACAACATAAAAATGGAAGTACATAAAATCTGTACTGGTATGCCATGTAACATGTAATAACTCAGTAATTCAAGTACTGTAGGTAAGACTGGCATTACACAGTTGTCGACGTTTCGACCCCTTTGGAGACGTAGGCTGCCTTGAGAGCCTTACAATGGGGGCCTTCCTCAGGACAGTGAGTGGGTGAAGTGGGGTTTCGGGGCACCTAAGGAAAGAAAGGAGGTGTGTCACATCCCTGACAACTTATGATGAGAGAATTAAAAACGTCACTAGCTGAGAGCGTGTAAGTTTAATTACCGTGAGTGGAGAAGAAAAAGGCTCCTCACCCATCAATGGTGGGAACAGAAATGGCGACGGAGGCTCATGACATGGGAGGAGTGAGAGAACACCTGAAACAAGAAGGTGAATATCAGCCAGCTCTAGCGTATGAGTGTGGCTGAGGAGAAAGCGATATACCGCTGCATAGCGTGTGACTTACTTAAAAAACTAGTTTGTAACTACTGTCAGAATGGATCCCAAGGGCAGGTGGGCTGGGATAACGAATCCGACAGTCAGCAAACTTCAAAATCCCGAATTAATCAGGGGACCTAGTCAAGTGACAGAGGTGGAATAGCTAGCATAAACAGGACCTATCAGAGTATAGCATATATAAGCAACTAGATCTAAATGGTGTTATGGCTACCGACAGGTGCCAAACGGCAGTGGCCGGTTGAATACAAGAATGGGGGCACAGCTATGCTCGAGGTTTATTCACATCTCAGATACGTGTACAATTAAAAGAAAAAATGCCCCAAAAACTTCTAGAAACAGGCATGGCGAAGACCACATGCATGGAAAACAAATTGACCATTTAATAAGGTTTAGCCAAAGGATAGCTTGTACTGAGATGGTGGTACCACAGCTGGGTTAGGAACATGTATCAATGGCTATGTGAACACATAGGTAATCTAAGAAAGCTTACTTGTACGTCGAGATTAACCTTAAAGGCCTCCATTGGAGGCTTAGTGGGCACCTGACAGGTAATCAAAAGACTGAGTGTAACAGCGAGATTGTTATTAAAAACCTCCGCCTCGGCAACTAATCTGCCACTAGTAGACATGCATAATGTATCTATAAACCAAGGAAAATGAATCTAATGTCAATTAAATGCAAGTCAAATATCTACACATAATTGCCAACAAAACAGCCCAACCGGAAATCTCTACTATATGATCTGCAAATGGCCAGTGACATGCCTCGTCGGGGATGGTTGTTAATAAATGACACGCAGCAGTCAAACACAAAATGCAACAGCGTATGGGTAAAGATTTTGTCTAGCCCCACATGAGACTAAAGCCAGCTATGAAAAAAAACCCTGACTGGGTCGATTAAGGAGCGGTCGAACATCCCCAATCACTCACCGTTTCAACAAACATGACCTCCATGGATCGGAAATCGTGGACGCTGTGTAAAACTCTCTGTTAAGAAGAGAGACGCTGCCGCGTGAAGCGTGTACGATGGCAGGCTGCGTGTGAGGCACTTGAAACATGAAACTGACAGGCGCCTGCAAGGGGCGATGTGGAAAAAAGACTTAAACGGTGGCGAGGTAAGCAGGCGGAAAGTTCATCCATAAACGGCAGGGATAGGCAGAGAAACCGGTCCTCGGAAGCTTGTTTCCGGTCCAGGGAAGACATGGCTTGGCAGTTCGGGCTGGACTGTTTCCATGAGGCACAGGCGCTGACTGATTTGCATATGTCTGAACTGGGGTGGCAGAGTAGGCTAAAGAACGGTGATGGATTAAACCCAGATCTTTTAACTGGGTGTGAGTGTTTGATTGGTTCAGATGCTCCGTCCATCACCACCCCCTTTTGTACCGCTTTGGCCGCCATAAGTGTGGCAGGGTATGCTCAGACGTGAGTCCCTTGCTCACTTTGCCACTGGATTCAAGCAAGCCGGGCTGAAGACGGCTGTAATGCCAGAATCCGGTCCTCAGAAGCTTGTTTCCGGTCCAGGGAAGGCATGGCTTGGCAGTTCAGACTGATTTGCATATAGCCATGTCTGAACTGGGGTGGCAGAGTGGGCTAAAGAAAGGTGATGGATTAAACCCAGATCTTTTGACTGGGTGTGAGTGTTTGATTGGTTCAGATGCTCCGTCCATCACCATCCCCTTTTGTACCGCTTTGCCTTCTTGAAGGCATGCAGTGGTGGTGCTTGTTGGGCAATTTCTTCAGGGACTAGGTTCCAGTGCTTGTTAATCACCTTCTTTATCGCGTTGCTCCTGGTGGAGAACGTTGTTACACAAATCAAGCTTTGGAGGGACATATCTTCCTTCTGTCTAGGTTTAAGCGATTTCTCACGGGGTCTAAACCATGCTCTTTTTTGAGCTCTCCTGACCATCCTCCTCCGGTGCATAGGCCATCGCATTCCACCATATAATCTTCTTTTTTGGAGCAGTTCCTCCTGATCCTCAAAAATTGACCCACAGGCAAATTGTCTTGTAGCGCCCTCGGATGATGGCTACTGTAGTTCAACAGTGAATTACGCTCTGATGCTTTTCGGTAGAGGGTGTAGAGTCTATTATTATCACAGCAGATACGGAGGTACAAAAATGCAATTTCCCTTGTATCTAATTGTCGTGTGAATTTTATGTTATGATCACATTGGTTCAACCATTCATAGAATAGGTTAAGCTCTGTCGTATCACCTGTCCAAATCATCAAAATATCATCTATGTAGCGTTTCCACAATACCACCCTCTGTTGGAATGGGTTGTTGTGGAAGATAAATGACTGTTCGAAATTATACATGTAAATTATAGCCAAATCCGGTGCCAAGGCTGCCCCCATCGCAACGCCCTTGGTTTGGACGTAATGGTGGCCTTGGAAAAAGAAGACATTTTTCTTCATAGCTATCGTTAGTGGATGGATGATGAAGTCTGTGGGCACCTCCACAGTGGCTTGTCGTTGATCTAGGACATTCCTAATTACCTCCAAAGCAGGGTATTGTGGTATACTTGTGTATAGAGAGACCACATAAGAGTTGGTCCTCTGGTCTGAATGGCTGGTCATCAACTAAAGTTATCGTCTGCATCGTATCCTGCAGATAGGCTTGGGTGTTCTCTGCAATCGGCTTTAGGAAAAACTCAATATATTTACATAGGGGCTTAGGGGCTCGAGAATTGAGCCACACCCAGATACTATTGGTCTGCCAGGTGGGTTGGTCATATCCTTGTGGATCTTGGGTAGGGTGTAAATGGTTGGAAGGCGGGGATTTTTTTGGTTGAGATATTCGAATTCCAATTGGCTCAGGAAACCCATCTCCATGGCCTTAGATGTTACTTCCATGATATCAGTGTACATATCCTTGGTGGGATCTGATCCATGTCGGGCATAGCTAACACCATCCTGCTCATGATTTCGTTTTATAGACCGTTGTGTCCTGCACTACTATGGCGCCGCCCTTGTCAGCAGATTTGATCACAATGTTCCTGTTGTTTTTCAAATTCACCAAAGCAGTCTTCTCTACTTTAGTGGTGTTCTGAACCGCGTGTTTGTATGTGGTCAATAGCTTAGATACGTCCTTCTGCACCATGGTTTCAAATGCTAGTATTCTACTTGACATAGCCTAGCTGGGTGGGAAGAAAGTGGAGGGAGTCTTGAGTCCTGAGACTTAGCAGACGTAGAAGTGGAGTTTCTGAAAAAATATCTCAGGCAAATTTTCCCCAAAAATCGGAAAAGTTCAGTTTTGGTCTGGAAAATGTTGGGATGGGAAGTCGGCATGAATGACAGTCCTTTCAATAGGATTTTGACCTCATCATCTTTCAACGTGTAAGAGGAGATGTTACCCACCGGGTTGTTAGCCGTGTTCACCACCTTTACACCTTGCGACGGGTTGAGATCTCGCCATAATTCTCGGGTTGAAAGCGTACCTGTTTAGGAACTGCTCCCCGTCCTCTCTCCCACGTCATGTTGTTTGACTGCTGGCCTCGCGGGGGTTCCTTGGCCAGTTCCCTCCCTGCCCTCGCGGGGGTCTCCATTGTCCCACCCCTAAAAAAGAGGGGTATTCCTGTGGTGGGTACCAGTTGTCACGGTAATCATACCCCGGGTTGGGGCCTTGCGGTTCACTATCACTGTCAGTACTGGCTGAGGAATCTGAGAATGTAGTGTAGTTCCTCCTGCCTCTGTAGCCTCCTCTGCCTCTGCCAGTGAAGCGGCCCTGTGTATCTTGCTTGTAATAATCATTGTTGAGGTAAGGATGAGTATTCTTTTTATCGTAGAATCTGATGTCTTTAGAGAGTTTCACCAGTTTCTTGTTTTGGGTCGTGAACTCAAAGCCCTTCAAACTCTTTCCCAGATTCTCAATAGCCTCTTTTGCATTGGTCAGGGTAGTATCTCCTGCAATCTCTTGTTTGAGGCAGCGATCTCACTGGTCAAAGTTTGTATTTGTTCAGCAGCTGTCTCAACTCCCAATACCATCCAATGTCGTGATGCGTTGTTGGCAACAAAGCTGAACCCCTCTTTAAATTTAGGAACATTAATGAAAATAGCTGGTTTGTTTTTGATCTGAAGGCCTATCGGAATTATGTTGGCCAGCAAGTAGTTTGAAAGTAAATGTACGTGGAGGCGAGTACGAATTAGTTTTTTCTCTAAGCGTTCAAGCCTGGCAATTATATCATTACGGGTGAAGTCAATATTGGGTGTATCTGAGGAAAGGAATTGATTGAGTGGGTATTGCAGTAGCTGATTGATGTACTCCTCTGTATAGGATAAGGTCTCACTCTCTACCATTTTGAGTGAAAGCGTATAATAACGCACAAAATACCTCGCAGGCGTGCGCCTGCTCAATGTAGGTTAAACAACACGGTAAACCCGGCGTCACTGGGACCTGGGTACTAAACAGTATATAAAGAGATGGTCCCAGTAAATATAACATCAAAAGTGTTAATGGTCAAGGCAAATTGTAAAACAGGTATTTGAGAAAAGCAGATCAACACGAAATTAACGTTACAGTGTTATTTAATCACACTGACACTGATCACAGGTTATTCAAATGGAAAAAGACCATTAAACAATAAATACATAACTAGCAATATTGCAGTGCCCAGGGGAAGGGGTAGGGGTGGAAGGGGCTGTGATACTGGTGAAGTAATGGGATGGAGAAGAGTGCAAATCACACATAACGCAGGCACATATTAACGGTGTGCCAAAAGACATGAATCAGAAACAACATAAAAATGGAAGTAAATAAAAACTGTACCGGTATGCTATGTAACATGTAATAACTCAGTAATTCAAGTACTGTAGGTAAGACTGACATTAAACAGTTGTCGACGTTTCGACCCCTTTGGAGACATAGGCAGCCTTGAGAGCCTTACAATGGGGGTCTTCCTCAGGACAGTGAGTGGGTGAAGTGGGGTTTCGGGGCACCTAAGGAAAGAAAGGTGTGTCACATCCCTGACAACTTATGATGAGAGAATTAAAAACGTCCCTAGCTGAGAGCGTGTAAGTTTAATTACCGTGAGTGGAGAAGAAAAAGGCTCCTCACCCATCAATGGTGGGAACAGAAATGGCGGCTCACATGTCATTGGGGATTATTTATTATTACTACAGGCGCTGATCTTGACAGATCGCACCCCCTTCTCAATTCAAACACACACGGTTGCAGCATGGCATTTAACAATTGAATTTCTTGCTGGGAACTGGTGGATATTTGGCTAACACATATGTCCAAGGGTAGGAAGTACACATATTATACTATTTTATGTGACCTCCATCTTCATCTAGATAAAATTCCTATGCACTCGTCAACTACATACCAAGGTCAAACACAATGACACAATGAATATTTGGCAAAGACATTCTCAGACCACCACCCGTCCGCTGACACTTCACTGGTGCTTTGCCTACCTGGGGTTATGGATTCATATCTGCCCACTTTACATCTCACTCTATGCATTTGATATGCTACGCTGTCTCAGAGGTGACGAGCTTGATAAAAGTGAGCAACCTCAAAGGCACTGCATATGACCTTGCAATTGATGTAAAAGATGACATCACAAATGACATAATGTATGACAACACTGGTCACATCACATATCTCCTCACAATGGACATCAGGTGACCCTTCGAACTTACCATTAATTAGCCCTGTTGAAATGCGTAATATCATCTACAGTGGCTCATGTTCTCAGTAATGATAAAAACAACTTCAACTTTGAACACTGGGCACCTTTTGGCAGCTTCTCATTTGTGTCAATGTTGAGCACATGCTCATCTTACGCCGGTAGGTAGCTGTGAAGCTCTGCTCCTCTAGGCATTACTACTATGTCACAAATATTTGATAGATTTTAACTTCGGGAGCCTAACCAGGTGTTGAGTACCTGACACTAATTTAACACCCATCAAATCAGTACAAATTCCATTTACCCTCCCACTTTTGGTTTCTACTCAATTCAGTTGTGGTATTTTATTTGGATTTCAGGCTGTATGGGTGCAGTAGAAATGGAGGAAGCTCTACTGGTTAACATAATAAACTTAAAATGCAATTGGAGACAACTGGATTTTTCTTCATGCCATTTTCTTATATATGCCCAAAACAGTACATACCACTTGCACCCGGTTACCTGGAACTTTCTAAACAGCCTAATAAGGCATGAATAAAAAGCTGTCATTTGGGACCGTGTCAAAAACTTGGTATTCTTCTTTTATGTTTCAGTGCTTAGCAGGATGTGTGTATTTGAATAGCTGCCTTTTTGTTGCTTATTTGCTGCAAATAGGTCTGATTAGTTGTGCCAGCAAAATATTGAGGAACTTCGCATATAATATTATTTAACAGTGCAAATGTTAGCTTCTGCCTCATATAAACCATAACCACCTTTGATTGTCTAATGAGCAAACAGAAAACCCATGCTTAAAGAGAGAGGACTACATTGCAACATCTTAGTGGATATGGATCTGTTCTATTTTCTCCCTTTGAAAAAAAATGTAATGCTTCAAATAATTTGGATCCTGTGTTGCCTTGCATAAAAAGTTAGTCAAACTGACCCATAGATTCATGGGGGGGGGGGGGGGGGGGAACAGCTACTATTTAATCCCAGTAGAGTTGTTTTCTTTGACATACAATGCGCATTGTGCTTGACTCAATGACCCATTCTTATAAAAAGTGTATTACACACTTATACCCTAACAAACCCATCTGGGATATGTTTGTAATATTTGAAATGTTAATAAAGTTTTGTTTAAAAAAATGCCAATAGATCCTTCTTCGATCTCACTCACTCCTCCTCCATAAATGTCCCTTTTGTGTGCACCATTCCTAGTAGACACAAATTAAAAAGCACAGCTATTGAATACCACTCAGACTCTCCCTTAGGTGACCCAACATATTTCTTTTCTCTTACATTGTTAGTTACAATCCTAGATAATGTCACTGTCGACACAAAAGTGGTCAATTTGTCTAAAAAAGATGATAACCTGGAGCAAAATAGCAGCCTGATGTCCAAACAATTATAGCACATTGAAATATTTGTATTTATTAATTTTTTGATTATTTATACATAATAGTTCTGCAACAAGAAATAAAATGTTGGTTCACAAGAAATTAAAACATAAAGTATGCTAATAATAGTTTTGAAAAAAATAAATTGGAGTTGTTGAGGAGTGGTGGATTGTAAGAGACAACAGCAGATGAAATTTTGAAAAAACAACTGCATCCCCTGCCTCGCTAAGGTCCTGTTGTGTGGCGTTTTAGGCTCAGAGTGAATTTTCCAGAATCATGCCCTTTTATAGGTACAATTCACATTGCCCTTATATAGGCATAGAAATCAATTCCTTATTTAGATATAGCCCATGCAGACCAAATACAGGCATGGCTACTTCCACCCGTACCAAACGTCACAACAATTTCTTGGAAAATCGGCTTAAGCAGTTAGGGAACTTCCTCTTGCTCGAATATTGATTTGTCCAAGAACTCATGTACTTTACAAAGAACAACTATTCCCTTGGGGTTTTTTCCTGACATTACTATGCCCGACTTTACGTCAAACTATGGCATTCCTAAACACCTTCAAGGTATAAATATAACTTTACTTGCTCTAGCAAGAGACGGTGGTGCGGAGCAGTTCGACTATCTACTTGCCCAACGCAGCTCGCTAAAGCAAGTGCAGAAAGAAGCCGACCCTCCAGCTGACGCACTGATCAGGAAGCTGTCTCTTCTCCTGTCGAGAATTCGGCTCCAGTGTTTCCAAGCTTCCCTTGCGGGGTGTTGGGAAATCGAGTCCCGAGACAGAGATACCAGACCTCCTTCTTTCTAACTAAGGTATGGAGCTGATTATAACCTAAAGAAATCTTGCATAGAATCTTGGCAAAGAAAACTAAACCTATGCTACACCACACTTACTTCTTCCCGCGTACTAGACTTAGGTTATGTACATTGGGGTAAGTGTATTTTAGAAGCACCAGTTGAGTAATTTTAGCCTATGTATTTATGTATGTATCCTTATATGGCTTAGAAACCATACAATGCTCTTACAGTATTATTTTATAATATTATTCTCGCTGTACACATTATACTTTGCAGTCTGCATAACGATTGTAGCAGTTCACTTCTCTTGCATGAGAAAGAAGACTGTTCAATAACTCCTTTTTATTGAAAACGCCCGTCTCTCTATTTCTCTGCAAACTCGGTAGAAACAAAGCATGCACAATTGACTGAGTGAAATACTTATCTATTATTTCCACGACTCTAGAGATATATTTCTTATTTTTGGGAAACAAAGTTGTCATGTTTATGCGGTTGTCAGAAATGAATCCCTTCTTGTGAATTTGAGAAAGTTTCTAGTGACCTCTGAGCTAGCTAGCACTCACTATTAAGTTTAGTCCTACGTCTAATCTATAGGATATATTATTCCAATGCTCAGAGCCTATTGGGAATATGGCAACTACACTACATGGCGCCCTACGTTTGGTAAGGCACTAATTTAACGATAGATACTAAAGTAACTCAGTTGTGCTTTTCTCAGAGACCCCTTTTTCCCGTAAAATATCCCAATAGACGTCTGGAGTGGGTAAAAGGATAAAATATCCGCCATAACTAAATAGGACAAAAAATCCTATGTATTAGTTTTTGGTTTGCTCAACGTTGAAAGATACAGTGTTCCAAAATATTGTGCACCTTATCTTTGTTTCCTTGAAACTTGCTCTGCAAGCTTTCAGCCAACAAACTGACTGAAAACGAAAACGGTGGAGCTGCAACCGATCCACACGTTGCAGCTTTTGATGTAACAAGTTTCCAAGAGACCGACGGGGATGCTATAATCATCCCAGAAAATTTAAGGAAAGCCATCACTATAAAACTTATAAAAAATGGCCTATCATGAAATAAATAAATAAATAAAATCTGGCTCTCCATGTGACCCTGCTCCCCCAGGCATGTTGGTCTTGGCCGATAAAGCCATTCTTCCCACACTTATGGAGCTGTTGAACTCTTCCATAATGAGTGGGATAGTGCCACCGGCCTGGAAGCATGCCATGGTTCGAGCTCTGTTGAAGAAACCCGCTCTTGACCCGGGCAATTTTAACAACTACCGTCCGATATCACTGCCCCTCTGGGCAACCAAGATCCCCAAGAAACACATTAACATCGTTCTAACTCAGTTCCTCGAGCGCAATCATCTGCTTGATGTTTCCCAGACGGGTTTCCGCCCCAAACATGGGACAGAGACTGCTCTGTTGGCCGTGACAGAGGAAACGAGGCGGATCTTGGATCAGGGAGGATCAGTGGCAGTGATCCTCCTTGATCTGAGCGCCGCCTTTGACACGGTAAATCATAAAATCCTTCTAAACCGTCTCTTTGACCTGGGAATATCAGGAGAAGCCTTGGCCTGGTTCAAGTCCTTCTTAAGTGATCGAACTTTCCAGGTCTTTGAAAGCACATCTGTCTCTTCAAGCAAGCCTTTGGGCTGTGGGGTGCCGCAGGGCTCTTCACTGAGCCCTACGCTCTTGAATGCATACATGGGATTGTCCGTCCGCATGGTATTAACATCATTACCTATGCGGATGACACCCAGCTAGTGGTCTCCCTTGTGCAAAAGAATGGCCCCAACCACAGTCCAATTTAACAACATGCCTGGAACAGGTTAAGAGCTGGATGACAAAGTCCTGTTTCAAGCTCAATGACGATAAAACGGAGCTTATGCTCCTGGGCCCATCAGCCCCTTCTACCTTAGAGCTGTTATGGCCTTTGAGCATGGGCGCAGCCCCCACTCCCAGAGATAACATCAAAAGTCTGGGGGTGTGGCTGGATAAATCATTGACCTTCAAAACACAGGCGACCAAGGTGTCAGCGACCTGCTTTGGCCTCCTCAGGATGATAAAAAGAATCCTGCCACTTCTTCCCTTTGAGGCCAAGCAGATAGTGATACAAGGCTTAATTCAATCCCGCCTTGATTTCAGTAATGCTTTGTACCTTGGGGCGCCTGAGTACACTCTGCAAAAACTTCAGCGGACTCAAAACTGTGCAGCTCGCACATTGCTTGGAGCTCCTCGTAGAACTTCAATAAAGCCTGGTATAAGAGCTCTGCACTGGCTTCCCATTAGGGAGAGAGTCAAGTTTAAATCTATGTGCATTGCTCACCAAGCATATTGGAAATCCGGCCCAGAAATCAGTCACTCTTTGATCTTACCCTATCAACCCAACAAAGCACTCCGCTCATCACATGCTTTTCTGGCTAAAGTCCCTAGGATTCAGAGAGCTAGAGCAGGAGGCCGATCTTTCGCCTATAATGCCTCTAAATTATGGAACGCGCTTCCCCTTCATCTTAGAACTAATTCTGATTTGTTGAGCTTCCGTAAACAGCTCAAGACCTTTCTTTTTAACTAATTAGACCACCTCTTGCTTTCTTCTTTGAAGGCACTGTTCTAGTCTTAGCGCCTGGACGCCTCAGGACAGCTGTAGCGCTTAATAAAACCCTTTTTCATTTCATTTCATTTCATAGAGCCACACGAATAATATCAGACAGAGATATTCTATTCATGGATTATCTTCCCTGAAGCAAATCCAGTAACCCATGTGTTTCACTTCTACAAAGAAGAGGAACCTCCGAGGGAACATATTCCATTCGAGGGTGTTGAAATTCCACTAACTTACCAAGAGCATGAGCTCTGGTTTAAAGGCGCCCTAAATCACATAAACAACGTTGCCAAGCTCGGTCCTCTAGGTAGACCAGTAGCAACATGGCTGGTATTATCCAGCTATACACTGCATCGTGACATTGAGGAAATGTCAGGTGCAGAACTATTAGTTCAACTAAACAACTGATAAAAATTCAAGGGGGGTGGGGCACGCCGCGGACATGCACAACGGGATTACCTTATTGTATCATGGTAAATGTAGTTTTCAAGGTTGCTTGCTTCGGATAAGTTCATCAAGTTTCATGGCCAGTGCCCGTATCCCTATACACGTGTTTCGAGATTCTTCTCTCTTCAGTAGGGAAAAAAGTTCATAGGTTCCTGTGCATGCTGCCGTCATCTTATCAGGGATATTACCACTCTCAGCATGCGTCGCGCACCCCAGAGCTCGTCAGCTCGTGGCCCATGGAGGCCAAATTAAACATTCAAGGGGGGTGGGGCACGACGCGGACATGCACAACGGGATTACCTTATTGCATCATGGTAAATGTAGTTTTCAAGGTTGCTTGCTTCAGATAAGTTCATCAAGTTTCATGGCCAGTGCCCGTATCCCTATACACGTGTTTCGAGATTCTTCTCTCTTCAGTAGGGAAAAAAGTTCATAGGTTCCTGTGCATGCTGCCGTCATCTTATCAGGGATATTACCACTCTCAGCATGCGTCGCGCACCCCAGAGCTCGTCAGCTCGTGGCCAGTGGGAGCCAAATTAAACATTCAAGGGGGGTGGGGCACGCCGCGGACATGCACAACGGGATTACCTTATTGCATCATGGTAAATGTAGTTTTTAAGGTTGCTTGCTTCGGATAAGTTCATCAAGTTTCATGGCCAGTGCCCGTATCCCTATACACGTGTTTCGAGATTCTTCTCTCTTCAGTAGGGAAAATAGTTAATAGGTTCCTGTGCATGCTGCCGTCATCTTATCAGGGATATTACCACTCTCAGCATGCGTCGCGCACCCCAGAGCTCGTCAGCTCGTGGCCCATGGGAGCCAAATTAAACATTCAAGGGGGGTGGGGCACGCCGCGGACATGCACAACGGGATTACCTTATTGCATCATGGTAAATGTAGTTTTTAAGGTTGCTTGCTTCGGATAAGTTCATCAAGTTTCATGGCCAGTGCCCGTATCCCTATACACGTGTTTCGAGATTCTTCTCTCTTCAGTAGGGAAAATAGTTAATAGGTTCCTGTGCATGCTGCCGTCATCTTATCAGAGATATTACCACTCTCAGCATGCGTCGCGCACCCCAGAGCTCGTCAGCTCGTGGCCCGTGGGAGCCAATTTAAACATTCAAGGGGGTGGAGTATGCCACGGACATGCACAACGGGATTACCTTATTGCATCAGGGATATTACCACCCGTGGGAGCCAATTTAAACATTCAAGGGGTGTGAACTTTTTTCCCTACTGAAGAGAGAAGAATCTCGAAAACTACATTTACCATGAGACAATAAGGTAATCCCGTTGTGCATGTCCGAGGCGTACCCCACTCCCCTTGAATGTTTAAATTGGCTCCCACGGGCCACGAGCTGACGAGCTCTGGGGTGCGCAACGCATGCTGAGAGTGGTAATATCCCTGATAACATGACTGCAGCATGCACAGGAACCTATGAACTTTTTTCCCTTCTGAAGAGAGAAGAATCTCGAAACACGTGTATAGGGATACGGGCGCTGGCCATGAAACTTGATGAACTTATCCGAAGGAAGCAACCTTGAAAACTACATTTACCATGATACAATAAGGTAATCCGGTTGTGCATGTCCGCGGCGTGCCCCACCCCCCTTGAATGTTTAAATTGGCTCCCATGGGCCACGAGCTGACGAGCTCTGGGGTGCGCGACGCATGCTGAGAGTGGTAATATCCCTGGTAAGATGACGGCAGCATGCACAGGAACCTATGAACTTTTTTCCCTACTGAAGAGAGAGGAATCTCGAAACACGTGTATAGGGATACGGGCACTGGCCATGAAACTTGATGAACTTATCCGAAGCAAGCAACCTTGAAAACTACATTTACCATGATACAATAAGGTAATCCTGTTGTGCATGTCCACGGCGTGCCCCACCCCCCTTGAATGTTTAAATTGGCTCCCACGGGCCACGAGCTGACGAGCTCTGGGGTGCGCGACGCATGCTGAGAGTGGTAATATCCCTGATAAGATGACGGCAGCATGCACAGGAACCTATGAACTTTTTTCCCTACTGAAGAGAGAAGAATCTCGAAACACGTGTATAGGGATAAGGGCACTGACCATGAAACTTGATGAACTTATCCGAAGCAAGCAACCTTGAAAACTACATTTACCATGATACAATAAGGTAATCCCGTTCTGCATGTCCGCGGCGTGCCCGACCCCCCTTGAATGTTTAAATTGGCTCCCACGGGCCATGAGCTGACGAGCTCTGGGGTGCGCGGCGCATGCTGAGAGTGGTAATATCCCTGATAAGATGACGGCAGCATGCACATGAACCTATGAACTTTTTTCCCTACTGAAGAGAGAAGAATCTCGAAACACGTGTTTAGGGATACGGGCACTGGCCATGAAACTTGATGAACTTATCCGAAGCAAGCAACCTTGAAAACTACATTTACCATGATACAATAAGGTAATCCCGTTGTGCATGTCCGCGGCGTGCCCCACCCCCCTTGAATGTTAAAATTGGATCCCACCGGCCACGAGCTGAAGAGCTCTGGGGTGCGCGATGCATGCTGAGAGTGGTAATATCCCTGATAAGATGACGGCAGCATGCACAGGAACCTATGAACTTTTTTCCCTACTGAAGAGAGAAGAATCTCGAAACCCGTGTATAGGGATATGGGCACTGGCCATGAAACTTGATGAACTTATCCGAAGCAAGCAACCTTGAAAACTACATTTACCATGATACAATAAGGTAATCCCGTGCATGTCCGCGGCGTGCCCCACCCCCCTTGAACTGATAAAAATTCATAGACAATTGGTTCAATATGTCATGCGGACTCTAACAGTCCAACCTCCTATAAGGATTCCACAACGTATCCCCTACCAGGGGAACACAAACAACATTTCACCACAGACTATACAATAGATCATTGGTAAATTACCCGCAAAACGGAACAAATTCCATTCTGGATAGCTCAAAATATTACTCAAATCGAGGCTGTATTTCCTGATACTACCCCTCATGAGAAACACAGAATTCTGTTTACCAATGAGGATCGCACCACACCTAGAGGAATGCGAGACTTGGGGTACAGTCTTTGCTGCAATCTACACCAAAACACATGGTGTTCCATCTATGGCGGTAATACCAGACGTACTGAAACAGATTCAAAATTAATATGGGGCAGAGCCTGCTTTAAATCAGGGGATGAAGTTACTGAAAGATTTCAAACGGGTCTCAACAATAATATTAGCTAATGTTAAAGGTGAAGCAGCATCCGTGGTGATCCGTCAAAAGGTAAGAGAATTTGATTAACTGAGCAGCTAGAATAACTGAGCAGCTAGAATAATTGAAAAATCCTATGAAGAACTAGGTAGAGACGGTGTGGGTGGTAAACCAGTGAAACCCCAACTGACTGAAAGTCCTGAAAAGGTCTTTATTAAAAACACTCTTACTATTCCAAAAAAGAAGTGGGAGAACACTAAACAGACTCCTAAGGAGAAGCGTTCTCAATCCAGAGGTAGATCTCCTCAAAAGGAGCCCTCTGAAAGGAGGTATACCCTCAGGAACAGGGATAATTTGAGAAAACCTGATAGATATCAAGACACTGCTACACGTTCCTCTCGTACCTTTCAGAGTTCATCACAGAAATCTGAAAGAAGAGGACGGTCAGAACAAAAGGAAGAACGCGTGAAGTCCAAAGACGATCAACACGTTCCAAAGAATAAAAAAACTCAATTCACCAAAAAGAAGGTAGCAGGTCTAAAAATCAGACATGCAGAGGATCTTGAGAACACAACTCAAGAAGGGGGAATGGGCTCTAACGATGTTGGACAGCGCAGCAGAAGTCACCATAGCCCGCAAGAACTTGAAGGATCATCTGGAGTACATCCAGGTTGAAACTGCAGATACCAGAGTTAGTGTCCCACATAAGTTATATGAAGTGACACTCAGGATGGAGGGGGACATAACAAGAAAAATAAAAGCACTCTTTTGGGAGACGCTCTCTCCAGGTTATGACATTCTTCTAGCTGAACAAGACTGGCCACCTGAATTAGTCAGGGAGTGCCCACATGGCGAAGAAATAATTATGTGAGCCTTCTCCAATGATGTTCCAATTCGTAACAAATATATATATACCAGGAGATGGGCAGTAGCCCAGGCTCCAGCATTATACAAGAATAATGTAGGATGGGATGAGGATTCTCTTCACTATAAAATCCAATTAAAAACTCAACCAACTGCACAAAGGCAGTATCCAGCTAGGCAAGAAGCTAAAAAACAGGTCAGGGAGATATTAGATCAACTTGAATACCAAGGGGTGATTGAAACATGCACCTCGTCAATGAACAATCCTTTGTTTCCTGTCTCCAAACCAGGCAATACATATCATCTAGTTTTGGATTACAGAATCTTGTAGCAAAACTTTTGCAGTACAAAATGCACACGGTGCAGCACTAATGAATAACATTGTGCATAGAAAATACAAAACCACTTTAGATATTTCTAACGGTTTCTTCTGTCAAAACATTGCACCAGAAAGTAGGTATTTGACCGCTTTCTCAATTATGGGGACACTAAGTCACTTCTGTCGTCTCCCCCAGGGATTTAAGAATAGTACAGGGTTATTTTCAGCCAGAGTAACAGAGTTACTACAAACATATGATGATGAAGCTTTATCATATGCCGATGACATCTATCTAACAGACGATGACCTGGATAGGCACTTGAACAGAGTGAATACCATCATACTTGGATTTGCCTCTGAAGGGTATGAATTCAATTTCAAGAGGATATGAGTTATCAAGTTAAGGCAAAAGCCTGGCAGCAAACTTTCTAGAGAAATGTGCGCTGCTCCAACCTCCAACAACACTGAAAACTTACAGTCAATTCTAGGTTTCCTGAACTTCGGAAGAACTTACATTTTAAATTGCTTAGAAAGGGTTAAACCTCTCTATGAACTAATCAAACCTGATTTCAAAACAGTTAATTGGACTTAAAAACACACAGAAAGTGTGCGTTCAGTCCAAACGGACATATTGGCAACAACACACTTACAAACACGCATAAACATACGCAACCTAGTGATCCGAATCATTCCAGGAAGATGCGGATTCACGTACTTAACCTTCAAGGAAGGAGAAAAAGTACCAATAGCTTATAAATCACACTTGTACTCACAAGCAGAAATGAAATTCACTTCAACAGAGAAAACTCTGACAGCGGTTCAAACTGCAGTAGCAAAAGAGAGAGCTCCCACACAGGGTAAACGCATAATGGTTGTTACACCTGCACCTGCCTTAAAGGCGGTGACAAAAATCGAGCACTCAAAATGCAAAGGCTTTACATCCAAGATGGATACAATGGGTTAATTCTCTTGCTGCAACAGACGTTGAATAAGTTTGTGACCCCTATTTAAAAACAAGAATTTCTACAATATGAACAAGAATATCCTCTGCCTACTGAGATTCTGCCTCTAGAGCAGTATGAATGTATCATTTATACTGACGGATCAGCACAACCCGCAATTGGGGGTAAACAAGCTTATAGTGCTGCATGCGCGATCATTAAAGGTCGCTGGCGAGATGGCAAATTCAGACCAAAGGTCACAAAAACTCAATCTCTAGGAGATTGTACAGCTCAGCGAGCTGAACTACAAGCATTTAAGATGGCGCTTGAAAACACTGATCGCGAATTCCCCACACTGATAGTGTGCGATTCCTATTACTGCGTTCAATCTTACAAAGAATACTTGCAGAACTGGGTTCAAAACGGGTTCAAAGATGCAAAAGGTGTCACAATCAAGCATAAATTGCTTAGGGAACAAGTAGTTCAGTTACGACAAGAACTACAAAAAACTCAAGTGATCCATACACTGAGTCATCAACTTGATGGCGGTCATGTTGCATTGAATTCATTGGCTGATGAAGTTGCAAAGGCAGCTGTGCAAACGGTTTCCGTAGCTGCAATCACTCATTCAAAAACGAAAATAGACGGCAAAATAATGCAAGCTGTCGATGCTTCAAGCAAAGAAAGTGGTAAAACATTACCAAAAGGCTTTCCACTCAAATACTCATACATAACTGATGCAAATAATGTTCTGTTTGCTCGAATCCCTGGAATGGGGGATAGAGTGATTCTAAACATGGAACACAGATTAGGACTGATCTTAGCAGCACATGAAGGGCTCGCATCTGCACACGCAGGTGTTTCCGCCACAGTGTCGTTATTAAAACAGAGATACTTGTGGCCGCGCATCAGGAAACAGACCCGGAACTATGTTTTGGAATGTGAAATCTGTCAAAAGATGAAAGTCTCTACAGTGAAGCGTCCTGCGCAGGCAGACGCCCCTTTTAATTTCAGATAAACCATTAGCTTGCGTTTACCTGGACCATTGCAGTCCCTTACAAAAGGATGGTAACTACAAATATATCATGGTCGCAGTGGATTCATGCTCAAGATTAATTTGGATGTGGCCTCAGCGCTCGGCTGACGCTCAAACTGTTATAAAAGATTTGCAAGTCTTTATCGTCATATACGCAGTCGGCACGCTACATTCTGACCAGGGTCCTGCATTTAGCTCCAAAGCTTTCAAGGCAGCCATGGCCAATCTGGGCGTTGCATTGTGGTATTCTAGTCCATTCCATCCTGAGGAAAATTCTGTAGTGGAAAGAAAAAAACGGGACATTAAGCAATCTACAACAGCTAGGGTATTAGGCTCAGGTGATGGGTGGGTCAAACATCTAATAAGTGTCCAACATAGTCTTAACAATCTGCCAAGAAGTTCTCTAGGGAGAATCACTCCATATGAAATCCTCTTGGAACTAGAATGATTGTTCAGGACCTCGATCGTCACACTTCAGTGGTAGAACAAAAACCCTTTGATATTAAAGATCGTTTGGCTGTTTTGCAGGACCTAAATGAAATAAGGAAAAGCCAAGGCAACGTGTTACTGAAGCTAACGACCACTGAAGAGAAACCACTCGTCCCAGCAAGCCCTGCCTGGATTCAAAAGATTGGGGATCTAGTCAGAGAAAAAATTGTGGACCAGAAGGAATTTGGGCCTTCTTACAGACAACCAGTACCTGTTCTAGCGGTTCACGGATCAAGAACAGTGTTACTTCCACCCCTTGCTGGTAAAAAGGAGAACAGGTTCATGTCCATCGACCTGGTAAAACCACATCATGTGGCCGATCATAAGTAGTAGGCCAAGTGGACTCCAAAGATGTAGCAGATGCCCGAATCTGGCTACTATTCAAGAGGTTCAAACTGAGAGACTGATCACCTTTGAAGAATCTACAGTGCGAAAGGAAGGACTATGCAACAAAACCATGGAACTTGTACCTCTGGAAACCCAAATAACAGTTCGTCAAGAAACACCTGTCTACAATGAAATAGCAACTGACTATACAAATGTAACAAGTAATCAAGTGGTTCCAGCGATTTTATCAAATCCTGAAGCAATCCCTACAATTGAGAGAACTGCCTCTGGCTATTTTATAAACTTTGATGTGTTTTCCGAGGATCCTTGTAAACTTGAAACTACGCCAACAAAAGTAACTTTCAAGGAACAAGCGACAGACCTTTTTCATCGTTTGGAAAAGACGTATCTGGTTTCACCATGGGTGTACTTTTTCTTCTACTTTGGTTAACCCTTGTATTAACCTTGGGGATGCTGATAAATGGGAGATACGTTAAAAAGGACACAGCAAGTAAGAACATCAACTTGCTTCTCAACCCACACAAATCATTCCATCATGAACAACAAGACTTGTCAACAGTGAATATCACAGCCATTCCTATACCTGGTGGTATAGCCTGAGACAGAACTGATTATGATATCTTTGGTCCTGCGGAGCTGTTGAAGATTCCACACCAATTCAAGGTTTCCTTGAGTGACTTTGTTTCATCGAGTACCTTTTCTGATGATTGGGACTTTGAGAATGTTAATAATATGCTGTCAGACTTAGTAATGTCTGCAAAATTCACAAATCATGAATACTTAGAAGGTACGTCGGATTATGAACAGATGTATTGTTATAATCACTATGGTCATCATTTCTTGCATAAATCTGCTAATACTAGAAATGTTTTCACTTATAACCAATGGAAACATTCTCCTACGCCACCAAAGGGTAGCTCGAAGACATTTATCAACAAATTTCCATACTTTTCAAGTTTTAATGTTTCAGATCCAGAATGTTAATAAGACAGGAATGAGAAGTATGCTGACTAACACTAAGCAAATTTATTCTGCGGCCTTTTATGCTCAGCTGTCTACATTAGGTTTTGACTTTTGGAAAGACACCATTGACACAAAAACTGTCTGGGGCACAAAAGACAGGCAGGTGCAGGGATTGGAAGCTTTATTTAGAGCCTGCATCATCCCGGAACAAATAAAGTTTTTGAATGACACTCTTTAACAGACATCTTGTCTTGGGTTGGCCAAGATAAGAGATTTAAATAAACCATCTATACCGAAACCGACACCTGATAGTAACAACACTTCAGAAGGGCAGTTAGACGTACATAATATTTTACAACAAAACAGAACAGATCCTAATTGGGAAAAATGGTTAATCTGGCCATCAGACACACACAACTGTCAAGATAGATTCCTGAACAAAATCCAGGGCTTCAAAATCAGTAGGCTAGATCCAAGATATGTCCAAAGACAACATACAGGGATAGTAACATCATACAGTGTAGGGAAACTGTGCCTTGAGTGGCTACACAAATCTACACCAAAGGAAGTGAAACAACAGTTATCTTTACTTAAAGATGGCGTTGATCTAAGGGACTTCTTACAAGGACCTACTAGACAGCATCATAAACATTTCATATACGCATACGCCGGTATATATGCTACTTATAATGAAGCATGGAAGAAAACGTAAGCTGAGACTGCAGAATGTATACAAGAAATTGATCTATTAACTTAGAGAAATCTCTCTCTGTGATTGACAATGGGTTAACGACTCTGTCGTCCAGAATATATTCTTTGGACAGCATAGTATCCTCTGCCATAGACATAATGGAACAGGACTTGGTCATGTTACAACACGGTCAGTCACAATTGCGTTCTATAATGCTATTGGGCTGGACGTTGCAAAACCTTTGTTCAGGCTATGTGCCTTGGCGTCTAATCAACACCATGTCATTGTTTTCTGAATTTAACCTTACAGATAAACAAATCATACTGGCACAGAGGGAAGCAGACTATACGGTGCTGAGCATTGAAAAACTGGAAAGATTGCCATGAACTGTTTCTGAGAAACCAGCAACAGAATGGATAATACACGGTACAATCACTCTACCTGTGGCGATTTTCCATTTTTAGTATTGCTTAAAACATATACCAGCAGGCCTGTATGAAAGGTTGGGTAAAGAATACATCAAGACATCCTGGGATTTACCTTATACACACCGATGTTGGAGTGGGGGAAAGAAGTATTTCTTAGTGGTACAAACTGCGAAAACGCACTAAGCGGTTCTCTCCTATGTCAGGGTATTAACACGGGGCCTGCGATGGTTCCACAAATAACTTATCCTGCCACCTGCAAGGTTCACCAGCTGCGGTGATTGATTTTTGATCCAATTTTCAGTCAACTTTCAAATGGAAGTTATATTATGTTGAATGATCACAGCTGCTGTGGCATGTTGCCAGGAATAGCCTATCTCGTAACTGTGTCAGGCAGGGTCACTTGATGTGTGCAAGTATTGTTTCCTAAAACCAAGACAGACGGGGAGTCGCCATCATGGCCTTCACTGAACATCTCTTCTATACAAATTGATACTTTAAGCAGACTGAAAGCCATTCTTTTACAAAAAACTGTGCCAATGACCTCGGCCAAAGAGGCGTATGATCTGCAAGTTGCAAGGACTTCTGCAGAGATACATGCCCTTTTTACCACAAACTGCCCTATACATTTCTCAGAAAAGTTAAGTTGTATCTTAAACATGTCTGATACGAGTGGCATTGTACATGTATTTAAGACAATTTTTTCGGGACTTTTAGCACCTTTTCAAGCAGTCCTAGGAATATTTCCAAACTTTGTGCACTCTGTGTTTGGCGAACTGCCTCTCATTTTGGGACTCGCAGGAGGTATACTATTTTTACTCCTTCTGCTCCGATATGGCAAGCCAAATCACCAACAACGCCCAGATCACTTTGGAGAACACTCTTCTAGTGATGAGATGCCGTGAGCGCATAATCCAAATTTTGAGATTAACTCTTTTAAGAGACTTGAACTCCACGTGGTTTCCATCATTCAGAACAATCTGGCAAGATTGCATCTTACCTGTTCTGCGATGCCTGCTATGTGGAGAAGAATGCGTACTAGACATGTGTCTGACACTCCCATCAGCCATGCCAACAGAAGTTGATACTTTGCTTTGACCAGTAACGGCTCATGCACTGTGTTGTCCCCAGCGGCTACCAATCCTGATGACCGCATTCGTTGAGATCTCACAGACGCAACATGATGGCGGTGAGATACGTGAAGCAGCATGCGCACAGGTACCACCTACTTCGAACATTGCTAATGCGACCGACGCTGACGGCGATGGTTCACGTCTATCTACTGTTCATGAACTTAACGATGTAATCCAACTTTCACCTAGAATGATAGACTAATTCTTTACAGACTTAGAACATTTGATGTTTTCTCCAAACAATAACACTGACTTTTGAAATTGGCACGCTGTGCTCTGAGAGACTCTGAATTCGATCTTCATTTTTCAAAACAACGTTCTAACTTTGGAACTCTTTTTTCTATGATCATACTTTTGTTTTTCCAATTTTATATTTTTTCATTTTTGGCACAAAGTTATCTGCTTAAAGTAGAACTATTCATAGAGAACTAGAATTATTTGAAAAACTTCCAAGAGACAATATTTGACCTTGTCCACATTGAACAAGTTTATATATTCTGCCATGAAATGGTCTTGATCTTTTCTTCTGTATTTAAGAGCCATTTCATAAATGTATTTTCGTGATTCATTCAGGATAGCATTTCAAATGTCAAACTATATGCTTTGAATGAAATATATGCTTGAAATGCGTGCAGCACAAATATTCTTTTCATGTACAGCCAAAGCATTTTTATGTATTTTATGTGGGTTTTAATACATCAAGTTTTGATATGTTTTAATGTGTTTAGAACTTAGTAATGTCGTTCATAATAAAGTGGAGTGGGTGTTGTGTGGCGTATTAGGCTCCGAGTGAATTTTCCCGAATCATGCCCTTATATAGGTACAATTCACATTGCCCTTATATAGGCATAGACATCAATTCCTTATATAGACATAGCCCATGCAGACCAAATACAGGCTTGGCTACTTCCACCCGTACCAAACGTCACAACGATTTCTTGGAAAATCGGCTTAAGCAGTTAGGGAACTTCCCTTTGCTTGAATATTGATTTGTCCAAGAACTCATTTACTTTGCAAAGAACAACTATTCCCTTGGAGTTTTCCTGACGTTATTATGCCCGACTTTACGTCAAACTATGCCTTCTTAAACACCTTCAAGGAATAAATATACCTTCACTTGCTCTAGCAAGAGACGGTGGTGCGGAGCAGTTCGACTATCTACTTGCCCGATGCAGCTTGCTAAAGCAAGTGCTGAAGGAAGCCTACCCTCCAGCTAACGCACTGATCAGAAAGCTGTCTCTTCTCCTGCTGAGAATCCAGCTCCAGTGTTTCCAAGCTCCCCTTGCGGGGTGTTGGGAAATCGAGTCCCGAGACAGAGATACCAGACCTCCTTCATTCTAATTAAGGTATGGAGCTGATTAGAACCTAGAGAAATCTTGGATAGATTCTTGGCAAATAAAACAAAACCTCCTCCCGCGTACTAGACTTAGGTTGGGTACATTGGGGTAGACGTATTTTAGAAGCATCAGTTGAGTAATTTTAGCCTATGTATTTATGTATGTATTCTTATATGGCTTAGAAACCATACAATGCTCTTACAGTATTATATTATAATATTATTCTTGCTGTACGCATTATACTTTGCAGTCTACATAACGATTGTATCAGTTCACTTCTCTTGCATGAGAAAGAAGACTGTTCAATAACTCCTTTTTATTGAAAACGCCCGTCTCTCTATTTCTCTGCAAACTCTGTAGAAACGACGCATGCACGATTGACAGGGTGAAATACTTATCTATTGTTTCCACGACTCTAGAGATATATTTCTTATTCTTGGGAAACAAAGTTGTCATGTTTATGCGGTTGTCAGAAACTATCCCTTCTTGTGAATTCAAGAAAGTTTCTAGTGACCTCTGAGCTAGCTGGCACTCACTATTAAGTTTAATATATTCAATAGAGACCTAGTCAACAGCAGTCCTACGTCTAATCTATAGGATATATTATTCCAATGTGCAGAGTCCATTGGGAATATAGCAACTACACTTCAGTCCTAAGACGAAGCTCCGAGATAACAGATCTCGCTTCAGCCAGGGCTCCTACAGATTCCAGTCCACAGTGATTATTTGAGCCTTGTTAAAGCCAGGTGTCCTTCTACTTTTTATGTTCTTGAAGCAAGTAAATATGATCATTGGAGAGCAATTCAGCCCCTTCAATGTAGCAGGATCCAGGGGTCTTTGTTTTTTTTCTACCAGCAGGACCTGCTTAGGTCCAGGAATGTTCTGGAGAGATGTTGATGCCAGTCTTATTCTGTAAACTAGTGATTAGAGCATTTTATTACCACCTAATACTATCTACTTTCTTACTTTAAGCCTACCTCCTCTTGAAGCACTTACTCTTAGCTTAGCTAAATAAACATAGGAAATTCCCTAAATAAAAAATGTCTAACCCCTGCTTCCACTAGGAGTTCCATAGCTATCCTGAAACCATTTCCTATTTAGATGAAATAATCTCCTATCTGTCAGGATCCAACCTGGCCCTCTATTCTGCTGGACTGAGTGGCTGCAGGTCCATGATGGCCCTGGGAATTAACCCCTTGCATGCTCATGACGAGGTCAGCTCGTCATGAGCCATGGTGCTCCGGTGCTCATGATGAGCTGAGCTCGTCATGACCTTTAGAACGCTTGCATGCTGGGCTAATTCCCCTGCTGTGCGAGCGTTCTAAAGAAACGGGTGTGGTCATGACGAGCTCAGCTCGTCATGAGCACACGAGCACTGTGCTGCATGACGAGCTGAGCTCGTCATGAGCACCTGGGCGCTACGTGCGCCCTCCCCCAGCACAGCGGGGGAATGTGCCCAGTAGGGAAGGGGTTAATGAGATCAGAGCCTGTCAGCCCCATTTGGCATCTCCAATGTGAAAATAGTTAGTACTAAGGCTGTCCTTTTGTTCTTCCAGCTTCCTTGTCCTGTCCCAGATGCCTAATCTCTGCTTACTGTCAAGTTGTTGAAAACACCCTTGCCATTCTCGGTCCAGAGACGAAGCTGTTGTCTTTTGGAAAGCAGGATCCTTAACTGCAGCAAATAATGTGTATTGAGCCTCTGGAGTCAAGATGAGTGGCAACCTGGCTCTAAGCCAGTTTTGGTTTAAGCAGCACAAAGAATATTTGTATAAAGTTACCTTTCCACTACAGTTATCAAACATCTGATTTCACTATTAAATCCGATTTTGAAAATTGAGCTGAAAATAACTGATTCATTTTGCTTGCATTTTTCCAGGTGCAATAGAGTTTAACAATTTTGTTTTGCTCCTGGAGAACGTGTTTCGGAGGGCGACCTTAGAAAACTGGTCTACTTTTAATGTAGACATAATCTGGTGAAATGAGAAGGGATCTAACTTCAAAAAGATTTTTAAGTCCTGAACAGAATATTGAAATCAATATGATGTTTGTTTCGTACCCAGTGTAATGCTTTTCATGGCTTATGTGGTATGATAACATCTTTTAATGCAAAAGATAGGGTAATCCGAGTAGATTGTGAAGTGTAGTAAGTTGTTCGAAGTTTTAGCATGCTGCCCAGTATGGATACCATTTCAACATTGGGTTCAAGACATTAAGACTACTAGTACAAGAACCATCCTATGAGGGTCTGTAGAAGAGGGCATTTCCCACTCAGGTGGTAAAGGGAAGACTTGGTACCTACAATCATGTGCAAGGGACAGTTGCAGTTGTGGTACTTTGGAACCAGTAGCACACCCACGGTGTATGGCAACATAAATGGAAGAGTGTTAGGATATACGAGAACTTCAACCATGACCTCTGTCCCAAAGGCAATAACACAGAGACAAATTTCATTCACCTGCCATTGAATGTGTAAAAGACAATCTATAACTCTTTCCAGGCCACCAGTACTGATGTTATCAGGATAGAAAAGGAAGTCAGTTTCATATTTGCTGAGAAAGTGTGCATATGGGAACATATATATGTATAAGACATTCCGTCATAGTGCAAAGGTTGTGGCACACCACAGGTCATTTTTAAGATGGAGTACATGAAGAATAGCAGCTTTTTCCGGATATGTGATTAGAAAGGAAGGATACTCACCCATTATACAACTATGCCATTAGCAACCATAGAATCCATTCCCAAGTGGAGCACGGTGGGGAGAATAACCCTATCAAAGGTTTTTGATAAGTCAGTGAAGACAAACATAAAGCTGGGCACTCACAAAGAGCAATTCCATTAGGTAGTATGTGACTGTAGTTTCAGTAACACACCGGTCATGGAAGCCAGATTTGTAGTCACTTACAGAGAATTTTATATTGGCAGCAGTTTATAAATGTTTGGCCACACAAGTGAGACCCAGGATAGGCCTGACGTTTGCAGAGTTCTTTTTAAGAAGGGGGTGATGATGCTGTGGTTGTATTTATTTAGGTCTATCCAAATCTGAGGAATGCGCAATGGTCCATTACTTTATTGGACAATTACATACCAGTTTACACATGTGCTACACAGGTAACATCTTATAGAAACACATGCTCACATCCATTGTTCAAATCCCTGATGTAGACAAGCTTCATAAAATTTCTGGAGTACATACACTTTTATTATTTGTTGCCCGTACAATACAAAACAAAAATTCCCTTAATATGTTGCTGGACAATATATCAAATCTATAACAGTACTGCCATTGCTTTGCTAAAAAGATAATAAACACAAGCTACTATGTTCTTTTTACCTTCAAAATGTTCTTAAGAAAATTGAATGGATATGGTTAAAGAAATGTAACATTTGGTACTTTGTCTTCTTCACTCTTGAAAAGTATTCCTTTTGTACCTAATGAGCACAACTTTCAGTGTAAACTTTGAAATCTTCACACTGGATTTTAACATCTTTTCTTTACCATTATTCCCTCCAAATTTGACATTAATACGCTAATGGTTCATAAGATGTATTGAACTAATAAAGAAAATAACAGACTGACAGTGATCTGTTTAATCATGTCTAGAACCAAAAGAAAAATACATCTTTCCTTCAAGATTTCCTATAGTCTTTTAAGACTGCTAATATATCTTGGGGCCTCATAAGTACTCTGCTATCATGGTTCACAGGATATCCATTTAGTGCATGGGACTGCCTGAGCACTGGAAACAAAATGCTTGGAGGGAAAAATGTGGTGTCACTAACATGGATTTATTGTGGCTTGTATCACCCTTCCTTTTCTATTTCTCACTACTTTTAACACCCTCTTCACGTTTAGTACTAAAGAGTCTTGCAATGGATGACAGACCTGAATTTTCTGGTGATTCTCCAGAACCAAATGACCCTAGCATAGAAGAACTCATGCCTTCCCCACGTACGCAAGCAGAGATGGATGAGCTACTGAGACGGGAGGAAGAAGAGCGTCAAGAAGAGGAGGAGGAGATCCACAGAAAGGAAAAAGAGGAGCAGAGAAAGAAAGAAAGGCAACAAGAGAGAGAAGAGAAAGAGCGAAAAGAGGTGGAAGCCCGACGCAAGGAGGAGGAGGAACTGGAGAAAATCATTGAAGAGAACAGAAGGAAGGCAGTAGAAGAGGAACAGCTGAGAATAGAAGAGGAGGAACGAAAGCAAAAAGAAGAGGAGGATCAAAGGGAGAAAGAAAGAAAAAGAGAAGAGAAAAAACGCCAGGAAGAAAAAAAGCAACAGGAACGTGCAAGAGAAGAAGAGGGAGAGGAGGACGACTATGATAATGAACCAGATGAAGAAGGTCCCTTACGAGGTGATGTATTTAGAAGTCCATCAAGCCCATTTCCAGATGAACTTTCTCCAGTGCCGGCACCATTACCCCTGGGCTGTTTCATCTCTGATATCACTGTGAGCTGCACCTTTGCTAAACTGAGAACAATTCCAGCTGTTGCGGATGTAAATATAAAGAGCTTTGACCTTCTAGGTAAGCCATTTTACAACTTATTTAACTTTTCTTGACATGATGAAATGATTACTGCATATCTCTTATTGCAATATAAATAAAATATTTACTCAGTACAATACATTCCATACACATAGTTCCATGATGTGTGTAAGTAACATAGTAAAATTGCTTTCACATTTTTCCTTCAGTTTGTCAAAAGAACACGATTGTTGCCAGTGACCATAACCACTGTGCAGTATTTACTGTAATAGTGCCGTCTGACAAACCATAGTTTAAGTTTCATTTGACACCAGTCTGGAACTCTAGCTAGATAACATTAAAAAAACCTCAGCCTTCTGTATAAAATGAGAAAGCAAAAATCTTGTGAGATACATGTTTGATAAATCCATTCTGGACACTATTGAATAAGACATGCCCCTTAGCTATAGTGGTCACTATCACATTGTACTATCTAAATATTGGCCTAGGAGGTCAATCAAGTTTCTTATAAAAATTCTTACTGGAATTTATAAGACTAGTTTATAAAACCCTAGCATACACCTTTTCTAATGCCAACAAGGGATTTATCAATGGTCTGTAAGGAATCCAAAGAGATTCTATTGAATTCATGGCAGAATAACTGAAAGAAACATATACAGGCATTTAAAAAAGCACCTAACTCGATAGTTGTGTTTTATGACGTATTTAACAGGTTTACTTAGTGCTGCTGGACCGTAGGTGCTGAGGTGTTTTACATGTAATTCAGTTTCACACTCCATTAAACACTACTAAAAAAAGAACAAACATTTTTTACTTGAGTGATAATAAAGTAGCTGAAAAAAATTCAAGGTATAATAGATAATAGCAACAGCTACAGAAATGTACTTGCTAAATCAACTATGGGTTGTGGGACATTTTTTCAGGAACAGGTGAAAAAGGAAAGTTTAAAAAGTGTACTAAAGTTAGGAAGAGATGACACCATCCTGTTGAATAGGATTATGGGGTCCACTGGTAGTAGTAGTGTAAGCAAAAAAACTGATTCTGGGCCACTATTATTACTAAATTCTGCAGAACAAATATGGCTGACAATGACCCTACGCCACAGCCAGTATTAAAGTTTGTGTTGACGCTCTCCGCAAGTAGCATCTAGCTGTTTGAGATCTGCCACAAGTGCAGAAATTGAAGAAAGTTCTAAGCTGGGCTGCACTCAATATATCATCATCATCATAATTCTATAAGCCCCTAGACTTTTCACAACACTCCTTTATTTATTTTTATCCTGTCTGTCCTTAGTAAACAGCCAATGCAAAGAAAAAAACTGGAGGTCCCAAAACGCATTTTTGGCACTAACGCATGTTCCATAGACTTTGTACTTATGATTAGCCTGAAAACGGCTGAATGGATTTGAATGACATTTGGCAGGAATATAAATTATGGTGTGTAGATGATCCTTTTGGCTAGTGCATGTAAGTTCCTTTTCATTTATAAGGTATGTTAACTTAGTTGTATCTGTAATCACAGTAGTTTAGTGGTATTTCATGAAACTACTGTGTTATCTAGCGAGTGCAAGACATTATGTAATTAGCTAATGACTGCCTTTACAAAAGTTGAAGGCAGTCATTTTGTTTAAGTCCACTTTCCCTGCATTCTGGGTTAGAGGCTTGAGTATAGGTAAGTATTAGGTTTTATAATGTTCCCCTATCTATTAGCACTTTATTAAAGTGGTATTACGTGGGAATCAATATATAGTGGGCTCGATTCACAAAGGTAAAATTAGACAAGAGTCTAACTTTATGACTTTCAGAAGTCACAAAGGGCATTTACTACTCATGAATGCCCTTTGTGACTACCGAAAGTTGTAAAGTTCAACTTTTGGTGTTCACAAAGGACACTTCGAGTAGTAAATACCCTTTGTGAATACCAAAAGTCATGAAGTTAGACTTTCGTCTCAGTTTACCTATGTGAATCGGGCCCATAGTTTTTATGTATTAAAAAAAAATAACTGAGTACCGTGGTACTACCAAGAGGTACTGCTGTACTTAAAAAAAGGAAAACTGATATATGTAGACAAATAATGTAAAACACTGTAATACGCTATATTTCACAAATATAGTGTGCTACAGTATATTCTCTATTTTCTATTTTTAACATATTTAATTCTTTATAAAAAAAAGTGTAGAGTACTGTGAAAATACATTGAAACTACATTGCAACTTAAAAACAATAAAATGTTACATTTCTAAAGGTCCTCGATACTAGCAAGGTACTCCATGGACTTCTAAAAAAATATGGAAAATATAAATTAATTTCTCCACCTATTAACACATTAATAAAGTGGTAATAGGTAGGGAATAATAATAAAACCTACTACTTACATTTAATGAAGGCCCTAGCTTAGAACACAGGTAAAGTGTATTAAAAAAAATATGCCTGTCTTTTAATTTTGTAAAGGCAACCATTAGCCAATTATATACTACCTTATCACTGGCATGTATCATGGTATGTCGCAAAGTTATCACGGTAGACAGTGGCCCAATATATAATTAAGAGCCAGATGTATTAATGTATTATATTACCCTTGCGCCACGCATGGTCTCCCGTGGGCAATGTAATACTTAAGTCTCATTTACAAAGCAACGCAAGGCCACCATGCTTGGCCCTGCATAGCTTGGTTAATCTTGAAAAACGCAAGGCAGCTCAAATTACTGTTTTGCAATAATTTGCACACCATAGTGTACATTCCTGACAAATGTAATGTACATCTGTGCTCCATTCCACTTTATGCCATTCCACTCTATGACAATCCATTCTACACCACTCCCGTCTACAACACTCCACTGTATGACACTCAACTGTACGCTGCTCCGCTCTATGCGATTTGACTCTATGCCACTCAACTGTACGCCCTTATACTCCCCACGCTATTCCACGGTATGCCACTCCACGCTATGTCAGTCCACTCTAAGCTATTCCATGGTATGCCATTTCAATGTACACTACTCCTCTCTATGACACTCCAATGCATACTATTCCAGTCTACCCCACTCCACTGTATGACACTCCAGTGTAGGCAATTCACAGTGCACCACTACACCACAACTTCACTGCACAATACTCCACTCTATGCTATTCCACTGTACGCCATTCAACTGTACTCCACGCCACTGTATGCTCCTTCACTGTATGTCATTGCACTCTATGCCCATCCACTCTGCCTTATTCCACTGTGTACCACTCCACTCTATGCCACTCCAGTGTATGCTATTTCACTGTAAACAACTCCACCCTATACCACTCTACTGTAAGCCACTCCAGTCTATGTTACTCCACTATAACCCAATCCACTGCATGGTATACCACTGTACACAACTACACTCTATGCCGCTCCACTATAAGCTATTCTACTCTACCCCACTGCACTGAATGCAACTGTAGTCTACGCCCCTCGACTGTATGCCACTCCACTCTACTCTCCTCCTATACGCTATTCCACTCTACACCACTTCACTGTGCAACACTCCACTGCATGATCCACACCACTCCATTCTGTGCTATTCCACTCAATGCCATTTAGCTGTATACTACTCCACTCTATGCCCATCTGCTCTACGCCATTAATTTGTTTGCAACTCCACTCTATGCTGCTCCACTCTATGGTATTTTACTCTATCCCACTCTACTGTACACCACTCCAGTGTATGCCACTACACTGTACCCCACTACACTCTATGTTACTGCACTCTACATTGTACCACTCTATACCACTGCACTGTGCGCCTGTCCAATCTATGCTATTCCACTGTTTGTCACTCCACACCATTCCACTTTACACTATTCCACTGTATAGCACTCCACTCTATGCTAGTTCCCTGTGCCCCACTCCACTGTATGCTATTTCACTCTATCCCACTCCACTGTATGTCACTCCAGACTAGGACACTCCAACATACGCCACTCCACTGTACGCTACTCCACTCTACGCTATTCCACTGTGTGCAACCCCACTCTATGCTTTTCCACCATATGCAAATCCACCATATTGAACTCCAATTTATGCCACTCCAGCATAAGCCACACCAATCTACACCACTCTACTGTACGCCACTCCACTCAACACTATTCCATTACATGCCACTCCACTATGTTCTATTCCAGTGTGTGCCACTCCACACCACCCCACTGTATGCAACAACACTCTATGCCATGACACTGTACACCACGATACTCTAGGACACCACTCTGTACGACAGACCACTGTCCAGCACTGCACTCTAAGCCATTCCAGTATACGCCTCTAAAGTCTACTCGGCTCTTGGAATCTCGACTCCACTGTTAGACCCTCTACGTCCCTCCACTCAACCAAACTCTATGCCACTCTATACAACTCCCCTGTACAACTCTGTACTCCAGTCTGTGTCACTATACAACACTGTAGTCTACTTTTTGCGCCTCTATCAGACTATACTCCATTCTACAACACTCCACACAACTTCCTCTATGCCACTGCACCAGGATTTACTCCACTCTACTCTATAACACACTACTTAACTTTACTTGACTCCACTCCACTCTACACCACTCCACTCAATGGCACTGTATGCCACTCAACTCTGCAACACTCTCTGTCACTCCACTGTGCCACACTTTACTCTACTCTAGCTCACTACTCTCTACAACACAGTACTCCACTCTTTGCCAATCCATTAGTCTCCACTCTAGAACAGTTTCCCTCAATCTATGACACTGCATACCACTCCATGTGAATCACCCCACTCCACTGTAGTTCCCTCTACGCAATGCCACGCCACTCAAATCGACTACAGCGTACGACAGTTTACCCTACGCTATACACAACTATATAACGGACCAATGTATGCGGCTCAACTCTACTGTCCTGTACTGCACTCTCTAAACCTGCACTCCACAGCACTCTACTACCACTCTATTTGACTGTATGACACTGTACTACACTGTATGGCCCTACTGTACACTGTACAACACACTCTACTCCACTCTAAGACTCACTTCCCAACAACCTCTATGCCATTTGAACTCACTTTACTCCAATGTAACCTATAGCAAACTATTCCACACTACTCCACTGTACTCCACTACTCAACTGTACACCACTCCCCTTTAGGCGACTCTATGCCACTAGACTCTACAACACTCTATACCACAACATTCTACAATACTTTACAACACTGTACTGTATTCCACTCTACACAAGTACACTCTTCTCCACTTTATGCCACTCCACTGTACTCAACTAAATGATATTTTGTAACATTCTACAACATGCCACTCCACTCTACAGTACCATACAACACTCTACTCTATGACACTTAAGTACACTGTATGATACACCAGGCCACTCTGCTTCGCTCCACACCACTCTTCTGTACAACATAACACTCCACATTTTAGAGTTTACTCCACTCTATCCTACACAACTTCACTGTACTTTACACCCACTCTATGCCACCGTTCAACATTCCACTCTAAGCCAGTCTACTGTATGACACCCTACTCTGCTCTAAGCAACTCCACTCTACAAGACTCACCTACACTCTATGCCACTAAATGACACCGTACTCTGCTCTATACCCATCCACTCTATGATACTGTGCTACACTGTATAACACTCTAGCACATGCCACTCTACTCCTGTCTAGAGCACGCCACACCACTATATTTTTATTTATTTATTTATATCATTTCTAAAGCGCGCTGTAACCCTACGGGCATCCTGGCGCTGAAAAAAGCATCTGAGGGGCTGAGCAGTAAGGGCAGAAATGAGGGGAGAAGCTTTATGGAGGTGTGACATTAGGAAATAGCCAGGTCTTTATCCTTTTGCGGAAGAGCATCAGTTCGTTGGTTTTCCTAATTGACAGAGGAAGGCTATTCCAGAGGTGGGCTGCCGCTATGCTAAAGGCTCTGCCACCATGAGTGGCTTTCCTGATCCTGGGTATACTAAGGAGATTGGTGGATGAGGAACGGAGGGTCCGTGTAGGTTCATACCACTTGAATTTGGTCTGAAGGGGTTTAGGACCTAAGCCATGTGCTGCCTTGAAAACGGTACACAGGGATTTGAAATGGATCCTCTGCTGAATGGGCAACCAGTGCAACTCGGCCAGAGCAAGAGTGGTGGAAGATCGACGTCCTCGAGAGAGCACCATCTTTGCAGCTGCCGCCTGGATGCTCTGAAGTCTGGAGATCAGATAAGCAGGAGATTCCAGTAACAGAGCATTGCAGTAATCCAGGCGGCTAAGGATGATGCTTCTGACCACGGTTGCTCTGGTGTGTGCTGGAAGTAAGGGCAGCAGCTTTCGAAGGCCCCGCATTAAAGCGAAGCAGCTGCTCACCTGTCTGTTGACGTTGGACTCAAGACTCAGTTTGTCATTGAGATTAACCCCCAAGTTCCGTACGGTTGTTACTGGTGCCAATGGCTCACATGAGTCCAGAGGCCAAAAGTCAACGGGCAGGTTTCTAGCTATTCTTCCCACTTTGCATTGCATTATCTCAGTTTTACTGCTGTTAAACTGTAGTGAATACATTTTTAGCCAGGTTGCCATTTTCCTTATGCAGGTGTGGAAGGTCTCAAGAGATTCTGCACAGTGCTCCACTCTATGACACTCTCCTACAGTATGTGACAATGTGCCACTGTATGACACACCACTCTGTGACACTGCACTATATGATAATACACTGTACAATACTCTCCACCACTCTACTGGATGACACTCCACTCCACAACTCTGAACTGTACGACACTTTACTTAACTGAACTTCACTATGTACAGCTCTCTTCACCACTCTATGCCGCTATACAAGACTATACTCAATGACTCTCCACAACGCTGTAGTCGGTGATACCGAACTGTACGACACTCAACTGTTCTATATGACACACAAACTCACTGTACAACACGCGACTCCACTCGACAATACTCCACTCCACTATACAACACACTACGCCACTCCGTTGTATAACACATTATTTCACTATATCTAATGCTACTCCACTCTACTCCCCTCTTCAAAACTAGACTCCATAACAGTAGACAATGATCAATTAAATGACACCCAGCACTACAATTTGAAACACATTTTATAAAAAAAACATTAAAAATAAATGAAAAAACAAAGATTAATGATAACTTGTTGTTCAGAAAATAGTATTTGTTCTTGTATACAAACCCAACTTAAACTATGTAAAATTCTAAAGTTATAATTCCAACTTAAATGTATAAATTATGCACCACCAGTTATAACTTAAATGTATAATTTACGCACAACCTTCAATTTACTACAGGTCGGGCATCTCCATACACAGTCTTGTCACCTCACTCGCCACACTACATTAATTATAACTCACCACACTACCATGCACTGTGTTCTCTAAAAGGATGATATTTGAGAGGTCATAAGTGTTGTGAATTAAATAATTTCACATGCTATAAGTCCTATAATATGTAAGGGTATAAAGATATGAACGTGTAACTACTGTGTGCTTGAGAAATAGTTTGGGATGGCTTGCTATTACAAATATGAAAAGGCAGAAAAACACATATTTAGGAAGTGATTCAAAATAATAATGGAGGAGAGACAACCTTCAATCACCAAACTAGGTGGGTCAGCCCAGCTCTGTCATATTAGTCATACCATCATATTGGACAGACAATCTAATGAGTATTATCATATTCCACTATTTAAAATGTTCTAGAGTATATATTGCACATGCACTCAAACCCAACAGCTGTGTATCCATTAAAGCAAATTGCATCAGCAATTGTACTCTATCTTCTGCCCTATTATGTGCACTTGATAGTCTTAAAGAAAGTTGTTAAACATGATATAAGTGATGTAAATGTGCCCAAATATGGCACAGTCATTAAAAAATATATCATAGGACAGACAACAGTCGCTTCTCATATTGGATGCAATAACTATGATTCAAATTATATGACTTGTTGCCATATTATGCAGACAATTTATAAAGGGTGTTGCCTTGTTATGCAGTTTTGGAATGTGCTCATATATGGTAGAATAACAATTCCACCCACTAACTATTGACCCTTTTTATATACGAAATTGGATATAATCACAGATATCATCATAAAGAAGTTTGTTGAGAACGAAACTCATTGGCTGGTTTTTAAGAGAACACAGGAAACAAATCAAATAAATAAAGAAACATTGTGAAAACTTTGAAAACTATTGTGATTACATTGATGATGATATAGCATGAGCCCCCCAGCTTGGAACTTGCTCTTTCAAAATGATAAATGTGAACAATTGTTAACTAGCAACTCGCTGGGAGAGATTATGTCAGCCAAGCTACAGACTGGAAAACAATCCAACTGCCCTGTGTTAATGAAAGTGGTTTCACTTAAGTAATGCAATTGACTTGAACTAAATAAAATGGCTTTCCTTGTGTGGCAACCGCTGAAGGTTAAAAGAAGGCTCTACCGATATGCAATCTATTCTTGTCCTTGGGATCAAAAACTAAACTGGATGCAAGGTGTCTAAATGCCTAGAATCGATTTCCCCTTACTTGTGCTTTATCACATATGCCAGGAATTTTAGTGAAACTGAGTGGATATCATGCTCTAATGGGCAGATGTAATATTTATTTAGGTAGCGCACTGCAGCAACTGCAAATGCTGCGCTGCGCTATGTTAAAAGGCAAGAGGGGTAGAGCGCCCTATTTACTAAAATAGGCACTGTCCTCCCCTCTCACTAGTGTTGGCGCTGAAATACCTTGATGTGCGCCACAGAGACACCTTTGCGCATTGGTGCAAGGTTATCTCCACGAGTCTAGAATAGGTTTTGTACTGGAAGAAACACTTCCAGTACAAAATACTATGCACAGACTCACTTTAACCATTTTTCCACTTTGTATGTGTGCCGTAAAGTGCAGCACACATGCAAAGTCGAAAAAGGAAGTGCGCCTACTTGAAAAGGGTGCAGTTTTCTCACGCTAAACCCAATTTACTTTATTTAATAAATTGAGTTTAGCGTGAGAAACTTTGGGTAGTTGCAGGGCAACGCCCATGCACCACCCTTGGTATGGTTCAAAGTAAGGTAGCGCTATGGCTGCTCCGCATTACTTTTCTGTTTAGCGCTGGAAAGTAAATTGAGAAAAAAAGATTTTGCGCCAATTTGCGTCACTTTTGTGATGCAAACACGGTACAAAATCTTAGTAAATCTCCCCCTTAGTCTCCTTCAGCAGAAAATGACAGGAGGATTAGGGCAACCTCACATTTATTCAGGCGCCATATTTCTCTACAGTAGGACTGAAAACACCATGCAGGCACCAAGTCATTGTGCACATGTATTTATTGTCAGACTAAGAATTGTTCTTCATTCATCTGAAAACTAAAGACAGCCACATCTAAATGCAAACCAGTAAAACAGTTCCTCAAAGCAGGCCTGAAGAAAAAGAGAGAAAATTGCAGTGACATCTATGAACCAGGCCCACAATGTAGCCAGTTGAAGACATCTTAGTCCCTGCTGTGTCTGAGACAAAATAATTTAACTAAGCTGGTCCAGAATGCATGTATATCAAAACCAACTGGAGAAACAGGATATTGTGTGCAATTGCACTATATGTACAAAACGTCAGTGCAACATTGTGTATCTATTAATCTTAAATTATGAGTCTTAAGACCATTCACACATGAGGAAACCAACACATCTAGAGTAGCACGATTCATTGTTATCACAATCTCATATCTAACATGATTTAAAAAAGCTGATATCTTAAATTCACACAAACATTTTTAATCATTTCCCGTAGGAAATTCCATAACTTTAATCCCAAATGAAGCATTTCATGGAATGCCAAACTTGGAGAGGATTAATCTGGGGAAAAACAACCTCACTACACTCAACATTGGTCCAGGAGCTTTCTCAGTAAGATGTTCTATTTTTTTACGCTTAAAAAAGACAAAGTGACTTATAGACCTCTATTTTGTCCTTGGTTGAAGGAGTTTTTATGACAGTGGTGTCTTTCCTACATGATTTGGATACAGGAGGTGGGTGTTGCAGCAGTTATTTGTGGCTTTATCTCTGCTCTTCTTCCATTCTACTGCGTGGTTTAGATGTGCACAGAGGGACATTGCATTTGGAGCATGGTAAGCTCACACCACCATCTTCTCTCGGCTGGTGGAGCCACTCTTCCTATAACAAGCAAACCTCAGGGAATCCTACTCCTTGACTACACATGCACAGCTGGTCATTACAGAAGAGCAGAGGACCACCAACCATGGAAGGGGAATAGAAGATGCTCCCCACTGTCCCTCAGATAGCAAACCACTCAAAGTACACCCATTGGCCTGTCAGATTGTCCATGAGGATCTGTCTGCCTAAAAGTTCTGAGCTAGGCAAATGTTATCATTTGTTCACCCTTTGTGGCCTCAGGTCAAAATGAAGTAGCCATTCCACCTCCCAGTCTGATGGTCATGAAGAGGGTGGAGGCCTGATGGAATGTTGGAGTCAAGGCCTAGGCGTTTCCAGCTGCCATGCTAGAAACATATTGAAAGCAAATTTAATGTAGGAACCAAGGTCTACTTGCAAACATTAGCATGAACAAACCTCCTCTTGTGAGAAGCTGTCTTATAAATCTTTCTCTGTAGGTAAGCAGTTCTGATTGAAATGCAATAGACATAAAAGGTAAGTAGTCAAAGCCTTTAGATTTTTTTCAAAATAAGTACTTGCTGCAGTGTAAATGTATAGACTATAAATATGCATTGATTGCTTGAACTAGAATTAATTTTACTAATTCAGACTGCCAATAAGCATGCTACTGTGCTTTCCTATCTTTTTATGTGTGGAGACTCTGCAGTCATAAAGGTACTATTAGTAAAATACATTTATGAATGGAAAACAATTGTAAATGTACAGAAATGTGTACATTTACCTTTGTGAATCATGCCTTATATGTTCAAATGTCACCAAAAATCGTCATTTAGGTATAGGAAAAATTGGAAAGTAATAAAGTAACATAATACATCGAGTAATAGGTCTTTAATTTCTAGACTCTGAGCCTAAACATTCTGTTTACATCATTGTTATGTTCTGAGTCCATCAATGCAATAACTACAAGCCATGTGTCTGTATGCCTCTGTAATAAATGCACAACTGATATATCTTTCAAGACACTAAAGCATTTAAAGAGATTGTACCTGGATGGAAATTCATTGATGCAGATCCCAACACACCTACCATCAACCCTGGAAGAGCTGAAGCTGAATGATAACAACATACGTTCGATTGATGATGTCATTTTACAAGGTACTTAACGCATGCCTAGTTATTTTAATATATAAAACAGAAACATTGTGTTCATCTTGATTGGAAAAGTGGCTGTGGAGCAGAGAATCTCAGCAGCTAAAAGGAAAACTAGTTTTAATCATTTTTGAACAATGTACAACATGCCTCGAATTAGTGCCTTTTCAATTGAAAGCTCTGGAGACCTATTTTTAAAAGCTGAAATATTGTTCTATCTTATTTTCCATAATTGCTCTTGTTTTAAGGAGAGCTATCCTTGTGTTACAGCGATCTTATAGGCTGGGGCTCTAGAGATTGGTGATATCCTTGCATAGATCCTATAAGTTCAGAATTGAGACAGCAATCACATTTCTTTGTTTACACATATCATTAGCCTTAGGACTCTCACAATTGTGCACTTTTCTCCTGTGCTTAATTAAGAGCGAGTGTAAAATACACTGTATTTCTTTTAAACTCAGACGTTATGACTTTGGTCTTGATGTGGCAGAGGACATTTACTCTGCCATCCTGACGGACTACTATCCATCAAATTCATAGATGACCTCCATCTCAGCAGACATCGTGGTAGTTCCTTTCAATGTAAAATTGTTATTTTTTTTTTTTTCAAACAAGCAAAGTGTGAGCTTGATTCATAAAAACAACACAATATTAACCACGATTCTCAGGAAGTTTTCTTTAAATATTATGTCCCCAATATTATTTAAAAAACATCACCCCATCCAGTGAAGATCTTCTATTATTAACTCCGATGTGGCAACTTATTTGTAAATGGTATTTAGGATATGATATTAAAGTCAGATGATATTCTGACAATTATAGTCTGGTACCATATCTGGACAGTTGGGCCACCCAGTCTCCCTTTCTGTTTTGCAGGTTTAACTTCTTCTGAATACCTCTGTTCAGGTAATGTATATATTAGGAAGGGGAAGTACAATATTCCCCTGAAGCTTGACAAAGAGATGGATAGCCAGGACTACTTACACTGAAGATAGAGAACAGAAACTTAGCTGGACGACAGTCGTCCAAGATAGATGAGTACTGGAAAACCAAGGACACAAGTAAGGGCATGTGAAGTTGCAAACTCTGTTGACTCACAACTTCACCAATCTCACTGGAGCAATAGTGAAAGTACCTCTGCCTGTCTCTGCTCTCTGCGGCTACAGGATACACAGCCGTAGCAGTGCATTTGGCTCAAATAGGGGCAGTGGTTAGTATGTGCCCTAAGACAAGAGGCTCACATTGTGGAGAATTACCCTGTAAGAAGCCCCATCTCAGCTGAATAATGAAAGTACTGGGCCCTTCTAGAGGTGTTCTACATCTGATACATCTGATGCCAAAGCTGCTCCTGCTACTCTTCATTCTGTCCCACCAACATAATTTACCACCAGGCTAGTGTAGCGGAACACCCTTATCATCACTGAGAGTAGGGGGCGTTAGCCAATCATACCCACACTCGAGATAGCCATAATGATCCCATCCCATTACATACCCAATTGGATTGTCTTCAACATCCCTCTCCCCCTACTGAGAAACTGACAAGACTTTATAATCTATGATAGCAACCTGGTAAAAAGATATAGTGAACCCACTACATATAGTGGAGGAAATCTCCTATGAGTTCTGAATTTGCCGGTTAACATTATAAATATGCCCTATATCCAAGTTCACCTGAAGTCCAATGACCTTGCAAATTATCTTTCATTCACCCATCTGCAATCCTGTGGAAGATCATTGAGAAGGCCATCACCAACGCTTCTATAAGATAAAAAGCAATGCACTCCTTCAAGGCTACCAGGCTGAATTTAAACTCAATACAGTATGGAGACTATCTGAATGGTTGATGACAGCCTACAGACCTACGGCAACATGACCTCTGCCGCTCCTCATGGTTGACCACTCTGCAGCCTTAGATGCCATTGATCATTGAACCGCACTTGGCATTCTAACATGCTGTGATGGCATTGTGCTTCAATAGTTCGTGTCCTACCTGCAGAACGCAGTCATCTGGGTCGGATGAATACCTCCTGATATGAGTGCATTTCTATCTCCTGTGGTGTCCCTCAAGTTTCCATTCTCTAGTACATGATCTTCACCCTGTGTATGGTCTCCCAGGAGTCCTTCTGTCTGATCAGGACATCAGAATCCAACAGTACAGAGGCAAAGTAAAAATAGTATCTGAAAGTTTCTTTTGGTGACCAAATTGATTGCCTGAGGGGCTGTCATACTGTGATCCAAGCTTGGATGTACAAGGTGTACTTCAAAATGAACCTGTCCAAAAAAGAGTCTGTGTTCGTTACCAATGATTACAAACAAAAGATACATGATGCTGCCTCCCTGAGATGAATCTTGATATCTTGTCTCCTAAATGTGTTTACAGGGCATGATCAGTCGGGCTTTATGCCACGCAGGAGGGCATTGATGGCGCTGGACGCCTCAATGGCGTTCAATAGTATCGAATGGCCATACCTTTTCATGGTCTTGCAGTGCCTGGGCTTTGGTCCGTCTTTTTGTGGATGGGTGTGACTCCTGTATGAGCAGTCATTGGCGGGAGTACGAGTTAATGGGACGGTGTCCAGAGGTGTCCAGAGCCTTCTCACTCCGTAGGGGCACAAGGCAGGGATGGCCCCTATCCTCCCTCCTGTTTGCCTTAGCTCTGGAGCCGTTGGCTCATTGGATCATGAGGGCCAGGTCGTTTTGGGGCTTCGCACTGAATGACAACTGGGAGGAGTGTATTAGCCTCTATGCAGAAGATATTGTGCTTTATATGGTTAGGCCCTACCAGTCAATGGCGCAGGCACTCCATCTGTTTAAGCTCTTTGGTAGAAACTCGGGGTACAGAATAAACTGGGGGAAATCAGTAATCTTCCCGTTCTTGGATCCTCCTCCGCGGATACCGACCAGGTGCCCTGCGGTGGTTGCGGCGGACGGTTTCAAGTATCTAGGAGTGTACATCACCAGGGATAGGGTGGAGTTCCTGTCGAGGAACCTGGAGCACCAGTTAAAACACCTGACAACGGATGTGGGTCACTGGCGTACGCTGCCTCTCTCCTTTGCGGGGTTGCAGCGATGTTTAAGATGCTTGCCCTGCCCCACCTCCTGTATATCTTAAAAAATACGCCGTATCCAATTCAGCGAGGGGTCTTTAAACAGATATCACAGACGGTGCGGACGCTGCTCTGGGGTGGTGGCAACCCCCAGATAGCACTACGCAAACTTACGAGGGGGGTGTACGACGGGGGGTTGGCCCTCCCAGACGTACAGCTCTACTATTGGGCCTCCCAGCTACAGGTGGTCAATGACTCGGTATACTCAGGCAGATCGAAGCCGGCATATAAGGTTGACCGGCTGGTGATAACGGGAGGGAACTCTAAAACAATGTTATATGCCCACAGGCCCCGTGCGGACTGGCCCTCACATACTGGGGTGATGGTACAGTGCTGGAGGGAAGCGAACACATTTCTGGGGTGGTTGGATTCCTTGACTGGTAGGAACCCCAGTGGCTGGCCGAGCAGTTGGCAGAGGTGTCCTGCTTGGTGGGCTTCAGGGGTTCGAGGCTCATAGGCATTGAATATCTGGGTGATGTGTGGATGGGGGACGCCCCCCGCTCCTTTGAAGATTTGAAGAAAGAATACGACATGCACGATTCGCAGAGGAATCACTACCTGAGCCTCATGCACGCCTTGCACAACCACATTAGAGGAGGCAGTGCCATCCTGGAATACTCCCCCATGTGGATCGCCTTCTCCTTGATCCCATCCCTAAGAAGCCTACTTCAACGACTATCGTAAGCTCATAAATAATATGCCTGACCCCCTAGTGTCGTTGAGAGCGCAGTGGGAGCAGGACTTAGGCGGATTTGAAGATAAACATTGGCAGGATGCCCTGCAGCGCCCTCGAGAAATTGCGATTCGCCTCCGCTTCCGGTTGGTACAGCTTAAAATGTTACATTGTGTGTACTACCCGTGCATCCACTTGTATACATGGGGCAGGTGTCAGTCAGCCCTATGCGTGAGGGAATGCCAAGGGGAGGGCTCCTTTTATCATTTTTGTGGGAGTGCCCTGAGATATGCCCTTCTGGGCCAAGGCCACGGATACGATGGCTGAGGTGGTGGGCTCTCTGGTACCAAGGGAACCCAGGTGGCTACTACTAATGATCAAGGGGCCACAGACTGAACTAGATATGGGGAACTCTTGTTGGTGTTGGCAGCTGGTGTCGCAAAAAGAATTATTGCCAGGGCCTGGGATGCGCAGGCTCCTTCGCATTGGGATCAATGGGTGCGAGATCTCGATTGGTGTCAGAAAGCAGAGGAAACCATCTACAAAAGTAGAGGATGTGATATAAAATGGAGGAAGATCTGGGGACCTTGGAGGAAAATCAGGGAGATGGGGAGTGGACCGGGAGGGGACTTTCAAAGTGAGGGTTTTGTGGGTGGGTCAGGCTAGTCCTACTTTGTGTGGTACACTGTTAACCTATCTCATGCCATTTGAACATTGTACTGTGGTTTTCACTGATATGAGCAATGTTAATAAAAAGAGTTAAAAAAAACGTATGGACTCCACACTAAAAAAGTTTAGACTAAAATTCTACTAAATAAATGTAAATGTAAATGTATTGGACTTGTAAAGCGCACGGCTGCCCGTAAGCGTCCCGGCGCTTGCTTAGGGAACCCGTCCTGGTATTCCCCTGTAAGAAACCCCGGCAGGGTGTCCACAAGGTGAAAGCCAGGCATCCTGCAGCGAGGGGCTGTAGTGGAGATTAAGCAAGCTATTGCCCAGAGTCGCAGAGTGTGACCCCGTGAGTTGAGTAGGCACCAGAGCGAGAATTGTCGAGTCCGTGGAATTTTTGGGCCCGAGACCCGCCGAGGTGGGGAATCGAACCCTGGTCCACGGTCGATCTCAGCTTCCGGGTCTGCTGCCTCTAACCACTGAGCCACGCTTCTCCACACTGCATGACATCGCAAAAAAAAGAAGTGTTTACAGGGCTAAGTTCATGGACTTCTATATTCATAACAGCTTTAGCTCCAGAGCTCACGTTGCGCAGAAGATGGAAACTGGCATATTGGTACTGCAATGTAAAGAAAAAAGGGGTCCCCTGCTACAAGATAACTTGCCCAAGGCAGGGATATTATACATAAATTGTAAAGAGAGCTGGGGCAATAAATACTTAATAGATCAAGATACGAGGCACATACTTAGACAAACGAATAGACAAATGCATGCAAAAAATAGAAAAATATATTTATTAATTGTTATGATAAATGAAAGATATCACTATATCTATATTATATTCTTTGTACAAAAATACATAGTCATTGTGTCTAGTTACAGATGGAATACATATAATTCATTGTGTCTTGCTCAAACACCCTCATACATTCATAAATCTCTCATACATACTGATAAAGATAACAACAGATTATAGTCATAAATTGCACAGAGAAATAATTATTCTGATATTGTCATAATCACTTCACAATTGTGGCCTAGCCAATATGAATATTGTTCTACGCGTGTTTTGGCTGATCGCCTTCTTCAGGATGCCACAGAATAAACAGTCCAGTAATCAGGCTCACGAGAATTGAGATAGCCCTTGTTTTGTTGTGCGTTATTTCCACTTAAATTTGGATTTCTCACAATGACAGTACTGGTACATGTATGTTTGGAAAGACTTGTGTAATAATGTTCCAATTCATTGAAAGAAAGGCTAATTAATAGTATGGTGGAGAAATATCCAAGTAGGAATAAAATAATCTCAAGATTTATTTGACAGGTAAGCGCTGCATATCTCCAAAAAGATGTGGGATCCGATTTGGTGAACTACGATGGCCTCTGGCTCATGGCCTCAATTAACTTATGTAGATGCGAGGCCAAAAAACTGAGATATCCTGGCACTGCATTGCAGAGTGGAACTATGCATTGAAAGCACACTCATAATTAGGGCCTCATTACGATGTCGGATGCTGATAGCGTGATTGGGACAAACAGATAAGTAGTTGGTGGTCCCACTCGCCAAATTACGACGCAACGCTCATGTAGGCGGTGGGAATCATAACTTTTTCCATTGCCGATGCACAAGCCACAATGGAAAAACAGATGTTTTCAAACATTCCTGCACTGCATTCCAGGCACGGTGCATGGATGTTTGGGGGCAAGCAGAGGCCCACGGGGTATGGGGGACCTGCTAGGGGCTAACAAAGTCCCATTCCGGCTGCCTTTTCATGGCGGTCGGACCAACACGAAACGGCAGTCAGAATGGGCCATTAAAATCTCTTTGACGGTGCCTGAGCAGGCACCACCCCTATTTGTATATTGTATATATATTGTAGGGTATTACATTCCAACCGATGGGCTCTTTGAGCCCATCCAAAGTGTCCCTCTGTCCACTGCCTCCCACCACTGCGCTTCATAATGGGGTGATCGGACCGCGGCACCATATGTCTGTCGGTGGCGGTCTGTCTGGCATCATAATTGGACTCTTAGTGCTTAGACTCTGGTCGTTCACGATCTCTGCCAAGCAAGGCTAAATTGGCTATTTTCCTTGGGATTCACCTGCCTCTACTGAAGGTGTCCTCCAAGAAGAGCATTGCTGATCAATAGTCTTTACAAGTACAACAAGACCTCTTCAACCATTTGAGAACATCACAGTTTCCTCTTCTTGGTACACATCCCATTCAAGGGCTGTAAACTCTGGCCCCTCATCATATCTGATGACCTAGAATAAAGTGAAGCACGGATGGTGCACTGCAGAAGCATCACCACAGAGGAAATCAGGAAATGCAGAAAGGCGAAAAGAAGACACCACGTTTAGCCTGATAAGTTATGGAATCCGTAAAACTCTTCCAGCCCAGACCCACCAGGCTCCACCATTTTAATAATGTCACAGGGTAACAATCGAAATGTTACATCAGTCTTGTTAAGGGCAACATTTACCAGCAATTGCGTGGACACAGTTAGGGACCTACATCGGGTAACCTTGTGATAAAACCTGTTTTATTATGTTGTTATGAAAATCTCATAAATAAAACAAAATTAGGTGTGTAATTCCTGTAAAACAGTTTAATGATGTACAGGAGTTTTAACTTGTTAAAATATGTGCTACAGTTGCAAAATGGTTTACGTGCAAAATGCGTTGCATATATATTTTTCTAATATTTCACATTCAGTTTTTTCCATTTATGCTTTGAGTATAATGCTTCCGTAATTTGGTCTTGAACAATATTTAATCACTTCACTGCCTACTACATAACCAGACAACACTTTGGAAGCATTTGCGGCATTTTGAAGGCAATGCAAAGTTAATATAAGTCCACCGCTAGAGTTTTTACTATCATGTTTGCTAAAGATGAAAAATCTTTTAAAGTGGAGCTGGTTGTCTCATTGTACAAACATACGATACATCTTTTTTTTGTACTCAGGTAATTAGATAGACAATAATATACAGATGATTTTTTAAGGGTAAATTGATATGCACTGTACTGCCCCCGCTAGGGCTGATTCCGATTCTGGTCGGAAGGCTCCAAACCATGTTCGGAGCCCTTCTGACCGAATCGGAACATGTCAGTCGAATTCCTTTCCGACCGAGCGATTCCGATGGCCTCGGTTGGAATGGAATCCGACTCGGATTTCTGGATGGCTTACGACGGGCTTGGAGAGCCCCTCTGCCATCGGGAAATCCTTCAGTACTCCCACGGTCGCCACTTTACGACCGAGGGAGTACAGTGGCAGGCACCTTGGGGTGCTGACCACAGGGTGCAGGGATGAACTGCACCCCTGCATTTCACAATGGAGGCATGCATTCCGCTCGGAATGCATGCTCCCATTGTGAAGTATACGAGTGCGACTGAACAGGGTTTGGTCGCATCGTACTTGCAGGGCCGTAACCGACCACAGCAGGTCGGTCGGTTACGGCTCCTGACTGATGTCGGATGGACCTGAGTCCGTCCGGCATCGGAATCGGCCCCTAAGTTGTTTCACTGGTATAACAAGGCTTGGTAGCAGGTGGAACCCCCATTACCTCCTAATACAAATACCCAGATATCTAAAACCCCGATGTTCAGCAACCAGAAGGATGAGGCCAGCATTTCCGAAATACAATGTAAGTCAAATATAAAAAACCCAGTGTCAAGGTTTTCATAGCTCTTATTGAATTAACAAAAAAAATAGTGATGGAGTTCATGAGCTCTTGGAGTCTCCTGTGGTAGACGGCAGTGGCACAGTGGATCAGATACTGGAAATTTAAGAAATATGCCATAACTATCTTTTTAAATCTTTCTACTTAATTAGACATAAGGGTTGGATGATGGTACAATCTGCATCTTTAAGACAAGAGACATATAAGATGAGATATATTGTACAACATTTGAGTAAGGTGGAAAAAACGCATTTCTCTGATCTTGGTGGGGGATACTATTGATTATCAATAACTAAGACAGTTAACATCTGGATTTATTCTTTCTACAGAGATGCCTAACCTGGTGACCCTGGAACTGGAGGGCAATCATCTTAGTGAAGGCAACGTTGATCCTTTGGCTTTCCAACCTCTAAAGCGTTTGTCTTACCTCCGCCTGGGAAGGAACCAATTTAGAACCATTCCTCAAGGTCTTCCTGCATCTATTGAGGTGAGACTGAACTGTCTTTAACTTAGGCAATATCTTCACTGTAAACATCTCTTTTAAAAATCTCATTGCTTAATGAGGTACTCCAGCCTGACTATCCTTGAAAGTGTTTACATAAAGTCTTCCCAGCCAACCTCTTTTGCGTTCATAGGGGAACTATGATGCAATCCCTTCTGTATGCAAGGCATTCTCTTGCATGTGATGCGTCTATGACAGTTTGCACAGTATGCAGAAACTCCTCTTACTGTACTTTAAAGTAAGGTGCAGACATATCCCATGCAAAACTACCAGATATGTTGCTGTCTTTGGCCTACCTAACACAGCAGTCCACCTTCTTTCTATACAAGTCACAGTGGATAGCACTAGACACCCAGAGTTTATTATTGCCTATGACACAAGCTATACTTCTGTAACAAATCAGAGCTCGCCTTTTAGAAAACAACAAAGAGGCTAGTTTATTGCTCTGAAGATCATATTCACTTTGTTAAAGATAAGACCTCACCTCTTACCATACTTTAAGGGGAAGAACATGTGGATCTATGGATCGGACCTCAGTCCCAAGGGTGTAGGTTCGTCAATCAGATTGGGGGTGTGAGCTTTAGACTTTCCAACAATTTAGGGGCCCATTATAATGTCGGGCGGATTGCCCCCGCCAGGCTGGCGGTAGCCACCGCCGGCCTGGCGGGGGCAATCCGCCCGACATCATCACCAGAATTCCCTCCGCCATATTAGGATGGCGGGGGGGACCGCAGCGGACGTAAAGACCGTCCGCCGCTTTTCTGCCCCGGTCGCCTTGCGGCCGGGCGGAAAAGGAATAATATGGTGGCGGTGTCTAATAGACGCCGCCAGACATATTATGATGGGCCAAAGGAGATGCCGCCACAGAAAGGTATGCGGTCTTCACTCTGGGGGCCCCCTGCATCACTTTTGATGACTTTGCACCAGTGCAAAGTGTTGATAAATGTGCCCCTTCTTCTCCCCACTTTCCATGTAAAACAGTGTAATGACCTAAAGACCGGAGCTCACTCCTTCCAACTCATCTTAGTGTGCTATCTAGCAGCCAATAACCCCTACTTCCCACTTTCCACATCACAGAATAAAATGTGCATTTGTAAGTTTAAAATCTTTTTCTGCCAAGAAACACAAAAAAGAAGACACATTGCATCTCCATGCAGTTTAAATAGCCCACCATTAACTTACTACACATCACAGTATCAAAACGCTGAAAAGAGGAAGAATTCCAAATGGATTCCTTTTCAGGAGCAATCCCAACAGTACATACATTGGAAATTGTGGGAAAGCCATTCAACATATAGAAAGTTTGCAGTATCTCGAACCTAGAGTGAATGGCTGGACTAGTCAGCCATTCTTTAACATTTGCCTTCATCCAGTTCCTGGATTCTCCCCAGTTCCTTCAACGTTGGATCTAACCATTATGATCTCTAAAAAGGTCCTTATTGCCCAGGGCTCAATACAGACATTAAGTAGCTGCTACATTTTTATATACAGTCCTTCACTTGGTCCCCAAAATAAACAATGCTCTGGGTTAATACTGACAACTCAATTCATATACGCTCTTATGAAAGAGAAACCTCAGTATGTTCTCCTTCATAAACTGCTTAATCTATCACCACCTTTCATAGACCAGTATGATGTGATGATGTCCCACACAACAGGTCTGACCTAAGAATCACTTCAGTGCATGCAGTGCTCTTCCGCGACCACTTGGTCTACTAGAAAACAAGAGTCCGTCTATCTTCTCAAATATCAAGCCTGAGCTCTAAATCAATCCTTGATAAACTGCACTTCACACTTTATTTTAGCCAGTTGATTCTCTGCCATAACTTGGCATTACTGTTTGTGTGTTGGAGAATGCTATTGTGTTGATTCTTGGAAATGCATGTGTTTTTTTAAAGATTTGTGTTTTTTTTAAAGATTTTAATTATTTTAATGAACTTTTGTACACATACTGCACTTATTGTTGGTCAATCGCACTGCCATTTTTTAATTATTCAAGCTGAGCTTGACACTTACAGTTGCCATTTTAGGGTACTGCTCTAGTCCCTCAACCCAACTAAAATTCGCTGGGGACAGATGTGTTTTAATATAGCCCACAGTCTGTCTCTGCATTAGCGTTGATTAACTGCACTTGACACTCTACTTACATCCAGTCGATTCTCTGCCATTACCTGACAATACTGTTTGTATGTTGGAGTGTTCCTAAGGGGGGATCTTAATGAATGCTGCTATTTTTTAATTATTTGAGCTGGACTTGACACTTAGTGGGCCTTTTGGATTGACATTCTAGGCTCACAACCTTCCCTGTAGATATGAGGTATTTAATGAGTGCTGCATTGCTTCTGTGCAAAATCCTTGATTAATTGCTCTATTCACAGCCAGTCAATTCGCTGTCAATACCTGATATTACTGCGTGTGTGTTGTAGTGTTCCTAATGCAGAACGTACTTGTGTTGATTTTAGATACGCCCTGTGTTTGTAAGGATTTGTAACAATTTTAATGTACTTTTGAATGCAGACTGATTTTGTTGTTAAATGTGTTGTGTGAGAAAAAATCCTTGTGTGTGGGGCAACCCCCATTTGTTTTTGCTAAATGTTTTTGCTATTTTTTTAGGCTCTGATAACTGGGACATTGTTGTCTAGTGCTGTCCAGTACCCAGTTTATATACTCTGACCCCTAAAACATTTAGACATTAGATAGTCCCTGATTGGCATATTTAAAATTCCTATAAGACCATAGTATACATTGCCTAAAAATTACCCATAGCATGGAAAGTTAAATGTCACCTATGGAATATTCAGCAGTACTGTGCCATCCACTAGGGTGACCAGGCAAACATGACTCTAGGCCAAACACAGCAGTTTAAAAACAGACTGTAGCCCAACTTGTCAAAATAAGCCTTTTGACAGGAGAAAGCATTTCTTTTAAATATTTATGTCACCCCTATGTATGCCTTGTAGCCCACAAGGCACAGTGTATGGTATTTAAATATGAGGCATGTAGAAATCTAAAGTAAACATGTCCTTATAGTGACTAGCACCCCAAAGGCTGGTTGGCCTATAGAGAAACATTAGGGAGCATTATTAAATAATAATTCTGCTATCTGCAGTTAGGGATCAACTAGAAAACGGATTAGGCAACTATTTTAATAGTTATTAAAAGCCCAACTTAGTGATGAAGCCAGGTTTGTAATAATATTAAAGAAAAGTAACTTTTAGAAAGTTACATCTTCCCTTCATTAAGCCGCTGTAGGCTAATTTGCATTAGCTCTCTAGCTGCAGCTCAGTTAATGATCAGGCCTGATGAGAGTTAACAACTACTCACAGAATATTTATAAAGGCCTAGGTGTCTAGAGTTGATTTATGTTCCTCTGACAGGAAGACCCCAAAACCTAAATTACTCCAAAGGGGCCTCCCCTGCCACAAGCATTGTTAGCTTACACCTAAGTAGGAACCCTCTTTTGTCCTACCACCCAGGCAAGCACCAAACCTAATGGGTAAAAGCTGTCAAAAGAAACTAGTTTGGAGTGACCAAGGAAGTGGAGGCTCCTCATTTCCATGGCCACACTTATCTGTGAGCACCCAGTCTTTTCACAGGGAAAGAAGGGTTTCTTCTGCTTGGAGTTAGCGAGCGAAGGCGCTGTGGGGACATTTGCAGAAGGGCAAAGAGGAACTGCTGCTAAGGTGGATAGGTTTACCCTTGAGAACTTTTACTCCATTAATGAGAGAGGAGCCCTCACCTACTATTTAATGCCAGGCATCAATGTGGCTCCCCAAGGCACCTTCTTCAGAACACTTTGGAGCTGTGGACAAACAGAAAAAGGACTGCACCTGCTGTTTAAGGTCTGTGAAGAGACCAGAAGGACTGGACCTGCTCCCACTTCTTCCCAGGACAAAGAACTCCAGGACCAATTGGCTAACCTCCTAGGTCCACATAAAGCTGCAAGAGACCTATTGCCTGAAGAGCCTAGCTGACCAGACCAACATGACCCGACCTAGACCCGGTTGGTGGTCTCTCCTAGAGCAAGGCTTGACCACCAAGTCCTCCTCCTGAAGACCTGGGACCCATAGCTTTGTCTACCTGAACTTGTCCTTTTACCTTTGAAAACTTGGGACTTGGAAACATTTTAAGCTCCAAGACATTTGAGGACAGGGACAAGTCTACCAAGCCTATCCGGCCAAGGAGCAACTTCCCTGGGGGTAAGAAAACAGGGTTTTTCTGCTCAGAGATTCTCTGCATACCCAAATCTAGTTCAGCTAGCCCTCAACAAGAAGATATCTGGCCTCATGGACCTCATCTGTGGATACAGACAGCCCTGGAGACACTTGTGATAGCACCTTCGATTTAAATTAAGATCCTGACATACACTGTATACACAAACAACAAAGCTTTGGCACACCCCTAATCCTTCATCAACACACTCTTGCACAGGCTGAAAGTAACATGCAAAGCCAATCATTTTATAGCGATCTCCATGCTAATAACCCATCACAGATGATTGTAGTTATGAGTATAGGGAGCACAGGGAGACCAAGAAAACACAATCACTAAGGCAGCTTCAGCAAACAGTGAAAATTAATGAAAACACACAACAGACAAAATTGAAGAATATGCTCGCAGAACAAGAAAATAAAAGGTAATCTGGGGGTAAGAATACAAAGATATGGTTTGGAGCTGAGGGCAAGGTGGCCCTATTGCCCTATGAGAGCAATGTCATTTATGGCTCCGCCCACCCCCTTGCAAGCCACAATGAAACAGCTGGAAGGATGATTTTGAAAGTGAGTATGTGCCATACAAAACACTATAATATAAAATAGCATCACATAATATTAAGTAACATAAAATAGCATCACATAACATGTAGCACACTTTGAATCACAGTCTATTGCCCATGTACCACATCTTTCCAATGTTTGTACTGTAATATGTATTCATCACTTCCCAGATCGCAACATCTGTAGGGCTATTCTCTAATTAAGATACAGTATCTTGCCCATTTTATGCAGATCTGACCTAGACTTAGACTTGGAAGCCAATGTGCTACAAAGAAAGACTGATTTTGTAGTGACTACATCAGCCAAAGTGTAAATGGAAATTAAGTTCTCAGGTCATTACAAATTGAAGAATCTCCACTATCCTCACCTAATAATCATCTATGCTACATAGTCCGCTATAGTAAACACAAATATTAATCTCATCCTGTACTGTAGCTGTCAGAGTATGCTGGAAGTGCTGTATGAACTACCAATTTATATTCCCTCCAATGTTATGGAGGTCTCAGTGTACAGTGGTCTAAGCAACATAACTAAGAGAAGACATGTGGTGTAACTGCCAGCGCTGCCCATTTCACAGTGGGGGAATCATGTTCAATTCCCGCCATATGGTCAATATCCTGTGATTTTGGGAAAATCGCTTAATCTCCTGGTGTAAAAAAATAAGAATAATCTGACCTTGTATAATATAATCTGGTGCTCAAGGAAAGCGCTCCAATGACCATGCAGTTTGTGTTATATAAAACTGCAAAGAAAATCACTTTTTCTCCAGCTATAATTGTCATAATGGACTGCACAACACAGGCTTTACCTGATTCTATATTAATGATTACAATTTGCTGATTGGAACACCACATACCCTTTTCTCATAATAATATACCTTAGTGTAATGAAGTTTACTGGCAAGTAATCTTGTGCTTCACATATCATCCCTCTTTCTCAACCAAATTCTTATCAATCAGGATGTACCAAGTACAGCCAGCAAGCATGAAAGTGATACCATGTAGCATACATAACAGTAGGAATTCAAACAGTCTCTTTATCCTGGATAGCAATAATACATCCATCCCACCTCCAAACAAGCCAACAGATCCCTGGAGTAGGAGCAACCCATACATTATTGAGCAAATGTCAGGAAAGATTTGTTGATGGCCAAAAGCTCTCACTAATTGGAGGTCCATGTGTCTCTGGGGGGGACAATAGACAGTGGATTTAATCAAAACCCAAATGTTACTCCCTGCCACATCATGCTAGCATCAACAGTAAGGATCAAGTGTATTAGAGGAATGTGTCCGGTCTGAGTTACTGGTTCTTATTGACCAGCCACAAATGGAGCTCACAGGAAAGGAGGTACGAAAGGAATATAAGATGGCGATGCTCCACTAAAACTGGGGACCAGTGAGCTTTGACATATCCAATCAGGAGCTTTAGGTACAACCAATTTCAGGAAAGGTCAATAGCACAATCAGCCATGCCGCTAATACCTGATTGTACAGGAAAGCTGGAACTGACAAAAGCACCAGCAACCATGTACTGAGCTTACAACCCACTGCTCAGGTATAAACACTTTGTTTCTGGCTGTATGAACAGATAAGCATGGATACCAGGGGTTCAACTTCATTGCTAACGAGGGACAAGGAAGCATGACAAAAGTGGTTATATCAGTGTATTCTTAGAAAAACCTCTCATGCGCTATGGAATTAAGGCTACCATTTATCAAAAAAATACCTCTAGTCAGCTCCTATTTGATCAAAGCTGGTATGACCTTAATACCCACAAGCTTACAAAATGCACATAAATAGACTTCAAAAACTCAATAAAGAAACTATAAGAATGATGATATAAAAAATCATAAAAACACAAATGTTTACCCTTCACCAATCCTGGTTAAAATCCAACGCAATCAGATACATAAATCATACATCAAAAAAGCAAAGAAGATCAGCTACTCTATCTGAATTTTGCAATCAAGGTTGTATAATAACTTCAACTCCTCAATATTAGAGCTTTTGCAACCAAATACCCTATTATTTACAGCTAGATTCATCAAGCTTAATTGCGCTCGCAAAGGGCCAGATTCTGACAATCTGGCCCTTTGCGAGTGCAATTTTTGCATTTGGGATTCATCATCCCAAATGCAAAATTCGCTAATAAAGAATTCACACATTTGCGAGGACATGCATTTAAGGAATCTCTATTTGAGATTCCTTAAATGCAATTCATTAACCATTTCTACATTGCGAATTCGCAATTTTTGGTCGCTATTTACCACGAAGTCTGACTTCGAGGTAAATAAAAAAAAAAATAGAAAAAAGCACTTTAGTTCATTTTTCTCTATTGCATGTTACACACACACATGTCCTTTGGACATGTGTGTGCGCAACACCTGTGTATATTTACATTTCAGGGGTGCTACAGGGTGTCCTTTGGACAACCTGGCACCCTTGAAATCGCAATCTTATTTGCGATTAGCTAATTGCTAATCGCAAATATGGAATAACTCCCCATGCATTCCTATGGGCCTTTAGGCCCGTAGGAATGAATGGGGAGTTATTCCTTATTTGCGGTTAGTAATTAGCTAATCGCAAATAAGGAATCAGTGGGAATCGCAATAATTATTGCGATTCCTACATGAATCCCATTTTGCGAGTCTGTAATAGCGATTCCTTATGAATCGCTATTATAGACTCGCAAAACGGGTCTTTCATGAATCTAGCTGTTAGTCTCTAAAGCCAAACAGTAGATCAATAGCACTTAAATAAAAAGACAAGCATGCAGTTTTAGCAACCCTATTAAAGAGTCTCTCTAAAGAAAAACAAACACACTCTCTAGTTCTTCTTGCCACTGTCTCTAGTGGAATTCCTTGAGCTAGTGAGATTGAGTGGTCCAGCTGGAGCTCCCTCGGATGCTGTTCCCCAATGATATCACCAAAAGACTTTACTATTAACCGCAACAGGAATACTAACACTGAATATGATCAGCAAGTCCCTACCCAAGGCACGTTTCCTTCTGAACTCAAGAAGAAGAATTAGGACTCAAAAGACACCAACAATTACAGACCCATTTGTAATGAACTATTCCTTGCAAGACTGAAAGAAAGGGACACATTCTCAAAGTTCTCAATATATCTGGTGGAAAGCCCCCTAATATCCGACCACCAAACAGGCTTCTGGTTGGGTAGAAGTACTACATTTGCCCAAATATCCATTTGCAAAAACTTGAAAACATCAGTGGGTACAAGAAGGGCATGAACTCAGATCTGTTAAATTACAGGCTAAAAGCACTACTGGAAGTGGAAGCATACAATAGAATTTTGCTTGAGGAGTGGGTTGACAAAGAAATGTTAGTCCTTTTTTAGCAGACGGGCTTAAGGCAGCAGTTTTCCACCAGCACTGTCTTACAAGGCACATCGTGCCTCTCTACCATCCAGGCAATCCCTGTCGTCATGCTGCGTTGAATATTCCGAAGCATTTGAAGTGGTGGACCTACATAGATTATGAAGCTAATTAACAAAATGAAGCATTGAATATATGCTACTCAGGGCCATTGCCACCCTATATTGTGAAACATGGGTGACTAGGATGGTCCAGGAAGACAGAGTCTCAGACTGCATCCACACGAAAAGGGTCTCAAACAGGGGTGGGTGTTGGCCCTCCTCTTATTCAACCTGTGCACTGCAGATATTGATAAAGCACTGTCTAGGGTGAAAGCTTTTCCTACCAGGATGGGACCACATACGTTCCAGATCCACCAATTCCCGGTTGACCTAGATATCCTAGAAGAGATCAAATTGAATTATTGTGGGCACTGGAAGAATTAAACACATTTAATTCAGCCAACACATTGGTGGTAAACGTTACAAAAACGAAGATGATAGTTTTTGGAAAACATAAAAACAAATCAAAACAAACATGGCATCTAGGTCTGGTAAAAATAGCTCAAGGATCGGGCTATCAGACACTGGGAACTCAAATATCCATATGAGATAGATGAAGGAAAAAGCAGGCAGCTTAATTTTGCATTGTGCACAATAAATACCCACAGACATAGTCAGACAGCAAAAGCCAAAATAAAGGTAATTAGAGCTATGCTTCTACCTACTATCTCCTATGGCCACCATGAATTTCTATAACAAATCTCATCAAACGTAGACAAATGGCAATGCATGGCCTACAGAAGCATATTTAAATTAACACAGGACATGTACTGTCTTCAGATGCCCCAGGAATTTGGCCTACTCAGGCAAGACCTAGAGTGCAAATCTGATTTTATTAAATACCATTGCCTCGTAATGTATGCCAATCTGGTCTCGCTTAAGATGGTCCTAAAGAACATTTATATAGAATAACACGACAACCTGTGGTCAAGATATTTAACGTCAGCAAACAAAGAACGTGACCTAAGTTGTTTGACTAAAGACTGTGCTTACTCAGAATTTAAACACTTTAAAGAAACTTTTACTGACAAAATCAAAGGAAAGCAGAAGTAGAGAAACATAAACTGTATAGTCCCTTAACACCAGTTTACCCATTGTACTAAAAAGATTGTACACACTATTATCTAGATTCTAGAAGAATTGAAAAACAGGATCTGTAGAAACTCCATCAGGACCGAGCTAGATTTATATTTATAATCCTGCCTATTAGTGACTACAGATCGAACTGGAATGACGTAACAACCATCAGCCCTCAATGTAGATTCTGCAATTTTAAAAAGAAATCCATTTTCCACCTTTTGCGGTCCTGAATTCATGACACAATGGTATACACGAATGAGACCAATGTTTTTAAAACACAGACTATCAACTTGGTCTGAACATCTGAAAGTCTATTTTAAGACCTGTAATATAACGGTGCTAGTTCACTTTAGGAAATATACAAATATTGTGTTTAACAGATGTGAAATTTTTAAATAATTTAAATGTTATGATCTATATGTGCAGACGCATTTCAAAAATTGTAATAAGAGATCTTAAGAATCACTAGGGTGTCGATTCCGATCCGGTAAAAAGCGCTCCTAATCGTCGTACGGAGCGTTTTTTCCCCGTACGAATCGTACCTGTAAACGTCCCGTACCTACGACGAAGTACGATTCGTACCAGGAGCCGTACTCCGTACGAGTCGTACAAGACATCGTACGACTCTAATCTCCGTACGATTCTCCCTCGGAACCCGCTGTACGCGACATCTGTACGATTCGCGGCTGGTTTTTACGACCCAGCAAGTACGATACGTGTCGGGTACGCACCGTAGGACCCTTTTTCTACGGGAGCTGAAAACAGCTGTAAAAGCAGAGTTTGCGCCGAAACAGGTACGGAACGGCCCCCCCGGGTACGGTGCATACCCCCCATGATCGATCATGGGGTGTACGAGCCGTACCCCCATTGTACAATCGGTGTACGAGCCGTACCCCCATTGTACGATGGATGTACGGCTCGTACACCGATCGTACGTGGGGTACGGCTCGTACACCGATCGTACAATGGGGGTACCGCTCGTACACCCCATGATCGCAGGGGTACGGTGTGTACCCCTGCGATTATGGGGGGTACGGACCGTACGGTGTGTATGTGTTTGTGTGCTTTTCCATACGACTCGCCTTTACCTGACGTGGACCGTGCGAATCGCATCCTCATACCCCGGTCCGGATCGTACTCGTCGGGTCGTACGGCATATGTACGAGTCGTACGGTATGTGTACGAGTCGTACGGTTCACGGTCTCAGCCTTGCAATACGTACGGATCGCGACGATTCGGACGGATTCGCGGAATACGGATCGTACTTCGCGAATCGGACGGACGGGTACGATTTGTACAGAGAGGGCTCCGGATACAAATGGTACGGACGGTTTTTTCCCCGAATCGGAATCGACCCCTAAATAATATAATCTTCTCAGGGATTTAATAGCATTTTGACTAATTTATGGAACATAGATTGGCCAAGTATTTCACCACTAGGGATATTGGTCAGAGACTGACTCAATGAAACCGACTTAACTTATATTTATTTTTTAGCAATTTCAGGTTTCTTGAGTCATTTTACTTTATCTGTTTTGTGATTGGGCTAGTTTTGATTGTACTGATTTTTTGTAATCTGAGGCACTGAGGACTGCATTCATTCATCCAGTGGCGTGAAAGAGATTGGCAGCACTCATTCAACACCACGAAATCTTACTGAGTGGACCAAGCAGTGCCGAGGAAACTGTCCCTCTACTAGAGAAAACAAGGTTTTCCTGTAATACCCTCACGCACCAGGGTTACCCCTTGGTGGCATGCTTCATCTTTGGGTCCAGCCTGTTCTGGTATAGAGTGGGGTATGCTGCGACCTGCGGAATACGTGGGAGCCCTTAATTGACTATACAATGATAAAGGAGATTAAATAAAATATAGGAGTGGGGGGGTTGTGTGCTGGAGTGAATCTTAAAAATACCTGCCTAGTAGGTTTATACTATTTATTATGACCTCCAGCCGGTATGATTAAAAACGGGAGGGGGGCGAGACGGGGGGCAGGGGGCAGGTTGTTTTGGTAAAGAAGGGTGTCGTGTACATGGTTTCCTAAAGGGTCAACATATTTCAAGCTGTACCCCTATTGGCTTTTCATCAGGACCCAGGGAAGCAATTATTTATAGTGATAATAACTTCCTGGTACCACTCCTGCTATGTCCCACTGGACATACACTTATTGCATGCAACCGAAAGGTGTGTATACTTATACCATCCATCTGGCGAGAATTGACTTTGTTTATTCATATTCCTTAGCTATTGCCCCATGGTTCCTCCAGGGAGAGTGAAACCTGTAGTCACACTCACATCAAGGCTGCAACTGTGCCATACTACCTACTGGGATACACCTCTGAGGAACACATCTTATCAAAGGAAAGATCCATCACTGTATCAACTCCTACCAGACAGGTCAAGCGTAATCTCTATATCCACATTCTCATACAGCCTTTACTGCCTCAGGACTGGAGCTCCAGAGATGAATTACCCTGTTGTTTTGTTCAATACCTACGTCACACCATTCCGAGAACTCAAAATTACATAACTGCCTCAAAAAACCAGCCAATGGATGATAAAGTGGCACCTCAAACTCAATACTTCAGAAACAAAAGTCCTAACATGCAGTTGGATGGAAAAACTACAGCACACTAACAAAGTGGCGTGAAAAACTAGAAAGTCTGCCAACAACCTCCGCTGAGGTATGGAATTTAGGAATTATCATGGATTTAACCCTCACCATGATCCCACAAGCAAACCAATTGATTAAATCCACAATCTACACCATGAGCACACTCCAACACATCTTTCCTCATCTTGGGTTCATGCTGAAGGTCCAGGAAATCACCTCAGTCATCATGTCTTGACTATTCTAATGATCTGTTCCATCAAGTATCAAGATCTACTATGAGACGACTAGAATTCAAAATGCAGAGGCAAGGTAACATTTTGTGACAACATCTCACTGGCTCTGAAGGAGCTGCACCGGCTGTCTGCTGCCATAATATCTTCCTTCAAACCACTCTGCATAACACAAGGGATTACAAACGAAAAGCCCCAATATTTTCACGGATGATACTCAAGAAATACTACCAGAAAAGAATGCTGCATTTCAGGCTGGCCCACAGTTAATTATTCCGCTAAAACATACTTCTTCCAAACTGCTAATCTATGGAATTCACTTCCATCAATTACACCATTGTATATTGGCCGCAAAACAATCTGTCATTATTTCACACACCATGTCACCTCAGTTTGGACCCAGCTATTTGCAAATCAGTCTTGACCCTGCTCCAATACAAACAGTCCGGCCCAAACTGCCAGGCCTGGTCCTCCCTTAACCGGAACACAAGCAATCCAAGTTCAGTTTCCCTGTAGTTCTGGGCTCATTAGCCAGGCACATCTTGGTTCCAATGATACAGTTTGCTCAGGACCCACGTCTGGCCATACCCGGCCTACTTAGGGCAACACACTAAAGTATACTAAAATGTTATGGATGGAATGGTTGAATTAATATCAGCCACTGGTAATTACTCGGGCCGCATCCCAATCCATCATTATTTTGCACACCATGTCACCTCAGTTTGAACCCAGCTATATGAAAATCAGTCTTGAGCCTGCTCCAGTTGGAACAGTCCAGCCTGAACTGCCAAGCCAGTTCCCCCTTGAACTGGAACACAAGTAACCCAGGACCTGTTTCACCCTAGTTAGGAGCTCATTAATTAGTTAAAGCTGGATTCCAGTGACAGTGTTCACTAGACTCATCCTAAGGCTGATAGATCTAACAACCGCAATATCAAGCCACCCCAATCTGCATAATGGGTCTATATCTGGGCCAATTTCTGATACGATGGGTTCAACTCTGACATAATGAGGATGAATGTTGACTTAATGTGCACATCCATGGCATGGTGGGGCTCACCCTTAGCATAATGCTAGTCCAGATAAAATGAAGGTCATCCTTGGCATGCCGTGGATGGACACCCATGGCTTGATTGTACTCACACACTCTGGGCTTGTTGTGGTGGTACCCCCATCTAGCTAATATTTGCCCTGTTATAATGACAGTACTTTTGTCATATTGTACACATGATGATTCCCACCCATAGCACCATTCTAGCACTGACATTAATGGCACTCTGTTACTAACTTCTGGCTTAACGCTGGCTTTCGCATCTTGAAGATAATTCCTGACATGTTCCATTCATTCATTCAGATGTGTAGATGTGTTAGCAATGACATACAAGTATAGATGTGAATGGCAGGTTCAAGCATTATTTTAATCTTTGAGAATAAGTGTATGCTTACATGTTACTTTTTTATGGTAAACAACAATCATAAGCTTTGCAAATATTGCTAACTTCCTGTTTATCCTTACACTTAGTTACCAAGATACCAATTATCCATTCATGCAAACATCTACGCGTACACTCAGTCATCCATCCACACATGCACTCACATCCACCCTTTTTCCTAACATGGCCTCATTTTCACATACACCCACTCAGCGGTTCACACTACCACACACATATATTCCAGTATCACTGAATAAGCCCTATTGCTTGTATGAAAATCATACTCATTGGGCTTATCACTGCGCGTTTGCATTTAGGGGCCGATTATGATAGAGGATTTTCCGCCTCCTCCGGGCCGGCGGAAGCCACCGCCGGCCCGGAGGAGGTGGAAAATCCTCTGCGGAGTCACCAAAGACCCACCGCCGCATTACGATGGCTGGTGGGTCTTGGATTCTGTCCGCTGCTTTTCCGCCGCGGTCGGATTACAACCGCGGCGGAAAAGCTCTCCTTTGGCTGGCAGTGTCTATCAGACACCGCCAGCCAAATTAGGAAGCATTAGTAAACATGCTTTTCCGCTGCGGTTTTTCCGCCGTGGAAAAGCATGTGTACTTTTGCTTTTGGGGGCCCGTTGCGGGCCCCCAGGGCGTAGGCGGGTGGGGGGTGCACATGGGGGGTACCTATGGTACCCCCCAGCATTTACATGCACAAAGCGGCAGGCACCGCGCGGTGCCTGCCGCTTTGTGCATGTAAATGTTACACATGCACTTTTAACATTGCGGCGGGTGCTGCTTGAAGCAGCACCCGCCGCAATGTTAAATATCCAGGATGTGACCGCCGGGGTGGCGGTCACATCCTGATTTGCACGGAGGGACCTCCGCAGTCCATGCGGACGGTCCCTCCACCTCTGGGATGGCGGACGGACGCAAGTCCGTCCGCCATCCTAATCGGCCCCTTAGTGACATCAAGCAGGGGAAGAATGAGATTGAGTTATGTCAGAGACATCCAAAATATGTTTTTGCTGGATCCTTTCCAGCAGTTGGCAACATAGGGTGGCAGAGAGCCGCTGCATGCATGCAGTCCCACGCTGGCTAGGGCTTGAGAATTATTTTATTTATTTAGTTATTCAATTACCTATTTATCAAGGAGTTTTAATCAGAACAGTGTTGCCTCTCAGAACTTCAGTGTTGGCAGGTTAACAGATATAGGTTAACTGTTGGTTAGTGTCTGAACGAAGCCGGTTGGTGTGCCTGTGGCCGGAACCTAAACTCACTTTCAGAAATGATATCGCAGGATGTGACGGAGCTCAAGAATCTTTACATTTTTTCGATAATTTTTTCAGTTGCTGTTATGAAATAGTGGATTGTGTATTGGCTTTTGCAGGTTGGCATCATCAAATATATATTTTCACTACACTTTGTCAGTTTATGAAGTTGCTCACGTAAAAGAGTGGAGAACTGTAGCCTGGTGGGACAATCAGTAATACTTTTTGGTTAATGTTCTGCATTATGTAGAATGAGGCAACAGAGCCCTGTAGATGCGGTTCAAGGCTCCTGTGGATAAAGAGAGAATTAGTCCAGAGACTGAGCAAAGATTTGAGTCCAGAAGCAACTCCAATAGATAAACAGATTTTGAAGCACAGGGTCTACTTAAAAAGTTAGAGACGTGGTGAACACTAAGAGCATGTATTGCTCAGTGAATTTTTAGACCACTTTTATTTTTCAAGAATTGTCTACCGTAGCAAGTAATCAAGTAATATAGTGTGAGTTTTGTTTTTCTGTTTCTCAGGTTATCTTAAAAAATAACACTGTTTTACCTCTTTTGCTTTATTTTTAACTGTATTCTGTTAGTAATCTATATTTGTCAATTCATGGTTTACTCAGTGTTTAATTTGCTTAGAAACACGCGGTCGGCGCTATCAGAGGATAGGGCAACACACTGTTTGCTACCTCTCGCATTTGGTTTTCTTTAGATACTTGCACAAGTGCCACCATTGCCTACATAACGTTTGTTCTTGTGCTTGAGTGTCTGCCATATATTGCAGTATTATACCTCTAATTGTACTTTGTTTTCTCTTGTAACCTGCACACATGTCACTTTTCCTCCTGTATTGCACCGTTTGCTACCTCGTGTATTTTGTTTGCTCACAATTGTCACTTTTGTCTCATGTAACTTAACGTTTGCTTTTGTAATTTGTTCACTTGTAATTTTCTCCTCATGTATCATTACTGTTCCTATTGTGAAGCGCTCTGACGCCTTTGGGTAAAGTCTGCGCTATATAAAAACGCATAAATAAATAAATAAATAAAGGGTGCAGATTATCAAGGCTGCATAGACTTGATTTTACCTCATGTCTCTTTAACATACCAGCATACACCGCCTGCTCCTTCATCTCACTCTTGCAGGTTATTTTTCCTACCTGCTTTCCTTTGTCATTGTTTTCCAATCTTACTCTTCCGCCTTCTTTCCCTATTTTATGTTTTTTTCTCTCTTGCTCTGTATGAAAGTCTCTTGAGTGGCAGTGGGCCCCACCTGCAACCACTAGCTCACATTAGGCAGTGGGGTACTCTATTTTAAGTTATGATTGTAAAAAAGAAAACACCCCTAGACACTTGTGTTGATGATGAAAAGTCTCCTACTGCACAGCTACTCAACGAAGAAGACCAAGCTGTGAAACAGGCTGCACCAAAATGTGACCATAAAATCACTTTTTGGTCATTGAAAAAGGAACAGTTCTGAGTTCAACAATATGCAGAGGAGCAATGGCAGGTCCAGGTGGCTGAAAACCAAGCCAATACCCCCAAAGACATCCAAGAGCCCAGCACGTGAATCTGGCGCACCACCATTTACTATTTCATTGTGAAATATTCTACATCCTTGATATGAGAATCTGATTCTGCGCACTCTGCGGTAAATCAGTGCATTGATGGAAGCAATGCTCACATCACAGGAACCTCTTGTGTGGGGAGTATCAAATAAAATAAATTAAAAATTAAAAAAAAAAGGGGGGAGTATCATATATTTCTTCATGCTTAGCTCCTGCTCTGAAGGAGGCCTAACCCTCTCTACAACCTATCTACGAGGTACCTAAGTCTGAATGCTGGATGTGCCTACTTCCTTTATAACAGCTATTATTGAATTTACCAAAGACATTATGCTATATATGAGACAGTATGGATTATAGACTGATACTCAAAAACTGTTATTACTTTCCTATTCTGCTTTGCTGCTAATTTATACATTTGTGAATCATAGGAACATAGCCTATGAATGTATGACGACATATATAACTACTGGGTTTCTATTAGCATTTCACTGATTTCCATTGTAATAAGTTGGTGGTATTATGGATGTTTATATAATTAGCTTGTATTCCTCAGAAAGACTAGCCCACGCTACAATCTCACATCTGTCTACTACTTATATAGCCACTATTATTGATTCTACCAAAAAGTTATGATAAAAAGGACCAAATGTGCATAGTGGGCTGATATTTAAATCTTGTCTGTTATTACTTCCCTATTGTACCTTTCCACTATTTTATATGTCTAGGAATCAGATCACCGTTGTCTATCAATATATTTAATACTACCAATTCAAATGAGTAAATCCGAGGTCTATTTAGTATTTATATGAACACTTCTGTGAAATTTTACAAGACCTATGCATAAAACAGGACATATGGTGCTTTTTATGCTGAAACCCAAATTCTGAATGAATACTAAATTCATGTCTGATTGAAGGAGATTGTTAACTTGCCTAACTACCAAACATCTCCTTCTCAGCCGCGGTCGGCAGGGGAGTACCTGCCGGGGCGGTGACGTGGGGAGGGGGAGGGGCAGGGTGGGGGTTCGTAATGTATGGATAATGGAAGTTTGCAGGTAAGTAAACATTTAAATAAATCAAACGAATTTCGTTGTGCGCACTGCATTGCATTTGGGGATGCAGTGCGCGCAACAAAATTCCTTTGATTACTAACCCCACCCTGCCCCTCCCCCTCCCCACGTCACCGCCCCGGCAGGTACTCCCCTACCGACCGCGGCTGTTCCTTCTACTTGTTCATTCTCTTTATTTTTCGATCGTACTACTCTCTACATTGCACCCACTCGTTTCCCTTGTCATTGACACCATATTTCATGTACCCCTAAAACATTTCTCCATTTCCCTTTAGTATTTGATGTTTAGTTCTATTCTTAATTAAAAGTGTGTATTCCCTTCATTTCTCTTCCTGACATGGCACACATATTGCTCATTGAAGCTTTCAGTTACTGCCCTGATGACATGTATTCATCTCATATTAGGACATTGAAAAGTCTACTTCTTCTCTTAGATCTTCTTGGTTGTTTACTATATCCTACCAACATGGCCCTCGACCTGCCCATTCTAGCTTCGAATGTCATCAGTTCCGTTTCCTTTTGATTTAACATGGCAGTGCTTAATTTGTAAAAAAAAAATAAGTGCAGGGGCTCCCGTTGGGAGACCACTTCAGCTTGCACCACACAGTGCCCCTCCCACCTGCTAATGACAGTAGAAACACAGCTACTAACCATCACACTCTTACAAGTCTGACAATTCATAGTATTACAGGCCCCCAAAGCTATACGAATGGCTTGGGAGGAAGGGATTAGTCACAGTAATTTCAAAGTGTCTTCTGGCAGTGATCAGGCGCATCGTTGCCTTGACTTGGAACGGAAGCAACCACTGAAGGCTGACCTGGCAGCTCATGTAACAACTGTACCTTTAAGGCCTGTACTCACAGGGGAGGCTGAGAGGAATCACCCCTTACTCCCACTTCACTCATAAAGAGCCTGGTTTGCAGCGGACTCCTCCGATACGAAATGCACTCAGCCTTTCATCCTTACTTCTGTTATTTAAGCCTTGAGACTGGACTACTGTGTTCGCCATATAAATATATAATTTATTGTTGCTGTTGTCGTTTCGAAATGAGCTTCTCATGGTGAAAGTTCTCCTGGCTAAAATAAAACATTGATTTATTATGGCTGCACAGGAAGAAGAAATGGTGCTGTTTGTGATACAGCTCAGCATTTCGTATCGGAGGAGTGTGCAGCAAACCAGGCTTTTTATGAGTGAAGTGGGAGTGAGGGGTGATTCCTCGCGGCCTCCTAAAGGCACAGTTGTTACATGAGCCGCCAGGTCAGCCTTCAGTGGTTGCTTCCGTTCCAAGTCAAGGCAACGATGCGCCTGATCACTGCCAGAAGACACTTTGAAATGACTGGGACTAATCCCTTCCTCCCAAGCCATTCTTATAGCTTTGGGGGCCTGTAATACTATGAATTGTCACACTTGTAAGAGTGTGATGGTTAGTAGCTGTGTTTCTACTGTCATTGGCAGGTGGGAGGGGCACTGTGTGGTGCAAGCTGCAGTGGTCTGCCAACGGGAGCCCCTGCACTTATTTTTTTTTTACAAATTAAGCACTGCTTCCCTTCTGCATGCAGCATAATTCTGTTACTAATCAGCCGTGATGCCAGCTAGGTGATTTCTACCATATTGCACTTCCTTCTCATATGGAAGATATTTTATGCAACTGCTCTCTAAGATATATCACGGTAGTTCACCTTCCTAATGTCTCTTTTGCAACCATCCTTCCCCTTATGCTTTTGCTATTGTCTCCTAATATTTAATGTTTGATGACACCACTAGGGCCCAACAGAATTGTCTCCTTCACTGTCTTTACACGTTAATTTGTGATGTCCTCAGCTAAATACATATTAGCTGTTACATATAGCTTCAGCACGTCTTCACTTGCACAGTGGCATCTTTTTCAACACAGAGTGACTGGAACACAGTTTGCATATGTTCTTCCATCACTATTCTTCTAACTTTTTCAATGATACTTCTGGTAATATTTCTTCATATTCCAAGTTTACTAACTACAGCCTTGTACAATTCCAAAATAAACACGCTGTAAAGGGCTTAACACATATTAGCTGTATTTCATCTGGTTGAAATCCAAACAATGTACAGCTTTTATTGGATGCAACATCTAATCCATCTTTGACTTATCTGTCAAACCTATGTAAAGAACAAGAGAACCAGAAAAACATCTGAAGAAATGCCTTTATTTTTCTCATGCAAAATTTCTTAGGTCAAATATTTGTAACTTTATACCTGTTATACTTTAATATTGCCATACGAAATTAACTTGCGATATTGAATGCTTTTTTAACACGATTGACTTACCGCATAATGGGTTTTACCCTGTGGCTCGCTCTGATTGTACAGTCGCTGAAGTAATTACATCTTCTTAATTGCCTATTCTTGTGGAACTAGGGAGAGCAGAACCCACCTGCACTTTGCACCCTACCACAAGACGTTGGGCTATCCTCACCCATCACATCAGCTTAGGTTTAGAGGACTGTCTCAAAGCCAATGACACTACCCATAAAACACATTCTACAACAGCTCACACACCATTGTCACATGACAAAACATCAACATTCATTAGGCAATAGCTCCCTTAACGTAACATTTAGCTGAAAACAATGCAAAACCTTGAGTGGGTCAGCAGGAGTGAATTTATTTGACTACAATGCAACACATCAGATACCAACCATTGCAAGCCTTATGCATACTAGAATTTATTGTGAATCTCTCTGAAGGTCAAACGCTGCTCTAAAAATAGGATTTATTACCTATGGGAGCAGTTTGCTCAAATTTTTACCATTGGTTTCCGGAAATGATCCCACAATGTTCCGAGACCCGGTAGGGAAAATTAGCCCTATGACTTGATTCTTGAGGATGTAATGAGTTGCAAAGACACATCACAGTTGCATGAAATTGCTATCTTCTGTATAGTGCACCCATAGATTGTTGCTCTATCTGCTATTTCAGGATACTGAAGTATGTGCGCTTTAATGTTGCTAACAAATAGTGAAGTGCCTGTGCTCCACCCTTAGACATGGTCAAATTGGCATATCCCTAATTGGCATATTTAGCTTACCTATAAGTCCCTTGTAAATTATATAAGTTATGCACAGAACCTGTAAATTAAATGTCCCTAGTGACTGCAGGACCTATTGTGCTATCCACTACAGTGTTTTTGTTTTACATAACGCAAACGTGGGTATCAGAGCGCTTTACATTGCACCAGTTGCATTACATGAGGATAGATTCATTTTTGTTAGGCACGGGGAGATTAAGTGATTTGCCCAGACTAACAGGATGTTCAGCGTCCTTGCTGAGACTTGAACCAAGTTCCCCAGATTCGAGGTCGACCGCCCAAGCTGTTAGGCCAACTCCTCTCCCCAACAGTGACAGAGTAAACATAGCTTGAAGCCTCCAATTGTAACCTTAATGTAGTTGCATACAAGCTGCAACTTGACCAGTCAAATAAACTGTTTGGACATACCAAACCTTAATTTTCAATATTAATAAGCCACCCCTATGTAGGCATAAGTAGTATATGTAGGATTTTTTTAATTTAAACTTTATTTACCATTTTGTCATAAAATAAACAGCCTTCTGGTAAACAACCACAATGCGACATTGAAAGCAAAAACATGAAATAACATAAATGAAGCCCACTTAGCAACGTACAATACTTTTGTCAACTCCACGTACAACATCCCCCCGTGTTACACAAAAATGTATATATCTTGCAGTTCGTAATTGATTAATCAAACTAGTGGCGGAGAGGTCCTCACCCCACTCCAGTGGGAACTAACCCAGGTGGAGTCTGGGTCGGGAGGTCTGGTCAATTTCTAACAAGTTGATTTTCAATGCTCCCCAAATATCCCTGGGCCTAGAAGTCACCAGCAATGTGGAGGAAAATAAATCACTATTGGTGTTGCAGTAAATAAGGGATCACTGAAAGAATATCGACGGACAGAATATCGACCATCAAAAATATCGTTGAGAAAATATCGACAGTCAAAATATCGAGTTTCTATCTACAAACAGGTAAGTACAAAAATATCGAGTAAAAAATATCGTTTACAAAAATATAGTTGTAAAAAATATCGTATTTACTAAAAACAGTGTTAAATTAAATTAATATTAATAATTAATTACTAAAATATACTTAACATTACTTAAATTAACTTATAATAATTAAATAATGAATGAAAGTTAAATAAATATTTTTTTATTTCATATTTATTAAACATATATATATATAGTAATAAAATATAATAAAATAATTCCCAAAAACTGAAAGCTGACCCTGAACCCTAAAAATACCCCTTTACCCAAAAACTGAAAGCTGACCCTGAACCCTAAAAATACCCCTTTACCCAAAAACTGAAAACTGACCCTGAACCCTAAAAATACCCCTTTACCCAAAAACTGAAAACTGACCCTGAACCCTAAAAATACCCCTTTGCCCAAAAACCCAAAACTGACCCTGAACCCTAAAAATACCCCTTTACCCAAAAACCCAAAACTGACCCTGAACCCTAAAAATAAAAACAATATTACTTCACTTACCTTAAAAACGATATTACTTCACTTACCTTAAAAACGATATTTTGGCTGTCTATATTCTGTCCTGTCGATATTTTCTACAAACGATATTTTGGAGTCGATATTATGTCCAAACGATATTTTGGAGTCGATATTATGTCTGTGCACCGTAAATAAGACTATTTAGCCAAGCCTTAATGGTAGGGATACGCTTGCACCCCCAGGCTATAGCTATTTCTCTTTTGGCTAATAGTAATGCTATTGATTTATAACAACAAAGCTGCTTTGGGATGGTCCGAATGTACCCAAGCAGGGCGACGTAGGTCGTAGGTCCAGCCCAGTCATTCGACTCAGGTCACCCTCCAATAATTGGCCATTTTCGCACAGTTCCAAGTCATTTGGGCTAAGTCTGTATAGTGTGTCCCACATTTGGGGTACGCATGTGGTCTCAAGACGTCAATGGAATGGAGTTTCGCTGGTGACATGTATGCCCTCTATAAAAACTTGAAGTGTAGCAGTTTATACCTGCTGTTCAGAGAGACTTGTAGAGGTTTTGTATAGTTTTGAAACTAAGTGGTCCCCGATTGCACTTGTAATCAGGGTCGTCAAAGGCAAATATGATTCTGGTTCTAGGGGGAATTCGGGCAACAGGGCTCTAAGTGTGCAGTGCAGTCTTTTAAGTATGAATTTATCCATGAAGGATGCTTTGCTGAATCTAACATCTTCTGTAAGGTGAAATATTTGTCTGCCCGGAAAAAATCACTGCAGGTGACTAGTGAATATGTAGTGAATGTCTTTTGAACTATCTTTTCTGCAGTGATAGGTACCCATGGATAGCTGATGAGTGTAGCTTGTGCCCCCCAATAACCGTAGCTAGTTTCCGCCAAGCCCAGCTTGTTGAGGAGACAGTTTGAATATCAACAGGGTCTCTGGGGAAGCCCTTGGGTAGCACAGTGTTTAGTGGGGCTGGGCTCACAAGCTCAGCCTCCAGCTTAGCGTAAGGTATGCGGGCATCCGGTTGGTACCATGAATATGAGAAGATGCACTGTGTGGCTAAGTAATAGATTTGAAAGTTCGAGACCCCCAGGATTCCCCTTTCAGATGGGAGGGTCAAAGTGTCCCAGCTAACTCTTGCTTTCTTACCACCCCATGTAAGCCTAATCAGATGTGAGCCTAGCGTAAGACAAAATTTGTTAGGGAGTGGAATTGGTATATTTTGGAACAGGTATAGGAACTTGAGAAAAACTATCATTTTAAAAAGGGGCTCTCTACTGGCCAGTGAGAGAGGGAGTTTAATCCAGCGCTCTACCTGTTGTTCTAAGGTATATATTGCTGGACCGTAGTTCAGTCGTACAACTTGCTCCGCCTCTGTATGTAGATGAATCCCCAAGTACTTAGTGGTGCCATTCGCACCATGCCAGCAGAAATTCACAGTCCCATCTAACTGTGCTGGGTGTTAATGTGAATATCTTAGATTTGCTCCAGTTCATTGCCAAGTCAGAAAAATCCACGAAGCGGATGACTTCTCTAATTAAAGGGTCGAGATTTTCTTGTGGTCTACGAACGTACAGAATGGCATCATCCGCATATAGTGATATTAACAGTGGTCCGGTATTAAATTGGAGCCCACGGTGTAAATGCTGCTCCTGTAAGTGTAAGTTTCTAACCAAGGGGTCGAGTGCTATTATGAAGAGCAGCGGAGACAGAGGGCAGCCCTGTCTAATGCTACGTGTCAATTGAAATTGGGGGGAGAGAGTGCCTTTTAATCTAAGCCTAGCAGTGGCTGAGATGTAAAGAAGCACAGTAAGTTCAATGAAGCCCTCGGCATACCCATCTTCCTCATGACTGCTAAGAAAAAGGGCCATTCCAGAGCGTTAAATGCCTTTTCTGTGTCTAAAAGCGCTGCCGCCCCCTGGGTTGATCCTGTTTATGGTAGCGAATAACAAATGAAAATTCATAGCTGTAGACCTGTGGTGCACAAAACCCGACTGCACCGGAGAGATTATACGGTCGAGAAGAAGTGCCAAATGCAGAGCTATCATTTTACCAGTATTTTGTAATCTAGGTTCAATAACAACAATGGCCTATAGGATCTTCATAATAAAGGGTCTTTTCCTAGTTTAGGATTCAGCACAATGACCGCCTCGCGTAGCGTAGAAGGCAAAATCCACCATTCCAGTGCTTCATTATAAACCTCCAGTAAATATGGGGCCAATATGTTCTTGTAGGCTTTATAGAAGTTACCTGTGTACCTGTCAAGGCCCGGGGCTGTGAAGCCGTTAATGGCATCAATGACGCTTAAAATTTCATCTTTGAAGAAAGGCTCCACAAGAAATTGTTGCATAACTTTTTCTAGCCACACCACCGCCGCTTCAGACAGATATTTAGCATGCTCTTCCTCGCTGTGTGATATATGTGAGGTGTATTACTGAGAATAATACTCTAGAAACTCATCCAGAATATCTGGGGTGCCAGTGAGTAGCTGCCCCTGTGCAGTGTGCAGCGCCGTAATACAGGAACGCCCCGCAGCGGGACGCAGCAATCTCGCAAGCGAGCGGCCCGGGCGCTCGCCCTCGCCGTATCAACGCGCTATGGAATATTAACTCAGAAAGTGTGCTTCGTGCTCAGCTGCCTCTCTAAACTCTGTTAGCAATGTCAGCCTTCGACTTTGTCGTCCCGGTCTGAGTTGCCTACAAGCTCCTGCTCCAGAGCGCCCAGCTGTTGCTCAACCTGTTTGAGTGTAGTACTCAAGTCGCACAGGACCCACACATGCTTAGAGATACACACTCCTCTCATATACGCCTTAAAGGCTTCCCAAAGAGTAGCCCATGATGTAACTGAACCAATGTTAATATTTAAATACTCAATCATCGCTTCCCAGAACTCTTCCTGAAATACACTATCTAACAGCCTGGCTAGGGAACCTTCATTGCCTCTCACATCCCTCTAGCCTTGGGAAACTAAGGGTCAGAACCACAGGTGAATGATCCAAAAGGTTTCTGGGCAGATGTTGGGCCGCTCTGAACCAGGCATCAACTCTGAACCAGGCAACAAGAGCAGGGGACATAAGCCAGTAGTCTAGCCTCGTCCAAGTATGATGGGGAGCATAGTAATGTGTGTATGCCAGTTCTCCAGGATGACAGTGGCTCCAGATATCTAATAGGTCTAGGTCAGCACATAGTTCTATCAAAGCGCGGCAATCACGGGGCTTAGTGTCAGCTGCCGTGGATGTACCACCCCTTACCGGATCTAATAGTAGATTGAAATCCCCCCTATACATATGTGGTCTGTGTCTAATTGTAGTAGTTGCAGGTGTAGTGCCCTGAAAAAATCTGGATAATCAACATTCGGGGCAAATAGGCTAACAAAGGCTATCTTGTGTCCCATAAGGTGTCCCACCAAAATAACATAGTGACCCTCCATATCAGTACGTGCCGTGTGTATATATAAGCACAGCTGTACCTCTGGCACAAGAGCTATAAATAGCAAAGAATCAATGAGGGCCAGAAGACGCAGCATAGGACGTTGTTGCTGCTTTTGGCAAGTGTGTTTCCTGAAGAAAGGCAATCCCTATCGGTAATCAACCTTTACAACAAAACTTTTACCCCGCATACCATGATAACGCAAGTACCATTACCCCGCAATACCATTATAATGCATGGCATTACATTTTATATGCTTTCACCACGCATGCTTTTACAACAAAATTCGTTGTAAATGCATGAAAGGTAAAATCATATGTTTTTTATATTTAAGGTTAAGGTAAGTATATGGTTTTGGTTTTGGGGTGTAGAGGTATATGTTTTGGGGTTATGGGGTATTTTAGGGTTCAGGGTGGGTTTGGGTTATGGAGTGCACAGTGTAATTTTAGGGTATAGGGTGGGTTTTGGTTTTGGATGCTTGGGTATTTTTAGGCTTTAGTGGTATTTAGGTTTTGGGGTATGTGGAAAAGTAAATTTTGCCATGTTCTGTGTCCCTACGCTTCATCCATCATATGTTATGTGTGCATGACCAATATGCATATGTTATTCCCCATGTCCGATTAATGACGCAATTATAGTTGTGTCCACCTCTGGTATGTCATTTTCCAGTCCTCGTGAATACTACGAATATCAGGCCTATGTAAAGTAATGTTGCCACGTTTCTCAATGTGCACGTTATTCCATTATAAAGTCCCCGTTTCCAGGCCTCAAAAGGGCCCGGACATCAGATTCAGCTCCTGTCTCCTGAAAGCCTCGCTGAGGAGCGATACAGCCCCCACCTGTATCCTCGACCTTTCACTTACTTCCTGCCTCGCAGTGCCCGGTACAGCTTGGCTCTGCCTCTGAGTCTGCCAAAAGTATGTTATAGTTCCAGCTATCAGTTCAGTCCTCCTCTTCTGCATTCCTAAGCTACTGAACTGCATCAATAGTTTCCGTCATTGTCTAGCCTTCTCGTCTCCATGTTAGAGAAATACTGTATTTAATGGTCATTTAGTATTCTTCATCACGCACTACATGTAGAATAATGCATGGTCCAGTCTTAGAGTCAAGTTAGCTTTTCCCCTCATGACTTCTAGTTTATATCAACATGTTCCCTAAACATTAGATACCAGATAGGGTTTAGGTACATGTCGCTCCGACCCTCCAGACTCTAGTCTCTGCTCCTAGCATAGAGTTCGTAGCCCCCAGCTTCTCCTAGTAATACGTCGTTGCCAGTTTACGCGCACCATTAGGTTAGAGGTCCCGGCTCCTTAGGTAGCCCCCTCCAATGTTTCCGCCCATTCATGACATATTCTGTTACGTTTGCACCACATGTCTATGTATACGCCCAGTTACACCTCTTTTTACTGTTATCTTTCGCGACTGCTACGCGTCACGCCTTCTGCTCCACCCACCCACTGCTACGCCTACTGCAATGTAATGCTATGTGTTTGCGCTATGTATATAAGTTGATGTTTTGTTATTAAAAGTTAGCGCGCTCATCCCAGACCTAGCCCCAGCAGCTGCTGGGCCTCTTTTCCCCTGCTGGGTCATCCTATGCAGGTTGTCCTGATCCTGTCCTTATGCTGTAATAAACCTGCAGAAACTCCTACTACCTCGAATCTTGACTCTTATTTTATTGAGCTATCTGTTATTCATTCATTCATTAAAAAATAGATCCGGTATTATTTATTTATATACCACATAATGGCGCCCGAATAGGGACTTGCCCTTTCCCCACGCGTCGGTGAAGCCACGCCGACCCCCTGACCCTCTGCAGTCGTGACGGAACCATACCGTGCACTGGCAGATATTTCTGCTCCAAGTATCCCTCAGGCCCACGGAGGAGACGGAGGAGGCGGTCCAGCATCCGAACGAGACGGTGGAGGAACGCGGCGAGTCCCGACCAGAGCCCAAGCCGAGAGTCCAAGGTCCGAGGTATCCGGAGGCCCACCTGTAACTGAAGTCCGAAGTCCGAAGTTCGTCGTCCAGTCCAGTCCGAGGCTTTCCGTTCCGTGCTGCCCGGTGAGTACCATTGCTGGGGTAGTATCTAGACAGGACCAATCTAAATTGACTCCTGGTCCGTGGGTTGGTGGTGCCCAGACTCACAAACGAAGTGTTCACCTAGGTGGATACGGGTCTTGACGTGTTCCTTTATGGGACCGGTATGTTCCGTACTGTTACAGCAGTGCATCCAGTAACTCTAGTCTGTTCCGTTCTCGAGAAAATCTGTTCTGTTTCTGTTCTCAGTATTTCAGGTAATATTCTGTTCAAACTGTTATTTATAATGTTCTTCATGTATTTTACTGTCGTGGTATGAGTGCGATGTGATTTCGTGTTTTTATTGTATATTGTATTGTGTCCAGATTACAGTTCAGTCATGCCGCTATTTTCCAAGTTACGTCAGATAAAATCTAGAAAGGGTCTGTTAGAGGAAGCGGTTCCTGTCCCGCCTAGGGACAGTCCAGGTCACTTTATGTATCAGAAACATGGCATAAGCGCCATAATGTATCTAGATTTATGGGTAGAGTATACCAAACAGTTAGAAGAAAAGTATAGATGGCCCGTATCGGGTACATGGGATGCCGAATGTATCATGCGAGTAGAAGAAGCATTATGGAAAAAGAAAGCCAGACAGTCACAGAAAGATGCCATTGAGTTATGGCGTAAGGAAGCTCATAGAAGAACCGAGAAAGAAGTCAGAAAGTCAGAGTTAAGTAGAGAATCCCAAGAACGAGCCCAAGAAAGAGAATTAATCGAGATAGGTGAACAAGTCAAAGCCGAACAGTCAGACAGACAGAGGCATGCCCTTATTAAGGGTATGTATCCTCTCCTTGCCGAAGGTTTGCCAAAAGCGACCCCAGAGGCATCCAGTAATTTCCCGCCACCATTAGTTCCGACTAAGCTACGTCACAAACCGACCGCAGCTGATATTTTTATTTCGTCCTATTTGGACGACACAGTCCCCGAATATGCAAATCCAGTTCGCGCTCCGCTAGTCCCTGTAAATCAGGCACTTCCTGTTCCTCCAGATACCGGGGTGCCCTTAACAGCTCCCCCGGCCCAGTCCGCCATACAAGTCCAGCCCACGTTACAATTACCGACTCTGCCAGGACGAAGAATGTCAGTCGACGATTCTAGTCTAGGGGCCGCAGGAGGAGGTACTCCTCAAACCCCGCCGCCACACAAGCGTTTATCAGCACTCGAATTACATGCTCAAGCGTTACAGCGCACGCCCAAACATCAGTCTGTTACAGAAATCAGGCAAACCCTTAACGAATGTGTCTATGATCCAGTTCCAGGCGAATATAATATGGTTTTATATTCCTTACGTGTAAGGAGAGTGACCGAGTATCTAGTCACCTTGCCGAATATGAAAGAAGATCTAGACAGAATATATCGTTTCATCCGTACAGGGGATGATCCAGAAAGTATTGGCGAGATTATGTCTCAAAGGAAAGCCGAGATCCAGCTCATGATATTAAAGTTCCTGATCAATTGTCTAATAAGAGAACAAGATTACCCGTCCAAAGATCCCGCCGAAATGAGAATCCTGACAAGGTGGAGTGATAATATAGCCGAGGGTAAGCACAAGACCGTCGGTGCCATGGAAAGTATGTACAAGAAAATTCGTAAAGAAATAGTAAAGATACACGACCAGCGTAAAGCAGCACAAGTAAGCGAGAAAGAAAGTATCTCTGATCCTGAAGAGGAAGACGAGAATTCCGCCAGAATAGCGTATGTAGGAAAATCTAGGTTTCCGGATCGCCATTTACGCCTAGAACATAAGTCTATTTTTCATCATCCAGCACCAGAACTAGGTTCTCTAGAACAAGTATTTCAAGCTACCGACCACATTCTGAAATCACGAATCGGTTACAGTGAATTAAGTACCATGCATGAACAAGAACTAGCCCGATCAGCAGTCCGATGGATTACTGATTCTACCACTTTTCCAGACGAAATAGTGGCACAAATGTTTCTGAAACTGCCCCCAGCCGAGCAACGACTGGTGGGTATGTATATGATCCAGCACCTCATTACTCTGTATGAGGGTCAACATTCCGATCCAGGCCCGTTACACGATGTCCTGAACGAGTTACTCCAGTATAGATGGAGAGGTCTAGGTACCGATTTAATTAGTGTCATTCTAGAACAGCGTCACAAATATAGAACGTTTCTGAATCCGCATTTTGTTCATGTCTCACCCCCAGAAAGTAAATCGTTTTACATAGACAGACAGAATCCGTTACGAGAAGTCCACCCAGTCCGAGGGACGGGTGGCGAAATGCAACGAGTGTTCGTATACACTCCAATATCAAAGATGGAACTTCTTGAAATGAAGAAATTAATTCCCTGTCATGACAAAGATCCAGCAGGGTTCCATAGAGAATTAAAAGACATGCTCCGTATGGGAGAATACACTTACCCAGATATCATTAAAATGTTAAAGGTCCTGTTACCCGCAGGGGTGTATGAAAAGTTAAAAGAAAAAGAATGGGAGGTGGGAGAGAAAAAGATCGATTGGGCAGCTCTAGAAGCTGAAGACAAGGCACGAGTACCAGGTACCGGTCTTGGAGATAAATGTAAAGAATTACCAGAATTATTGATTCAAGTTTTACCCAGATTATTGACAACGAGAAAAGAAGACTGGGATGCAATCTCAGCCTGTAAACAGAAACAAGATGAAGATATTAGTGATTTTTATTCTAGATTTGAAAAATGTTTTAGTATTAACTGTGGTCTCAAGACAAGTAGTGAGTCATACCCTCATCTTTTTGTTACTAAATTAGTCGAGAATTCAAGTCCACAAATTAAAAATCGAGTTTTGAAAGTCGAAAGCACCTGGCAAGCAAATACTCCGTCCCAGATGCTCCAGATGCTCCAGTATCACCAGAATAGAATCAGGGAAGAGCAAGAACACGAAAGAAAACGTATGAAAGACACGAAAATGAAAGTGCTAGTTGCACAATCTGTTCCTCAAGACAGTCAGAAGAGGGGTCCGAATCAAGCCAGTCATCCTACAGCTCCCGTTAAAGGGAACTGTAATTATTGTAAACAGCCAGGTCATTTTATAAACGAGTGTGCAGTTCTGAAACACAACATAGCTACTGGTAAGACTAAAGAAAGACCACGTCCGCCTAGACAAGAACAAGTTTCACAGATTCCTCAGTCACAGAATGCACAACAGACAGTTACAGTACCGCAGCCTATTGCTGCAACACAGCACGTTACATCGCAGATGTACCAGTATGCACAGTCCGAGTATCCAGAGTACCAGTCATATTCATGAAACAGCCTAGAGAGGGAGGTAGGCTTGCCTCTCATCGAGATACCTGTAGATCAAGAAGGTCCCTATGTTCACAGTCAAGTATTAGGGAAAGACAGAAAGTTTTTAATCGATACAGGGGCAAGTAGGACCACAATTAGTCATGCCGAAGTTCCAGGGGCTCCGCTCTCAGGCTCAAGAAATGTTTCCCTTGGATTTTCAGGAAAGCCAATAGTTAATGAGATTTCCAAGCCAGTTACTCTAGAAGTAGGTCCATTGTCCCGTACTACTGATCTGTTACTCACTAAGTCATGTCCAGAAAATCTGTTAGGCATTAAGACACTGAAAGAGTTAGGTGCAGTTATTTGCTGCTCCCCAGAGGGAATACGTCTGTTCCTACGTGACTTTAAGGGTCACTATGTATTACGAGATTTTGATTCAAGATTGTCTAATGTTCCGCAGCATTTATGGGCGCAAGGTCCAACTGATGTAGGTTATATGCAAATCACACCCCATCGTGTGACTCTCAAACCAGGTGTAGTGTTACCCCGAATCAGACAGTACAGATTGCCACCTGAGGCTGTAGCAGCCTTATCCAAAATTATTGACGAGCTCATGGCTCAAGGAGTAGTTGTAGAAACTGACTCCAATGTATGTAATTCTCCGATCATTCCAGTCATGAAACGTACTGATCCAAATGCACCCCCAGTATATCGATTAGTGATTGATTTACGAGAACTTAATAAATGTATTATTCCTCAGTACCCAGTTGTCCCAGATATTTCTTCCCTGTTAACAGCCATTGATTCCGAAGCCATGTTTTTCACTGTCATTGACCTCAAGAATGCATTTTTCAGTGTTCCGATTCATCCAGACAGCCAGTTTCTTTTCGGATTCTGTTTAAATGGAAGGAGCTATATGTTCACACGCGCTCCTCAAGGTTTCACAGAAAGTCCTAGTATTTATAGTCAAGCACTCAAGCGACAACTAGACAATATTCACATGCCAACTGACACTGCCCTGCTTCAGTATGTCGATGATCTACTGATCACAGCCCGTTCTGAACGTGCTTGCGAGCGAGCATCACTTACAGTCCTGTATTTTCTAGCCGAGATGGGGCACAAGGTGTCACCTTCGAAGCTTCAATTCTGTGTCCAGCAAGTGGTATACTTAGGACACTTGCTGTCCAAGAGGGGTAGGCAGTTGACACCCGACCGTATCCAGTTAATAGCGAGTCTTCCCCAGCCCAGAACCCAGAAGGAGGTACGTGCCTTTATCGGCCTTACTTCTTATTGTAGACAATGGATTCCCCAGTATGCATTTCTAGCCAAGCCACTGATACAGTTAACGACACAGGAGGCAGCCGTATCGACTGTCCTCCCTTGGACATCTGAACATACACTTAGTTTCAACGAGTTAAAGAAAGCCCTATGCCAAGCTCCAGTTCTAGCTACACCGAACTACAGTAAGCCTTTTACACTTTTCGTTACTGAACGCGAAGGTACAGCATTATCTGTTCTTACACAAGATCAAGTAGGACAATACAAGCCCTGTGCTTATTTTTCGAGCACATTAGATCCAGTCGCCCAGGCGTTGCCTGCGTGCCTCAAGTCAGTTGCAGCCACAGCACTAGCTATCAGACAAAGTGATTCTATAGTTTTAGGACATTCCCTGACAGTACAAGTTCCACACTCCGTAGAAGTTCTTTTAAACAGAACACAAACTCAGCACTTGACAATTGCACGTTTAACAGGTTATGAATTGACACTGTTCCAGCCACACATAGAAATTAGACGCTGCAACGTCCTGAATCCTGCTACACTGTTACCATTAGTTAATTCAAATCCAGACCCACACGACTGTGTGGAAGTAGTCAACATTACGACAAAGCCAAGACAAGACCTGACAGACATTCCGTTACCAGATCCCGACCTGACACTTTATGTAGATGGTTCATGTATGAGAACTAGTACAGGAGAACTAGTCGCCGCGTATGCAGTGACTACGGACACCGACGTTATTGAAACACACCGTATTGATACCCTGTCCGCTCAAGCAGCAGAGCTAGTCGCTCTGACACGAGCCTGTATACACGCCAAGAACCTGAAAGTTAATGTTTACACAGATTCACGTTACGCATTCGGAGTTGTACACGACTTCGGAGTGCTCTGGCAGGAGAGAGGTTTTATGACTTCTCATGGAACCAAGATTCAGCATGGTCTCCTTATTCAAGCCCTGTTAGATGCCATACATTTACCGACATCTATTGCTATCATGAAGTGCAAAGCACATACGAAAGTTACAGACATTATTTCCCAAGGTAATGATCTAGCAGACCGCACAGCCAAGCTTACAGCACAGACTCCAGACATTCCAGTTAATCAGACACATACTCCAGATCCGATTACATGCATGACAGTTAAGGACCCTACACAAGACGTCATAGATATCCAGTTACATGCTACTCCCGATGAAATCAAGAAATGGTCTGAACAAGGAGGGGTCCAGACAGATCAAGGATGGTTAACGAAGGGTAGAGCCACATGGTTTCTCCCTGATTCTATGGTTCAAGTCATTATCAATACCGCACATAGTCCAGCACATTTAGGAGAAAAAGCTATGTTAGACAGTATCCAGAACATTTGGTTCAACAAGCATTTACGAGCTGCAGCCAAGCAGAAAGTCCGTACCTGTATGATATGTTGTCAGTTTAATCCAGGTAAAAGTGTCCCGGTGGAACAAGGTGGTTTCCAGCCCCCTGACCACCCTTTTGAGGTCCTCCAGATGGATTATATTCAAATGGAGCGATGTCGAGGTTTCAAGTATGTCCTTGTAGTTGTATGCGCTTTGTCCAGATGGACAGAAGCATATCCGGTCCCAGATTACACAGCCGCGACCACTGCCAAGCAGTTGGTTCGTGAATTTTTCCCTAGATATGGACTCCCTAGAGTCGTATATTCTGATAACGGTCAGCCATTCTCCTCAGAGTTAATGAAGCACGTTTCCCTTTTGTTAGGGTACCAGTGGAAGTTCCATTGTGTACGCCATCCTGAAGCAGCCGGTCTCGTAGAGAGACATAATCAGACTCTGAAAATCCGTATTGCCAAAGTCTGCAAAGAAAAAGGTGTGGACTGGCTAGTAGCTCTGCCAGTCGCTTTGTTTTATATGCGCATGGTCGCACATTCCAGATCAGGTTTGTCCCCGTATGAGGTCGTATTCGGCCGCCCCCCTAACATGTGGGGTACTCCTAGACCCCGAAGTATTACCGATGTTTCATGTAATATGCTGACAGATTACCTAGCTTCCTTGATGTCTGCCCTCAACTCATGTCGTTCACAGGTTGCTGCCGCCTTTCCAGACAATACCGAGGTGGCACCGCATGAAATCGTTCCAGGCTCCCTTGTGATGGTCCGGAATTTCGACAGATCAAGTCCGCTGGAACCACGTTGGAAGGAGCCACGCCAGGTCCTCTTGACCACCCGTACTGCCGTCAAGTTGGAAGGCAGGAAAGGATGGGTCCACCTTTCTCATGTAAAACTTTTTAATGGATCGAAACCAGTTCCTAAAAACATTTCCAAGGATTCCCAGGATTCGAAAGATTGCCAGAATATTGCTCTTAAGGACTGTCCCGCACAAGACATTATTACAACCCCTCCCTTGTTAGAGAAAACTCCGCAACAGGAGTATAAGTTAAAGCTCAGGTCTAGTAAAATAAGTCAGTCAGTTTGATTGTATAAGTCCTCCCCTAGGTGAAACGGTTAGACTGTTTCTGACATGTATAAAATAGACCCCCATAGTGAGAGAGTCAGTCAAAGCTCAATCAAATGTATCGTTTTTCTGAGTTTCATATTGTTTCTCAGCATAATGATTTCCTGCACCAGCTATGCGTTTTATCTGTATTGTCCAGTTCCTCATGTAAATATGTCTGCTAATGCTACAGTAGAGCACACGTTTAGTGATCTGCCTCCTCACGAATATTCATACCGCCTCGCTATGCGCAACAACACATTTATCCGTATGTTACATTATTCACACCAGACCAGCAATGCCACTAATTGTTGGGTGTGTGGTCGACTCCCCCCTTTCCAGACACCGAAGGGAGTTCTGCCACTCTTTCCTTATCCATTCTCACATAATGGTTCGTGTGGAGCATGGTCCACGTTAACGTCATCCTCAACAGATATGTCTTTTCTTAACAGTACATGTTTTTCAGACAAGCAAGGTCTCCCCCACAGAACAGGTTTAGATCTAGAAAATGAAGTGTATAATTTAGGTAATTATTCGTCGAATTTCATGGTCCTGAATGTTCAGTCTGATACTACTCCAGACTTACCTGCTATTTCAGTACTACCAGTCAAAGGCGAATTATGTGTCCGTAGTTATGGTTCCGTACATGTAGGACATAGTGATTGTACTACTGTTATCCAGTATAGTGACAGTGGGAAATCTGTTTTTAAAGCTTCACGTCATTCTTATTTCATTTGTGGTCAAACTGCATATGTTCGTCTGCCCCTCGATTGGGAGGGAACCTGTTACATCGCTTTCCTACTGCCACCTGTTTTCCTAGCCCCATCTGATTATCACAGAAACACACATCTAGTACACATTAGACATAGAAGGGAGTCCCCAATTGTCGATTATACTGAAACTACTCTAGAACAGTATACAGATTTCAATAAAGGTTTCTTCTTCTTCGTAGGACCTGTCCAGAATAGTAAACTGATCCGTAGGTTAACAAGAACCCTTGAAGCTGTAGTAAATGAGACTGCCTCTGCTCTAGGTAACTTAACCGAAGAACAATCTGCTATGAGATTTGTCGTTTTGCAAAATCGTCTCGTCCTTGACATCATACTGGCCGATAGGGGCGGGGCCTGTAGAGTCATCGGATCTAGTTGCTGCATTTTCATTCCAAATAACGCGCCGTCTGTTTATTCAGCTATAACCAGACTCCATAAAATTGCCCATCTGTTACACCAAGATCCAGGCACCTGGACATGGTCCGGTTGGTTCTGGAATATAATTTCCGCATGGGGATGGAAAGTCCTGTCCTTTTTAGGTATTGCAGTAGCGATCATATTTAGCTGCTGCCTCTGTATACAATGTGGCCCTGCGATTTGCAGCATGTGTGCTACCTCTTGTATTCCTAGTCCCAAGCCCCGTTCTAAGTCCCGTTCCAGGATAATTCGAGACGAGCAAATGGTACTGTATGAAATGATAGATGGTATCATGAAAATTGATGTTTCCTGATGGAAACGTAGTGACAAGGAGGGAATGTGGAAAAGTAAATTTTGCCATGTTCTGTGTCCCTACGCTTCATCCATCATATGTTATGTGTGCATGACCAATATGCATATGTTATTCCCCATGTCCGATTAATGACGCAATTATAGTTGTGTCCACCTCTGGTATGTCATTTTCCAGTCCTCGTGAATACTACGAATATCAGGCCTATGTAAAGTAATGTTGCCACGTTTCTCAATGTGCACGTTATTCCATTATAAAGTCCCCGTTTCCAGGCCTCAAAAGGGCCCGGACATCAGATTCAGCTCCTGTCTCCTGAAAGCCTCGCTGAGGAGCGATACAGCCCCCACCTGTATCCTCGACCTTTCACTTACTTCCTGCCTCGCAGTGCCCGGTACAGCTTGGCTCTGCCTCTGAGTCTGCCAAAAGTATGTTATAGTTCCAGCTATCAGTTCAGTCCTCCTCTTCTGCATTCCTAAGCTACTGAACTGCATCAATAGTTTCCGTCATTGTCTAGCCTTCTCGTCTCCATGTTAGAGAAATACTGTATTTAATGGTCATTTAGTATTCTTCATCACGCACTACATGTAGAATAATGCATGGTCCAGTCTTAGAGTCAAGTTAGCTTTTCCCCTCATGACTTCTAGTTTATATCAACATGTTCCCTAAACATTAGATACCAGATAGGGTTTAGGTACATGTCGCTCCGACCCTCCAGACTCTAGTCTCTGCTCCTAGCACAGAGTTCGTAGCCCCCAGCTTCTCCTAGTAATACGTCGTTGCCAGTTTACGCGCACCATTAGGTTAGAGGTCCCGGCTCCTTAGGTAGCCCCCTCCAATGTTTCCGCCCATTCATGACATATTCTGTTACGTTTGCACCACATGTCTATGTATACGCCCAGTTACACCTCTTTTTACTGTTATCTTTCGCGACTGCTACGCGTCACGCCTTCTGCTCCACCCACCCACTGCTACGCCTACTGCAATGTAATGCTATGTGTTTGCGCTATGTATATAAGTTGATGTTTTGTTATTAAAAGTTAGCGCGCTCATCCCAGACCTAGCCCCAGCAGCTGCTGGGCCTCTTTTCCCCTGCTGGGTCATCCTATGCAGGTTGTCCTGATCCTGTCCTTATGCTGTAATAAACCTGCAGAAACTCCTACTACCTCGAATCTTGACTCTTATTTTATTGAGCTATCTGTTATTCATTCATTCATTAAAAAATAGATCCGGTATTATTTATTTATATACCACAGGTACAGGGGCATTTTTATGGTGGGTTTGGGTTTTGGGGTGCAGGAGATATTTTTAAGGTTCAGGGTGGGATTGGGTGTTGGGGTGCGGAGGTATTTTCTACGGTTTAGGGGGTATTAAGGTTTTGGGATTTACAGGGGCCTTTTTAGGGTTTAGGGTGGGTTGGGTTTTGGGGTGCAGGAGGTATTGTTAGGGTTGAGGGTGGGTTTAGGTTTTGGGGAACAGGGGCATTTTTAGGGTTTAGGGTGCTTTTGGGTTTTGGGGTGATGGGGTATTTTTAGGGTTTAGGGTGGGTTTAGGTTTTGGGGTGAGGGGTTATTTTTAGGGGTCAGGGTGGGTTTAGCTTTTGGGGTTACTGAGTGCAGGGTTATTTTTAGGGTTCAGGCTTTGTTTGGGTTTTGGGGTACAGGTGTATTTTTAGGGGTAAGGGTAGGTTACGATTTTGGGGTGCAGGGATATATGTTTTGGGGTTATGGGGTATTTTAGGGTTCAGGGTGGGTTTGGGTTATGGAGTGCACAGTGTAATTTTAGGGTATAGGGTGGGTTTTGGTTTTGGATGCTTGGGTATTTTTAGGGTTTAGGGGGTAATAAGGATTTGCGGTACTGGGGCATTTTTTAGGGTTTAGGGCGGGTTTGGGTTTTGGGGTGCAGGAGATATTTTTAGGGTTTAGGGTGAGTTTAGGTTTTGGGGTGCAGGGGGTATGATTAGGGTTCAGGGTGGGTTTGGGCTTTGGAGTGGTGGGGTATTTTTAGCGTTTAGGGTGGGTTTGGGTTTTGGGGTGCAGGAGATATTTTTAGGGTTCAGGGTGAGTGTAGGTTTTGGGGTGCAGGGGTTATTTTTAGGGTTCAGGGTGGGTTTGGGTTTTGGGGTGCTTGGGTATTTTTACGGTTTAGGGAGTATTTAGATTTTGCGGTACAGGGGCATTTTAAGCGTCGGTTTGGGTTTTGTGGTTTAGGAGATATTTTAAGGGTTCTGGGTGAGTTTAGGTTTTGGGGTGCAGGGGTATTTTTAGGGTTCAGGGTGGATTTGGGTTTTGAGGTGCTGGGGTATTTTTAGGCTTTAGGGGTATTTAGGTTTTGGGGTACAGGGGCATTTTTATGGTGGGTTTGGGTTTTGGGGTGCAGGAGATATTTTTAAGGTTCAGGGTGGGGTTGGGTGTTGGGGTGCGGAGGTATTTTCTAGGGTTTAGGCGGTATTTAGGTTTTGGGGTACAGGGGCATTTTTAGGGTTTAGGGTGGGTTGGGTTTTGGGGTGCAGGAGGTATTTTTAGGGTTGAGGGTGGGTTTAGGTTTTGGGGAACAGGGGCATTTTTAGGGTTTAGGGTGCTTTTGGGTTTTGGGGTGATGGGGTATTTTTAGGGTTTAGGGTGGGTTTAGGTTTTGGGGTGAGGGGTTATTTTTAGGGGTCAGGGTGGGTTTAGCTTTTGGGGTGCAGAGTGCAGGGTTATTTTTAGGGTTCAGGCTTTGTTTGGGTTTTGGGGTACAGGTGTATTTTTTAGGGGTAAGGGTAGGTTACGATTTTGGGGTGCAGGTGTATTTTAAGGGATCAGGGTGGGTTTGGTATTTAAGGTGCAAAGGGTAATTAAAAAAGAAATATATATATATATATATTTAAAAAAATATATCTATATATGTGTATATATCCAACAAATGCAGATCCCAAATTTGGAGTGAGCCACACGGAAACTAAAATTCAGCTTCAGTTTACTTTATTGACAGCACGCTAGCAAATCCTTCAGGTAGGTAAAACAATAAGCCATCTTGCAAGCCAGACGCGTTTCAGGAATAAGTCCCTCATCAGTGGCTTCTTTGGAAGGGCAGGGGGAAGCGGGTTATGGCGTTTCAAACTCCTATTGTACCAACTCCCGCCCCAATGGGCGTGGCCAAACCGGCATTATGGGAGACGAAGTCCGCGCCACTTCAACCTCAGTGGGTGCAATCCCCAAGCTCAAATGTCCTCACATTAAAGGCAACCGTCCTTACAGTCTTTGCCCCGCTTTGTTGCTGCCAGATACGCTGTGAGCTGACACCATTCTGCAAAGGTGTCGGCTCTGTTCCATTCCGCTCTGTGCGGTGCTGAGTGGCGCCGCTGCGGATCCACTTGTTGAAGCAGTGGGCTCTCTCCACGACCCAGGGAGGCCGTTATACATCCAACAAATGCAGATCCCAAATTTGGAGTGAGCCACACGGAAACTAAAATTCAGCTTCAGTTTACTTTATTGACAGCACGCTAGCAAATCCTTCAGGTAGGTAAAACAATAAGCCATCTTGCAAGCCAGACGCGTTTCAGGAATAAGTCCCTCATCAGTGGCTTCTTTGGAAGGGCAGGGGGAAGCGGGTTATGGCGTTTCAAACTCCTATTGTACCAACTCCCGCCCCAATGGGCGTGGCCAAACCGGCATTATGGGAGACGAAGTCCGCGCCACTTCAACCTCAGTGGGTGCAATCCCCAAGCTCAAATGTCCTCACATTAAAGGCAACCGTCCTTACAATAGGAGTTTGAAACGCCATAACCCGCTTCCCCCTGCCCTTCCAAAGAAGCCACTGATGAGGGACTTATTCCTGAAACGCGTCTGGCTTGCAAGATGGCTTATTGTTTTACCTACCTGAAGGATTTGCTAGCGTGCTGTCAATAAAGTAAACTGAAGCTGAATTTTAGTTTCCGTGTGGCTCACTCCAAATTTGGGATCTGCATTTGTTGGATGTATAACGGCCTCCCTGGGTCGTGGAGAGAGCCCACTGCTTCAACAAGCGGATCCGCAGCGGCGCCACTCAGCACCGCACAGAGCGGAATGGAACAGAGCCGACACCTTTGCAGAATGGTGTCAGCTCACAGCGTATCTGGCAGCAACAAAGCGGGGCAAAGACTGTAAGGACGGTTGCCTTTAATGTGAGGACATTTGAGCTTGGGGATTGCACCCACTGAGGTTGAAGTGGCGCGGACTTCGTCTCCCATAATGCCGGTTTGGCCACGCCCATTGGGGCGGGAGTTGGTACAATAGGAGTTTGAAACGCCATAACCCGCTTCCCCCTGCCCTTCCAAAGAAGCCACTGATGAGGGACTTATTCCTGAAACGCGTCTGGCTTGCAAGATGGCTTATTGTTTTACCTACCTGAAGGATTTGCTAGCGTGCTGTCAATAAAGTAAACTGAAGCTGAATTTTAGTTTCCGTGTGGCTCACTCCAAATTTGGGATCTGCATTTGTTGGATGTATAACGGCCTCCCTGGGTCGTGGAGAGAGCCCACTGCTTCAACAAGCGGATCCGCAGCGGCGCCACTCAGCACCGCACAGAGCGGAATGGAACAGAGCCGACACCTTTGCAGAATGGTGTCAGCTCACAGCGTATCTGGCAGCAACAAAGCGGGGCAAAGACTGTAAGGACGGTTGCCTTTAATGTGAGGACATTTGAGCTTGGGGATTGCACCCACTGAGGTTGAAGTGGCGCGGACTTCGTCTCCCATAATGCCGGTTTGGCCACGCCCATTGGGGCGGGAGTTGGTACAATAGGAGTTTGAAACGCCATAACCCGCTTCCCCCTGCCCTTCCAAAGAAGCCACTGATGAGGGACTTATTCCTGAAACGCGTCTGGCTTGCAAGATGGCTTATTGTTTTACCTGCCTGAAGGATTTGCTAGCGTGCTGTCAATAAAGTAAACTGAAGCTGAATTTTAGTTTCCGTGTGGCTCACTCCAAATTTGGGATCTGCATTTGTTGGATGTATAACGGCCTCCCTGGGTCGTGGAGAGAGCCCACTGCTTCAACAAGCGGATCCGCAGCGGCGCCACTCAGCACCGCACAGAGCGGAATGGAACAGAGCCGACACCTTTGCAGAATGGTGTCAGCTCACAGCGTATCTGGCAGCAACAAAGCGGGGCAAAGACTGTAAGGACGGTTGCCTTTAATGTGAGGACATTTGAGCTTGGGGATTGCACCCACTGAGGTTGAAGTGGCGCGGACTTCGTCTCCCATAATGCCGGTTTGGCCACACCCATTGGGGCGGGAGTTGGTACAATAGGAGTTTGAAACGCCATAACCCGCTTCCCCCTGCCCTTCCAAAGAAGCCACTGATGAGGGACTTATTCCTGAAACGCGTCTGGCTTGCAAGATGGCTTATTGTTTTACCTACCTGAAGGATTTGCTAGCGTGCTGTCAATAAAGTAAACTGAAGCTGAATTTTAGTTTCCGTGTGGCTCACTCCAAATTTGGGATCTGCATTTGTTGGATATGTGTATATATATATATATAAATATAATGTACTCAATTATTTTAATTAGTTTTTTATTGTGTTGCGTTTTTATGTTATTACTGTTTTGGTACTATATACATACTTTACACATTCCTCTAACATAAGCCTATCTGCTCAGTGCCATAGCTACCAGGGAGTTGAGCTCAGGTTAATTTAGGGACTTGGATGGTTTACCCTGACAAGAATTGTGATTATTGCTCAATGTGGGAAGTCATCCCCATGACTAAACACCCAAATTCATACATTGGTATTCTTTAAATGCCTTGCAGGCATTACAGAAGTTCAATAGAAAGTATGGAAAACCTTAACAGTGAAATTGGAGTAAAGGTACAAGTTTGCTAAGTTTGGTAATTAACAATTTGTTGTGTCAAAAATGTTGTGATTTGTTTATGTTCTCTTGTCCTCAATTGCAGGAACTACACCTAGAATATAATCAGATTGAAGAGATTTCAGAAACATCATTTAATCAGACAAACAATCTACATACTATTATTCTACGACATAACAATCTGGAAGAAAGCAGGATTGCGCCTCTGGCTTGGATTTACCATGAGTAAGTATTAAAGGATGAAGTCTTGCTTTTTTTGCTTTTACATGGTGCTTGGATGTCTAGTCCATCCATTTATAACCGAAGAAACAGCAAAGGCTTAATTTTGAATCAGGTGGTAACAAACAATCTCTGATTTGTTCTTTAAGTGCAATGTCAAGAGGAGACTCCACAATGGAATTTCTTGCCTCACACGTATGTTACAGTGGCGTAAAATAGACCCCCGCAGCTGCTGGGGAGAGGGGGGCCTGAGCTCCAGGGGGCCCGATGAGCACAGTACCATGGCCTGAGAGCTCCTGATTGAGTCCGGAGGGGGGCACACCATGTACCTTGCGGGGAGGGGGGGGCATCAATTTTCGTTACCCCTCTATACAGTGGAGGAAATTGTGCTTAAGGATTTTCCTCCAACTTTAGCAGTTTCTCCACAAATCTGAGAACTTGTTGTTGCCACCCATGTTAATTGCTTTTCAAACTCTTTCTTATTACACAGTCATATGTTGTACTCCAGCTTGATATTGCACATTTAAAAAGCAAGAATCAATTCTACATTTTATTATGATACTAGCAGCCCGTCCCGACGTTGTCCGGGTATGAAATAGAATGTGTGTATTCAGATACGGCCATTCATGTGTTCCCCCGCTTGAGGCCCAGCTGCAGCCCTGGTTGATGTTAGCAGGCGCGTGTCCCCCCGCTTGAGGCCCAGCTGCAGCCCTGGTTCATTTTAGCAGGCGCATGTAATTAGTGTAGTGATCCGCCGCCTGAGCCCGGCTACAGCCCTGGCTGATGTTAGCAGGCACGTGTAATTTGGTTTAACGTGATAGTTCAGTAACAGCGCGCATGAGAGGTTGCAGTAATTGTCCCCGCAGACACGCTCAGTCGCGTGTGCCCCCGCTTGAGGGCCAGCGGCGACCGTCTAACAATTAGAATTGTGTGAGTCTTGAATGATTGTTTCCCGCTGTTCTTATTTTTTTATGACCCACACCGACGCTCTTCGGCCCGAGTGCTTTTTAGACGCACCCAGGCCAAGCTACACACTGCGTTCGGCCCTTTCAGATGCACCCAGGCCAAAGCACACACTGCATTCGGCACCCCCAGTATTTGTGAGACAATGGGCAGTCCCCCAAGGGAGTCTTGCGAATGGTTACTTACCACGCTTTGAGGTGAACACCTTTGTGACGCCCCCAGCACACGGCCATAGCAGACGATCTGATTAATGTACGACCCAGATGGCATGAAGTGCGGAACGTAGCACACGCCTCCAGCGTTTGTCACGCCCCCAGCGTGCCTCTTGATGCGGCGCAGTTGCGTAATTGGCGCTTCACATGGCATGAAGGGCGGACACACGCCCACAGCGCGGACACACGCCCACAGCGTCTGTCACGGCTTCAGCGTGTCACGCCCCCAGCGTGCCCCTTGATGCGGCGCAATTCCGACTCACATGGCATGAAGGGCGGAACGTACCACACGCCCCCAGTGTTTTTCACGCCCCCAGCACACGCCCACAGCAGAACGCAGACACGCCCACAAGGGACTACTTTGCTGGCATGGTTCTTTTACCTTTTAAATGTATATGGTGGCCGTCTGCGTAGCCTATGTCCTTCTGCTGCAACTGCCCTTTGCAACGCTGTATTGGGTGTTGTGATTGGTGCTGTGGTTACTAAGATTACCCGCCTCAAAGGTTTGGGCGCTCTCTTTATAATATTAGTATGGATATGGATATATGAGCAAGCCTGCTGGGTCAGGCGAAACGCGTTGGAAAAGCAGCAATAAAGGATTTATATTGCACCACATTGCGTCGTCTCCTCTTCAGATTGAGTGTAGAGGTGGAGTTATATATATATATATATATATATATATATATATATATATATATATATATGTATATATTCAACCAAAAACGATCCTTCATGCACGAGAGCGCTCCACAGTGTGTGCTCGACCCAAGGGCTGGATCAAAGCCCCAATTTCAATTTGGAGCACAAGAAAGGCGGCACAACCGGATACTTATTCAGAAGTTTTTATTTCACCAACACTCCTCCGACGCGTTTCAGCCTCACAGCTTTTCTCACGGTCAGCAAGTCCTTTTTTGCTTTTCATTTTTATACTGCCCCACTTTAGCCACGAAGTGGCATTGTGGGATACGTAGTTTATAAAGCAAAATAATTAAAAAACATTAATAACAAACAAAGGACTGGTGCGTTCTGATTATACAAGTATAGTACTTAGCGTCCTAAGTTGTTTTCACTTAGGGCATATCTTGTATAATGTGTGTTAATGGTCTTTGTTCTCAAGTATAGGGTATAGTACCCTTGTACAGTTATTGTTATGGCTGAGTTCATATTTACTCCAGATGTATGTGGAGATCCTCTCCAAAGTTCATGCCTCTAGGGTGTTTTGTTCGGAATCGGACAATGAACCGTGATTCCATCTGTCGAAGAAGACGGACCGTATCTCCTCCTCTGTCTGATTTGCTCAGCATCTTCAATCCATAGTAGTTCATAGCTCGCCAATCCCCACTTTGGCAGGTGCTTAAGTGTTTCGCTGTAGCATACAGCATGTTTGAGTTCTTTACAGCCCGCATGTGTTCCAGTATTCTTTTCTTTAACATGCACGTGGTGGACCCTATGTATTTTATTCCACATTTGCATTCTATCACATACAACACATTTTTAGATGTGCATGTGATGTACTGTTTGATCGGCATGTATTTTCCATCTGGTTCCATTACATTCTTCATTTTTTTGCCTATTTTACATGCTTTGCATGAGGTACATGGCTTGAAGCCCACGTTTTGTTCCGTCCACCATTTAGGTTGTTCCTTGATCTGAAAGTGGCTTTTAACTAGTAGGTCTTGAAGAGATGTGTTTTTTTTGTAGGTGATGGAAGGGTGTTTGCCAGCCAATGGCCCTATATCCGGATCGCTGTTTATCAAGTGCCAGTATTTTTTCATTTTTTTTGCTATTAACCCACTTTCTTTGTTGTATGTAGTTATGAATCTTGGCGGATCTTTGTCTTGAGGGGGTTTTTGTTTTTCGATCAAAGTTTCTGCTCTGCTGATTTTGTCTACCTTCTTTTTACAGTCTTTTAGCACATAGTCCTTATATCCTCTTGACTGGAATCTTGTTTTGCTTTCAAGTATCATTTTTTCGGCATCTTCTGGTTTTGAACAGTTTCTTTTCAATCATACATATTCTCCATATGGAATGCTTTTTAGTAGCGATTTCGGGTGAAAGCTGGTGCCATGGAGTACACTGTTGGTGGCAGTTTTTTCGGAACAATGTGGTTTCCAATTTGCCTTCCGAGATGTAGACCTTGGTGTCTAAAAAGTCTATCTCTTTTTTCTTCGTTGAGCATGTGAATTGGAGACCAACCTCATTCTGATTGAGTGTGGTAAAGAATTTCTGGAATTGATCATTGGTACCATCCCAAATTAGGAAGAGGTCATCAATATATCTGACCCAGAGAATTATTCGATCTAATTCTTCCTGGTCAGTGTTGTTCCATGCTATCATTTTTTCCCAATATCCCATAGTGATATTTGCATAATTGGGAGAAAAAGATATCCCCATGGCAGTGCCACATTCTTGCTTGTACAGATCATTATTGAAGAGAAACACATTATTAGTTAGACACAGTTCTATCATTTGTAGAAGCATTGATGTGTGTTCCATTTCCTTAATGCTTCGCTGTTGTAAAAAATGTTTGCACGCTTTCAAGCCTACTTCATGTCTTATTGATGTATAAAGTGACACAACATCAATTGTCACTAGAAGATAGCCTGGATTCCATGACATGTCCATTAAAATCCTCAGAAAATCTCCGGTGTCCTTCAGATACGATGGCATGCTCTGAGCAATAGGAGCGAGGAAAGTATCAACATACCTAGAGACCTTTTCGTATAATGAGTCACAAGAGGACACGATTGGTCTCCCTGGTGGATTAATTAGCGTTTTATGGATTTTCGGCAGAAAATAGACACACGGAGTGATAGGATATTCCGTGGTCATGTATTTCATTTCTTCCTCGTTTATCAATCCTTTAGCACGCCAGATTTTTAGTTGATCTTTTAAATCGGACATCATTTTCAATGTTGGATTGGATTTCAGTTTGCTATAATGTTGAGATATGTTTAACTGTCGTTCCGCCTCTCGAATATAATCACTTGTATCCAGGATGACGATGTTCCCCCCCTTGTCGGCGGGTTTTATCGTTATGGTGGCATTGTTCATCAGATTTTGAATGGCCTTTCTTTCTTTGATTGATAGATTTTGTCGTTTGTTATCTTTGACTTTTATAAGGTTATCAAGTTCTTCCGTCATGGCATCCGAGAACAAATCAATTTTGTTTCCTGGCGATAAGACTGGGCAGAATCGGGATTTTTTCTTTAATCCAGTATTTTTGCTTAGATTAGTTTGAATATTCATTTGTTCCAACATTTGTGAGTCCGTTATAGTATCACCTTCGGGGTTAAACATCACTTCAAATGTCTCTCTTAGGTCAGACAGTTGTTCAATGGTAGTCGTGCATTCCTCTTCTACTGCTTGTTCTGTCATATCATTCACATTGTTAGATATCACTTTATTGGCATGAATTTGGGCCAATTTAAGTTTTCTCACGAATTTGTAAAGATCGATTTTAGTTTGTGGGTAGTCGAAATGGGCTTCTGGACAGAATGATATGCCTTTGTTCAATACATTTTGTTCTTCGTCTGTTAGATGATATTGCGATAAATTCACAATTAGGTTGGTCACTTCCTGTTTCGTAGGGGGTATTGCCTTCTTTCGTTGCTTTGACCTGCGGGTTTTGCAAACTGAAATCCAATCCAACATTGAAAATGATGTCCGATTTAAAAGAACAACTAAAAATCTGGCGTGCTAAAGGATTGATAAACGAGGAAGAAATGAAATACATGACCACGGAATATCCTATCACTCCGTGTGTCTATTTTCTGCCGAAAATCCATAAAACGCGAATTAATCCGCCAGGGAGACCAATCGTGTCCTCTTGTGACTCATTATACGAAAAGGTCTATAGGTATGTTGATACTTTCCTCACTCCTATTGCTCAGAGCATGCCATCGTATCTGAAGGACAACGGAGATTTTCTGAGGATTTTAATGGACATGTCATGGAATCCAGGCTATCTTCTAGTGACAATTGATGTTGTGTCACTTTATACATCAATAAGATATGAAGTAGGCTTGAAAGCGTGCAAACATTTTTTACAACAGCGAAGCATTAAGGAAATGGAACACACATCAATGCTTCTACAAATGATAGAACTGTGTCTAACTAATAATGTGTTTCTCTTCAATAATGATCTGTACAAGCAAGAATGTGGCACTGCCATGGGGATATCTTTTTCTCCCAATTATGCAAATATCACTATGGGATATTGGGAAAAAATGATAGCATGGAACAACACTGACCAGGAAGAATTAGATCGAATAATTCTCTGGGTTAGATATATTGATGACCTCTTCCTAATTTGGGATGGTACCAATGATCAATTCCAGAAATTCTTTACCACACTCAATCAGAATGAGGTTGGTCTCCAATTCACATGCTCAACGAATAAAAAAGAGATAGACTTTTTAGACACCAAGGTCTACATCTCGGAAGGCAAATTGGAAACCACATTGTTCCGAGAAAAAAAACTGCCACCAACAGTGTACTCCATGGCACCAGCTTTCACCCGAAATCGCTACTAAAAAGCATTCCATATGGAGAATATGTACGATTGAAAAGAAACTGTTCAAAACCAGAAGATGCCGAAAAAATGATACTTGAAAGCAAAACAAGATTCCAGTCAAGAGGATATAAGGACTATGTGCTAAAAGACTGTAAAAAGAAGGTAGACAAAATCAGCAGAGCAGAAACTTTGATCGAAAAACAAAAACCCCCTCAAGACAAAGATCCGCCAAGATTCATAACTACATACAACAAAGAAAGTGGGTTAATAGCAAAAAAAATGAAAAAATACTGCCACTTGATAACCAGCGATCCGGATATAGGGCCATTGGCTGGCAAACACCCTTCCATCACCTACAAAAAAAACACATCTCTTCAAGACCTACTAGTTAAAAGCCACTTTCAGATCAAGGAACAACCTAAATGGTGGACGGAACAAAACGTGGGCTTCAAGCCATGTACCTCATGCAAAGCATGTAAAATAGGCAAAAAAATGAAGAATGTAATGGAACCAGATGGAAAATACATGCCGATCAAACAGTACATCACATGCACATCTAAAAATGTGGTGTATGTGATAGAATGCATATGTGGAATAAAATACATAGGGTCCACCACGTGCATGTTAAAGAAAAGAATACTGGAACACATCCGGGCTGTAAAGAACTCAAACATGCTGTATGCTACAGCGAAACACTTAAGCACCTGCCAAAGTGGGGATTGGCGAGCTATGAACTACTATGGATTGAAGATGCTGACCAAATCAGACAGAGGAGGAGATACGGTCCGTCTTCTTCGACAGATGGAATCACGGTTCATTGTCCGATTCCGAACAAAACACCCTAGAGGCATGAACTTTGGAGAGGATCTCCACATACATCTGGAGTAAATATGAACTCAGCCATAACAATAACTGTACAAGGGTACTATACCCTATACTTGAGAACAAAGACCATTAACACACATTATACAAGATATGCCCTAAGTGAAAACAACTTAGGACGCTAAGTACTATACTTGTATAATCAGAACGCACCAGTCCTTTGTTTGTTATTAATGTTTTTTAATTATTTTGCTTTATAAACTACGTATCCCACAATGCCACTTCATGGCTCAAGTGGGGCAGTATAAAAATGAAAAGCAAAAAAGGACTTGCTGACCGTGAGAAAAGCCGTGAGGCTGAAACGCGTCGGTGGAGTGTTGGTGAAATAAAAACTTCTGAATAAGTATCCGGTTGTGCCGCCTTTCTTGTGCTCCATATATATATATATATATATATATATATATATATATATATATTGATACTCCTCGGTTCCTTTTCACCAGAATTTGCAGCACTGTCTCACCGGTTCGTAAATCACTGTGGCAGAACCATGCCGCATTTAAATCCACAACCAATTCCCCCAGCTGGGAGAAAAGCGGGACGAACTCACGTTTGTCTTCAATTATGTGCTTTTTTATTTAATCCTCACAGCATGTAGTTTCTCAAGCAGGCAGGCACAAATCTACGCGTTTTGGGATAGCATATCCCTTGTTCACGATCAATTTGGCTCCAGGCTCTCAGTCTCAATATAGTGAGTCACATTATTACATAATTTCCTGTTTGATGTTATTTTGGCCCTCGGCCTTCTGGATGATGTAGTTTTTTGCAATGTTTTTTATACATTTTTTTATCCGTCTGCATAGCCTATGTCCTTCTGCTGCAACTGCCCTTTCCAACGCTGTGTTGGGTGTTGTGATTGGTGCTGTGGTTACTGAGATTACCCGCCTCAAAGGTTTGGGCTCTCTCTTTATAATATTATTATGGATTTAGCGAATACTGAACTGGAAGGCTAGCTTAGATAGTTTAGGATCCAGGGCTCAGCTGCAGTATCTTTGCAATAATCTCAACCAATGATTTGAAGGAAAAATCCTTTGAACTTTTTTCTCAATGCACATTTTTGAGGACGTGATGAAATGCAACATATGAAGACCAGAGATGCACTTTCATCAATATAACAAAAATAGACCTTACTAATCATAAAAAGAGTTTATGGAATGATGGTAGTATGGGTTTATGACCAAAAAAAGTGATGCAGGGAAATTAAGTCACTGAGCAATTGCCTTTCGCGGTTTAGATCTTAAAGGTTTATTGATGAAGTCAAGGCGAACAATTTTATACAACACAGCTGGGAATCAAAGAAAGAGAACAATAGATTTTTAAAACTGCAGTACGGTTCACGTTTAATATCCTGCGAAGGTCAACTAAGCCTTCTATCGTTCAGTATGATAAAAGGAGAAAGAGATCACAGTTTGTAAAAGGACAGGTGTCATATGTTTATTGCATTATGTGAGCCAACATTTTATTTTGGACACCCCACTTGGTTTAACGGGTTCATTATCCAGCATCTGTTTTAAGATTATTTCTGGTGAAAATACTTCAAAATATTTTTACTCTGAAGTGTATGTTTTTCCAAATTTGCACAAAGCTCAAACATACAGTACGAAGCAACGTTATTTTCTGTCCCATAATGTGGTTTTACCATTTCTGCTTGTCAGTTTCAGTTTCAGTTTCATAAGTCTTTATTTAGATTGTTATATCATAAAAGACAATTTGTACAATAAAATTAGTGGGATACAAAGATGGTTAAAACAACATATTTACCTAAAACATTTCATCATTAAAAGAACAATTAAACAATTTATTAATTACAAAAGGGTGGAGAAAATTCTGGTCCCTATGCATACCTGAGTTATTAACAGTATAGTAATTAACGCCCCCACCATCCACCCACAATTTTCACCTGATAGATTTCGCCAGGAAAAAAACTGACAAAATGTATCAGGACAGAATGATTGCAAAAAGGAAGACTTCGAGTCCACTTGTTAATCTTTGTCTAGTTCGAAAAAAGTCAGAATAAAACGTATTCAGTGCGCCCGGTAAACATCCCACCCCAAGGTATGGGTGTTTAATGGGCATGATAAATGTCATTGCCTCTTCCGCAGTAATTGAGGCATAAGCGATCAAAATAACAGTTTAGATACACAGAGTATGCACCTTTCCTTTACTTCATCATAAAAAACACTTATCTGGTTTTAATGCATAGTCCTTTTCTTAAATAAATGGAATGAATTTTGAAGTTTTGTGCTAAGGCTCTAATCTCATTGATGGGATGATGGGCCTGGTGAGTGGGCACTGACTAGTGACATTCTACTCTTTCAGCACTTTGTTTAGCATTCCAATTAAAATATGCCCCCTTTACAAATTTTATGTATAATGATGTGGACAGAATAGAGTGGACAGTTGTCTGTAAGCCATCTACAGTATCTTGTACATCCAAAAAGACATGACAGTCAACGTATTTTATAACAAGTTGAAAGGAGTGAGTGTCAGTGCCTGTACCCTTAGGTTTGCACAGCAAGAATCTCAAACTAATTAAATTAAATTGGCACAGATTCTGTTGAGGGAAACTGAAAATGAATCCCCACAGGCCCCACATTTCTTGTCCCCATGGAGAGCATCTCTCAAAAAGAATTACAGTGATAGGGTTAGATGAGAGTGCTCAACAGTTCATTATATGTATAAATTGGATTGGTGTCACTATAACGCAGATTTTCACAACGCATTCCTTTACATCGTAATTTTTACAACGCAGGATCCATTACATCGGATGCCATTACAACGCATGGCATTACATCGCAGATGCTATTACAACGCATGGCATTACATCGTAAGTATAGGTAAGTATACTTTTTAAAAAAAATGTAATTAAGTTAATTTAGTTAATTTAATTTATTTAATTTAATTAAAATACATTTTAAAATAGTAATTAATTTAATTTAATAAATTTAAATCTATTTATTTAATTTAATTTTAATAAAAATTTTAATTAATTTTAATTAATTAATATAATGAAATTATTTTAATTTAAATATGTTTAAAATTGTAATGAAATTAAATTAATTAAAATAATTTATTTAATTTAATTAATTTAATTAAAAATGTAATTAATATAATATAATTAATTTAATTTAATAAATATATTTTAATTAATTTATAAATGGTAAATATAATTTAATTAGCCCTAAGCACAAACCCAACCCTGAACCCTAAAAACACCCCTGTACCCCAAAACCCAAACCCTACCCTGAAACCTAAAAACACCCCTGTACCTCAAAACCCAAACCCTACCCTAAAACCTAAAAACACCCCTGTACCCCAAAACCCAAACCCTACCCTGAAACCTAAAAACACCCCTGTACCCCAAAACCCAAACCCTACCCTGAAACCTAAAAACACCCCTGTACCCCAAAACCCAAACCCTGCTCTGAAACCTAAAAACACCCCTGTACCCCAAAACCCAAACCCTACCCTGAAACCTAAAAACACCCCTGTACCCCAAAACCCAAACCCTACCCTGAAACCTAAAAACACCCCTGTACCCCAAAACCCAAACCCTACCCTAAAACCTAAAAACACCCCTGTACCCCAAAACCCAAACCCTACCCTGAAACCTAAAAACACCCCTGTACCCCAAAACCCAAACCCTACCCTGAAACCTAAAAACACCCCTGTACCCCAAAACCCAAACCTAGCCCTGAAACCTAAAAACACCCCTGTACCCCAAAACCCAAACCCTGCCCTAAAACCTCAGTACACCAAAACATATACTCCTATACTCATACTTATTTAAAAAATTACTTAAATTAATAAATTTAATTTATAATATTTAAAAACATAAATAAATATTTTTATTTATTTTTATTTATAATTAATATTAATTAAATCAATTATATAATATTAAATAAAATTAAAAAAATTATATACTTACCAATACTTACGATGTAATGGTATGCGTTGTAATAGCATCTGCGATGTAATGCCATGCGTTGTAATGGCATCCGATGTAATGGATCCTGCGTTGTAATAGCTGCGTTGTAACAGCATTACGACGTAAAAGTTGCGTTGTAAGTGATACACACCGTATAAATTGTATACTGGTGTAACTCTACACATGCTTTGATTGTTTAGTCATTGATATAATTCTTGTATTGTCTTATGTTTATAATTTTCAATGAGTATTTATAATTTTCAATTAATGTTTAGTATTTTCAATGCTTTAGAATGAATATTGCATTTTAAGTCCAAGATATGATGAAGTTGTTAAAAAGTCTCCTTAAAATTAGTAAATCACGGCGAAATGATTAAGCCATGGTACAAGGATTATAAATATTGGTCCTCAGTCTGCTAAAGTAATAAAGCAGCATCATAAAAACAGCGGCAAGGTTCTTCTTTTCAATTATAAACACTTGAAGTACGCCCCACCTAGGATCTGCCTAGCTTTGGTCCCTGTAGTCGTCCCTCACCCCATCATGGTCCACCTAGACTTGTGACTTTGTCCCAGTCCCCCGCACCCAAATATCCACAGTTGCCGCTTTGTTCTTTTTGTCATAATTTTTACTAATTTTTCGATGCAGGGCACGGAACGAAATTCATTTTATTAATTTAATTGTTTACTTACCTGCAATCATCCAGATTCCATTGTTTATCACCCCGTCCCCCGCCCCACCTGCCTTCCCCACCGCAACTCCCTCCACGGGCCGCAGCTGCTGCAGCATAGTTGTATGTAGCTGTGGGGGAACATGTACACAGTCCTAAAACCATTCATGCCTGCCAGGTATCCTTCTGTAGATTCCTGCAGCTGTATACAGAGCTATTTCTATCCACAAACCTAGGTTTATAGCTGTAAGGGCCTTTGTGAATCCGACACTAAGAATTGTGTGTACTTGAAGAAAATGAATCGCACTCTGCACATAAATAGGATATGTTCTTCCTTTGCAGAAAGACAGTGTGTAGGTATGTATGCATGGATGTATGTTTGTGTTATTTGTATAACGCAAACCTAGCCAAAGGCAAGATTAAAGTCACATGTGATTTGAAAGGTAGCTAGCATGTGGACTGTTCCTGCATTGTGGTGTATGTTGTTTAAAGAGGTAAGTCTTCAACTCTTTCCTGAATTGCAGCAGGATTAAGGTGGTCCTGATCCATTGAGGGATGTTGTTCCAGATCTTGGGTGCCTTATTCTGTGTTTTAAACCCCTTTTTGTCTCCTGTCTGCTCGTGCCCTGGCTGCAGGAGTGCTGGGGGTCACCACATGACAACTTAGCAGCCGAGATCTGGTTGATATCAGTGACATTAAAAAGCTGTGGCAAGCATATTACTGTGTGGCTTTTTAAAGGCATTTTAAAGCGTGAGGCAATGCATATTCATAAGGATAACCACAAGGGATAAATAAACACAAGGGATAAAATAAAAATTCACCACCAGAGCAAGTAGTTTGATTTTCTATTAATTATTGTCACATCAGGAGTGGTTATTTCCTTAAGAGAGTGTGCTACACTTTACATGACGTGTAACATCTCCATTTTGCAACACAAAATAGAAAATCTATCTCTGAGGAGCTGATAGAGTACAGCACATTAGAGACAGTATAGAAACCAAACCATTCATCACAGAAAGAACCTACCCTAAAGGTTTTAGCCTCAAATAACTCAATTAATGTTCCCGATTTTGTTCCCAGCAGACGGTTCAGAGGAGTAATACAAGGGGGGGCCAATAGGCCCCCACGCAAGCATGGCGGGGCCCGGTCCCTCCCACAACCCGTCCCCTTCGGGGCCGCGTTCCCCGCCCCCTCGCCCCGGAGGTACTGGTGTGCTTCCGGGGCGGGGGGGCGGGGTCGCGGCGGCGAAGGGGTTAAGAGCCTGGGGAGCGCGGGAAGCGGCCTCTTTGTGCCCGCGCTCCCAGGCTCGCTCCTCGCCCCGCCGTGGGGCCGTGTAATTTTCCCTTTTGTTTTTCTTCCAGGTCTCCTTTTCCAGTGTGGGATCAGCTACGGGAAGAGAATCGCGAGTTCGTGGTGGAGCCGAAGCGAGTTCGTTGTGGGGCAGTAGTAGCGGCAAGCGACCGGAGATCGGGCACATTGACGGAGGGACCCTGCGAACCCGGGGAGGCTGGGGAGAGCGCACCGCCGACAAGGACACAGAAAAACGGGCCAAGCGGCTGTGATCAGGATGAAAGTGAGTTTTGTGCGCTGTCCGTTTCGGGGGGGTAATTGTGGCTCCTCGTTTGGGCTGAGTTGGGAGGCTTTGATTCCACGACTAAGTCTTGGACTCAGCGGTGATAATTGTCCTGGTGCAGCCTTTTCTTAGCGCGGTAGGCAGCGCGTCAGTCTCATAGTCCGAGGGTCCTGAGTTCGATCTTCAGAGAGGGCATTTTAGTTTCCCTCCTGTTTTCAACAAACTTTGGGACGGGCGCGGCTCTTGCTTTCCTTTTACCCGGCGAGTTTTACAAAAGTTAAGCAGGGACAGCTAGGGCAGAGAGCGGATGGGAGACCGAAGAAGGTTCCTCCGTGTAAAATTGGTTTCAGGAGTAACAAGCTGTGGAGAGTAATTAATGAGGTGAACGTGTCGTCATGGAAGGCAACTGGTGTTATGTAAAGTGATATGATTTGAAATGATTTTAACACAGTATGAACATAAATGAGATGTCGGTCCCTGTACGTATAAATGTAGCCAACATCACAAGAAAAGCACTTTTCATTTGTGATCTTTTAAAGATATTTCTCAGCCTTGTTTATTCATGCTTAGCGAGAATCAGGACTGTAACATGCACTGTGGTCGCAGCGGAAACAATATACAGCTAATATATGTGTAACCAAGATATGGTAACTTTTGCCAGGGGGCCTTTTTACTGTGGAATGTATTGGTAGGTCAAAGTTAATTGTGTAAGGAAGGTTGCTGCTTGCTTAGTGTGGGGTAAGCATGGTTTCTTAAGACAGATAATTCCAGTATGGTGTCACATCCGGATGACGAGGGTACACAGGGGGTGAGCTGTTATGGTCATAGACGATTAGGAGTATCTAATCCTGTACACGTGCTGTTACCAGACCATCAATGTGTGTAGCAGTTGGGCCTGCAGGCTATGCGCTCAGAAGTCGGTATACACAACGTAGGCTAGACAGCTTGATGTCCGCAGCCTCAGCCTACCACGTGTTAATTTGGTTCGTTAGCTCCTTTCTTTCTTTCATGTGTGCATGTCCAGTGGGGACTAGGGACAGGGTGTGTGTTTATGTCTAGATGCATAGGTGTAGTATATCCGTGTGTGCACACGTGCATGTATGGGGAGAGGAATGAAGATTGCATGGACGACAGTCTGGAATGGGGTTTCTGTTTTGGCATACATGAAGCTATATCTAGCTGCCTGCGCCACCATCTAGTGGTCAAGTTTAAAAGTGCGGAATCATTTGTATTTTCATGATGGTCCGACGAGATAGATAGAGGGGTAGCTAGCAGAATCTGCGCTAATGATGGTGTTTGCATTACCCTAAGCGGTTGGTTTGATAAAAACCATTTATATTTAGGCTATTCGTTAAAGATGGAAATACAGCAACGAGATGTTATTGAGTGAGGTGTGCGCAAGACACACGGGGGTATAGCTCAGTGGTAGAGCATTTCCACCGAAACAATTAAACTCCTCTTTATATGGCCCCTTTTTTATCACACCTCCGAAAAGATAGCGTGTGTAGCAGTAATGTTGGCCAGGGGTGCTATGTACCAGATGGTGATCGGGGCTTAACGAGCATAGAATAAGCTGAAGGAATTACGTGCTCAGCTATCTGGGCCAGACCCTTGGTTCGGCTCTCCCCGCAAGTGGATTGGCTTACCAACCTTTATAACCCTATAGGGTACAACATAAGGTACTTTATTCCAGAGCATAATAATTCGAGATATTTCGAGATATGTATACAGCTGTAAGGGCAGTTTCTCTTCCCCAGCGGGACTGTTTCCCTCACGCTTTCTGTTATAATTGTCAGTATCTGATTACTGATTATGCCCCGTGACCTGGGTCATCAGTTAGCGGCTATTGTGTGTCTCCCTTTGTCAGACATTATCTCTATAAAACTGAGTGTCGGTGGATAGAGTATTACTGCACTGCACGTGGGTGACAGAGTATTTTGTACATTAAATTCTAGCCTGTCCCTATGTTTTACATCAATTACGCTTGAAATTGACATTAAAACACATATCTTGTGATTAAGGTCGATAGCCAACGAAAGCTGAAGAAAAATGATAGGCGCAACTCCTTTCTGTATACAGAGCCACAGTGGAATAATATTTGATGCTAGAAGTGACGTGATCAGTCCAGTTCAATTTCGAATGCCCAAAGTGGATGTATTAATGTGTACACGTTTATATCAAGTACTGTTTGGCTCCAGTTGGGTGGAGAAGTGTGGCTAAAACGGTTAGAGTGGCAGACCCTGATGCAGAGGTCTAGCCCGGGACCAGGAGTCAATCCCCCGTCTTGGCGGGTTTTGGGCTCAATTTACCAGCAACTGCCAGCATCTGATGTTCACGAGTTTTCAGTTAAGTAGAATAGTGGGGTAGGAAAAGTACTATCCCACATCCTATCACACCTGTTTACAAGCAAGTTGGTCCAGTAAATTGTTGACCAGGGTGGCCACCTGCTACGGGGGATAGCAATACGGCAGTGGGACTTTAAGTAGAATAGTGTGGGTAGGTAAAAGTACTATCTCACATCCTATCACACCTGTTTACAAACAAGGTGGTTCAGTAAATAGTTGGCGCAGGGGATAGCAATATGGCAGTGGGGCTTTTTAGCTCACAAGTTAATCAAAATGGATGGTTCAGGGCCACAAGTAATTGCCTGCTGAAATTGGAAGAGCTTTATCTCTTTCTTTGAATCAAGAGTGTCCAATGTAGGCACAGGAGGGCTGTACCCATGACAGATTTCAGGATAATCAACACGCTTTAAAATATTATACTTAGATGCACTGTATCTAAATGCATTTAATATGTTAATTCGATTCCCAGAGATGCTGCCCATGATATATCTACATTGGGGCAAGAACCCTTTAAACGATCATTTTGTAAGATTGGTTTAGTACAAGGAGCATGAAAAGCTGCCCACATAGGGTTAAATGCTGTGACATTAGGATGACAATTACTGTGCCCTTGCCTTTCCTTTCTGACTCAGCGACAAGACAGTCGTGGTTGCTATTTATGTGGTAATTAGACAATGTAACCATAATTGCTGGGCAGGCACTGTAATCTGATCCTTTTCGAACACCCTCCTTGCACTGACCCCGCCACCGGGAATTTTGGTGTTTCAGAACGTCCTCGCTGTTCAAAAAAAATAATAGATCCTGTCTGGTTCAACAGGAGTCAAGCTAATTTTACCTACAACGGCAACATGGCAGAGTGGTCTATGTAATCGACAATACTAGTTCGGGGTGACCGGTGGGCTTGCTGATTCAAGTTACACTTGCGTGCGTACTTGCCCAGGTGGTAGGCCTCGATTCGAGGACAGGGCAAAGCTATTAAATGTGTAGCGCAAGTTACCAGGCACAGTGCGATTTAAGCCTGGTTACAGTGGAAAAAACCTTTGATGCCCCCGGACCAAGGTAATGCTACTTACCAACAGTAACATGGTAAGGTGGCTACGTAAGGGATATATCTATCGGGAATATTGACAATACTAGTTCTGGGTCACCTGGGTGCACTTGCGTGCCTAGTTAACAGCAGTTGGCACTAAACTCTTCCATAGTATGCCCCTTAGTTTCAGGTAATCTTCTCAGAGGACATAGAGCACGCATAGGACTCACTATAGTAGAGTGGATCGAAAGGGGATGGTCGTAACAATGCCTAAGTCCCATCTCTGATACTGCTGGTGCTCTTAAATGGGCAGAAGGGTCAGACAGATTTGCATATGAACAGGGCTGAACTGGGGGAGGCAGAATGGGTTGATGAACGGTAACACATTAAACCCTGATCTGTGGAAACTAATGTTGCATCATGATTTACAATAGGTGGCGGTATACTATGAATTGATTGGACAATCATGTGTGGCAGCGGGAGGGCCACCTGCTACTTGCAACTTGTTAAGGCAATGATGCTCAGTCTGGGATCATGAGAATAATATATATAGGTTATGGTTGCCCCTTAGTTATATTACGCGTTTACCACTGTCAGCCACGATCCAAGTCAACAGTCAGGCGCAAGGGGTTCGATACTTGGAACACGTATATCTCATCAAGTTGTGATTGGGTGGGTGCCAATGCAAACGGACTGTTCATTTTTAACTGATATCCTAATCATCCTTAAGGAGTCATGAGGGCGTTATGGTATGCACTGGGGACTCCATGCTTTGTGTCAATACACTACACACTGGGTAGTATTTGTTAATCAAGGCCAATTTTACAGGGTACTCTTCATAACACTAATACAGTCACGCTACAGGGGACACAAACTGAGGCTATGCTCAACACTTAGTCGGAAGTGTTTAGGAGTAGGCATCTGACGCTAATCGTATCTCAAACGTGGAAAGGGATGGCAATGTAAGACTAGCACATGTACTGCAGTTATCGCCAGAAACACTAATGGTTTGTGTTTATCTTTTCCATTTATGTATGGCCGGGTCCATGGTGGATATCTGGAGTGCTCCGCATCACAAAGCTGCTACAGGTGGACAGCCCAAGGGATGCTGACGTCAGGTAGAGGATGGCAAACAACAACGCAAGTGTGATGGTCGAGCGATCAAAAAACGCAGGAGGTGCCAGCACAGGGTTGACTGTTTCGGTGTGTAAGCCCTTATATTGGGCTGGCGGCAGTTATGTAGCAGGATGTGGTTTCACAAAATGGCAGTATTTGCCGTGAGAGGAAATGTATACCTACAGTAACGGCGCCTGTGCACGCAGGGCCACCAGTGTCAGCATGATATGCATAGATCACCGAATGGTAAGTGACAACGGTAGAGATGGGATAGTACACAAGGGTGTACATTCCTAGCTTCGGCAACCCCAGGATTGATAGGCCTATGCAACGCCTCAGTTCCCCGGTTCATGAAGTGGGGTAAAAGTAGTACCATACACTTAAACACTTCCAGAGCGTAGTGGCTGGGTGTGGATGGTTAGCAGACTGTACAGCAGGCCAGTGGGAAGAGTAGGATGGGAATACCAGGATAGCCCCGGTCACAGCATCTGCAGGGACCCTCGAGAGGCATGCCCCCACACCCTCGTTCATTTTAGGACATGGGGTAACGATGATAGGACCCAGATTGCACCATGGGGGGGGCTGCGTTTTCCCCCGGCTGCACGTAAAAGAGGGGGGGGGGAATCTAGCGAGTGCACGGAGTCACTCGGTGAAGAATCACTCGATAAAGAGGATCTACACTTGGTTGGAGAAACTATTTCCTACACTTTAATGACAGAATATCCCACAAGGGGTCATATCAGGACACTTTAATGACAGAATATCCCACAAGGGGTCATATCAGGACCAAGTAGACTAACAGTCGGCTGATAATGAGGAGTTGACGTTTATTAGAGGCTCTACTCACAGGGTGGGGGGTCCAGTGGACAGAGTCAGGGATGTCATGGGGGTAGGGAACAAAATAGCAGGGGTAGAGGGGTTTGGATTAGGAAGTTATGACCTTTCAGTGTAGGCGGTTGGGGGGGGGCCAGATAGTCGGTAAACTACCTGGCCTGTGGCGGTAAGGTCATTAATCGGTGAGCAGCATTTTAAGGTCCTTACGGGGGGGCGGACCCATTCACGAAAGGGGCCGCCCGCGGGAGGGGCCATTGGTCTCTCTCAGAACTTCAGGGGCAGGATATGATATCCCGTTGTAAAGGGTGCGGGGGAGGGAGTCTACGCTTTCCTCAGGCTGGTAGCCACCCCTCACAACACTATGACGTCACTAAGGTGCGCGAGTGTCTGGGCCCTCCTGTTATGGTTAAATGGAATTCCGGGAGCGCACGTGGGTGAAACGTGCCCTGGGTTGCGCATGCGCATCTTCAACGTGAGAGCGCAGCTGTAAAAGGATCTGACACCGGTTGGCGACCTTGCCGTAGGCCTTTATTAAAGTTATTAAAAAGTTATTAAAAAGTATTGGAAATATTAGAATGCAGTTTAATTTTCAGGATGATTAGATTACGTTAGGAGACACGCTGTATTAGCTATTTGTTAAGGTTAGCCCATCATACCATGTCGAAACGGATGTCAATCTAATATTCTGAAAAGTGTGCATTTTAATAATTGTCAGAAATGTTTATTTGATTAAAATTTTTGATTTGTTTTTATATTTTAATAAATACGGCCAGGGGGGGGGCCCCGTACCCCCCCTTGACTTCCAAAGACCCCCATGTGTTGACTGGTTGAATTGGGTAATTCAGTCGGTGTTCAAGGGGGGAGGTGGCCGGCAGTCCAAGACCATGATACAAGGGGGGGCCAATAGGCCCCCACGCAAGCATGGCGGGGCCCGGTCCCTCCCACAACCCGTCCCCTTCGGGGCCGCGTTCCCCGCCCCCTCGCCCCGGAGGTACTGGTGTGCTTCCGGGGCGGGGGGGCGGGGTCGCGGCGGCGAAGGGGTTAAGAGCCTGGGGAGCGCGGGAAGCGGCCTCTTTGTGCCCGCGCTCCCAGGCTCGCTCCTCGCCCCGCCGTGGGGCCGTGTAATTTTCCCCACCCTCCATCCCTTGTTAGCAGACCTTGGGGCCTGGCAAATGGTGAGAATCAGGTTGGTCAATGTGCCAGACTATAGGTTTAGGGGGTTTGATCCAGTAGGCCTTGAAGTTCCCGTCTACTGGAAGGTAGAACAGAAGTAAATATTTTGTGCAGTGCCATGATATTTAACTAATTCTCTCCTTAGGCCTTTTTCCCGCTTACAGGAGTATCTGTATATGTATATGTTTTGTGCTTTTCTGTGTATTAACAATTTTCTCCTTAGGCCTTTTTTCCTTTTAGAATAGCAATGTCGTATTTATTATGTGTGTCTGGCGGTAAGGTCATTAATCGGTGAGCAGCATTTTAAGGTCCTTACGGGGGGGCGGACCCATTCACGAAAGGGGCCGCCCGCGGGAGGGGCCATTGGTCTCTCTCAGAACTTCAGGGGCAGGATATGATATCCCGTTGTAAAGGGTGCGGGGGAGGGAGTCTACGCTTTCCTCAGGCTGGTAGCCACCCCTCACAACACTATGACGTCACTAAGGTGCGCGAGTGTCTGGGCCCTCCTGTTATGGTTAAATGGAGTTCCGGGAGCGCACGTGGGTGAAACGTGCCCTGGGTTGCGCATGCGCATCTTCAACGTGAGAGCGCAGCTGTAAAAGGATCTGACACCGGTTGGCGACCTTGCCGTAGGCCTTTATTAAAGTTATTAAAAAGTTATTAAAAAGTATTGGAAATATTAGAATGCAGTTTAATTTTCAGGATGATTAGATTACGTTAGGAGACACGCTGTATTAGCTATTTGTTAAGGTTAGCCCATCATACCATGTCGAAACGGATGTCAATCTAATATTCTGAAAAGTGTGCATTTTAATAATTGTCAGAAATGTTTATTTGATTAAAATTTTTGATTTGTTTTTATATTTTAATAAATACGGCCAGGGGGGGGCCCCGTACCCCCCCTTGACTTCCAAAGACCCCCATGTGTTGACTGGTTGAATTGGGTAATTCAGTCGGTGTTCAAGGGGGGAGGTGGCCGGCAGTCCAAGACCATGAATGACTAGGAGGATAACCTTAGATTCCTCTCAACTTCACCTTCCTTGCACCTTTCATGCCCCAAGGAAGAAGCAAAGAATTTACCTCTGTAACTAGCCAAGCTGTCATTCCCAGAATTAATCGCTGCTCATTATATGCCCATGTGAAAGACCCTCATTCATGCCGCTCCAAGAAGAGCATCTTTTGCCGGTAAAAGGACAACTCTAGACTGCTTGACAAAGGGACCGAAAGCAGAGAATTTCTCTGAAAAAGGAAATTATTTCGACGAAATGTCCTCATGATCGAATGAAAAACACGGTGCAGAGATACATGCTTATTCAAGTAGGGAATAAACCTCGAGGTGTAATGGAAGGGTGACAGTATGAAGAGGAAATTGGAAATGAAAATGCAATTTGAGTCAAACGGGGGAGAGTTGGACACATGGTAGAATCGTTCATACGAGAATGTAACAGTACCTCTTGGTATTTCAACCAGCGAGAAAGAAAGACTGTCTGTTATTTGTGTATCGAAGAGATCCTACAAGACTCGCACAGTGGACTCTGGTCACTAAGAATTATTTTTAAATCTCCACCTGAAAGTAATTTTCTTAGAAGTACGCCGCCGGGCACAGGTTCCCTGGCGATCATCTGGGAATGTCATGTGATTTTTCTGAAAGGCTCCTCTTCCCCTTGTGCTGAGTTCTTCATAGAATAGAAGACTCTTTTGTTCTTATTTACTTCAATAAAGCTCTTTTAAACAAAAACAAAAAAAACCACCCACTTTTTTACTACCTGGAGGAACCAGTAGTCCTCCTGTTGAAAACCCGTCCCCTACAACCCTGGCAAATCTAGGGGTCATCTTTCATTTCTAGGAGAGTAACTACTCCAGCCCTTGGCACACTTGTAGCAAAGAAAGCTGCAGTAAGTAGTAAATGGATGTATGCCTAGCAGGTGGCAAAAGGTACATGTGTCAAAAGCTGACATTAAGGACTGAATTTACTTTTGTGAATAGGGCTAGTTGATTGTCAGTCTTGTGTTAATTGTCGTGTGTTGGATATCTAAAGATATGAGCTGCAATTTTTTGACAGATATTTTGTTAATATAAAAGCTAAGTGAGAAAGAATCATTAGTTAATAACAGTAACAATTCATATTATAAAATAAATATTCTCGCCTCTTAAGTAGAAATACAAAATAGCATGTTATATAAATGTGTTATCGTTGCCAGTGCTTCCGAAATATGCCTCCGAGATAACATGTGTTAAGAACATAGGGCCTCATTTATGTTTTTTTGTCTTAGGTCAGCACTACTGGCCTTGCTGCTGCGCTGCCCTGCGGCAAAAGAAAAGGGAAGGAATGCGCCGTATCTGTTAGATATGGCGCGTTGCTGTCCTTTTCCCCAGCGTCTGCCTACAATGGGCTGCCGTGTGCCAATGCAGGCACCTTTACACAATGGTTCAAAGGTGCCTGCGTTGAAGGGATGATTATTTTTGCGAAGAAAAGGAAACCTTCCTGCACAAAAACAATTACAGGAGGCTTTCCCTCTTTTTATGTGTGATGCAGAATGCAACACTCATAGAAAGAGGGGAAAAAAGGAGAAATAAAGATATTTCTGCTTGTTGTGCCTCCTATATGCCTCCCCTGGGAGGAGTAAGTTGTTGCCGCTGCCTCAGACTTACGATTTCTCGTAAATCTGGGCCAGTGTCAAAAAGCCATGGATGTTACTGGGAACGCCCCCTGCAACACCCATGGAATGCCCCTTTCACGCAGTTTTCTGCGTGAAAGGGCCACATATTTATAAGGCCATGAAAAGCTTTATGTGGCCTTATAAACATGCCAGTGGCACATTGCGCCACCGGAACGTCAAAAAAGTGGCGTTCCGGCGGCCCAATAGTGCCGGTAGGGCCACAAACATGAGGCCCATAATGAAATGGGTTTCAGCCTTTTTGCCTGCGGAATCAGAATGGGTTGCCTCTGTCTAATTCAACTCCCCCTTTCTTTCCCACAGGGCCCTGGAGTCTATAGACCTTTCATATAACAAACTGGTTCATGTCCCCTCCTACCTGCCCAAGCCTCTGCTGCACCTGGTTTTAATGGGGAATCAGATTGAAAGAATTCCGGGCTACGTGTTTGGGCACATGGAGCCGGGCCTTGAATACCTTTACTTATCCTTTAACAAACTTGTAAGCGATGGGATAGATCCGGTGTCATTCTTCGGCGCATATCACTCACTGCGAGAGCTCTACTTGGACCACAATGACTTGGAGAATGTTCCAGTTGGGTTGGAAGACATGAAATCATTGAATACTCTGAGGCTGAACAACAACAAGATACGGTACCACAACCTTTATTTCTCTCCTTATGTGTACTGTTGGAATAGCAGATTTATTATTCCTTTAATGTGTTTGCATAATTACATGTATGAACAATCTTAACACATTAAAAAGTCAGAACAATGCCAGAAAATAAAAACCAAGATGAGGGCTGGAGTTCTGAGTATAGACTAAGATGTGTGCTCAAATTGTTTAAAAGGAAACTCCTTCCCTAAATCTTATATTTTGAGCTATTTAAAGGAAAGTGCCCAGAACCCAGCCTCCAAACATAAATAAACATTGGTAAACCCATAGGTCTTGCCTTTCAGGGGAGTTACCTGACCTTTTGGGATTGCCGGTGCATTTTGACGAAGTAGTTCAGCGTTGGCAAAAAGAATAAAATTGCTTGTGCTAAAAAAGGACACAGGTAGATACATGAGTATGTAAGTATCATGATACCACAGTGGCCTCAGCGGGATTGTGCATGTATGTAAATGAGTCATGATGAAGCAGAGATTTAGCTTTCTTTTAATGTAACATTACAGTGTGGTGGATGCCCATCATGGAGCAGTAAATGTTTTTAAAACAGCACCAAAGCACACTTATTATTTGGCAAAGGAGCACCCTGGTAGCAACGTGCAGCTATCAGGCCCCCCATATAGAAGCACAAGCATAAGATTGGAAGGGGAAGCAACAGTGCAGCAGGCAGGGAGTAGAATGAAAAGTGCAGACTATTGATGGGAGTTGGATGGGGAACAGGGAAACCAAAAGACAACCTGAAGTTAAGAGGGAGCAACATGGTGAAAATTAAGTGGCAAATCAGCACTCAAAGGGAGAGAGCAAGAAAACATATGCATTTTGATGATGTATTGTAAGAAAAAGATAAATTCTATTTCATTGAATGCTAGCGGTGGAAGGATACAAGTCATTCAAGCAAAGATGGTAAAGTAGCTGTGTTTCTGGGGAGGGAACACGCTCCCCGGGTATAAAATGAAAGAAAGCCATTGAAAGTCTTTGAATTGTAGGGGGAATGACAAAAATGCCAGGCAATGGTTTGAAATTGGCTGGCTCAAAGTTCACAGTAAGATATTGTTCACAGTAGTCTTTGGCAACGGATAGCTAAAATCTGTGGAACAACAGCGGAGTTCATTGTGGGCGTAGGTGCCCTGCCAACTTTTTACAACACATGAAGACTGTTTGTCAGGCTGAGCAAAGGTCAGCCTGAAAGACACTCTTTAGGTGCAGGTCAGGCATCCGGGTTTTATAAATGCGCTCGCAAAATGTGCAGGCGCCTGGCTGCCTAAGCCAAACTTTTCTGGGATGAAGATTTCAGAGCCAATTGGGCATGGCCTCCTCAGCCTGGCAAAGTTGTTTGTGAGACTACACCTCATGCCAAGTATCCTCTTTGAGTCAGGCCAGTTTGGGTGGTGTAGTACTCCCTATTTCATCTTCTAGACTGACAGCCTGTGGAGTGAGGACAGGAACACAGACGAGGAAGAGGAAATAGGGGGTACTACAACACCCAAACTGGTTGGACTCATAGAGGACACTTGGCATGTGAACCCACCATATACAAGGTGGTGATAAGTGATTATTTTTGATTTTTCAACTCTGATGAAGTCCTAATGGACATAATGCATTGGATGGGTTGATTAAAATCTGTTTTTGATACAAATAATTCAGTAAACATTCAGACGAACAAGACTCCTGCGGAATTGATTATATTTGTATCATCTTTTTGGACATACATAGACATTGAAACTTATGTAACTTTTGCATAATGCCCTAATTGTAGCAATATCTATAATATGTCGTATGCCCCATTTCAATAGTTTTGTCCAATAATTCCAGGACAAAAGACACTTAGATTTGCGCCTTGCAGAACTTCACCTGGAATTATTGCTTCAGATTAAATTCCTCTGCTCATAATCAGGGCATAAGTGTGTGGTCCTCCTAAACCAGAGATAATTTAATACAATTGTAATAAGAATAAAAAAATAGAACATGTCGTGGGCCAAAATAGTTGCAGTGCTTTGAAGGCACATTTTTATATGCTAATTTGTAATCTAGAATATCTTCCCTCTCGTTCCCCCTCTTCTCCTATTCTTCGGAATCTCCATTGGTAGCCTATCAGAAAACGGGTCATTTTTAAACTCTACTGTCTGACACATGAAGCACTTCACAAATCCCATACAGTCTACTTGTCCATGCGTTTAACACCTTATCGAACCACGAGATGCCCTTGATCCTCGGATAAGGTTTTTTTGTCTATCCCTCGTATATGGACCTCAAATCAGGAGGGTAGATATTTTTCCTACACTGCCCCCTATCATTGGAATTAACTCCCCACTAGTCTTTTCTTCTGCTCAGGCATTATCACCTTCAAGAAGGTTTGAAGACCAGACCTGGCTGTTTTAGGAAGTTTCTCCTGCTCAGCAGTGCTGCACTGAGATACTACTTCGGCAGTGATTCGTGCACTATATTAAATGTCCATATCATTTCATGTTATGCTGTAAATGGATACAATACCTGCCCTTCTGTTTTGAACTCCGGGAGGAGCACTGAAAAAACAAGTACATTGAGTATTTCCTTTATCAGCAAATTACTGTGGCCCCATTCATAAAACTACATAAATACTACTTGTATGTGCAAATGGCTCAATTTACAAGTATTCATTTACTTTTCTAATTCAGATAAGGTGTTTTTTACCTCTTAAAGGGCTTTACCCATGGGTGGTATTGCATTTTTATGATGTAATATCATTCATAGGTGAATTCTCTCTCTTGGGCCAGAAGTTTCTGGTTTAAGGCAGGGATTTCCTGGAAAGTTTCAGAACATCCACAAACCTCTACAACACCCATTTCCACACTGGAATTGGCTGAGCCTTTATTTCTGTATAGGGCAAGAGTATATCCCTTTCTAAAGTTGCAGTTTTTAAAAACACCCAAAAACTGGTGCTGGTATAGGGGAGAGGGTCTCTCTGTGGGGAAAACCTTTTTCCCTCATATAGAAAAAAGGAAACAGAAAAAGGGGCACTTGCTCAGAATCATTTCCGCATGTGCAATTTACACTGTGGAGAATTAAGTACTGGATAATCCATTTGCATGCATGTCAGTAAGGATTTTAAAGTCATGTTGGGTAGTACAGTTGGAAACCTACATCTGTCACAGGTTTCAAGGAGTTCACTAGGAAATCTTGCTAAATGCCTAAAATTCATACATTTTGACCAATTTGAGGTAATTAACCTGTGGGTGAGATTTTACAAATTGCTTTGTGGTTTTGTGGATCAAATCTTGTAACTTTCAGTAAAAGGAGAGTTGCTTCAAAATATTCTGCAAAGAGTCATCCTTCTAATCAAGTGTTGAATGGCTGTTGGGACTGTGCTCAGTGAATTGCTGTCCTTATTCATCTGGCTTAAGCAAGAGGCTTTGTGACGTCACCAGTGAATCATAATAAATTGTTATTGTAGAGCAGTTGTTATGTTATGTTATTGTGTATTTGTAGAGCGCTCCTTCACCAACAGGTCTCTTGGCGCTAGTGTCCCAAGTGTATATTCTAAATCATCACTGTTTTCATACATACCTTTGTATTGACACCAAAGAACCAATGTGACTTCCAGTAGGCCTTCTATGTACAATTGGGAGTTTTTTTATTTCTCAGAATACATGAGTTTGGGGCAGCACAGTGACAGCTGGCACAAAAGCTCATAAAATCCACTTCAATAGAAAGACTGTTAATGTAGAACTGCAATGCTCTCAAGTTTTCCAGGTTCAGCAACTGACCCTGTCCATGATCGTATTTCTTATTTTATAATGGGATACATAGGACTGCAAGTGAGAGGCCTACTGGTACTGGCAATCATTGTGCTTGGTCTGAGCGGATGTATGACGTTACAACGCAGGCTATTACAACGCCTGCCTTAACAAAGCGGTTTTTACATCGCAAACCTTTACAACGCATAGCGCTTAGAGGTGCTGGATAGTGATAAGTTTAATTTTCTATTCCAACTCCAGTCCCCGTGGACACTAGGGAAGGTGTTGGATAGAAAATTAAACTTATTCCCTATCCTAGAGCGCCCCCCAGCGCAATGCGTTGTAATGGTTTGCGTTGTAATGACCGCGTTGTAATGGTAGTGCGTTGTGAAAGTTTCGTTGTAAAGGTTGTTCACCGGTCTGAGCATGCTTCCTGGCATAAGGTTCTACTGTGAAGGTTATCAGGGCATAGCGTGAGGAAGTGCAAGCCGCTCTATTTGATGACTGTAACTGCTGCTTATAGTTATCCTGTTTAAAGATGAAGGGATTTAACATACACATGATGTTGTGGGAGGTGTGTTCTCATAGCCCCATGCTCGGCTCTTAGGGTGATACATTGAGAAAGTGTCAGATGACTGTCTGATGCCTGCCAACCACTGCTATAATTCCCAGCTTGGCATCAGGGGCACAGCTTCGGGGGAATGTTTGGTTTGTGACCCCCCCTCCCCACAAATAAATACATTCTTTGCTTGGTAGTTGGGTCCGGTGCCATGATTCAGGTCTCCTATGCCTGTGTAGGGTTTTCTTGTCAATTTATTTTCTCAAGAATCTTTTAACTTGTCCATATTTTGGATCAGGAACTGAAATATATGTAGCCCCAAATGTACAAAGATTTTGTGTCAGGGTTGGGTCACTTTATTGACACAACCCCAAGCAAAATCCTTTTTGGAATTTACAGAGCCACACAAAGGCCCATTTGCCTGGCTTTATAAGATAAAGTAACACTGTGCAGGCCTTGTGCTGCCTTGCATTATTTTGTGCCAGGTCGGTGCTCTATCTGTGGTGTATAGGCGTTCCTGGGCACTCATCCAAGGATTTTGACACAAACCTATATTTACAAAGAGTTCTAGACACAGGTTTGCACCAAAATGGTGTGTCTAAGTGAGGCTGTTGTAACGAAGAGAAATAGTCTTATTTCTACTTATTTTTTCGTTGCCTGTGTGCTGAAGAATGAAGCACGTGGCAAAGAGGAACAAGCCACCATTCATAGTTTTTGTGCAAGAAGGTACTCTTTCCTGAAAAAAAGAATTCCTGACTATAACGCAGAAACCCTTGCACTGTGGCGCAAGGGTGCCTGCATTGGCGCTATGCAACCTAAAGTGCACCAGTGCATTGAGAGAGTAAACGTGTGCCATTACTTCGAAGATATGACACAATTCTGCTCTCTTCAGGTGACGCAATGCAGGAACTGTGCTTGCTGCCCTGCATTGCACTATATCTTTGTAAATATGGCTCATTGACCGGTTTACCATAAAAGTACCAAATCTGCACCAACAGAGGTGCTCCTTGAATGGATGCAAACTACAAATTGAAATTCACAAGTATTTTCAGTAATAGGCTAGGAGATCTATGCCAGTCCCAGGTCTGACAATCAAAGATCCAAATGATGGGACAAACGGTTGCAAATAGTTTACCCACTGGCAATCCCTCAGTAGCATTCTAAACTATAGTTTTTTGTCCAAGGGGAGAATCTATACAGAGGGTCTGAATTAGCATTTAGCAGATGGAGTAAAGGAAGACCGAGTTAAAGAGGGCTTTACTGTTCTTCACTCTGCCCACCAAATTTAGCAGTATCCACCAGTCTAACAGACATCTCTATACATTGGCGTAACCTCTGTTCTGGCAGTTACGGTCAGTGTAGGAAAAGTTTAACGGATGCCTACGTCAAACATTACAGCTGACTCTCAAACTTATCCAAAGTATTTTTATTTATAAAAACAAATTTCTAAACAAGTAATGACATCTACACCAGTTTTCTCTCATGGTCCCACGAGGACTGAAAAAATAAAAAACATGAGCTCCAGTTATGTAGGCATTCTTACCCAACTAAAGGCAAAAGCAGGGAGGCAAGATCGAGCTATTAAGCCCTAATAAAGAAAAAAAGTAAAACGCCTTGAATAAAAACTGGAGAGAAATCAAACAGGCAGAGGCAGGAAAGGATAGAGGTGCTTTTTGGTTAAAAATAGGAGAAAGTTTGGGAGTCAGGAAAAATCAATATCAGCGGAGAAGCTTGGGTAACCCACTTCTCCTCAATTTTTAGCACTACTCCAGGAGTCAATGACCCCTGTCACCTATACATTGAAGTACAACCCATGATTGGTCCAGAGAAGATGGCCCAAGGGCTACTTATCACCAGTAAAGAAAAAGCAAAAAAAGGCCTTAAAAAGGGGAAGGCCCCAGGTTCTAATAAGATACAACCAGAGGCTTTCCTCTCAGACCTAGATTGATAGACTGCAATCCAAATACACATTTTTTCAAGGATTTCAGAAGACGTGTGGGGCCCCCATGTTGGTCAAATTACATTATTGTCTCAATCTATAAAGAAGAAGGCCAGAAAAAGGACCAGAAATTCCATAAACCAATTAGTCTAATAGACACTGTACAATATTCTCAAAAGCGTTCCTAAGAGAGCTTGATGACTAGGTTTCCTTCCTCCCATGTAAGATGGGTTCAGAGAAGGCCTGTTAACTATTGATCAAATATTCACCTTTTTACTTATTGTGCACAAGTTTAGCACTGACAAAAAATGCCCCTCTACGTAGTCTTTTTAGACTTCACCTCAGCTCTCCATTTGGTTCCAAGCAACACGTTTGGGAAAAGCTAACATTGATGGTGATTGATAAAGCCCTTCTGTCCCTAATACAACTCTTGTACACCAGTACCAGCTTGCAAGTTAGACTAACCCAACAAGGGCTTATCAGTAAAAATTAGTAATGGAGTAAAACTCTCTCTTGCTTTCTTTGTACATCAATGACATTTATGAGGCAGTAAGAACTGTCATAGAGGATTTCCCAATGGTAAGTAAACAGCTTCAGAAATACCAGCCCTTTCATAAGCAGATGATTCAATCTTGAACCCCAAAACTTCAATGGGCCTGCAGGCTCAATTGGCAGCCATGGAAACACATTATAAAATAAAACAATTCAAGTTTAACACCGGGAAACCCAACATACGGCATTAAAGACAAACAGAAAGAAGAAAGGTTTCTTCCATATAAATGGCTCAACCCTAGAAGAAGTGGAATACTTTAAAAATCTAGGGGTGAAAATTAATAGAAACCTCAACTGGCCTACACACATTCAAACTACCCTCGAAAAAGCAGAGTCTTCTGCAAATGCATCACAAAACTGGTTAGGAAACACAGACATTGATTTTCCAACAACATTGAGTAGGTCTTCCTAGCAAAGGTAGGAAGTCAAATTGTCTATGGGGGTCTTCAAGAAGAAATTTCGAAAAATCAATCCTCAGCCTCCTGAAAGAATTACCCACTATTATCCGGAATCATATGTGGGTTATACTCCCATCGAAAATATATTTTAGATGCCTCCCATGAAACATGATCTAAAAAGTCTAAAATCATGCTCAAACTATCTGGTGGATTGGGCCTGGGAGGAACATTTCAAGCTGAATAGAATGCTCCCTTTTATCTTGCTCGGGCTTAAAGAAAGTACGAGAATTAACTTGGCACTACCACAAACCCTGAGTAAACTTCAAATGATTTTGAAGAGGGGAAATAAACTCTACGGTTACCAAACAAAGCACTTAACTTGCATAATAACAGAGAATGGGAGCAATATTGTGATTTTTAAAATTGTAAGGTGCTAAACATAGTTTCATAGTATTTTTAAATAGTTTGTAATTAAAAAATTTATTTTTGGGTGAAATGTAGCCTTCCTTTGCATGTGGGCCAAAAACACTGTTAATAAAATTCGAGTTCAAAATCCCATGACATGGACAATATACCTGGTGGTGATGGACAGGGAAAAACCCCAAAATCTGACTCTCTACTTTAAGTAGGCCAGACAGTTGGATGGCTTATAATGCACCTACCTGTCAGGCCACTGAAGGGACTTTTACACTGACAGAGTAAACGTTACTACATCGGCATAAAACTTGTGGTCTGCTCAACTTCAAATCAGGTGGGAGGATCTTTAAAAAAATATATATATATTAACTTTATTTATTCGATTTGTTTAACACATAATACAGGTGTACATTACAAAGTCAGCATTCATGGATAGTATATTCTTAAACACCTTTGTTACAATCTTGGCCTTTGGACATGGCATAAGCAATCCCGTGGGAGTCCCCCACTGTTTGAGCCAACCATTTAATCCCTTTCCACTTCGGAGCCTGGTAGGAGGACCTTGAGTTTGGTGGACAGGGTACTCTGTTGCCATGGCAACAGAGTACATGTCCGTGAGACTCTAATTCAGTCGCAGAGGCCTCCATTTTACACATCAGTACTGAACCTGCACCTCAGATGAACAGTTCATCCCGGATCTTGGTCTCCTCACACATTCACCCTGGGACCACTGCCTTTTAGCTGGGAAATTTGAGATTCACACCCCCTAATCTCACTTACTAAGCAACATCCCTGCACAAAATTACAACTAATAAACCCAAGCAGTGACTGAGACTAGTGTGCGAGAGGCCACAAGCTATGCCACATACTGTTCCTTATTTGCTTCATGTCTATTTGTGACAGAGGACCTTGAAGCAATGACACCAGATGTTGTTGCAAGGATCCTGCTCACACACAGAACTGTGTACAGAGACCTAGGACATCAGTGAATTTTGGTGTACCAGAAACTCACCTCAGCACCTAGAAAAACCCCAACCAGCTAGCATCAGTGTCAAATTAACTCTTTGCCCTATAGCAAAGTAACCAATGATTAGACAACCTAGAACATGCAACTTAGTACAAACTCAGGAATGGTGGGAAGTGAGAACACTCTTTTGTTATACTCTCATACCAGTCCACAACAGGAGTAAATAAGAGACACGGTAAGGTTAAAAGATTTATTTTAACTATGTGATCTCAGGTGCAGTATCTTAGCCAACATAAGCAGACATATTATTAGAAATAATATGGTCAGCAATGTTACAATTCCATAAAATACAAAAGGAGAAATCATATTACAATGATGGTGAAAGACAGGTCTTATAGTGCCTAGTTCTAACACCCTCCCACTATGGGAACTATGTATTATAAACTAAAGAAGGTCTCTTAGGCTTGTTTGGGGGACCCCATTACCTTTCCGCTCAGTAAGAGTAAATTACATCTGGATCAGCAGAGGCTCTCTGCATCCCTGGAAACGGAAAATCTTCCAAGTGTGTGAAATCATGGCAAGTGTGTGATAATAAGGGCGCCAGAATCTTAGTTGACTCACAGCTGCCAAATTGTTGTGTCTAGAAAGCGTTACTCGAACATGTCCAAAAACAGCTAACATGTTTTGATAACCTTGACGGCTTCAGCACTCACTGTGCAGACTAGGTGCACGATGTAAGTCTAGAGATGTCGAAAACAAAACCTTTTCTCATGTGTCGACCTTCGTGAAGGCTAACCTGCAAAAACAGCTATGCAGTGTCAGGTGCAAAAGCAGCAAAAGGTAAAATGGCGTTTAAACTTCTAATAAGCAATGGCAACATAACATGCACGCAAAGCAGGCCTTAGGCCATACTACAGTGCCAAGCCTCTCATAGAGCCGGTCACACTTCAACGCTCCCAATGGAAGTCCTCAGGGGTATTACTAGTTGCTACTAATAACTTATTACAGGAGATTAGTGATGCATTTGTCTTGCTACATGATCATTCTGATGTCAAAGTCTGCTTGTAATAAGAAGATATTTGCCAGTTTTTCATATAGAGATTATATTCTCACCACACGTTAGAAATATATAATCCACAGGCGATTCACCAGAGTGGCTTACTTGACTGTTTAACATGTTAAACCAACTGTACGCTTATTTCCCTTTCCAGGTATGTGTCTCCGAACTGCCTTTGCAACACCGAAGATGAAGATGAAGATTCAAATTTGGAAGACGTCCATCTTGAAAACAATTATATCAAGACACGGGACATTTCACCATATGCTTTTCAATGCATAAAATCCTACTCAAGCATTGTCCTTAAACCACAATATGTTAAGTAAAACAACTACATTATTCTTAGCATACTTCATGGCTATCTTATTGCAAACACCTTATTTATATTTTTGCGGGGTACCACACATTATAAAACCTAACATCCGATTCCCTGAACAGAGGCACAGTATTGTTCTGCATCCTGTTACTGCTACCAAGCATTGAAAGAACCTCACCACTGGTGTAACCCTGTTTTGGCCCTGATTCACAAAAAATGGCAAAGCCTCACGCATATGTTTGTATAAATATACACATTTTCTGATGATTAACGAAACACCTTCAGGAATGTGCATGCAAATCTATGAAAATCATTGACTTTCAGGGAGACTACTAGTCCTCGATGCATACTCTAGTGGAGTATGGGCAGCAGGAGGATTGGCAGAAATGTGCAAAACCAGATTTATTTTCTTGAATTTCTTTGTTTGCCAAGTGGAAAACATGTTCCCAGTGGAGAAAGCTTGAGCTCTATCCCCGTACCCTTTAACTCTACGCATACAATGAGACTTATTTTTTCGATACATGAGTATCTTTTCAGGGTGTAAAAGAAAGTAGGAAATGGTGGTTAATACCCAACATATTGCAGGTTTGTCAGTGTTCAGAAATATTTTTTTCAGTAACTTCACAGAAACTTCCTCTTTCTTACCTCTAGTTGGAGATCTGATGCAACAGAGTCCACAAAACGTGAATAGTGCACTGTCAGTTGATCCTTATTCTTGAATCAGGGTGAGGGAATTTAGACATGCTCAAAAACTTTGTAAGTTGTGCATTTCAAGGTATACATACTTCATTTTGCTAAGAGGATCATGATAAACAGCTAAAGAAATACAGTTAGTGGACCTCATTTGTGTTATAACCTCAAACCTCATTGTTATTAAGAAAATTTGGCATGTGCTGACAAAGCCTTCTATATTTGAATTGATATTTCGTAATTAGGAATTATATCAGCACAACTGCATTCGCATCCAATTATTTTTCAGAGGGGCCTAGAATGCTCAGAAAAAAGTGGCAACCATTAACTTTAGTCTCAATCAGTATGAAAGTTTAATACCCAAGTGTACTTTTCTCCAACATTTAAAGACCTAGATCACAGCCTTTTTATTGAGTGGAGGGGAATACCAAAGGCAAAAGAACAAAAAATGGCACCCTTTGAATGAAATAAAAAGAGGAGGCAGATCTTCATTTTCTTTCATTTTAATCTTTAAATTATTTTTCCTACCGTTAAGTCTAGCTCCTAGGTAAGATATTCACAAAGGGCTGCATTGCACGTTTCACACACAGTGTGGCTGGCTTTCCGGTCACAACTAGACTGGAATTCCCAGGTTTTTAGATTATTTTGAAAATGCTTTATTCAGAATTAAATCAGTGAATTTAGGGGTATGGGCTTACATAGAACAAATCTGATTGACAACAACTTAGCACTAATCATTGAGTCATCAGTATACAAGATGGGCTTATCTGGTGCAGAGTACAATGCCTGTTTAATGTGCCTGCAGTGAATTCATTTAACACACATTTTCTCTGAATTACTGCTTTATTTTCATGCAGTACAGAAACAGAAAGAGGTATTCTTTGCTCACTATGTTAAAGCTGGCTGAAAAGGGTTGTCCTACTATTGTATGCAACTTTCACTGATCCATTATCAGATATTTGGTAAACGCTTACTTCTAGTCAATTCTGTCAGTAATAAAGGTGACCATTAATAGCTATAAGTACTAAGTAACAAGACTGTTGTCTCTCTCGATCATTACAGAGACAAAGCCTTTGGAAACTGGAGATAGAGTCAGGCAGAATGTGTTCCACTTCATCCCACATGGCCTTCTAGCCCACATTAACACGGCAGTAAGAAATTCACAGACTTCACACCAAACACTATAGTGAGTCACATTATCAAAATGTATGATTTTCCAAGTGTCGCAGATCTCAAAAATATGAATGCATCCATACTCTCTCATCTAATCAACTGATCTCCTTCCCATGTCACCTTCTAAATACTAGACTTTCCTATTTTCTGTCCCTTCTATTACCTTCTCAAGCCGATACCCTGTATATTGGTCTGACCATTAGACATTTGCCTTCATGACCCCACGTTTCTATAAACTCCAAAAATAAAACCAAGGCCTCCAAGCAAACAAGGTGCTCTCTCAAATGCTCTGTGGATGAACGTAATGTTTCCCTCATCTCCCTGCAAATCACAGCAGCGAAGCACATGGAATTACTTGATGGATCATTCAATGCAACCAAATGCACCATTGAAACATAAATGCATCCACACATAACAAAGCACTTAACCCTATCCCATTGGTCTCCTAAGTACTCTCAGGGCTAATCTCAACTAAGATGAACATACATGAAAAAACTATTGCCAACAGACCTTGCAATTGAACAAGTCGCATACTTAGCATGTGAGCAAGCTAGTTAAAAACTAGATATTAACTTCTGTCTGTGACGGTATTACTAGCCCAAAATTAAGCTAAAGATAGGATGCTATTCAAAACTACAACATTTTGCATTGACCCGTTCGCTCAATCCATTATCCCACACTCAGTACAAGTATTCCCTGACAGCCGATATGCATTTGTTGACAAAATCATCAGTATAAAACACAAGATGGCCTGATCAAGACATGCTCTGATGATTCTACTGTACCACTCCTCACATAACCTTTGCTTCCTTCAACTTTGGTGACGTCTGATATCTTCTCCCTCAAGGCAACCACTTATGAGCACAAATGTCCTGCCAGATCCCATCATTTTTTCACCCACCCTAGAGAAACTGCCCTACTCTACAACAGTCTTAATGTCTCTCTTAAAACGAATCCACTGCATTGAAAGCCAGTCACATTGCACCTCTCCTAAAAAAAACTCATCTGCCCTCTGATCCTCTTTCCAATTATTAGTCCATCGCTCATTTATGATTGTGTGGCAACATCTTTAAAACAGTCACATCACACCACTTAAACTGCAAAACCACAATGACCACAAACACCTACTCCATTCATGATAGTCAGGGTTAAATTCCAGATAAAGCACACAAACACCCTTATGCAATTAATTAATGGTAACATTTGAATTTCCGACAGAGAGTAGTCCTGTCTCCTGTTGCTGTTGAGTCTACCACTGACCTTAGATAATGTAGCACACCAAGCTGTTTCAACTACCCTCTTTTCCCACTTGGCCATTATTTAAGTAATATTCAAGTGGTTCTCTTTTCTGGGTATCAGTAACTCATACAAATGGAAAGCTCCAGTTTGCTCATGCTCCCTGCAACCTGTGGGGAAGAATAAAGTTCTATCTGTTTGACCTTTCTATTCAATCCTTACATGGAGCATCCATGTGTGCTTCTAACCATTCAAGACAATCCATTATTGTGGTGATTACGCCCAGTGAAATGTAAGGCTGTGATCAACACATTCACAGCCTCATATCTAAGTCTGGGCGGTGAACTCCGCTCCGCTTGTGGAGTTTGTAGTTTTCCGCACTCCGCATTACCCGGAGCTCGCAGAGTTCCCGAAAAAACTCTGCTTTGCGTAGCAGAGTTTTTTTCCTCACTCACGTTTGTCAACGTCAAGTTGGCGAGCATTAGCAAGGAAAATCTACCTCCCGGCAGGATTTTTCCTCGTTCACAATCGTCAACATCAAGTTGGCGAGGGTGGAAAATCAACCTCCCGTGAGATTTCTCAACGCGGGTGGTCAGATTTCTCATTGCGAGTGGTCACGTATGCTCGCGACTGCTCGAGTTGAGAAACCATCCGTTCGCATTGAGAAACATACAGCTCGAGTAAAAATTTACTCGAGCAGCAGTAAGGAAGCTGCGCCCGCTTGCTCTTTGCATGGTGCCATTCGCGATGATTGCACATTACGGACAAGCACCTGGCATCGAAAATCACAGCGAAAAGCATTTATCTAACGCACTCCGCTGCTCGCAGATCTCCGCATAGCGCTGCAGAGGTTTCTTTGCACTTGGCGGAGTTCCACGTAACAGAATTCTGCGATCTCCGCCCAGACTTACTCATAGCCTGCCATAGCCTTACATGTTTATGAATGTCTGCCTTAAACCTCAAATTAAACCCTACAGAAACATGTTTGATTTCCTTCATGAGGAAGCTCACTCAAAACAAAATGAATACTCGCTACCAATCAGTGTGTGAAGCTGCTTGGTTTCTACATTGATTCTTGCATCTCCTGTGAGCTACTCTCATGTAAGCATAAAAACACAGACAGATGTGAAACAGTTTAGTCTTTTATGCAAATAAAATATCTCCTACCCATAGCCAACATTTAAACCACTGTTCAGTCACAAACTCTACCACTTTGAGGATGCCAATTCCTAACCCCCTATAGTGCATACCAGAATCCACACTCTTGTCACTGAAAGATGGACTCCATTCTGCTATTCCCCAGACAACATCATCGAATCCTCAGACTAGCTCCTCCGGCAAGCCTCTATTTTAAAAACGAATGTAACATCTACAAATCCTTCAGCACAAGCAAACAAAGCTACTATTCCAAGATGCTTAAAACCCAGGTGGATTAACTGTAATGCACATCCACAGTATTGCCTGCCTGGAAATTCAGGGAGCCTTTAAGGAAGGAACATGAAAACTGACATGCATGGATCCATACCCGGGAATGACTTGTTCTTATGGGTAAGGCCGTAAATAGAAATCATCCAGTTCATGAAGGTTATGGAATAATTATTGTTCCAACAATTCTTTTCATACCCACAACCTGCACAGGTCTCCCTTTATTCAATGTTCTTTTTATAACTTGTAAACTTTCCACAACGGCACAGTGATCTACTTGTGCACACTGAATGACATGTGGTATGCCTGAAAAAAGCACAAATCATAGCGATGTGATTATCATGTTAACCTGAAGAGCCTTTTGCAAATATGTTATGCTGAAGTACTGACTGTCAATCTAGTAGCTGCACCGTAAACATGGAACCTTTTTTACTTCAGTAAGTGTACCACACTTACCGAATGTCTCTATATCCCTCTTCCTGTGCTAGAGCAGTCTTCCGCCCCTCTGGTCATGTTTATTTTTAACAAATACCCTCCATCACCAATTTTAAAATGTGGCTGCAAACATATCTGTTTAGACCAACAAGGAATCACTCCTGGCAGTTAGCAGTGTCAGGCAGCCCACAGACACTTCTTGGCATTGTGTTTCTTTTTGGAAACAAGGATATATGGCAATAACATATATATATATATATATATATGCGGAAACTCCAAACACCACTTCCGAGTCAGACAGAAGTCAGATCGGCGAGGGAACAGAGGAGACGGACCACCAGGTGCGCTTCACAGGTTCTTTTATTGCAAAATAGTTGGTAGGCAAGAGGGCACTACGCGTTTCGGGCTTGAAAAGCCCTCGTTCACATGCAAGATATATATATATATATTGGATGTATGCGAGTGGTAAATTCTCTTGTGCGGTTGTGTGTGTTCTTTGAAGCGATAGAGTTCTTTTTAAATTGCAGAAGGGTTGGGGCAGTCATGACGCTAGTTGTGATGTTACTCTAAGACCTGAGAGAATAGATGGTAAAGGTTTGTCTTTTCTTTTTTTTGTTGCAGTTTTTTTCTTCCAGTCCTGGCTTTTAGCGTAGTGTTGTCTACCTGAAGCAGTTAATTAAGACAGAGAGTACAAAGGTTGGACAGACACTAGGGGAGTGGAAGGGGACCTGTTCCCTTAGAAAAAAGAGCTCTCACTTACCCAAATGTGTGTCATACTTCATCATAGGGCGTGTTCCTTATCGGGCGCTACAATACCAGACGGGCACCCACACGGGGGCTCTTTATCAGAGATCTTTTTTCCCATTGCTGTATGTAAAGTGTGGGTGTACGGCTTGTTGTGTAGCTTGTGTATGAAAGTGAATATGTGTAAGGAAGTGCGTTTTAAAATAGACTAAGTAGTCCTCTACCCAAATTTGTTTTAATAAGTGAGTCTACTAGAGGATTTAAAACCGTGGTGGCTATCACCAGCTCCAATGATCTATGATAGCTTTAAAAGGGCAACATGTTTATTGCCACTGGTTAGTCAATGACAATCAAGTGGCAATTCTTCAGGACCAAATGTATCCTAATTTATATAGTGATTGGAATCTTGTTATACAAAATAGTATCTAATCACAAATGACCTTGGTGTGGTGTAATTATTGATATATCAACACAAGTTTCCTTGTAAAAGGAAAAGCCGACCCAATTAGGGTAGCAATTCTGTCTCCTCGAGTGGGAGCAGTGAGTACGCTGATTTATCATGAAAGTCTTTGTGTGGACTCCATCAGATGCCCTAGCCATGCTCTGCTGCCTCGGGATGCAATGCATGATGTTCTGATGATGTTACAGGTTTGCAGGGACATACAATGTAAGTCCATCAGGCTTGGCAGGATCTGTTTGAACTTTTTTAGGCTATTGATGAGACCTGCTGCCATATGTTGGATGTATTTCAGGGGATCTAGAGATGTCATGAAGAATGCACAGCAGGTTGGAGCGTCCATCTAGGTTCAAGAGAAAGAAGACTAGAGGTTTGGATTGTTTGTTCCTATTGGTGTACAGGTGGAAGTCTGCCTTGGTTGAGTTTTAAGTACACTCTTGACATCCAATTCTGAATGGAATCAAAGCAAGGTTTGAGTGATAGGATCTTACGAGCAGTGAAAATGGTCAAGCAGATTTGGGTGTCAGCATAATAAAGAATTGATACTCGATGCTCGTTACATCCATTTCAAGAATTGTGTTTAAGAGAAAACATACACAGGTAATCTCATCAAAGGAAAACTTCGAGGCATCCTTATTATCCATCTCTTTTACCAGTGGTAAAAAAAGAACTGTGGGTTTCTGTAAAGATAACTCCCTGCATTTACTCCTCTGTGTGATGTACAGATTATGGCTTAGAATACATGTTCCATTTCTTGTCATGTAAAAAGAGAAATTCCTTCCATATTGACGTATTTTTCTTAATTCAGAAAAGTCGTATTTTGTGGCACCTTTCCTCTCTCCCCGGATTTGTAGCTGTCCTTGGAGTCGATAATCGGTTTTTGTTAGCTGTACTGGTGTATGGTTTATCAATCATGCAGTCGCCGACACGTATTGTGGGGGCAAACATTTGGCTGCATTGTTAATACTGATGTCCAATTTCGTTAAAAGAAATGATGTTGGGTTGTAAAAATAACTGTTACCAGGTGAAATTTCTTCATACAATTCACGTGTCCACAAAATGAAATTTCCAACTTAAAGGTTACAAAATGTAAATCCGAATAAAAAGTGTAACTAACTTGAAACTGCCTCCTGGTAGCATGTGTTTGTGCTATGTAGTTCCTGAAACAAACAATAAAATTACCTTTCTGTAGAGTGAATAAACAGTTTGCTTGAAACCCAATAACCACTAACCTCCCAAGGTAAACCCCCTGGTGCTGCTGATGCTACTCTGAAAATGTGAATGTCATTATTTTCATCTGTGTGTCTTATGCGGGCTCATTTCCTGTATTGTACAAAGGTATGTTTCGTGTATCTTGCGGGGTCAGGTATGGGCACAAAGGATATTACATGTCTTTTATTACTTTATATAGTATGTAATTTTGAAAAAGTGTATTAAAATATGTGCATTTCTATTGGTTGTCGCACCTTTTTTGTTAACAACAGACTTGACAATCTTATTTAACATTAATTTTCCACAAAAAGAGAAAACTCAGACATCTACTTGAAATTATCGGAAGCAGAAGGTACACAGTGTTTCACCAATACAAAGCAAAATTAAATCTAGCAATTTAACATGATAAAACATTACTTAGAATTGCTAGCTTGACCCGCTGTGCTAAAAAGATACATGCATACAATAACAATAATGCATGCTTTAATTGATATAAAGAGGATATCTAATAGCCAAAATTCAAACATTTTTGTTGATGGGAGATTCAGAGTACCTCGACAATCTTTCGTACATTCTAAATTATTAAAATTAAAAACAACCTTTGGTGACTACTCTCCTAGGAAGAGTTTGTGGACCCTGTTGGTGGCGGGACTCTGTGTCCCAGTTTACACTGCACCGAAAAGAGGAGGAGGAGCCCAGCTTACCCACGCCACACTCTGAACAGCGCTGCCTCCCTACCGCGGTGCTGGAAGACTTTGTGGACCCTGTTGGTGGCCGACTCTGTGTCCCAGTTTGAACTGCACCGCAAGGAGGAGAAGGAGCCCAGCATGCCTGCTCCGCGCTCTGAAAAGCGCTGCCTCCCTAGCGCAGCACAGGATGAGCACGGGCAAAGCCCTGGCCAAGGGCGGGTCCGTGTGCCTTGTCAGAAACTGGAGGAGGCCGGGCCGGCCCCCCATCTTTGTCCTTTGATCTAACCCCTCCCTGTCGCCTTCACTGTATGCACAGTCAGCCATTGAAGAGTCTTTGAAAAGCCTCGAAGAGCAGCTGAGGGGCTCGAATTCCATCTTCCTTCTGGCACAAGGTAGGCCTAGCTGGGTTTCCTGCCATAGACCGGGCATCAATCACCTTACTACTTAATTTATCATACACTGTGTATGAGTCCCTGTCCCCCTTTGTTCCTACGCTGATGCGGTCAAGTCCAGCAAGGTCTAGGTAACACCGACCTGAGGTACTTATCCTGTTGTCTTACCATCATGCCTTTGACCTAAGGGTACCATCATAACAGAGCTCGGTCTCATGCGGAAATGAAAATGGCAGTGGCAGCCCCTATAGCCCTGGCAATAACTACAATGGACTCCTTCTTACAGCGAGCAGCTGGAGTCCTAGATAAGGAAATCAAGCTTGTGGTACGTCAGCTCTCCTGCTCCCCTCCAAACCAACAGCTCCCTCTTTTACCCAGTCCACCAAGAAGACCAGTCTCAGCACTGTGTAGCCCAGAGCTGGTGGAACTGATGGATCCAATCAGGCCCCCATCTGCATCCTCCCCTGGGTCAAGAACTAGTCGGGCCAGCAGAAGCTCTTGATGTTCTGGGTTAGGCTAGTAGGACAAAAACAGTAACAGTGCCTGGTCCGGTCGTAGCACGAACACCTCCAAGCCAGTGGTGCCTCGCCCTCTTGCCCTGGTGGGGGATATTAGTGTTAATGAGGGTACCGGGATTAGGGCCAAATGCAAGTGTTCCTTCACAGGAGGTAAAGGCAAAAACAACAGTTGATGGACAGAATGCAGAACAATGTCATGCATTCACCCCAGTACAGAGGGCTGGGCCTAAATCCATCGTTTTTTTGCACTCCACACCACCCCAGTTCAGACATGGCCATATGCAAATCAGCCTTGACCCTGTGCCTCATGGGAACAGTCCAGCCCGAACTGCCAAGCCATGTCTTTCCTGGACCGGAATCAAGCATCCTAGGACCGGTTTCTGGCTATCAGCCGTCTTCAGCCAGGATAGCTTGACTCCAGTGGTGTGGAGTGCATGGGACTCACGACTGAGCATACCCATCCCACTCAGGGCGACAAAGGCAAAAACAACAGTTGATGGACAGAATGCAGAACAATGTCATGCATTCACGCCAGTAAAGAGATCTGGGTTAAATCCTTCGTTTTTTTGCACTCCACACCACTCCAGTTCAGACATGGCCATATGCAAATCAGCCTTGACCCTGTGCCTCATGGGAACAGTCCAGACAGAACTGCCAAGCCAGGTCATCCCTGGACCGGAAACAAGCATCCTGCGACCGGTTTCAGGGTATGTCACCCTTCTTCAGGCAGGCTAGCTTGAATACAGTGGCGCAGTGGGCAAGGGACCCACGTCTGGGCATACCCATCCGACTTAGGGTGAAAAGTGCTATGCAAACAAATGATGGACGGAATGCTGAATAAATCATACATTCACCACAGTCAAGAGATCTGGGTTAAATCCATCGTTCTTTTGCTCACCATACCACCCCAGTTTAGACCCAGCCATATGTAAATCAGTCTTGACCCAGTGCCTCATGGGAATAGTCCAGACCGAACTGCCAAGCCTGGTCCTCCCTGGACCGTAAACAAGCATCCTGCGACCGGTTTCAAGGTATGTCACCCTTCCTCAGCCAGGCTAGCTTGAATCGAGTGGCACAGTGAGCAAGGGACCCACGTCTGGGCATACACATCCCACTTAGGGCGAAAAGTGATACACAAACCAATGATGGACGGAATGCTGAATAAATCATACATTCACCCCGTCAAGAGATCTGGGTTAAATCCATCGTTCTTTTGCTCACCATGCCACCCCAGTTTAGACCCAGCCATATGCAAATCAGGACCTGGCTTGGCAGTTCCGGCTGGACTGTTCCCATGGGGCACAGGGTCAAAACTGATTTGCATATGGCTGGGTTCAAACTGGAATGGCATGGTGAGCAAGAAAATGATGGATTTAGGCCCAGATCTCTGTACTGGGGTGAATGTATGACATTGTTCTGCAGTCTGTCCATCAACTATTGTTTTTGCATTTGTCACACTGAGTGGGACAGGTATGCTCAGACCTGGGTCCCGTGCTCTCCATGCCACTGGAATCAACTATCCTGGCTGAAGAGGGGTGAAACCCTCAAACCGGTCCTAGGATGCTTGTTTCCAGGTCAGGGAGGACATGGCTTGGCAGTTTGGTCTGGACTGTTCCTATGGGGCACAGGGTCAAGACTGATTTGGATATGGCTGGGTTCAAACTGGAATGGCATGGTGAGCAAAAAACGGTAGATTTAGGCCCAGATCTCTGTACTGGGGTGAATGTATGTCATTGTTCTGCATTCTGTCCATCAACTGTTGGTTTTCCCATTTGCAGGAGAGCACCCTCCAACTCACATGGCCACCTGCTTCTGATCTCAAACAAAGGGTCAAAGGAGGATGCATCCCCTCTGGAGAACCCTAGTAGGAAGACTCAACCAGGCAGTAATAGGACTACAAGGAGGGAGTCTGGGTCCGGAGAGGAACCCAACCCACCAAATGGAGTGTCGGGCATGCAGACTCAGGGCCCAATTACCCTCCACCTACCATCGGAAGCCCCACCATATATCGTGGTCCTGGGCAATGAAACTGTGCTAAAGCCTGTTGCCACCGAAGTCTTCCATCAGAGAATAAAGTACTGCACTGGTTGAACAATAACACAATCTTGGGGTTTAGAGTGGCGAGATACATCAATATAGTGCGGAGAATTGCCTGGGTAGGGAGGTCCAAAAATAATTGTAGTGGTGACTGTGTTGTAATGAACTTTCATCAGCCACATCTGGCAAAAAGATTTCTCCATGGGGCCAGTTCCTGTCCCACCCAGGGTCCTGTCACCTCCATTGTGGCCCTCCCTCTGGGTTTATTTTACAGACCCCCATTACCTGCAACATCTCCAAGATCATGGTGCCCAAGGAGACCACCTGGGGTGGCCATTCAGGAATGGCAAATGGTGACCCCCCGCCTGTTCAAGTTTCAAACTTTTTTGCCCCTTGGGGCTCTTAGGCAACTGCCACTGACTCCCAGTGTCAGTGTCTGTGAACACAACGGTTCCCACTTTGCACCCCGATTACATTCACCAGCCTGATAAGGGCTGTCCTGGAGGCATTTCCTTGGACGGTACCTACTTTAAACTCATCTGGAATATAGCCGGCCTGGCACGCAACCTTATGGACACAGGATGGTGCTGTCTTGTAAAAAAATTCAATGTCTAATGTTTGCAGGAGACGTGGGCCATTGAAAACTCATGCTTCTTTGAGGGGTAAAAGTCCTTTTTTGTGCCCGCTACCCCTTTGTGAGCTGGTCAATATAAGGGTGGTCTGGTTGTCTATGTTTCTCCTAGGTTGAAATGTAGTATTGTGTACTGACCACAGATAATCCATGCTTGCAGTCTTCTTTCTTATTCTCAAGTGGGTCTTGCAAACGATTGCTTTTTAATTTTTATAATGCTACATCGTTCCTTCCAGAGGCCTGTAACATATCTTACTGTGTTTTTATTTTACCAATCTTAACGTCTCCATTCGCCATATGACTCAATTTGTACTGTTGGGCTCTTTTAATATCCATTTATGTGGGGATCCAAGAACGTGGGGGGGGGGTTTATCCTGTCCCCATCTCTCAGGGATGCACCTAGAACACAGTGGTCAGGTCGACACCCTAAGCGCCCTAGTGAGCGAATTCGATCTTTTATAAGCAATGGGCATATTGGATCCAGGCCAGTCTGATATCATCCGTACCTTTAAAAGGAATGGTAGCAACTCTTTCATAGATTTTTTTATTGTCTCTAGCCCCCTTTTTTATTTAATTTCGGAATTTACCATCAAAGTGAGCATCCATAGTGATCATAATCCTCTTAAAGCTACCTGGCCCTTACTAGGTCAGAACAAGGGGGGAGGAAGGGGAGTTTATTGCAAGCCACAGAATAGGGTTGTCATGCCTGCCATGTGGGTAACATAGGACGTCAAGATTCGGTCCGCTAATCCAGGCCAAGTACTGGTGGTTGGCGTTGGTTGGCAAAAAGACGTAGTGAGGAATGTGCGCATGCGCTAGCGAATAGTGTCATAGTTATAAGCCCGCCTTCACCGCCCAGGAAATGCTTCGCGTTTAGCCAGTTAGAGTTTTGCCGTTCCGGGTTCACATTGGCGTCCGAGGAGCTAGGGGATTCAGGCGTTCAGGTATTGTGAGGCGCCTTCATTGTTCCTCGAAGCGTCTTGCTTCTGAAGACTTCGTTTTGCTTTCCGTTCTTTGTGTGATTTCAATTTACCGCGGTTTGCGGTGGCCTTCTTAGTTGGTTCTGGTTTTGTACCTCGAGGGATACAGAGGGTTTCTTTTGTTAGTATCGTCCGGGTTCTTAAGTGAGCTTATACTTGAACTTGGAATTGTCATTGGAGTTTTTTACAGAGCGCCTGGTTGGTGCTCAGGGTGAGTGTTCTGATATATATATATAGAGATAAGAAAAGAGCGTTATACGCTGGAGATAAGAGTACATAAAGAGTGTTATTTATCTTTAAAGGGTGCAGACATTACGTATACAGTCAGTTCCAGCGCAGTGCAGAGTTCCTGTTATTCCTTTATTTTTGATTCATGATTCGTTGTCCTTCCACGAGGTACTATATAGAAGCATTACATAACATTCAGGGAAAGACACGGGGAGGGATTGGTTTTCACTATTGTTTCTTCTGTATTTCTACAGTGCCATAGCGGAAGATTCCATATACCCTGCGCTAAAGAAGACTGTGGTGTGTCTGTCTTATCTTCCCCCTCCTACCCTTGTTTTGTTCCCCTGTGTTCCCTGGGTTACGCTTTGGGCGTTAGTGTTTTGTCCTGACGCCCGGAGGGTGATCAGGGGAAGCAGGGTGTTTAGCATCGTGGATCCAGGACGCTTCTGAGACATAAGGTGCGTGCATGACAGAACGCGAAGCCTAATATATAGTGTCTCCTAGGTGTCATGGATCTCACGCTGCAGGACGTAGCTAGCATGGTGGGTAATCTCCAAAGAGAAACCCAAAACATTGCGGACAGGTTGGCGGCTTTAAGTGCACAGGATGGGGAGAGAGCAGGGACCAGCAATGCAACGCCAGTAGTACAAGTGGTCACACCCCATTCCATTCTTTTGGCTCCACCTGAAAGGTTTTATGGAGAACCCTCTAAATGTGCGGCTTTTCTGACCCAGTGTCAGTTACATTTCTTATGCAAGGCTGCATGCTTTCCCAATGATCAAGCCAAGGTGGCTTTTGTATTGTCATATCTAGGAGGGTCAGCCGCTAATTGGACCATTCCATTGATAGAAAAAGACGACCCTATGCTACTGGATTATGAGGCATTCCGTAGAGAACTGCGTAAGATGTTCGACAAACATACTTTTACTCACGCAGCAGACACGGAGCTACTACATCTGAAACAGGGTTCGAAAGATCTAGTTACCTACATCACTACCTTTAACAGATTAGTGGTAGAGGCAGATTGGCCTGTTAATAAAAGAAGTGCACTTTTCTATAAAGGCTTAAGAGAGGAGCTTAAAGATGAATTGGCTCATGTAGTTGACCCTCCAGCAACTTGCCCTGAGTTGATCGACTTAGTAGTGAAGCTGGACCATAGATTGGGCGAAAGGAGAAAAGACAGGAGCAGAACTGAATACCCTAGATACGGTCACAAAGAGAAGAAACCAGAGGCTGAAACTAAGACTGAAGAACCTGAACCCATGCAAATAGGGAGCATAAAAGGTCCCTTGAGTGAGGCAGAAAAACAAAGACGTAGGGTGAATAGGTTATGTCTATATTGTGGCAAAGGGGGTCATTTCCTTAGAGAGTGTCCTGTCAAACCTAAGCCTTTTCGCAAAGCGGAAAACTAGTAGACCCTAAGGTAACAGAGACCGTACCGCCGGGTCCTATAGTTCAAATGGTCTCCTCTTTAATGGACAATAAAAGGACCTTAGAGTTGGTCCGGAGATACTGTTGGTGGTCCCACATGGCTCAAGACATACAACGGTTTGTACAAACTTGTCATATCTGTGCACAAGGCAAGTCCACACATGAAGGGTTAGTGGGTCTGTTGTTGCCCCTTCCTACACCTGTTGCACCCTGGCAAACTGTCTCTATGGACTTCATAGTAGAACTACCGAGAACACTTAGGGGCAATACTGTACTATTAGTGGTAGTGGACATGTTCACTAAGGCGGCTCACTTCATCCCGCTACAAGGCCTCCCTACCTCAGCAGGGTTGGCAAGAGTGTTTTTGCAACACGTTGCACGACTCCATGGTTTACCGTCTGTTTTGGTTACTGACAGAGGCTCTCAGTTTATTTCCAAGTTCTGGAGACAGTTATGCAAATCCTTGCAAATAGAGGTGCGTCTGTCTTCTAGTCACCATCCGCAGACGGACGGACAGACAGAACGTGTAAACCAAAGCCTTGAACAATTCTTGAGGTGTCAGCTGTTGCAAGAACAAAAGGAGTGGGATGAACTGATTTGGTTGGCTGAAATGTCCTATAATAACAGTCACCACTTCTCCACCTTATATACACCCTTTTATGCTTCATACGGTTTCCATCCTAAAGTCCTCCCTTTCCCTCCATTGAGACCTTGTGCCATTCCAGCTGCTCAGGAGTTAGTATCACACTTGCAGGTGGTACATTCCATCGTACATACTAACCTTGACAGGGCCAAAAAAGAGTATAAGAAGAAGGCTGATGCGCATAGACGGGCAGGACCCGTGTACCGAAGAAACGACAAGGTATGGTTGTCCACCAGACACCTAGCATTGAAGGGTGCATGTAAGTTTAAGCCCAGGTACATTGGCCCCTTTTCTGTTGTTAAGATCATCAATCCAGTAGCTGTCAAATTGGGTCTGCCCCCTTCGATGAAAATCCATCCTGTTTTTCACGTCTCCTTATTGAAACCGGTGGTGCCCGATACACGTCTTCCTGTTGTTCCTCTTTCCGTTCCCGTTGATTCAGATGAGGAATATGAGGTGGGAGCTATTGTAGACTCTAGGAGAGTGAGGAATCGCCTCCAGTATTTGATACACTGGAAAGGGTTCGGGATTGAGGAAAGGTCATGGGAACCTGCCACTCAGGTACATGCGCCTCGGTTATTGCGAGCCTTCCACAGAAGGTACCCCTACAAGCCCAAACCGGTGGGGGGCATTGTGGGAGGGGTGTTCTGTCATGCCTGCCATGTGGGTAACATAGGACGTCAAGATTCGGTCCGCTAATCCAGGCCAAGTACTGGTGGTTGGCGTTGGTTGGCAAAAAGACGTAGTGAGGAATGTGCGCATGCGCTAGCGAATAGTGTCATAGTTATAAGCCCGCCTTCACCGCCCAGGAAATGCTTCGCGTTTAGCCAGTTAGAGTTTTGCCGTTCCGGGTTCACATTGGCGTCCGAGGAGCTAGGGGATTCAGGCGTTCAGGTATTGTGAGGCGCCTTCATTGTTCCTCGAAGCGTCTTGCTTCTGAAGACTTCGTTTTGCTTTCCGTTCTTTGTGTGATTTCAATTTACCGCGGTTTGCGGTGGCCTTCTTAGTTGGTTCTGGTTTTGTACCTCGAGGGATACAGAGGGTTTCTTTTGTTAGTATCGTCCGGGTTCTTAAGTGAGCTTATACTTGAACTTGGAATTGTCATTGGAGTTTTTTACAGAGCGCCTGGTTGGTGCTCAGGGTGAGTGTTCTGATATTTATATAGAGATAAGAAAAGAGCGTTATACGCTGGAGATAAGAGTACATAAAGAGTGTTATTTATCTTTAAAGGGTGCAGACATTACGTATACAGTCAGTTCCAGAGCAGTGCAGAGTTCCTGTTATTCCTTTATTTTTGATTCATGATTCGTTGTCCTTCCACGAGGTACTATATAGAAGCATTACATAACATTCAGGGAAAGACACGGGGAGGGATTGGTTTTCACTATTGTTTCTTCTGTATTTCTACAGTGCCATAGCGGAAGATTCCATATACCCTGCGCTAAAGAAGACTGTGGTGTGTCTGTCTTATCTTCCCCCTCCTACCCTTGTTTTGTTCCCCTGTGTTCCCTGGGTTACGCTTTGGGCGTTAGTGTTTTGTCCTGACGCCCGGAGGGTGATCAGGGGAAGCAGGGTGTTTAGCATCGTGGATCCAGGACGCTTCTGAGACATAAGGTGCGTGCATGACAAGGGTAGGGTTAAATGGGCTCAGATTATGCCTGATTCTTTCCATAAGACCCTTTAAACCAAATGTTAAAATGAGTTACAGATATATATGGCCGTGCAGCCAGAGCCAGGAGAGTTAATTGTTAATGCTTTTGTAGCCATTTGCCTCTCCATACCTGATTTATTGAAGGCTCCCGCTCCCAAAGGGCACCCATATAGGGCCCCAAGATTGTTCGATTCAGCCTGTTTGCGTGCGGCTCATAAGCTTAAGGAAGCATTACGCACCACCCCAAGAGATATTTCCGTAGTAAGAACCTGTAGAAAGCAGTATAAAGAAGTCCTGGTCAGGTGAAAGGAGGCACTGAAGTAAGCTGATGGAGGCTAGTACCATCAAGAGTAGCACCAAGTTCTGGAACATTGTCAATAGTCCATTCCTGGCATCCGACACAGTAAATGCCCTTGATGCCCTTATCACTGAGAATGAATATGTTAGCCATTTCGAGGAAATGTTCTGGTGCCCTCAGGTTCAGAGTGGTTCTTGCCCTGCGAGAGGGGATAAGTCAGCCCTGACAGTCTCGGAGGGGGAAGTTAGGTTGGGTATAGCTGGGTTGACCCATAAAAATGGAATTCCCCGATCTTTACATCTCCAACCTGAAGCTGGGGGCTCCTGTTCTCACCTCAGTTATTAATGCAGCAGTCAGAATTGGTCTTCCAGCTTCCTGGGCCATCTCCATGATCGTCCCATTTTTAAAAAAGGGAACCGAGATAGCACACATTACTATAGGTCAATCTCCCTGTTGGACGCCGTGGTCAAAGTGGTTGGAGACATTGTATTTGATAAATTCACTAATTGGGCTCAAGAGAATAACATTTTGTCAGAAGTCCAATATGGTTTTCGCCCTGATCGTTCAACCATTGATCAATGTTTGAATCTACCTATGATTTTGAACAACTGCACAGTATCCCGCCCTGGTACCATCTACCGGGCCTTTATGGACCTGTCCTCTGTGTTTGACTGTGTGAATAGATGAAAGCTGTGGCAGACCTTGCTATCCCTGGTGGTGGACAGGGACATTGTTCTTTTTTTACAAGATCTCCATCGAGACACAAAGGCTGTGGTTAGATATTCCAGTGATTTCAAGGTCACGCTCTTGTTTTCTATTCAGTAAGGGGTCCGACAGGGCTGCATTTTGGCCCCTTTTTTATTTAATGTATACATAAATAATCTAGAGAAGGTGTTATTGGAGACCAGGGTGGACTATCCCCTGGTAGAAAGGCATGGCCTTCCTGTTCTGCTGTACGCAGATGATGACATTTTGATGGCCAGGACGTAGAGGGGTTTACAACACTGTTAAACTCTTTTGCACAATTTATAGAAGATCCGAATCTTCTGTTCAACAATTTAAAGTCCAATGTGATGCAAATACGTGCACCCTCAAGTAGGCCCTACACCTTTAAGGCCGGGTCCACTGCCGTACCGAGGACGAATTTTCCTTCATACCTGGGGGTTCTGCTGGATGCCAAGATGAACTGGGGGCCCCTAAAAATCTGTAGGAAGAATGATCTTACCCGGGACATTGCAGCAATCTTAATTTTGCCTCTAGACTGGGAAAAATACCTGTTGAGGCCATGTTACAGTTTTATAGGGCCAAGTGCATTACACAAGTATTGTATGGCAGTGAAATCTGGGGCTACACCACCTTCGATGGCCTCTAACTCACCGAAAATAACTTTCTGAGATGGCTTCTAGCCATTCTTCAGGGCAACCCCACCTTCATCATTCATGAAGAGTTCGGTATGACCTACCTCACCGACCTGTTATACTACCCCCTGGTGTCATTATGGTTAAAAATCTGGACTGGCAAGGGGACATCATTATATAAAATGATCCTAAGGGACTGTATCGCTCTTGACCATGTCTCTCATGTGCCGTTGCTCAAATATATCAAGGAGTGCCTTGTGAGTCTGGGGAGAGGAGACCTCTTGGCTAACCCTGAATTGAGCAAGAAGAAGGATCTGGTTGACATTAAGGTGGCCTTCTTTAAACAGCAGGCAATAGCCATGGAAGATACAGAGCTCTCAAAGCCCAGCGTACGTCACTTTATCATGTTAAGAACCATGCAGATGCTTGAACCGTACCTATTAGGATTTGTGAATTAATATGATCGTTTCTTACTGAATAGGTTCCGGTTTGACCTCTGCTATCTTCTTCTCGCCCAGCCAAGGGGGCAGTGCAAGGGACAGAGCCTGTTGCCCTGTGGCTGCGATGGAAAGGCTCCACAGGACATGCTTCACTTCTTGATGTTTTGTAGTTTTTACGACTACAGAAAGTCCTTTATCATTCCGATTTTGAACAGGCTAATTTTAGGCAAGTGTGTCCTGCTTATGCAGCCTGGCTTAGGCCCAGTTGTGACTAATGAGTGTGCTTTTAATACACTATTTATGGCACAATGCACATTGTAATGCCTTGCACACCTCTCTTGCCTATTAATTGTTTTTATTGGCTGTGATTATCTGTTGTTAATCTGAAAAATTCTCTCTTACCTGGCCTTGTTTGTGTGACCTTGGTGTCACTTGTACTTTGTTCTTTACATTTAGCCTAGGTCATTATCTTAACTGGTATGGTTTATTTAGGAATGTATTATTCACACTTTATGTGTGCTTTTTTAGTTTTACTATATGAAACCGAAAAAAGATTAATTTGATTTGATTTGACTACTCTCCTGTTTTTGGAGACTAAATTAATTTAATTGGTAATTATTTAAAAAACATTTTAAAATATAAATCCTACCTGCATGTATCTTCTTTTTTCAGCTTTTGGTGATATTACATAACTCCACTCACCAGAAAATACTAGTAATCCAATAAACAGTAAAAACACTCCAAACCAGACCTGAATTTAAATAAAATAAAATAAAATGGTTACCTTTGACCACTTTTCCTTCTTTAGTATTCAAAAACAATGCCATAATCCAGTTGAAAAAATGCCCCAAAAAAATAACAATAATAATAAAATCTAGAGCTGATTGAAAAAAATAAAACCATATCCAAATATCATCCATTTCTTCTCCTATACTTTTTCCCAGAATAATGTTTTTCTTGAAAAGCGTTAATAACCCAACACAGAAATACTGGCATATTTTTATATAATAGGTTTCAAAAAAATTATCAACCTCTATTGTAAAAACCAAAAAAGCAACCATTCCAATGTACACATAGGGAAACAACCTGTATGTGGATGTACAACTGATTAAACAAACATATTATTTTTAAAAGTTTAGAATGAACTACCTTCCTCCATCTCTCCTTACAATAAAGATGCTAACCTTTACACTTAAAAAAGTGTTTACTTGAGCACAGTAAATGTGTTTAAATTATTAAATAAATAAATTGTTCTAGTTTTTATTATACAGTTTAAAAATGTATTTTTAAGTATTTATTTTAATATATGAGTCTTAAAACAATTCTTCCCCAACCATTACCCCTATATCTCTACATCCCATAACTATAACTTATTTTGTATATTTCTTTAAATGATATATAAATACATTTCTATTTTTTTGTATAAATACATCAAATATGTATATTAGATTTAAAACTCAATTATATTAATTAATACTTGATTATTAATAGACTTTAGCGCTTAAAGCCTTGTTTTTCCGTTTCTCCCTCACATCCCACTCCTAAACATTAATAAGCATATTTTCTTAAAATATGGTTATCAAATTGTATTTTTTAAACATTAATTAAAATAGTTATTTACATTAATTTTCAAATAAGTAAATTAACAGTTGAGTATGAGTATTAATAGATTTTCCCACTCATAGCCCCTGTATCCCTGACGTCCCACTCCTAATGATTAATTAGCCAAATGTAATTAAAATATGCTTCTCTAATTTTACTTTTTTAAATATGAATGACATTTTTTTAAATGTATGCTCAAATACGTACATTAATACCTGAGTATTAGTAGACTTACCTGCCCATAGCCCCATACATCTCTACCATTCTGCTCCTAATAATTACTTTGCAAATTGAATTAAAATATGCTAATCTAATTTTAATTTTTAGAATATACATTAAAATAAATATTTTAAATTAATACTCAAATAATTAAATGAATACCTGAGTATTAATGCACTTTCCCACCCATAGCCTCTATATCCCTAGAAGCCTGTTCCTAAAGATTGTTTTGCATTCTTATAGTATTTAAGCTACACGTTTTAAAAAAAATCAACATATAATTGATTTTTTTACATTTATACTCTATATCTTAAATAATACTAGCATACTATTATACTTCCCACCCATAACCTCTGTATCTCTAACATCCCACTCATAAAACTTATACCTTCTATTTTAAAATAATACCTACATACTTCTAAAAATGATTATTTAAAATTAATACTATTGCTGATTTAGGCCTCTCTAATAAATCTAAGTCATATGCCATGGTTTGCGGCCACCCTAAGAGTAGGTTAGTACCATGTAGGAAACAGCTATCACTGCCAGGAAGTGCCCCTGCATACATAGCCCATGAAGAGGTACACCTCCAGTATATGAGCTTATATATAGAACACAAGGGTACCCAAAGTTGCAATAAGCTAGGGACCTTGGGTGATTATATATTTACAGAGACAGTGTCCCTAGACCAGAAGACAATACATTCCAATAAATATAGACTAAATAGTTCTATATCAAAAGTCCAGCCGGATAGTTTAATTTCCAATGCTTAAGATACATAAAAGTTAGGTGTGATACAAGTGGGACACCGGCCGGTGCCCAACTAACACACTCAAGAAAGGACAAACAAGAGATTTTTAGGCAAGTTAGGCAGTCTGAATATCATAATTCATACACAGACAATCCAAAAGATACACATATGCAAATAATAAATCACAAGATAAATAAGCATTTAGTGTATTAAGGTCAACGACGTTTCGAACCCTATTGTAATGAAAGGTTCATCCTCAGGACAACAAGACATTTTCTAAAAAATACAGAATGCCCACGCCGGAGACGCCGGAGTATGCTCAGTATGCTCAGTAATAATGGATGTTTTAATATGGTCGCCACTCCCGGTAACCGCTGCTGCGGTGTAAAATAACGGGCAATTCAGTTAGGATGAAAGGACAGGTCCACAATGGGGGTCCTCGTCACTCGTGGGGAAGTTTGTATCAATAAAGATCTGATTTTGTGACTGTTTGATTGATTGTATTTCGAGACCCTGTATTAAATATTCTATGATATTGTGTTTTATGTGTAATTTTCCTTTTATGGTTTATCTCAACCGAATAAAGCTTAATCCGTTCCGTGCCTGCTTCGGCCAACAGCTGGCGCGAGCACTACCTCGCTGGTGCTGCGCACGTCCTTTGGCCGACTCCGTCCCGCCCAATGATTCGAACTCCCACACCCCGGCGGAATTCACGCCGCGGTCAAGGAGTTAATATCAATCGATAATATTATTTTTTATTTAAAATAACTTATAAAAACTTTATTTTTTTTAACTTCTTTTTATTAAATACCTAACATACTTATCCACTAGTTACCTATATTTATTATTAGGCGGCATAAAGGCATGCGTTGTAAAGGCATGCGTGCTAAGGTATATGTGTCGAAAAAACAAGTGTGGTAAAAGCACATGCTTTGTAATGACTTCATGGGAATGGCATTGCATTGTTAAGAATGCTTGGTAAAGACTGTTTCCCCATTTGATGCAGTGTGCATGGGATACATGTCTGGGCATACCCGTCCCACTTAGGGTGACACACTAAATTATACAAAAAAGTGATGGATGGAATGTTTGAATTTATCTCAGCCACTGGTAATCACTCGAGCTGCATCTCATTGCATCCTGTGCTCACTGTGCCACTAAGCTTGTGTTCTGGTGCAGGAAGGACCTGGCCTGGCAGTTTGGGCTGAACTGTTTCAATTGGAACAGGGTGAAGACTAATTTGTATATGGCTGGATTCAAAATGAGGTATCATGGTAGGTGAAAAAGGATGGACTGGGATGTGGCCCAAGTGTTTGCCAGTGGCTGAGAATAATTCAAGCATTCCATCCATCACTTTGGGCCTGATTACGAGTTTGGGGTCATGGTACCACTATCGAAACGGCATCAGAATCACCGCCGCATGCTTGGCGGTCTGCCTATCCCATTATAATGCATGAGGTTGTATAGGCAAAAGACTGCCGCGGTCCCACCGCCGCTGCCAAAAAATCTCGACCACGGCGGGATAGGCCAATGCGTTTGTTGAAGAACCGACTGCCAGTGTTACTGCCGACCCAATCACAATGTGCCTTCCTGCCATATTGACTGTGGTGGTCCAACCACCATACATGAGCTGCTTGAAAGGGAGAAATATGTGTTCATATTAAGTATGGGTGAAATTTAAATCAAATTCGCAATCCGCAAAATCCGCGAATGTGTGTGAATTTGCGGATTTTTGTTTTTTTGCGTGTTCGCGGGTTTTTTGCGTGTTCGCGGGCCGCTTGCACGGCGAAGTCACCCATGCGGTCATGTATGGGCACAGCACCCTCTGGTTCACCACTGCCACCCTCTGGTTCATCACTGCCATCCTCTGGTTCACCACTGCCACCCTCTGGTTCACCCCTGCCACCCTCTGGTTCACCCCTGCCACCCTCTGGTTCACCACTGCCACCCTCTGGTTCAGCACTGCCACTCTCTGGTTCACCCCTGACACCCTCTGGTTCAGCACTGTCACCCTCTAGTTCACCACTGCCACCCTCTGGTTCACTACTGCCACCCTCTGGTTCATCACAGCACCTCTGGTTCAGCACTGCCACCCTCTGGTTCACCACTGCCACCCTCTGGTTCACCCCTGCCACCCTCTGGTTCACCACTGCCACCCTCTGGTTCAGCACTGCCACTTTCTGGTTCACCCCTGCCACCCTCTGGTTCAGCACTGTCACCCTCTGGTTCACCACTGCCACCCTCTGGTTCACGACTGCCACCCTCTGGTTCATCACAGCACCTCTGGTTCACCACTGCCACCCTCTGGTTAACCACTGTCACCCTCTGGTTCAGCACTGCCACCCTCTGGTTCACCACTGCCACCCTCTGGTTCACCCCTGCCACCCTCTGGTTCACCACTGCCACCCTCTGGTTCATCACAGCACCCTCTGGTTCACCCCTGCCACCCTCTGGTTCAGCACAGTCACCCTCTGGTTCACCACTGCCACACTCTGGTTCACGACTGCCACACTCTGGTTCATCACAGCACCTCTGGTTCACCACTGCCACCCTCTGGTTAACCACTGTCACCCTCTGGTTCAGCACTGCCACCCTCTGGTTCACCACTGCGACTCTCTGGTTCACCACTGCCACTCTCTGGTTCAGCACTGCCACCCTTTGGTTCACCACTGCCACCCTCTGGTTCACCACTGTCACCCTCTGGTTCAGCACTGCCACCCTCTGGTTCACCCATGCCACCCTCTGGTTCACCACTGCCACCCTCTGGTTCACCCCTGCCACCATCTGGTTCATCACTGCCACCCTCTGGTTCACCCCTGCCACCCTCTGGTTAAGCACTGCCACCCTCTGGTTCAGCACTGTCACCCTCTGGTTCACCCCTGCCACCCTCTGGTTCCTCACTGCCACCCTCTGGTTCAGCACTGCCACCCTCTGGTTCACCACTGCCACCCTCTACCGAGACCTCTTGTGACGCAGCGGCAGCACAAAAGATGCGCCACGCTGCTAGGTATTAACAACGTGACGCATCTGAAAGATGCGTCATGTTGTAAAGCCCTGCGCCATCAGGAGGCGTTCCGGCGCAGGGGAGGGCGTTCCTGCGCAGGAACGCCTCCTAAAAGTGGCTGAGTGAAATCTACAAGATTTCACTCAGTCACTTTTAGGCCAATGCTGCGTCAAAACCCTGCGCCTGCTTGAAGCAGGCGCAAGGCTTGATGCAGCATTGGAGAGATAGGGCCCCCCAGAGCATTGCTGGAGCTGCGTCGCAAGCGCGACGCAGCTCCAGCAATGTGCTGCTTTTACGGCACAGATGCGTGACACATCTGTGCCGATTTTGCCACATGGTGCGCCGCATTGTAAATGCGGCGCACCATGGGTGGCGTAGCTGCGGCGCACAATAACTGACGCATCCCTGGGGATGCGCCAGTTATTGTAAATCTGCCCCCATACATTTAGCCAACGAGTGAGCACTTACTGGCAGGGCGGGATTTATTCTGCCCCCTGTTAGACTCGTTTTTTGTGCCCTTCTGCCCTCTGTTAGACACGTTTTTCCCTTGTTTTTCCTGCCCTTCTGCCCTCTGTTAGACTCGTTTTTCCCTTGTTTTTCTGCCCTTCTGCCCCCTGTTAGACTCGTTTTTTGTGCCCTTCTGCCCTCTGGTATTCCCTTGTTTTTGTGCCCTTCTGCCCTCTGTTAGACTAGTTTTTTTGCCCTTCTGTTAGACTCGTTGTTCCCTTGTTTTTCTGCCCTTCTGTCCTCTGTTAGACTGTTTTTTGTGCCCTTCTGCCCTCTGTTAGACTCGTTTTTCCCTTGGTTTTCTGCCCTTCTGCCCTTTGTTAGACTGCTTTTTGTGCCTATCTGCCCTCTGCATCACCACATCATCACTCAGCGCTACCCCAGCATCACTCAGCACCACCACATTATCACTCAGCACCACCACATTATCACTCAGCACCACCACAACACCACTCAGCATCACCACAGCATCACTCAGCACCACCACAGCATCACTCAGCACCACCACAGCACCACTCAGTGCCACCAATGCATCACTCAGCACCCCCACAGCATCACTCAGCACCACCACATTATCACTCAGCACCACCACAGCACCACAACAGCATCACTCAGCACCACCACAGCATCACTCAGCACCACCACAGCACCACTCAGCACCACCACAGCATCACTCAGCACCACCACAGCACCACTCAGCACCACCACAGCACCAATCAGCGCCACCACAGCATCACTCAGCGCCACCACAGCATCACTCAGCGCCACCACATTATCACTCAGCACCACTCAGCACCACCACAGCATCACTCAGCACCAGCACAGCATCACTCAGCACCACCACAGCACCAATCAGCACCACCACAGCACCACTCAGCGCCACCACAGCATCACTCAGCACCACCACAGCATCACTTAGCACCACCACGTTATCACTCAGCACCACCACAGCACCACTCAGCACCACCACAGCATCACTCAGCACCACCACAGCACCACTCAGCACTACCCCAGCATCACTCAGCACCATCCCAGTATCACTCAGCACCACCACAGCACCACTCAGCATCACCACAGCACCACTCAGCACCACCACAGCACCACTCAGCGCCACCACAGCATCAATCTGCGCAACCATTTAACAACAACTGGTTCAAATATGTTCTCTCAATGTTTTAAACTTTATTACAAATGTCACAAAAAGATGTTAATATTTCACTTCTGTTCTTAGATTTTCGTCACAATAAAATACACTGAACATAATCTTCACAAAAGGTATTTACAAAAGTTTAAGGTATTGCCATTATAAATTAAAATCACTTTTATTTAAGTATTAATTATTAAAAAAAATTAAAAGCCATTGTAATTTGTAATATCAATACAGCTAAGTTACGTAAATACAAAACATGTTGCATTACAAATGCTATAGGTGTCACATTTGCGAAAGTTATAAATATTGGCATTGTAAATGTCAAAGCTATTAATTTAGCTATTTTCAAAACCAACACATAAATAAAGAAAATTGTCATTTACAAGACCAATAGCTCAAACTTTCCTAATGCGAGACCTATTGCATTGCAAATGCTTGTTTTTATATCTGTCAGTGCTTCCTGTTGAGGTTTAATTTTCATGACAGGCGCCTCATTCCCTACTTGTAACTATTCTATGACCCTGCTTCAAGGGTCAGAGCAGGGTCAGAGAATAGTTGCAAGTAGGCAACAAGGCGCCAGGAAGCACTTACAGGCTTACAGCAGCAGGTGCCCAAGTTGAAGTTAATTTCTTTGTAACCCTTTTGTAAAAGGTTACAAAAAATTAGCTTCAACTTTTGCACCTGCTGCTGTAATCCTGTAAGTGCTTGGCTGAAAATTCGTCCCCGCTGACTCGCGGATTTGTCACCCAACCACACCTCCTCATCAATATCACACCTATTGATCTCTGTGACACTCTCACATCTGTATGGATGTGTTATGAAACTGAAACACACCTTCTGTGCTAAATCTCTGTAATGGACTCTCACTAATAACCCCCATAAAGGTAATCTCAGGTACATGGGATTCCACATAATCAGTGTGAGAAGCATTCAAAGATCACAATGTAAAGATGCTCTTCAGAATAGGTATGCCTCTACCAGGAGGACCCCTAAAAAGCTGGGGCCCTGGGCTACAGTTCACTATGCACATGCCTCAACACCTCTATATACACATGTCCTGTGGATTATATATCAGGGACAATCATTAGCATAACTAAGTGCCATGCATATGTGGGGAATGTGTAAGAGCAAGTCATAAAAGCAAAAACAGCATTAACAGAATTTGTCTCACATTTTGATAATGTGGGGGTAAGGTACACACTCGAAAATAGATACATGTCCATAAATATGTATAGCAAGGTATGACAATTTAACGCCCTCCATGTGTGGATAAGCAAATATGTAACTTGCACACATCAAACACATATCCAAACTACATCATAGGGAGAAGTGCAAGCTAAATGATGTTGACATTGGCCAAGCCAAGCTGAAATACTTACCATATGAAATCCCACCAAATGCAATGCCAGCCCCAATTGGAATTCACACTAAACATCCATCCATTGAACATTTCCCCTTGTGTGTGACTCCAGCACTGGTTCCAAGGTCAGCTCATACTAAACACTTCAAATGGTTCATCAATCAGGATGAAACAAATACAACGGTAGTCACACATCCCAAAGTATCCAATAACATCAAATAGTGAGAAAAGTAATGAGGACCAATGTGCACTAAAACAAGCAAAGTTTTTTATTTCTCCAAAATGAACACATGGAATAAAGCAAAGGCCAATGGCCAGTCCATTAACACAATGTGTACTCCAGGACACTATTGTGCCACTAAACTTGCCTTTCATAACACTGCCAGGGGAACCTCCAGAGGACAGGGTATCTAGTGTTCAATCCAGGCACGTCAAAGATGTCACTTGGGAGGGTTGGGGTCGGTATTGGGAGGGGTGGGTTTGGATTTGGGAGGGGTGTCTTTGGTTTTGGGAGGGTTTTTGGTATTCTTAGGGCTACAGTTTACTTTAGTGGTGGAGGAAGCACATTTTTCAGGGGTGGATCAGAATGTGGAAGTAATGGGTTGGGGTGTGAAAGAGGTTCTTTTTGGGGGGTGCGTCTTTACCAGGGGTAAGGGCAGGTGCAAATGAGAGGCTTTCAAAGGGATAATAGGCAGGATGTTTGAGAGGGAGGAGGGATTGGAAGGTAGAGGGCGTGGAAGTGTCAGTGGGTGTGATGTTTGTGCAGGTGTCTGTGTGATGTATCTTGTTTGTGTTTTGTATATGTCTCTCGTGTGGGTGAGTGTGGATGTTTGCGTTTTTTGATGGTGTGCGATGTGGACGTGCCGGGTATGCTGGGTGTTGTGAATGAGCCACAGTTGCAGGTATGGTGTCTAGGGTAATGCTAGGGTTGGTTGATGGGTCTGTGGGTGCAGGTATGGTGTCTGTGGTAATGCTGGGGGTGGTGGATGGGTCTGGTGGTGCATGTGTGGTGTCTGGGGCAATGCTGGGGGTGGTTGATGAGTCTATGGGTGCGGGTGTGATGTCTGCAGGAATGATGGGGTGGGGGTGTGGTTTCTGGGGTAATGCTGGGGGTAGTTGTTGGGTCTGTGAGTGTGGGTATAGTGTCTGGGGGTATGTTGGCGGTGGTGAGGGGGTGAGTGTCAGGTGAGTGGTTGCATGCGTGTGTGTGTTCTGGTGTTTCTATTTGCGTGTAATGTAATGTAATGTAAAAGTTATTAGTAAAGCGCGACGTTCACCGGACGGTGCTTGGCGCTGGTCACTTTGTTAGGTGGGAGGCAGAGGGCGGGGAGAGGGAGGTTTATGTGTAGATACTGCGGAAGAGATGGGTTTTTAAGAGAGACCTGAAGTGAAGGTAGGAGGGAGAGAATCGCAGTTCCAACGGAAGGGAATTCCAGAGTGAAGGTGCCAAAAAGGAAAATCGGAGGCCTCCGTGTTTTTTGCGTCTAAAACGGGGAGTCTGTAAGAGCGCAAGGTGAGAGGAACAGAGGGATCTAGAGGGAGCATAAGGATGCAGGAGAGAGGAGATAAAGGAGGGGCCAATGCCGGCCAATGATTTATGAATCAGGCAACCCAGTTTAAACTTGCAACGTTCTGATACTGGGAGCCAGTGAAGGGCTTTAAGGAGGGGACGGACGTGGTGGTGTTTTGGTTGGTTATAGATCAGGCAAGCTGCCTGATTCTGTATCAGCTGTAATTTGTTGATTTGGTATTGTGGGATGCCAACGTACAAGGCGTTGGCATAGTCGATCCGGGAGATGACTAATGCCAGTAGTGCTAGGGTAAGAGCTTCAGTGGTCAAAAAATGAGCTATTTTCCGGATCTTCCTGAGCTGGAAAAAACAGGAAGACACAGTAGCACTGACCTGGTGCTTCATTGAGAGGTCCTGGGAGATGTGAACCCCCATGCTTTTCACTTTGTCAGCAGGGAGGGGAGAAGGACCGAGGGAAGGGGGCCAGAAAGTGGAATTCCAGGGATTGGATGGGCCTCCGACAAGAACGAGCTCCGTCTTGTCGGGATTAAGCTTAAGATGATGAGCGCCCATCCAATTGCTGATGTGACAAAGGGTAGACTGGACATCCTGGGCCGCTTCATCCGAGGAGTTGAGATTGAAGACGAGCTGGATGTCGTCTGCATAATTAAATGCAGTGACATTCCTACCGCGGAGGGAGCGGATCAAGGGGGTGAGATATAAGTTGAAAAGGAGGGGTGATAGGGACGAGCCCTGTGGAACGCCACAGGTGACCCTCGTCCTGTCTGCCGTGAACTGGGAGAGACGGACTGATTGGTAACGGTCCGCCAAGAAGGAGCGAACCCAGTTAAGGGCCGTTCCACTAATGCCCGCCTCTTTGACACGGTCGACTAAGATGGTGTGGTCGACCGTGTCAAAGGCCGCCGACAGATCCAAGAGCACCAGGGCTTGACTGATGTTAGAATCGGCTCCTCTACGAAGTTCCTCCATGACAGAGAGGATGACCGTTTCTGTCGAATGGGCAGGTCTAAACCCGGCTTGCTGTGAGTCCAGAAAGTTAGAGTCCTCAATAAAAGAGCTGAGGACGCTAGTCACATAGGTCTCGAGTACCTTACTAAGGAAAGGGAGAAGAGAAATGGGGCGAAAGTTGCCCAATACCGAAGGGTCAGCAGTGGGTTTTTTTAGTATGGGGACCACTTCGGCATTTTTGAACTGACTGGGGACCATACCAAGCAGAAGAGAGTTGTTCAGGAGGGCTAGTGGAGGGGCAGGACAGGCCGAGAAGGCGGCCCGGAGAATCGCCGGGGGGCAGTAATCTGTGGGGGACCCAGATGAGACTTTGTTTAAAAGGGAGAGAAAGTCTTCTTCAGATAAAGAGGGGAGCTGGGTCAGGGACAGGGGGTTAAGGAAAGGAGCAGCCTCCGGGAGGGGTAATGCAGAGAGACCAGAGGAAATACTGTTTTTAATTTTTCTGATTTTGCCAATGAAAAAGCAGTTAAGGGAGTCGCAGAGTGCCTGAGTTGGGAGGGGTCTGATGGTCACCCTGTCTGGATGTGAAAGCTCCTCCACAATAGCAAAAATATCCTTGGATTTTTGCGCGGAATTGAGGATTTTTGTGGAGAAGTAGGCAGTTTTGGCAGCTGAGATTGCCTGTTTATATTCTCCAGATAGTTTTAAGAAGTTAGATTTATCTGAAGGGACATAGTTTCTGCGCCAGCGACGCTCAGCTTGGCGAAGTCCTAGCTTTAAGATTTTTAGGCTGTCTGAAAACCAGCGGTGGGCGTCATGGGGGCGCTTTGATCTAATTGACTTAAAAGGGGCGAACTTATTGCTGGCGGACTCCAGCCATTTAATGAGTGCCGCTTCCTGGGCATCCAAAGACCCTGGGCCAGATGGGTCCGAAGATGTTAGGGAGGAGAGAAAAAGATCGAGGTCTACTCTATTCCAATTACGGGCCAGAAGGCTAGGGCCTTGGCTGCGAGGGGGTGGCGGGGCGACAAGAAGACGAAAAGAGATTAAGGAATGATCCGACCAATGACAGGGAAGGGTCGTGAGTGATTTGATTTCGAGGTTATAGGTCCACACCTGGTCCAGGGTGTGGCCTTTTGAATGAGTGGCAGTGTGAATGTGTTGAAGGCCATTGAGCCCACTTAATAGATCAGTGAAGGCTAAGGAGTGGGGGCTTTCAAATGGGTCCGAGGGCCAGTAATTAAAATCTCCTAAAACCAGGAGTTTAGAATTGTTGATAGTAAGCTGGGATAGTAGGTCGCAGAAGAGGGAAGGGAAGTTGGGCATGGATTGAGGGGGGCAGTAAACCAAAACGCAAATAAGAGGGCACAATGAGGATTCGAGCCTAATGGCCAGGCAGTCAGCCTGGGGAATGGTGGGTAGGGAAAGGGAGGTGAATCTGATGGAAAGTTTGATGATGGCGGCTACGCCACCTCCGGGTTTACCAGCTGGGCGATTGGTTTGAAGGATGTAATACCCCGGAGGAATGGCTGCCAAGATGTCGGGGGAGGAGTCTTCGTTCAGCCAGGTCTCAGTTAGGAATAAGATATCAGGTCGGTCTGAGTCCAGAAGGTGGCAGATGCCATGTTGGTGAGTGACTAGCGACCGGGTGTTGAGATAAGTGATAGTAAATTCCATGTTAGCTGGTGACTGAGGAGGCTGAGAGGTGAGAGGAGGGGAGGGAGAAATGTGCACGGAAGTGGTGGAAGATGGAAGGGCCCTGAGCTCTGGGAAGGCACTACGGGTGTTAAGAATGCCAAACTGGCGTAATTTTGAGAAGCTGGTGGAGTCTAGCGGCCAGATGGAGTGCAGTGCGATTAGGTCCCTAGGGGCATAAGATGTAATTTGAGCAGAGTGACAGGCCCCCGGCCCCTGCCGGCCGCGGACGGGCGCAGACGGGCTTGCCTTCGGCGCGCAATCATCGCACCCGCTGCGCTCGTCCGCTGCGCTTCCGGTGGGGGCACATGCTTTATGGCAAAAGGGGGAGGGATCCAGGGGGGAGGGGTCCAGGGGGCGTGGCTACGGCGATGGGCGTGTCCTGTCTAGCGGCCAATCCCGTCCTTAGAGCTGGGGGACCTGCCTACGTCAACAAGTAGTCTGCTAAGTGGGGAGGAAGAGACAAATACGGCGAAAAAGTGAGGAAAGCAATACAAATTTTAAAGCAAACAGTTTTAAAAAAGAGCAATCTGTGCCCTGCTCCCGGCTGTGCCTCAAGAGCTGTAATCTAGCAAACAAACGCGACGCTCGTGGTCAGCGCGCGTTTTGTTTCAAGGGGGCGTGGCCTGTCTAGCGGCCAATCCCGTCCTTAGAGCTGGGGGACCTGCGTGTGCTGCTTGGGGCTGTTGATTTGTGAGCATGCATATGTGTGAGCGTACTTAGGAAATGCATAGGAATAGGGCATTTGGATGGGGAAGAAACAGGAGGAGGGGTGGAAGTTTGGGATGGGTTAAAGGCTGCCACGAGGGAGGAGGCCAGAGCCTGTAAAGATCTCTGTAGGCCAAACATAGCACTGTAGATGCCTTTCAGGTACTCCAAGATTTGGTGCAGATGGCTGCCTTGCTCCTGGATGGCATGCAGTAGGGCTGGCTGATCCATAGAGAAGTTTCTCAGGAGGTCAATAGCCTTCTCACTTGGAGCAACACGGGTAACAGAACAGGAGCTGAGGTGCCTGGAGCGAAGGAGACTGTTGCCCTTTTAGGGGAACACGCCCGGCCAACTGAGTGGGAAGCAAAAGGGAGGGTGGAGATGGAAGGGGGTGGAAGACAAGGATGGTGTCGGTACAGATGCTGTGTGTTCTGCTACCATGAGGGGGTGTCCACTGGAGGCTGACTCTGAAGATGATGATGTTTAGTCTGTGTCCTCCATGACACTCCCCTCACCCTCTGGGCCACTGGCTCCATCAGTGTCTGTTGTGTCACGACCGGAGCCACTGTGGTCAGCTGCTTCCCCAACAATATTCGCCCTGCCTCCTCCGCTTGCCCGGGATGATGCAAAAATGACAGTTGTCTGACACAACCATGCATGCCTAAACCACACATGCCTTACCCACCCGTTCTTTATAATGACAACGTCTTTATCACACACACCTTTACCACGCATGCCTTTCAACAAATTTCATTGTAAAGGCATTATTGGTAAAGGTATATGTGTGGTAATGACCCCACCCCATCCCTCCCTGAGCCCTAAAATTCAGCCCACCTGCGTTGTAATCTACCCACGCCAGTCCTATTAACTACCCCACCCCCTAATCTCTAAAACCCGGCCTCCTAACCCCCAAAATTACCCTGACACCAGCACCATTGCCCTGAGCCCTAAAAACTGCCCCTTCCACCCTGCCATGAGCCCTAACATTCAGCCCCCTGCCCTAAAAATTTCCCTGACCCCAGTACCCTTGCTCGAGCCCTAAAAACTGCCCCTTACCCTGAGAACTGTTCTTTCCCCCACCCTGAGCCATAAAATTCGACCCCCTGCCCTTAAATTAACCCGGACCCAGCGCCCCACCCTGAACCTTAAAACCAGCCCCGCCCCTAAAAGCTACCCCCACTTTCCCCAGCCCCAGACCAACTTACCAAGCAACATCTAGTTCCTTCTTCCTGCCAATATCCTCCGGTTCCTCTCCCCGCTCATCTGCTCCGACAGCTAGGACACCGACTGCCTTAACCATGCATAAATAGGTTTATTGCATGTGCCAGAACACACTTGACCAACAGCTTTGATCAAAGAACATTAATAAAGTGTACAGAAGACTCCAGGTATAAAGTCCACTATAGTGGCTTTAACATTAGCATGAACTCATGCATGCATGCTACGTGACTTGTAAACAGTTGCTCACAGTGAAGCCATAACCACAGACAGCTCCATTTGCATTAATGAAATTGACTGATCTCCATCCTCATATATCTAATATGATACTTTATCACCTTGTATAGTTTGGTTATTGTGGTATATCTTAGTACCCTAATGTAAACAAATAGGATGGCAATGACAAATTAATTCCTACAGATTCCACACAAGGCCCTGCAATCAGCAAATGGTCATATACCAAGTATCACCTCATGATGACATGATGGTCAACCAATACAGCTATGTTGCAGCAATATGTACAGTAGCACAAAGAAGGTGATATGCAAATGCTCATTTCACACTGTTGACTCTTCATAATAGAAACTTCCTCATATGTCAATTGTCAGAATAGACTCATAAAAACTGTACTTAAGTATCTTCACTATGCATCACATTTAGCACAGAAAAGTAGACTGGAGACAAACTAGCCCAAATATCTGGGGGATTTGTCTACAAATATTCAAAGCATAATAAAGCAGTGAGGCCTAAGAACATCCCAAGTCCAGATTGGTACTGGTGAGAAGACCATTCTTACATTGCATACCTAAAAGCCAATAGACCATTGAACTTTGTTGAGGCTTAGGGAATTTCCATGACATGAAGAGATGGTTTAACCTGTGTCAAAATGGGAAGGCACATCACAATACCTTTTTGTCTCGCAAATGCAAATTCCATTGTGTCACTGAGTGTAGAAACTCCGATATGATCCCTACATTTCTGCATATCACTCACTGATGCATGTCACCAGTCAATTAACTCTGACAGATAAATATGAGCAATCAATCAATCAATCAATCATAGGCATTTATAGAGCGCTCTACTTACCCGGAGGGTCTCAAGGCGCTAGGGGGGGGGGGGGGGGGCTGCTACTGCCCGAACAGCCAGGTCTTGAGCTTCTTCCTGAAGGCGAGGTGGTCTTGGGTCAGGCGCAGGTGGGTCGGGAGGGAGTTCCAGGTCTTGGCGGCCAGGTAGGAGAAGGACCTTCCTCCTGTTGTCGTTCTTCGGATGCGGGGGACGGCGGCGAGGGCGTGACTGGCTGATCGGAGGTGTCGTTTGGGAGCGTAGAAGTTGATGCGGTTGTTGAGGTAGCTCGGGCCTTGATCGTGAAGAGCTTTGTGTGCGTGGGTAAGGAGACGGAAGGTGATTCTCTTGTTGACCGGGAGCCAGTGCAGGTCTCTTAGGTGTCCGGAGATGTGGCTGTGTCGTGGGATGTCGAGGATGAGTCTGGCTGAGGCGTTCTGGATCCGTTGGAGTCTCTTCTGGAGCTTGGCGGTGGTTCCGGCGTAGAGGGCGTTGCCGTAGTCCAGTCGGCTGGTGACTAGTGCCTGGGTGACAGTCTTCCTGGTCTCGGTGGGGATCCACCGGAAGATCTTCCGTAGCATGCGCAGGGTGTTGAAGCATGACGAGGAGACGGCGTTGACTTGCTTGGTCATGGAGAGGGAGGAGTCCAGGATGAAGCCCAGGTTGCGTGCGGCGTGGTCTGTCGGTTTGGGTGCGGTGCCCAGGGCGGGGGGCCACCAGGAGTCGTCCCAGGCGGAGGGCGAGGATCCCAGGATGAGGACTTCCGTCATTACTGAATACTCCCACATCAATGGCATGGAAATTCATATTGTGAGAAATTACTGTGAGTCTACCTGTCCTTCATTGCTTTATCACTTCGACCGGACTAATGACATTGCGTAATGGCTTAGGGTATGTGTGACCCACCCACCAATGCCCACACACTCCTGTCCGTGGTGACACATGAACTGTATACCCATCACAAAAAACTATTTTCAAATGCAGATTGATCTACACACACATATCTGATGGAATCAGATATCAACCTATTAAGATACGTTGATCATGTACTAAACAGTAGAGCAGATAATACTACAACAGGGAAAGGTACACATGTCAACATGTAGGCACTTATACTGATGGCACCAGTGATGTTTGCTATGTCATATTACTGTACATTCCCCATTTACCAAGGGGAACTATTGCTCAGTGACTGCAAGCAAAGTGCACTGTATGCAATGTTACACGTAAGATGGCCACCCTCACATGAGATACAGTAGTGAGGGAGCATCACTCCTGACACACTGAACACAAGTGGCCTGTTTGGTACAATTGTAACTCACATCAACAACATGTGCTGATTAAACACTTTACTCAGCAATGGACTGGATTCTGCAGTGATCCTGGTCAGAAAGACAATAGGCAAAGCACATCAGCATGCACTTACTACCAGACCTACACAACCAATAACTCTTTTTGTGTCACACATGACCCACCCCAATATTGAAGCGGTACCCTTGGTAGAGGCATAACTATTCTGCAGAGAGTCTTTCCATTGTGACCTTTGAATGCCTCTCACACAAATGTTTGGGAATCCCATTTACCTAACATTACCTTTTTATGTGGGTGATGTGTGAGTCCATTAGAGAGATTTAGCAGAGAAGTTGTGTTTCAGTTTCATGACACATCCATAAGATGTATCTTTGATATCACAACAGGATCTAGCATGTGAGCAATGAAAGGGTATCACATAGTTCAATAGGTGTGAGATTAATAAGGAGGCTCTGTTGTGTAACACAATTTAATGCAAACATCACTTTCCCTGATTATCAGATGTGAACACATGTCGACTTTTGTAGAGTGTGCCTGTGCAGTGTCAGTGACCTGGCCAACGAGGGCATCGTAGAGCTGTAACTGGATCACACATTGAGAACAATTCCGACAAGGGGCCCACAAAATATGCTTGACCTAGGGACCCCAAACCCAGTGCCAGGTCTATGGCGGGGCATCTATTTGCTGAGGAGTCAATGGAAATGGGTAAGAGTATAACTTACCATTGGTTGTATTCACAATGGTGTCAGTTTATGACGTAATCAAGATGGAACAGCAGCAGCAGAATGTTTATTATACTCCACGGCGGACACAGGAGGTATGGAACTGAGTACAGGTGAGTTTGAGCCTTAAATCGGTCCCTTTCTGCCAGCTCAGATGTGGTGGTTGGACCGCCACACTTAAGTCTGCTGGAAGGCACATCGTGATTGGGCCAGCTGTAACACTGGTGGTCAGGCCTCCGACAGACGCATTGGCCTATCCCGCTGCCGCTGTGATCGAGGTTTCCTGGCGTAACTGCAACACATGATGGATGGAATGCTGAATGATTCAAACATTCTCCTCCAGTCAAGAGAACTGGGTTAAATCCATCGTTCTTTTGCCCACTACGCCACCCCAGTTTGGACCCAGCCATATGCTAATCGTTCTTGACCCAGTGCCTCATGGGAATGGTTCAGACCGAACTGCAAAGCCAGATCCTTACTGGACCAGAAACAAGCATCCTGGGGCTGGTTTCAGGGTATGTCACCCTTCATCAGCCATGCTAGCTTGAATCCAGTGGTACAGTGAGCAAGGGAGCCACGTCTGGGCATACCGATCCCACTTAGGGCGAAAATTGTAACTGCCACAAATGATGGACGGAATGCTGAATGATTCAAACATTCACTCCCAGTTAAGAGATCTTGGTTAAATCCATCGCTCTTTTACCGACTACGCCACCCCAGTTTGGACCCAGCCATATGTAAATCAGTCTTGACCCTGTGCCTCATGGGAACGGTCCAGACCAAACTGCCAAGTCAGGTCCTCCCTGGAACCAGAAACAAGCATCCTGGTACGGGTTTCAGGGTATGTCACCCTTCATCAGCCAGGCTAGCTTGAATCGAGTGGCACAGTGAGCAAGGGACCCACATCTGGACATACCCAGCTCACTTAGGGCAAAAAGTGTAACTGCAACAAATGATGGACGGAATGCTGAATGATTCAAACATTCTCCCCCAGTCAAGAGATCTGGGTTAAATCCATCGTTCTTTTGCCCACTGCTTTCCTGGCAGCGGTGGGACTGTGCTGGTCTTTCGTCTATGGAAGTGCATGCATTGTAATAGGGTGGGCATACCTCCAACGGTGCAGTGGTGATTCCGATGCTGTTTCAACGACGGTACCATAACCGCCAAAATCATAATCAGGCCCATATTCGTTAGGATTTATACACCTTTTCTAATTACTCCTGCCTGTAAGGAATCACATTCACTGTTCCACTAAAATTATATGTGATGGTCAATTTATATTCATATCGTTTTTATTGAAAATATTTCCCCACCATGTTTAAGTGACAGCATGTTTTATTTTCTCCCTGTTTTTATTTTTGTAGTTTGTCAATTCAATAAAAAAATATATATATAACAAGCCCACCAGCTTGCCAAAACCAGGCCTATTGGCTTAGCCATTGATTTTAGTTGATCTAGTTTGAGTGTAGTGGCTCGATATTGTGACTTCCTAGCTGAATTAAAGCTGTTTTTCTTTGAAAAAGAAGCTTAAAAAAATGCACACTTTGAAAACACATTTTAGTGTTATTGTTTCACCATGTTTCCTATTTCAGTATTTTTTACAAGAATGCAGCATTCTACCGTTTTACAAGGGCCATTGTATCTACCAAAGCAATATTTTCATATTGAATGAAACTCAAGAATATTTTACTTTAGGCTCTGTTGAAAGGGAAGTTGTTTTAGATTACATTTTCTAAGGTCACTTATAGAATTTTCAGCTGCTAATTGTTCAGTGAGAGTTGGTTGATAAATCTCAAATCAGGTGTAAAACAAGGTTTGCGCCCAGTTTCACATTACCAGGTGTGAAAATTTCACTCAGACCTGGTGTACTTCCTCACTCAAATTCCCTTGAAATATAAACTGGGACATTTTGAAATGAGAAAACACAAAATATTACTGCATCTTGTCCCACATTTGGACCCAAACTACATGTTAGTCTCCATTACAAAATGCTAAACTTAAATTTACTAGATGATTAATCTGCCTTTCTCATATAGGAGGATTTAGGAAGTAACTGGAAGACCATTGCCTTCTGGTAATTGCACCCATGCTCTACTATGGACCTCATTATAAGCAGCGGTGGCTGGTGACCTTTAAAAGTGGTGGGCGTAATTCAAGGATCAAATCCAATGAGTTCTTCATGAAGGGCTCTTTCATACTAGCTTGCACTAAGTTGACTCTCTCACTCTGACTCCCTCAGTCTCACATGGTCTCACTAATTCACATATTCTACTCTGACCCACCCTGCCTCACTAAGTCCCACTCATTCTGAATTACTCCGGGGCCAATTACGACTTTAGCGCAGTTGCGCAGGCTCTAAGCTGGCACAGCTGCACCAATGTCACGCAAGGGCCACCCACCTGATTACAAGTTAAATTCGTGCTGGCAGGCGGTTCTTTTGCCCTTTCCACTGCAGTGCCCTGAAAATAAGAACACGCAATGGGAATGGCATGAATGTTTCAGCAAGGCATGGATTGTGAAGTGCATGCTGTGTTGGAAATGGGGGTGCAGGCAGACAGGGGGCACATGTGGTGCCCCCCTGAATGCATCCCCATGGAGGGGGGGCATGGGGCCCACATAGGCCCCCCTTTGTTCCCCCACCGATGGCCTTTTTGCAGCAGGTTCACCGCCATGATAAGGCTGGCGGTGGAGAAACTCTGAATATGCTCATCCTGCTCAGCATATTGCATTGCCCCTCTGCTGCGCCACCACCAGGGAACGGCGGTTCCCTGGCGCAGACGGCGGTCCACAGTCGGAACGACCCAGAGAGTCACAATCCGGCAAATGGAACACCAGCACCGCAAGTCTGGTGGTCCATTGGGCATTCAGTCTTACTGTGACTCACCCAGTCTCACACACAGAAACCCTCAGTTACACTCGCTGTCATTCTCCCTCATTCACTCACAATCATTCTCACACATACTCCCTCTTACTGTCACTCATTCTCACTCACTCTGATTTACTCCTTCACGGACCTCTCTCTCAATTTAACTCAAACACATAGTCATACAGGCATGCTCACAGTGCTGGGATTTCTCCCGCCCTGACCAATCCCTCTGCTGGCTGGCGCAGGCACCTTAATGCACCTGAGGCAGCAATCAGACAGTGCTACTAGCTGTCTCAGTTTGTTGCTGGACTCGAAGCGGGTCTACATTTTATTTCTTATATCAAGAGTGAATAATTATTATCAAGAGAGAATAATTATTCACTCTTGATATAATAAAACCTTGACCAGAAAACAAGAAGAGTGTAGTCTAGCTGTGAAGCCTGTAAAGGAGAGCCACCACTGGTCCAGGGACATCTATACATGAAATTTGAGGGACCAGCGTCTGATGCAATATATATTGCACCATGTATTTGGAAATGATTGGGAGTGATAATTATTGCCTACCCTGAGCTATCCCCTCGAAATTGGGCATAACATGCTGAATTGGTACTTTAGAACTAAACCAAGGCATTCAGATGATGACCTTTATATAACATCACTAACACGTGAAGAGAAAGAGTGTGTGTGGTGTGCGTTGCGCTCGTCCATCCTATAGCAAGGTGAGGAATGTTTTGTTTAACAATCAATCAAAGGATCTCATTTGAGTGAGTTCAGTGTATTCACACTCTCTACCCACCTCTACGGGGTATGATGACATTGTTCTTACTTACACAGCATAAACTGCCTGGAAACAGAATTAATATGTTGACCTCAAACCTGAGAACCAAAATATCACATCTTGATAAATGTATTTTTGCAAGGTCATTCACTGTTTTTTTTTCTTAAACATTACTTGACACCAACTGCACTGAGGTTGTCAGACAGATCTTTAACGGCACTGAATCACATCGGCCAATAGGGCATGAGCTGGTGATTAAGGGGTTCACTGATATTTCCATTAGCTTGAGGTCTGTCCAGCCCAAAGGGTCATCTCTAGGATGCTCTGCTGCAGGTGGTACAGCTTGTTAGCCAGTAGCAAAGAGGGGGGGATGGGCACTGAAGCACTGCCACCCGCAAACGCCCATCGGAGACAGTCTACTGAAATGACACTCTGCACATAATTAACAGAAGTAGTTCTGTAGGAGGTTCAAGCAAGGAGATCAGACAGCACAGGGCAGTCTTTATCTACACCCCACGGGTACTGAAGAAATTCGACTGTTGGATAGGGAACCCAGAGGACACCTTATTGCCAATAGACTGTCCCCAGCAAACAGCCTATAAATAGACTAATACTCACCCATTTTCAGGGTTTGACTGAGCCACCCTGGACCTGCCATCCTCTGCTGAGCCTTGCCTGCAAGCTATTGAGCCTGAGGAGTTGCAGAGAATGGAGGATGGTGTGTAGTTTTCAATGCTAAATCAGGATAAAATCCACATTGGTGATTCATACGTGTGAAGGCTCTTCACCACACTTTGACTCACCTTCATTCTTTTGCATGTTTGTTGCTTAGTATTTTTTTGTCATTATTTTATATCTTGGATACTGACACTGGTTATGTTACCAATATCCTTGTTGTTTTGTATCTGGTGAATGAGACCAGTGATTGATTTTCTTCCTTTTTTCGACCATCATATGAATTACATTCTTGAGTGATTATATCAGAACAATAGAACATCTATAAAAAGTGGCACAGCACAATATTGTATTTTACTTCATAAACTTTTTAGAGCGCTGGTGTGAAAGCACTGATCAATGTGCAATAGATACAAAAAGAAAAACGCATCAGGATTATTATGAATGTGAATCAGAAGCAAGTAGGTGCTTGTTAGCAGTAGTGTAGCAACAATGCCACGGATCCTGGTAGAATCAAGGAATGACCCATTTGACTGCTTTTGCAGTAGTAAAACACAGCAATTTTCATGGTTCAACGAGGCCCTTAGGGACATGGTGTCACCGCAACTGCTGCACCAATGATAGTTCTGCCCTAGTTTGCTAGGAGGCAAAGGAATGTAAAGAAGAAGCAAAGAAGACAAAGAGGAGTCAGGGTGGACTTCACTGTGTGATCCTGAGGCAAGATGGCGGCCGTGGTGTGGGCTGTGTGAGCAGCTCGGTCCCCCGCTCCGGGTTTCGGAAAGAGAAACGTTACTGGCAGTTCCTCATGCAGTTCTGAGAGGACTTGTTTCGGTGCAGTGTTGTGATTTCAGCGTGTCAGGAGATTCTGAGGCACTTTATACGTTTTACGAATCTGACTGAGGATATTCCTTGCTCGCTCGCTGTTGTTTGGGGAGGAGCTTCTCGTCTTTGGTGGACCGTGCTGCCCTGCTTTGGCCGCGCTTGCAGCGTTCGGATGGTGTCTGGATAGCTGCTTCTTCGACTGATTAGAGCCCCGGCTTGGCGGCTCCCTGCTTTCCTCTTAGGGTTCCATCGGGGAGTGGTTCGTGGGCATGGAGGTGCACAGGGTGCTGCACGAAGGAGAATGCTGCCGAAAACGACTATCCGCAGCGGCAAAACGTAAATGCAGCCATCCTCGGCGGAGGACATTGAAAGCGGTGAAGCAGGAGAAACGGGTGAAAGGGGGGAAGGTGGAAATGATGTTGCTCAGAATCTCCCTAATGCCAGTCAAAAGAATGGTGAATGAGCTGGAAAATCAAACCCAGTTGCACGTTTAGCGAAACAGGGGGCACAAACTCTTCCAGCTATATTTGAAAGGCAGACATCGAAGAATGCTCTGCCACAGTCTGTGTATGGTGAGGAGACAGTTTTGGATGTTATTGATTCTAATAACAAAGTAACTGGCAGCATCTCCCCTCCTCGAGACATTGTATCATCGGATTCTACAGGCGTGACTACAAAGTTACCAATCACCAGTTTAAAGCAAGCAAAAGAGCAAGGGAAAGAAGTCCTGAACACTATAAGTACAGAGAGGAGAGTTCTGGGAGTTGTGGTTCCTGAGAGCTCTCTTACGGATGGAATGACCGGTAGTCTGGGCAACCTCGTGTCGGAGATAGATTCGCTGGTCTTAAATGAGGGTGCTTCCTCACAGGACTTGACGGGGTCACAAGAAATAGCTGATAACTTCTATTCTATGTCAGATTACTCTTCAGATGAAAGCACTAATTTAAGCAAAGATTGGGCTGATTATCATGAAGAGGGTAGCAGTACGGACGATGAATTAAGATTAAATACCATCTCCCCAACCACAGCTGTTACTACTGTTAAAAAATTAAAAACTAGAGGAACCCGACAAGCAAATTCGAGGAATGTACTTTCAGGAGCAGATGCGATTTCTCTAGAGAATACGTTGGTGAGACCAGAATCGGAAGAAACTTCAAGGCTTGATGCTGGGTTGAGACCTGTGGAAGAGACCCCGGTTCATGAGATAACCCTGTCTATGATCTATAATACTATGATGGAGCACAGAGCAGAAATAAAGTCAGAGAACTCTCGCACTCAAGCAACATGCCGTAAGGTGCAGAATGCTGTTCGTCGAGTGATTAAAATTTGCTCTGATACGGCTCTTAGAGTAACCAAAGCAGAGTCTAGAATCTCAACATTAGAAGACGATTTGGCCGCTCAGAAAATGGAAATAAATTCTATCAGAGCTCATCGGGAAGATGCTAGCTCTAAACTTTCCGAGTTGGAGAACCAAGCATGAAGAAATAATTTGTGCATTTTAGGTATCCCAGAGAAAAAGGAAGAATCGGATGTCCGGAAATTTGTCTGCGCACTTTTTGCTGAGGCTTTCCCAGAATTGAGTCTCTGGGACTGCACAGTGGAAATACAAAGAGCTCACAGGTTTCCATTCACTATGAGAAGAGCTTGGCAAGGAGAGGAAGACCGTCCAAGAGCTATTCTCATGAGATTTAATAATTTCCTTGCTAGAGAAGCAGTTTTTGGATTAGCTAGGCCCGATAAAAAGAGACTGGCGAAAGATTGTAATTTTTTTGTTAGACCTGATTTTTGTCAGGCAACGGTAACTAAACGCTGAAATCTTCGTCAGCTCATACCTGGGTTTCAAGATAAAGGGGTAACAGTATATCTCCAAAACCCGGCCAAGCTGAAGGTTATAGCAAAGGGTCAGACTAGGTTTTTCTTTTCTGAGATTGAGGCCAAAGAATTTTTGTTGTCCTTATAAGTATTGATTGTTTAAGTATCTAATGACTCTATTTGTCCTCGCTGCATGGGCAACTGCTTAGGGGATTTGTTATATTTGTGATTCAAGAAAATGATGATTTTCTCTTTCCTACCCAGTAAGGGTGGGGGAGCGGCACTCCATATTTTCAGGGACTGATAATCCTTGTGCCTCATATGGTGGGTTGGGAGGGGAGGGTGGGGAGGGAGGAGGACAGGGGACATTGGGAGGGTGGTGGGGGGGAAAGGTGGGTGAAGGTGGTGGGGTGTGGGTGGAGGGGGGGCAAAAAAGTAAGCAGCAGCCATGATGTTTATGCAGGTCGGCTCTTTTTTCAAAAAGTATCACGTAAAGATCGATCATATAAAAATGCTAAAGGATATGTTATCTGTTTCATTTCTATCTGTCGGGTATCTTTTATTTTTTAAATATGGATAGGAAATTAAAGATCTGCACGTTCAATATCTGCGGGCTCAATGATTCAAAGAAAAGGGATGTACTAGCTAAAATTGTTCAGCTATCATGTATCGCTATATTATGCTTGCAGGAAACTCACATTGCATGGGCTAAGAGGGGATGTTTAAAAATTTTGGGGTTAGAACTGGTTGCTTGTTTTAAACAAACAGGGATTAAGAGAGGGGTAGCTATTCTTATGAAACGGGGCCTTGGTTTATGCATAAAGCATCTGGAAGATAAATGGGGTCGTTGGGCAATCAGTGAACTTAAGATTGGTCAGCATAGAGTTACGCTGTGTACTGTATATGGTCAGAATTTGGACGATTCTGAGCTCATGAAATTTTTAAACATCGAATTGGCCCAATGGCCCCAACCAGTGGTCATGTGTGGGGATTTGAATATCCATCTGGAGGCTAATTTGGACATAAGAAAGAACACGTTGTATACTGGTAGAAAGCAGCAGATTTTTACTGCTTTACGAGAGCGAATTTTAGATCATGGCCTCTATGATGTTTGGAACTCATTACATGCAGATGAGCCAGGTTATACTTTCTTTTCGGCCCCGCATAGTACATTTGTTCGTTTAGATTATTTTTTTATTTTGTCACAATTTATAGGAAAGGTTAATTTAGAGATTCTGCCCAAACTCATATCTGACCATAATCCCTTAATACTTGATCTTATGCTGGGCCCACAGATGAGAGAGGGAAATCGGGCATGGTCTTTTGAAAGAAATCTTTTATTGGATGAAGATTACTGTCAATTTATGGCTAAGGTGATACAGGAGTTTTTTTAATTTAATAAAGGAACAGCCTCGAATAAGATAGTCTGGGATACCTTAATTGCTACAATTAGGGGAGAAACCCTTAGCTTTTCGAACGCACAACGTAAAAAATTACGGGTTAAACATAGGAACGACTCTAAAATGGTCATGTTAGCTCAGCATAAGTTAGCCAAGATGATCAGACTTGGTCAGGATGTAGCTGTGGCCCAAAGAGATCTTACTATCAAAAGAGCCACAGTGTATGCTAATATTGCTGATCAAATTGCGTTAAAATATATTCAACATAAAGAAGAATCGTATGAATGTAGTGAAAAAAACGGTAGAATTTTGGCTAAAAGGCTAAGGCAGAAAGCAGTCTTTAATAATATCCCTAAGATCCTTGATACACATGGTGTGTTGCAAGAAAGCAAAGAGGGCGTCTTAGAAGCCTTTCAAAGGTTTTATCAAGCCCTATATAGTGAACCGGTGGATGAGGCATTAGGCTATGGAGAAGGGGAAGACTTGATAGATTTAGAGACTGTTGAACTCACAGACATGCAAAAAACACTGCTGTCCGCACCTATAACCTGGGAAGAATTAGAAGCTGCTTTATTAGATCTAGCTCCAGGTAAGGCTATGGGTCCTGATAGCATACCACTTGAGTTTTATTGCACCTTTAGAAAGCTACTTAAAAAAGAGCTAATAGAAGTGTGTCAACAATCTTTCTTGGGCAACCCCCCAGACTCATGGTCTGAAGCAATTATAGTAATTTTTAAGAAAAAAGGTAAGAAGGATACTGATATGGGGTCGTATAGACCGATTTCTCTCCTTAACGCTGACAGTAAGATTTATTCAAAGATAATAGCTAACAGGCTAAATGATCTCATGCCTAGTTTAGTTTTCAAAAGACAGCATGGGTTTATTATGAAACGAGATACAACTGATATTGTCAAAAGAATCATCTCCATGCTGGACTGGTCGCAAGCCACTAATTCCGTTGTTGCGGTAGCCCTGTTAGATGCAGAAAAAGCATTTGACAGGGTTTCCTGGAGGTTTTTCTAGTCAGTCTTAGCCTGGAAGGGATTCCCTGTGGAATTTACTAAGGCAACACAAGCTCTGTATATTCAGCCAAAGGTCTCAATCCGTATTTTGGGTAAACTCTCTGGAAACATAGCAATAACAAGGGGGACGAGACAAGGGTGTCCCTGTTCCCCCTTGTTATTCGCTTTGTACATTGAGCCCTTTTTAAATAGTCTAGAAAACAATGTTGGAATTAACCAGTTTGGATACATAATGTAGCGTATATGTAAATGTAAATGTATTTCGATTCATATAGCGCACTAATCACCCAGGGGTCTCAAGGCGCTTGCTTAGGGAACCCGTCCTGGTATTCCCCTGTGAGAAACCCCAGCAGGGAATTCACAAGGTGAAAGCCAGGCATCCCGCCGCGAGGGGCCGTAGTGGAGATTAAGCAAGCTATTGCCCAGAGTCGCAGAGTGTGACCCCGTGAGTCGAGTAGGCACCGGAGCGAGAATTATCGAGTCCGTGGAATTTTTGAGCCCGAGACCCGCCGAGGCGGGGAATCGAACCCTGGTCCACAGCTGATCTCAGCTCTGGGTCTGCCGCCTCTAACCACTGAGCCACGCTTCTCCACAAGGTATTTGCATATGCAGATGATATTGCAATTGCAACGTCAGACATCAAAACTGCCCTACCTAAGATAGTGGAAGCAGCCCACAAATTTGGGGGCACTCGGGGTATAAATTAAACGTCACTAAGACACAGTTACCCCATTCAGAAGCAGGGCGCCCAAAGGATGGGAATTTTGAATCGGAAGCCACATATTTGGGTATTAAAATCTCTGTGAAAATAGATGATATTGTCCGGCTGAATCTCGATCCAATTATAGCTTCAGTAAAAAAGGCGTTAGAAAGGCTGAACAATCTTCATCTATGGGCGCAGGAATATTTTAAAAATGCTTATTTTTCCTAAATTTTTGTATTTATTTCGCACGATCCCTCTGCTCTTTCCTACATATTTTTTTGCCAGAATTGATAGAACTTGTTCTAGGTTTCTTTGGAGTTACCATAGGTCTAGGAGAGCCATGAAATGGTGTATATTACCTAGGGCCAGAGGAGGGTGGGGGATACCTAATTTCCATCTATACTAATGGACAGCTCTTTTGCAACACATGGGCGTCTTGCTTTTGCAGGACGCAAGAACTGAAGAGTCAGTCAGTCCCTCAATATACGAGATGGTACTGGGCGAGGAGGCCCGACAATGTTTAGTGCGTATAATTGAGCCGAGTTATTATAAAAAGACCAAATGTAAAATCATTTTGACTGTTTTTGAAATTTGGAGAAAAATAAAAAAGAGAATTGGCTTGTACTCAAACCTAAACTATTATACTCCATTAAATAACTGTCCTTTATTACCAGATGTGTTTAGAGATCAGGTCATGGTGAGATGGCACCGAGCAGGTATACGTCAATTGGGAGCTCTATTTCAAGGGAACCAGATAGCCGCTTTTTTGTTTCTGCAGCAGAAATATGATTTAGCTCGAACAGAATTCTTTAAATATCTTCAGTTACGTAGCTTTTTAGAGCAGAAAATAATTCAAGGTCAAATCTCATTTACTAAGGTTAGGATCTTAGAAGCAATTCTATCAAGATTGAGAATAGGTCCCATTTACCAATTTATGGTTGAAAATCTAGGGGATGCTTTATCGACCCGGGAGGACAAATGGCAAAACAAACTGGGGGTGGACAAACTAGACATGGATAGAATAATTGAATTATCCATAAAAGTTTTAATTAGAGGATTGTTAAAGAGCCAACACTTTATGTCCATATTTGATTTATATTATACTCCCGCAAAACTAGCAAAGTGGAAATCTACAAGAGGGAATAAATGCAATCGGTGTGGGCTAATCGCTGCGGATGCTGTTCATATGTTTTTCCAGTGTCCTAAATTGAGTCAATTTATTAAGGATTTCGAATATTTTTTTAATGTCAGTCTAGGTATCTGGATGCAACTCTCGGCAGAACTGGTTATCCTGGGTCTACAAGAAAACTCAGCTAGACCTAGGACCGCAGTAGGGAAGGATTTATATTTATTTGTATGTCTATCTTTCGATTATGTATAACAACTCAGTGGCTTGATATAGATCCACCAGTTTTTAATAACTGGCAAGCTAGATTACTGACTACATATCATTTGGAGATTGCGGTATATGAATCAAAAGGAAGGAGAAGAAAGCTTATGGGTCAGAAACTGTGGTCTCCTCTGTCAAAATGGATTTGAATTAATGAATTTATGATTTATTGTGTCTAAATGGCATAATGCTGTAATAAGAGATTGGGGAACATGGCTATAATCTGTTTTTAACGTGATGGATTGTCTTTTTTTGTCTTTTCTGGCTGTCTGCTGACAATTACAAAAAGAAAAGGAAAAAAAGAGGACAAGAGGAGTGGGGTGCTTATGGACAAGGGCTGAGAAGGACAGAAAGCAAAAGTGAGTGAAGAGAGAATGAGTCGGGGTGCCCAAATGAAAAAATGGGATATTGCCTGGGCCTTCGCAATTTTTTGTAAAGTAATACATAGAAAATGAAAAGAGACACATTAACATAATAGAAGCCAGCAGATAGAAGAACTAGCTGGAGAAATGGGAGCGCTAGTTAGGAAAAGACTAATGAATAATTAAAAGTAGGCTGCAGGGGTGCTTGGAGTCAAAGAAAGGGGAAAGGGCAACATAGCACAAGTGTGGAGATAAGGATCTGGGCTGAGGTAAACTCAATACACACTTTGGCAGTGCCTGAGAGCGGGCATTGCATTTAACCTGATTTGATTTGTGGTGTCCTGTCAGATTTCTGAGTACATTTCCTCAGTTCCAGTTCTAGAGGGAAAGGCCAGCCAGTCAGCCACTTTCTAAATATTTTCCATACCTCTATCACTCAGCAGGGAGAGGAATTGGTATGCTTGGATAGAAAGGGCTTCTATATCATCCTGCATCATGCAGCCCCATCGTGTACAGGTCAGGGCTTAGAATAACGTTTAGCAGAGGCATTAAATGCTTTACCACATTTCCTCTCCAAGAATGTCTCTTTTGTCAGCAAAATGCAGAAGCTTAACTGCATACTTACTTCTTAGTGCACTAGTGTAATTGCTGTCTGCAGCTGGTGCCTTCTGGGCCTATGTTGCAGTAAATGAGTGGAGATAAGAAGCACTCTGAAGGAACAGGCTGGGGCTCAGCTCCATAATGTTCTATTTTCAAAGTGAAGCCAAATGCAGTACTATTGCAAGGAGAGCGGCCCCCCTGCACCCCTCCTGCAGCCTATCCCTCTGCGATGACAAAACATTGTTGCCATTTACTACCCCCTTGTCCTCATTGGCCTGCCCTACCCTACCATTGAAGTGAATGGAGTTTTTCTATCTCCTCCCAAGGCCACTGTTAATGTGTCCCAAAAGCAACTGGATCAATTGCATTCTAATTCAACACTTTCTCTCATGCGATATCACTGCTGTAACTTGTGCCAAAACCTTGCCCGGCTGGCAATTGCGAAGTAGAACATGTACAAAGTTCATTACAGTTCACCTTAGCAAAGAGGCACACTGTCTCGGAGCAATAATTTCTTTTCAAGTGCTCTGTTTTTTACCCTAATTTATTAATAGGGGGGTTGACCCAGTTAAAGTTACGGGGACCTGGGTTAATTACGATGTGAAAAGAGAGGGGTCCCAGTAGCAATGGAACTTGTAAACACAAAAATGAAAAATAATCAAAGAAACATGACTTGAATCCACACTGTTTACTTCACAATGGGAATGCGCATTTAAATATGCTGTATTAGTATACACAATAATAAATCGGTAATTTACATGGTGCCCCAAGAACAGTAAGGGTTGGAGGTGGTGGTGGTTGTGGGGAATTGGTGAAGGAAGAAGTGAAAATTCAAAAGTGACAGTAAAATCAACAGTTGTCAATCATTTAGCAATGTTACAGACTCTGTACAATGAAATGAGACAAAAATGTTCATGAATTATTCAAAGGACGCCATACTCCAAGTAGTTCAATTAATGAAAATAATGGGGAGTAGAGTTGGCGATGGAAAGTAGACGTGTGTCGACGTTTCGACCCTTTCAAATGTGCAGACATCAATGGTTATCTTGCTGTAGGGTCTTCATCAGGACTGGAGGGGCACACACCCTATTTGGTATATAAACATATTTTGTGAGTACGGGACACTGGTCCCTGTAAATAAATGTACATAAGCAAGCAAAAACACATCACCCCAAAATGGGTAGAATTCAAGGCACTAGTTAAAGTCCCATAGAGTATATTGGGACAGTGGATACATTGGATTATACTAGAGTCAAATGAATTGAAGGTTGATTGGTTATTGGCGCGTGGAGATAGGCCACAACGAACAAGGTGGGCGAGTACACACCACTGCTCACCATTGAGACCGCGTTAGTAGGAGGCCCAGGCAAGATGGGGCTGAGGAATATACAGCGCCAGCCCACCACAGAATCTGAGAAACGTAGTATGAATTACCACAATTGTGGTAGGCAAAGGGCTGAGTCTGGTAGGTATACAGTGTCCCAGAAGAATCTGTGGAGTGAGCGTATTTATAAAAATATACAAAAAGTGAAATAAAACACTAAATGGCTGCCAATTCCTGGGTGGTCGGGGATACTAGGAAAGGCAAAACTCACCGTCGTGGGCAACAATGGATGTCAGTGCATTGTTGGTGAGGATCCGGGTTAAAAATACCCTGGAAAGTCGACTCTACAAAAATGGAATACAAAATCATTGAGGTAAGCTAAAAGGAGTGAGAGTTGCACGAGCAAAACGGAGGGACATGCACTCACCCGGTTGCCGTCGTGAAAGAACGTCCGGCTGGGAGATTAGTCCGTGAGGGTGTGGGTCCGGATTAAAAAATATCCGCAATGGTCGAATCTAGAAAAATAAAAGCGGCGCAAGTTGAAACAAACTAATGGGGCTGATGAGTCCAGACTGAGGCAAGCATGAAGGGAGGAAAACGACTTACCCGAATGCCGTCGTGCAAGAGCGTGCGGCTTGGAAACGGGTCCGTATGGATCAGGCAAAACCTCGCTCGTGCAGGGATCTGAGGAGCGTAGAATCGTAAAAATACACGTGAGCTAACGAACCCGGTGGGTTGGTTTCAAGGTAGGGATTAGAGGGAAACGCCAAAAAGCAGCTTACCGATCTCGGAATGAATCCGTGTTTGATCGCGGCAGGCTGTCAAAGTGGCGGCGCCTAGTTCCGGGTATAAAAATGTAACCCTGGTAACCGAGTCATGTGACCGAGTGGGCGGGGATACGGAAAGGCAGCCGGTCGCATAGCGACATGGAAGCCATAGACATAGTCAACACACTGCATCGGTGGTAGGATAGCTGGTGTCACATTAAACCGCCCGGTTACGCGTGGGAGCATATCCCATTCGTAAACACGTCATGTGGCTGTGTAAAGAAAGACGTGGGGTTGATTACCAACATGGAGGCCATGAAATGGTCCGCATCCTGCGTAGCAAATAAGCTAGCTGCGGGCATTTGGAGAGTCGAGTGGTTCAGTGAATGGAAGGGACTAACAATTACAGTGGGAACCACAAAAGGGGATCATTTGCAAAACTTATTCAAATACAGAGGTGTTGGTATATGTTACAAAACTCCAAATCTATTAAAGCATCTATATAAATGTAACTAAATCAAGGTAGGACCAAGTGAATAATAGGGATAGTACCAGTGTTCTTGGTTACATGCTGCATATAAATGGAATGATATGCTGTACATTTGGACAGTAAAAGACACAGACATAGTAAACTGATGACCAATATATAAACAAACCACATAGAATCATGACCTTGAAGGGCGTACCTCACTCAGGCGGGTAAAGGCCCTTGACACTTGCAATAAGATATCTTAGAGCGATCAGGGCGTACCTCGCACATGCGGGTAAAAGCCACTGAACATTAAATTGAGATACTGCTCAAGCCAACGTGGCTAATTGTGAAAACGAACTGTCCTGCTCGTTGAGCCCTGATTCAATGGAGTCGAAGGTGAACATCCATTTGAGTTCACGGGTGTTGAGGATGCTGGAAATACTCCCACCCCGAGGTCCCAAAGAGGCTTTCTCAATGATAACCCACTTTAAACTTTCTGGTGAGTGACTTGCGGAGGAAAAATGGGCAACCAAAGGTGCGGTTAGTACTTGGCAACGAATTCTGCTCATGTGTTGAAGTATCCTTGTTTTAGCTTTTTGCTGAGTCTGTCCTATATAGATCAAGTTGCATGGACAGAGGATGGCATAAATGACGTTGACCGTGTTGCAGTTGGTGTGACTCTTTAGTTGAATTTTGTGATGGCGATAGGTGAACTCTTTAGTCTGTATTGTGCTGTCACAGGCTTTGCAACCCCCACATCGGGAGTGTCCCAGGATGGGGGGGAGGTTCCACATAGTCATGATGGTGGGTGCCTCCGGTGTCTTAAAGAGGGAGCGGACAACATGGTCTTTAATACTCCTGGCTTTCTTGAAAGCATGTAGTGGCGGGTCTTTGTGTTGGATATCATCCGATATCAGTTCCCAATAGTTGTTTATGATCCGTTTTATTTGGTTACTTTTTGTATTGAAGGTTGTGACACATACTATTCTGTGTTCAGTTTCATCTTTGTCCGTTTTGGGAATGAGCAGCTCCTCACGTGGGTAGAACCAGGCTCTCTTCCTTGCTCGCTTTACCAGTTGTTTGGGGTAGCCACGACTCAGGAGTCTCTGTTTGAGTTCTTCAGATTCAATGAAATATTGGGCCTTGATGGAGCAATTACGGCGTAGGCGTAAAAATTGCCCAAAGGGCAGATTATCCCGCAATGCTCGAGGGTGATGACTACCGTAATGCAGCAAGGAATTTCTTTCAGCTGGTTTTCTGTATAATTTGGTCAACAAATGGCCTTTGTGTGAGGTACGCCCTGTTAGCTCTAAGATATCTTATTGCAAGTGTCAAGGGCCTTTACCCGCCTGAGTGAGGTACGCCCTTCAAGGTCATGATTCTATGTGGTTTGTTTATATATTGGTCATCAGTTTACTATGTCTGTGTCTTTTACTGTCCAAATGTACAGCATATCATTCCATTTATATGCAGCATGTAACCAAGAACACTGGTACTATCCCTATTATTCACTTGGTCCTACCTTGATTTAGTTACATTTATATAGATGCTTTAATAGATTTGGAGTTTTGTAACATATACCAACACCTCTGTATTTGAATAAGTTTTGCAAATGATCCCCTTTTGTGGTTCCCACTGTAATTGTTAGTCCCTTCCATTCACTGAACCACTCGACTCTCCAAATGCCCGCAGCTAGCTTATTTGCTACGCAGGATGCGGACCATTTCATGGCCTCCATGTTGGTAATCAACCCCACGTCTTTCTTTACACAGCCACATGACGTGTTTACGAATGGGATATGCTCCCACGCGTAACCGGGCGGTTTAATGTGACACCAGCTATCCTACCACCGATGCAGTGTGTTGACTATGTCTATGGCTTCCATGTCGCTATGCGACCGGCTGCCTTTCCGTATCCCCGCCCACTCGGTCACATGACTCGGTTACCAGGGTTACATTTTTATACCCGGAACTAGGCGCCGCCACTTTGACAGCCTGCCGCGATCAAACACGGATTCATTCCGAGATCGGTAAGCTGCTTTTTGGCGTTTCCCTCTAATCCCTACCTTGAAACCAACCCACCGGGTTCGTTAGCTCACGTGTATTTTTACGATTCTACGCTCCTCAGATCCCTGCACGAGCGAGGTTTTGCCTGATCCATACGGACCCGTTTCCAAGCCGCACGCTCTTGCACGACGGCATTCGGGTAAGTCGTTTTCCTCCCTTCATGCTTGCCTCAGTCTGGACTCATCAGCCCCATTCGTTTGTTTCAACTTGCGCCGCTTTTATTTTTCTAGATTCGACCATTGCGGATATTTTTTAATCCGGACCCACACCCTCACGGACTAATCTCCCAGCCGGACGTTCTTTCACGACGGCAACCGGGTGAGTGCATGTCCCTCCGTTTTGCTCGTGCAACTCTCACTCCTTTTAGCTTACCTCAATGATTTTGTATTCCATTTTTGTAGAGTCGACTTTCCAGGGTATTTTTAACCCGGATCCTCACCAACAATGCACTGACATCCATTGTTGCCCACGACGGTGAGTTTTGCCTTTACTAGTATCCCCGACCACCCAGGAATTGGCAGCCATTTAGTGTTTTATTTCACTTTTTGTATATTTTTATAAATACGCTCACTCCACAGATTCTTCTGGGACACTGTATACCTACCAGACTCAGCCCTTTGCCTACCACAATTGTGGTAATTCATACTACGTTTCTCAGATTCTGTGGTGGGCTGGCGCTGTATATTCCTCAGCCCCATCTTGCCTGGGCCTCCTACTAACGCGGTCTCAATGGTGAGCAGTGGTGTGTACTCGCCCACCTTGTTCGTTGTGGCCTATCTCCACGCGCCAATAACCAATCAACCTTCAATTCATTTGACTCTAGTATAATCCAATGTATCCACTGTCCCAATATACTCTATGGGACTTTAACTAGTGCCTTGAATTCTACCCATTTTGGGGTGATGTGTTTTTGCTTGCTTATGTACATTTATTTACAGGGACCAGTGTCCCGTACTCACAAAATATGTTTATATACCAAATAGGGTGTGTGCCCCTCCAGTCCTGATGAAGACCCTACAGCAAGATAACCATTGATGTCTGCACATTTGAAAGGGTCGAAACGTCGACACACGTCTACTTTCCATCGCCAACTCTACTCCCCATTATTTTCATTAATTGAACTACTTGGAGTATGGCGTCCTTTGAATAATTCATGAACATTTTTGTCTCATTTCATTGTACAGAGTCTGTAACATTGCTAAATGATTGACAACTGTTGATTTTACTGTCACTTTTGAATTTTCACTTCTTCCTTCACCAATTCCCCACAACCACCACCACCTCCAACCCTTCCTGTTCTTGGGGCACCATGTAAATTACCGATTTATTATTGTGTATACTAATACAGCATATTTAAATGCGCATTCCCATTGTGAAGTAAACAGTGTGGATTCAAGTCATGTTTCTTTGATTATTTTTCATTTTTGTGTTTACAAGTTCCATTGCTACTGGGACCCCTCTCTTTTCACACTGTTTTTTACCCTGTTCTTGTCTTTTCCCTGAGGGTGGCAGGGCAACACCCTGTGCGCCTATCAGGGCCGGACTGGCCATAGCGGGCACCGGGCGTTTCCCCGGTAGTCCGCTAGGTTGGGGGCCGTTTTTGTGACCGGGGCTTGGCAATATCAGCCCCCGGTAACAAAATCGGCAGAAACCGGCCCTCGCTAACTGCTCGGCTGCACTCCCCCTCACCCCGGGGGGGGGGGGGGCAGCTGAGCAGTTTGCCATGGCCGGTTTCTGTTCCCAGTCCGGCCCTGGCGCCTATTAACAGCAATTGCCCCTGATATAAGGTCCCCAAAGGCGGAGTTGTTAATTGCATCCCACCCCCTTGAATTAATTAACAATGCAGATGTATTAAATGCGGGGGATGTGAATTCAATAAGTATTCTAAAATGAGCCCTAAGAATCCCCTAAGTAATGTGGACTTTCCGTGGGCTTGGTAATTTCTAGTCCAATATGCCCCAGTAAATACTTATTCTCTGCGCAGTTTCTCCTGGAGATTCCTACCACTTCTGGTCTTTTTTTTAATAGTTTTACATAGCGCAAGCTCAACACGAAGGTATTGGGGCATTTTACATGAGCACCAGTTACATTACATAATTTTTTGTAGGCATGGGAAGATTATGGACCCTATTCACAATGGGACTTAAGACTCATAAAATTACTAATGTGCGGTCTCATGGTGGAATCCCTGCACTTGGGACAGAGTCTACTCACTGCATTTCTCAAAGCGGAGATTACACCCTGAGTGTGAACACTCTGCACCAGTAACTTTACGAGTCTTAAAGTCCCTTAGTGAATCAGGCCCTTTGTGATTTGGCCAGCCACACATGATGTTGAGTTGATGCCGAGACTCAAACCTGGTTCTCCAGTTCCAAAGTTGGCAGCTCTGGCTGTTACACCACATTCTCTCCCTCTCTTCCTCTACTTTGAGAAGCCAATATCTTTGACTCTCTAGGGGAAACATGAGAGATTTGTGGTAACTCTGTCGACCACATCATTTCCAATGGGGCTGGTAATTAAGGGCCCAATTCACAAAGGTCCTTCGCATTCGTGTCAGAGGCCCCACAGTCATTGCAGAGGCTCTCTACTTGTGGCAGGACTTCAGCATTGCAGTTTCTCATTGCGGTGGTCCCGTCACGAATGCGGGTCCCCCGCCACATTCGCTGAGGCCTTTTGTGAATCGCCCCTGAGTTATTGGTGCCATCAGGAAATATGTGCCTCTTGTAATGATGACCTCTTTTGCTTCTGTGCTGATAAGTACCCTATTTCTGAAAACTAAGGGCGTCCTTATTGATGTCTTGAGTCCCATACATTTTTTGAATAATGAACAATTTGTAAGGTGCAAATACCACAAGCTTGACTGCACTCGTCAGCTCAGCGGTGTTATGTATGTTAAAAAGTAAACTAGTCAAGTAACGTTTAGAATCAGACATGTTATATTATATTATGTTATGTTATGTTATGTTATGTTATGTTATGTTATGTTATGTTATGTTATGTTAGGAGGGTTTTAAAAAGCGCAGCAGTTACTCCAAGGAGCATCATGGCACTGAGTAGATCGTTTGGCAGACGGGTTGGCTGAGGCTAAAAGAAAGAAAATGGTTTGAAAGAGTGCTCTGCATAGTGCCTCAAGGGGGCGTACAAATCCAGGTTTTCAGGTCTTTATTGAAAGCAGTTTCTGATTGGATGAAGCAAAGGATTAAGGGGAGTTGGTTCCAGGCCCTGGACCCAAGCACTGTAATAGATGTTCCCCCTTTTGAGACACGTCTAAAGGCAGGGGGTTTCAGTAAATTTGCATTGGAAGATCTGAGGGTAAGGCATGGGGTATAGCGTGCAAACCTAGGCCAAAGGTAGTGGGGCCTGAGGAATAAAAGATTCTAAAGGTAATTATCAGGATTTTGAACAGGATTATTTTGTAATCGGAAGCCAGTGTAAGGCTTTCAATGCAGCGGATGCTGATCACCTCCTCTGCAATTTCAGTACTTGTCGGGCTGCAGCGTGTTGTTCCATCCGTAGGTTGTGAAGGACCGACTTGTTAGCTCCTGCATAGAGGCTCTTGCAGTAGTCCAGTCTAGATGTGATTAAGGTCACTGCGACTACCTGTCTCGCTTTCCTGGGGGAAAAGTCAAAGAACTTTTTTAAGTGAATGTCAAATTTGACCCCTAAATTCCTGGCTACGGTCACTATATTCTGGGGGAGGGTGGCATCAGATGATCACCATAGACTTGGGAAAAAAATTCCTATTCCCCATTGGAATGATTTCTGTTTTTTCTGAATTCCATTTTAAGTGGTTAACTTTCATCATATGGAAAACTGCTGTGAGACAATGACAGAGATTTTCCTCAGCCAGTGTAGTATTTTTGTCTAGGACCAGGATTAGCTGTGTGTCGTCTGCATATGAGATGGTCTTGATGTTAAAGGACTATATCAGACTAATCATAGGGGCCATATAGACATTAAAGAGCACTGGACTGAGGATTGACCTTTGTGGAACCCCGGAGAGCAGAGGTTTTTCTGTTGACTGGTATTGTCCAAGGGTGATTACTTGTTTTCGGTTTTATAGAAACGATTTTAGCCAGGCCAGGGCGAGGTGAGAGATACCGTATGATTCGAGGTGGTCTTAGAGGATGACATGTGAGACTGTATCGAAGGCCGCTGATAGGTCTAATAAGACACACATTGCATTTCTTCCCTGGTCGAGGACAGCTTTAAGGGATTCAGCAGTGTACAGAAGGGCCGATTCTGTAGAGTGCTGAGGCCTGAAACCTAACTGATTTGGGTGTAGGATGTTTGCTCCTTCCAGGTAGGTCATGAGTTGATAATTAACAAATTTTTCAGTGTTGTTACTTAAACATGGGAGTAGGGAAATGGGTCGAAGGTTGGTAAGGGTGGTGGGGTCAGCAAGTTGTTTATTTTGGAGGGGTTTGACTGCCGCAAGTTTCCATTTATTGAAGACTACTGCTCGTGACAGGGAAGTATTAATTATATTCTTAATGATTGAATTAACAGTGTCTATTATAGTGTGTAAAATTAAAGGGGGACAGGGGTTAAAAGGAGAACCCGATTTAATAGCAAGAGTAGCCTGATGAGTTTGGTCTAGGCTGACGGTTTGAAAAGCTTGAAGGGAATGTCCATTTGTTCCGAGATCGACATTCGCGTTAGCGGTAGGGACGGGGGTTGCTGAAAAATCTTGTTGTAGTGACTGGACCTTCTGTTCATAGAAATCCGCTATGCGGTCACAAAGAGACTGTGATGGGGGAATCTCTTGCTTAAGGGATATAAGGTTGGTAAAAAAGTTGACTATGTTAATTATGTAACTTAGCAAACATGCACAAATATGAATGAGAATATTCTTATCCAATCTAAAGAAATCACTGCAGTCCAAGGGAGGTACATGAATACAGGGTTGTCAAAAAACGAGTACCAGGGAAAATCCCTGGGCCACCCTAGCCCAACATAAATTGAAAAAGGTCACTGGCTGGGTGGTAGGAGTAGTGATATACCTGACAGTTGCAAAAACTTCACTGCACGTGAAAATGGTTTGTTCAAGAATAGCTCCTGGAAATAGCTGTTCATGACAAAGCATCTGGGAAGCAACAGAAGGTCGCAGTAGCTGCATCCGGGCTTCTCTTCATCGGTGCACTCCTTCACACAAGACCGGAAGTGGTTGCCTATGCTCGCCCTCATATACTGTGTTTGTGTGCGGACTAACTGTCTCATGTTGTGTTACTTGTGATTTGTGTCCCTTATAAAACTTTGCCTGAACCATGCTATTTAAGGACAAGGTCGACACGTTTCACTACCACTAAAATATGTAAAGACAGTTTGGCCATCCCCAGGTGAAAAGGTCGCAGTGCGAAGTGATTGCCCAGAAGGGTTGCTGTATCATTGTTGGTGTGGTGTGACCCTAAAGGAATGTTGTTAGGTTCACTTTCTATATTACACCCTTCTCTTGTGAGTCGCTGCTTTATCAGGGCGTCTTCTTTAAAATCCCAAGGCATGAATATAATGTATTAACTATGAGGGCCAAGATAATGTCCTAACAAGACAGCTCCACATGCTTAGATTGAATCTCTGAGGAATTATTATTTTATACTTGGCACTTGTACGATGCAGACATAATCTCCAGAACATTGACAATCTGCTCATAATTATAAACAAAGGCATTTGGTTCAGTTAAATTATGTAAAAATGTTCCAGCCATGCTACTCTTAGGACCCTCAGCCTCCAAAAGCCAATTATGTGCAGTCTGTGGGATTTGACTTTTAAATTCCTATCCCACAGAACTCTTCTTGCTGCTCAATTAGTGCCTGAAGAGTGAAGGCTGTTCTATTGTTGGCATTGTAAGGTCATTAATATGCATTCATTCATCATTTTCAAATAGAATTATGCATCAAAATGGTCCCTCGGTATCCCCATAGTGCTCCTTCGGCTCTGATCGAAATGAAATCTCAGTTCATTCACGGTAACTGAGGAATGTATATGAATGAAAAACTTGTCAAAGTCTCTATTATTAGCTAAATGGCGTGTTTAATACCTTATTGGCATCATATGTCTTTTAAACTCTTTGCCACTGCTTTATAAAACAATTGCCTCGACATTCTTCTCATTCCAGCTTCAGTAATGAAGTCTAACCATTTTCTGGACAAGACTACAGGCCCGGACTGGATTTGCGGGCACCGGGCAATCCCCCGGTGCGCCGCAAGGGTGGGGCCGGTTTTGGGCCCCTGGGGGCCGGTTTTGTTACAGGGCCGTTTATGCAGCATAGCTGTAAAATTGGCCCTTCAACAAAATCGGCGAAAACCGGCCCCGGCAAAGAGCTCAGACCTCCCCCCGGGGGCCGGCCGAGCACTTTGCCGGGGCCGGTTTTGGTTCCTAGTCCGGCCCTGCAAGACTACCGCTGCTTCTTCAAATGTTTGGCCCTTCCAAACCCTTTTCAAGAATGATATCTGTTTTAGCACCCACTTGTTTTACCCTCTCCAGTCAGAGATTGCTGCTCCTGCAGGAGTCCCTGTTTTGCTTGAGGCCTAATATAGGTCTCTTTTAGGCCACTCCTTGTGGGGTAGGGTAGAGATCTGGGGGAGCGCTGACAGAGTGTAGTCTACCTGTCAGCGGGGTCAGGTATTTGTGGGGATTTGTATTGTCCGAAGGCTGCTTGCTCCGTTTTTTACAGAGCACCAGCATCTAGACCTGAGCAACATGGCTGCTGCCCGGTGGAGTTGCTAGACAGCTAATGAGGAGATTGGCCCTGGTGTCCCCCTTGACCGTCACCTACCCAGCCGGACATTGGACACAGGGGCATATTACCCCCAGGTCCCTCCGTCCTCGACACCTTCATACTAAACAAGTGGAGATGACCATCTCCCGACAGAAAAAAACAAGAGGAATGCTGGGACACTAATACTGCCCCTCCCCCCGGGAGTACATAAGCAGTACTCACCCAGCAGACCTCCTGTTCTTTTTTTCTGTCTGTCGACAGAGTTGATGGTGTGCTGGTGCTGCTCCTGCTGGGCTTGAGTGGCGGTGCTTCTTTTCTCCCCCCGCCCTGCTGCCTGGCTGTGTGGGCGTGGGGTTCCCTGGACTGCCTCCTGGCCTGCCGGGCTTGCTTGGAGTCAGTCTTTCCCTGGAGCCGGTGTTTGGTTTCCTGTGTTCCTGGCTTTGCTGTGTGACCCTGCACCTGACGGCCCTTTGTGGCTGGTGCTGCCTTTCCGGGTTGCTTCCGGGTCGCGGGCTCGGCTTCCCGAGCCTGGCCGGGGAGCCGTGCCTTGCTGGATGGGCTCCTGATGGTCTTCTGCTCGGCGGTGCTGTGGGGGCCTTGTTCCTGGGGTTGGCCCCCACTCCTGGTGAGTCCCGATTTCGGGATCCCTTTTTCTCTTCTGCCTGGCGCTCGTGATCCGTTTTCTTTCTGTTTAAGAGGGGCCCTGATGTGACATTTGGAAATGCTTGTTCTTGTCACTTTCATGCTATGTGTTTGTTTCTTTCTCCCCATATCGACGTGGATGTCTCTTTGGGAGCTGAGGGGAGCTGTGCTTTTTTGTGTTTCGTCCTGTATTTGCCAGCACGCATTCACGGCTGCTCCTGCACTGATTTATTTCTGTTTCAGTGTTGACAGTTCACGGAGTCCTGGACGCTTATTTCTATTTCGTCCTGTATTTGCCAGCACGCATTCACGGCTGCTCCTGCACTGAATTATTTCTGTGTCAGAGTTGACAGTTCACGGAGTCCTGAACGCTTATTTCTGTTTGCTTTTCTTCAGCTCAGAACGGAACGCTTTACTTTACATTGCAGCTGGCTCCTGGCCTCGCTCCTATGGCTCTCTGAAATGCCCCGGAGGGTGAACTTCATGGGGCTCCAGGGTCTCATGCTGTGTGGGCTCCCCACGCTGTGCCGCTGGCAGCGCTGGGGTGTTTCCTGTTCCAATTCCTGGTGTCTCCTTTGGAGGGTTTATGGCGAATGTCCGGGACTGTGTTTTTTTCCGTCCTTGTGCTGTGGGCTCTGTGTGTGGGTCATTCCTTTTGGTCCTGTTACCTGCCCTCTGATCCGATGCTTTGTGGGGTATTGGCGCAATTCTTGCGGTGTGTTGATCCTCCCTTTGCTGGCCCGCCTGTGTCATCTGCTGTGGGGTGGGGAGTTCGCCTCTCGGCTGGTGCTGTCCCCTTCCTGTCTTGTGTGCCGGGTTCGGGTCTCGGCGGTGACGCGCTGCGTCCTGTGCTTCTGGGCGGGTCGCTTGCTATTCCCATGGCCTTACGCATGTTCCTGTGTCCTCATGTGTCGCGCCTGGTGCCTTTGCTGCCCCTATGCCTCTCCTTTGCCTTGGGTGTCCTGGGCGCGGTGCCTCTGCTTTTCCCTGAGCTTTTTGTGCTCGGCGGGGGGGGGGGAGGTTGTTCGGGGATTTGCGACCCTGGTATGCCTTCTGTTTTTTTGCTTGCTTTTGTGGCATGCTTGTGTGGCATGGAGCGCTGGGGTGTCTTGTCCCTTTGCTGCTTGTGTATGTGTTTTTGTCACGTTTGCATTTGCGGTGGGGGCCTTGTTGTGTTGTTGGCCCCCGCTCTGGCTGTTTTCGCCCGCACTTTTTTCATCTAGGTGCTGCGAGGCGCTGGGCTCCGTGGTTCTTCTTGTGCCTCTGGTGTCGCGGGCGCTCCTGCCCGTGGGTTCGAGTCCAAAGGGTGTCCTGCTGCTGTCTCTGGAGTCCACGCTGATTGCCTCCTGTGTGGCTTGTTCCTGGTCTGCGGCCTTGCTGCTGGCCCGCCCCGGGTCTTGCTGTTTTCGACTGGTGGGCGTTCCGGGGTCTGCTCCCTTTGGTGCTCTTCTTCTGGATGTGCCTGTGCTCTTGGCAGCTCTGTGGGCGTTCGCTCTTTCTGTTTGTGGATTGCCTCGGGTTGGCGTGGGTTCTGGTCACCTCTGTGGTGGCTGGTTCCTTTTTTTCGCTGGCTCTGCCTTTGCTTGCTCCTGGGGTTCCCTGTGTTGTTGGGGTTTTCCTGCGTGCTTGCTTGCACCTTGCTCTCTGCTGCGTGGCGTTCCTCTCTTCTTTGGTGACGGCCTGTGGCGGGTGCGTTCTGTTTCCCCCTCTGCTTCGGGATGCCTGCCCCGCCTGGTGGTGGGTCGGTGTTCCTGCTCCTCGGGCCGCTGCAGGGGTGGGGTCCTGTGGGCTCCCCTGGTTCCGGTTGGCCTGCCGTGCTGTTTTCCCTTTGTGGCCTTGCCTCAGCTGCGGGTTGGCTGTTGTGGCCTCTGCTCCGCTTGGGTGTCCTGGTTCTTCACTTCCTGGCTTCTGTGTGGTTGGTCGCCTTTGGGGCTCCTGGTTCCTGGTCCTGTTCCTCCCGTCCCTTGGGCTGTGCCTGGTTCCGCTCATGGGTGCTTGCCTGTGTCTTGCCGGGGGCTCTTTGGGGTGGTCTGCCCCCTCTGCCTGCACTTGGGTGGCTTGTGCTGCCTTGGGTTCGGCGGTTCTGCTTTGGCCCTGTCTGCTCCTGTTCTCGTCTGTTCCCTGCTTGGTGCCCGTTTGTGGTGCCTGCCTGGGTCTTCCTGTTGGTGTGGGCTTCCCTTGCTCCCGCTTGGGGCTTCTGGTGTTGTCCGGGGGCTTTTCTGTGTGCTTGGCCTGGCTGCTTCTGCGCTGGCTCCCCCTGGGCTGGCTTTTGGCTGTCTGCCCCTCCTGTTTCTGCCGGGGTGCCTGCCTGGTTTGTTCCTGTCTGGGGCCTACGGGCTGCTGCCGGTTCCTGTCATGCCTCCTGTTCTCCGGGTTGGTGTGCTGTCCCCGTGCTCCGCTGTCTGCTCTGTATTATGATTGGTCGGGCCGGGTTGGTCCCTGCCTGGCCTTCTGGGGCTGCTGGGGGCTGTTGGCTTCCGGGTCCGTCTCCTGTTGGGGGTGTTTGCTCCCTGAGTTGTTCTGGTCTCGTCTGGTTCCCTTGGTGGGTGCCTGGCTGAGGTTTTGGCTGGGGCATGCCGCTCCTGCTTGTTGGGCTCCTTTTTGGGCTCTGCTTCCCTGCTGGTGTCCCTTTGGGTCCTGGCGGGGTGTTCTGCGTTGGGGCCGCTTCCTGGTGGTTCCTTCTGGGCCTTCTCCTGCTGTTGGTTCTCTACCCGGGCTTGTTTTCCCGGTATTGTGGGCCTGTGTGGGGTTCTGTGGCTCCGGTTCTGCCGGCTTCTTGCTGGTTGTGTGTGGCTTCGGGCTGTGCCTTCTGGGTTTTCGGGCTGTGCTGCCCTTTTTTGGCCTGCTCTGGGGGTTGTTGCCGGCCTTTTCCGGGTTCTTTCCTGGTTCTGTGGCCCTGGCTCGCTACTTCCTCCCTTGCTTTCCCGGGCTTTGTTCCCGGTGTGGGTCTGTTTGGTTGCCCCTCCATCTGTGGTGGGGGTGCTGTTCTGTGGTGCTCGTGCCTCTGCGGGTCCCTCCCTCCTGGCTGCGGGTTGTCTGTGGTTTCCTGCTACTTGGTTCTCTGCTCTTATTCTGGGATTTGCTTGGGCCTGCTGTTCCTCCTGCGTGGTCGGGTTGCTTGGCTCTGGTCCTGGCTTCCCGGTTCTGTTGGGGTTTGTTGGCTCTCTTTTTTCTTTTTTGCGGTTTGCTTGGCTCCTCTCCGGCTTTGCTGGGTTGGGGCCTTGTGGTTGTGGTCTGGGTGCTGTGCTCCCTGGGCTTTCTTTTTCCGCTGCTCCTGCCCTTGCTGCTTGCCTGGCCCGGGTGTGGGGTTCCTGGGCGGTCCTGTGTCTTTTGGGCGCCTTCTTTGTACTGCCCTCTGTGCCTCGTTGGGCGGCTGCTGGGGTTTCCCGGTTGCTCTGTGCTCCCCTCCTGCCTTGTGTTCCTTCCCTTTGGGGTTGGGGTTTCTTGGCCTGTGGTCGCTTTCTCTGTTCCCGACCTGGTTGGGTTTTCTTTGTGGCTGGTTTCCGGTCTTGTTGGCCTCTCCTTGTTTGGTGGGCTTTCGGCTGGGTTCTGGGGTTCTTCCCCGTCCCTGTATTTTGGGTCGGGTTCTCGGTCCTGTTTGGCTCCTGGGTGCTTGTTGCTTCCTGGGCCTCCTCGGCGAGGTTTCCTCCTCGGGTCTCTTAGGCTCGGGTCTTTTCTTTTTTGGGAGTTTGGCCGTGTTTCTGGCCTGTGCTTCTCCTTCCTTTTTGGGCTGGGTGCTTGTGCCTACGCATTGTTGGCCTTTTTCTTCTTTGGCTTTCTCCCAGGTTGTCTCGTTTTCCTGGTGGGTCTGCCTGGCCCTGTGTCCCTTCCTGCTGGGTTTGGCCTGGGCGGTCTTCTCCGGTGGGTTGTTTTGGCTGGTCTCGCTGTTCTGGTCCGGGTCCCGGTTGCTCGGGTTGGCGGCCTCCTTTTTTGGGGCCCTGGGTTTTCTTTCTCTCCGGCCCTTGTCCCTGCTGTCCTGTTCTGGGTTGCGGGCCGGTTGTTTCCTGCGGTCTTCCTTTCCTCCTTCTCGGTGCTCCCTTGGGTGGCTGCTTTTGTTGTGGTTTCCTGGGTGTGCTTGTGCGTGCGGAAGGCCGGGTTTCTGCTTTGGTATTCTCCACTTGTTTAGTATGAAGGTGTCGAGGACGGAGGGACCTGGGGGTAATGTCCTATTACTTACCGGTAATCTTCATTACTCCGGGTCCCGTAGTCCTCGACACCTTCATACGCCCCTCCCTCCCTCCCGGGCGGCCGGCCTTCCTGTCTGGGCTTGTTAGTACAGGAGGTCTGCTGGGTGAGTACTGCTTATGTACTCCCGGGGGGAGGGGCAGTATTAGTGTCCCAGCATTCCTCTTGTTTTTTTCTGTCGGGAGATGGTCATCTCCACTTGTTTAGTATGAAGGTGTCGAGGACTACGGGACCCGGAGTAATGAAGATTACCGGTAAGTAATAGGACATTACCAACCAATAGAGATAATTTTTGTCTCTAACTTGTTTAGAGACAAAAATTATCGCCGCACATCGGCGATTTTTATCGCAGATAAACCTTGCTATTAGCAAGGTTTATCGCAAATGCGATAAAAAAGGGCCGCAATGCATGAATATCGCGGAAAAGTCAGCGATATTCATGCATTATCGAGCAAATGCTCTTAGCCATGTTATCCACCTCCCATTGGTTAACATGGCTAAGAACTGCTCATGGCAGGTGTTAGCTTTTGGAGATATTCGCGCTTAGCGCGAATATCTCCAAAAGTTGGTAATAGGAGATAGCGATGTTAGCGACTGTTCCCAGTCGCTAACATCTTGGCACGCCCACTTTGCATGTCATTAGTGATAAATATCACTGACATGCAAAGCGGGGCCCAAGATGGTCGCTATCTCCTATTAGCTGTCGCTAACTGGTGTTAGCGACAGCTTGGTAATAGGGAGATAATTCTATCTCCGCTTTCTTGGCTTTTAAAGCCAAAAAAGCGGAGATAAACCTCCTTGATAATATGCCCCACAGTTCTTCCTCGTCTCCCTGCTATGGCTCCTTCTTCCCCTCCTTTCCTACAAATTCTCTCAACTTCGTTGTTTGTTTACTGTACCTTACTACGCTGATGTAACTGATGTAATTTGTAACGCCATGTTCCTCTGGTATATGGCTCTGATACCTCCGGGTCTAGCCAGCGCTATATAAACCTTTTTAGATATACCTTGTAATGCAACGATCCTCTGGTTAAGCGCTCTGATACCTCCGGGTCTAGCCAGCGCTGTATAACCTTCTCAAATCAAATAAACTAAAAACTGGTTTTCCTGAACCCTGAGACCTGAGCAACATGGCTGATGCCCGGTGGAGCTGCTAGACAGCTAATGAGGAGATTGGCCCTGGTTTCCCCCTTGACCATCACCTACCCAGCCGGACATTCGGCACAGTTCCTCCTGGTCTCCACGTTATTACTTCTTCCTCCCCTCCCTCCTACGAATTCTTCAAACATTGTTTATGTGTACTGTACCTTACTATGCTCTTGTATCTGATGTAACTTTTAACGCAGCAATCCTAAATGTAAAGCACTCTGATACCCTCTTGGGTCAAGTTTGCGCTATATAAAACTTTATAAATAAATAAAAATTAAAAATCTAGAATCTTTGTGCACCTGTGACTGTCAGTATACTACTCATCAGTGTAGGTACTTGTTCCTATGTGGAGAGGGTATAGAACACGTTAAAGAAAAGGTGTGGTTGGAATATAAAGTTCCAGGGGGATCTTCCTTATTCGTGTATCCACACTGATTAGACGTGAAAATCATAGTGAGGATGTGGTAAATAAATAAATAATACCCTATTTTTGACTAGACATATATATCATAACAGATAGCTCAATAAATAAGAGTCAAGATTCGAGGTAGTAGGAGTTTTTCAGGTTTATTACAGCATAAGGACAGGAACAGGACAACCTGCATAGGAATAGGATGGCAGGGCCCAGCAGCTGCTGGGGCTGGATCTGGGATGAGCGCGCTGACTTTTAATAACAATACATGGGCATATATACATAACGCAAACACATAGCATTACATTGCAGTAGGCGTAGCAGTGGGTGGAGCAGAAGGCGTGACGCGTAGCAGTCGCGAAAGATAAGGGGGAAAAGTAGGTGTAACTGGGCGTATACATAGACATGTGATGCAAACGTAGCAGAATATGTCATGAATGGGGCGGAAACCATGGAGGGGGCTACCTGAGGAGCCGGGACCTCTAACCTGGTGGTGCGCGCAAACTGGCAATGACGTATTACTAGGAGAAGCTGGGGGCTATGAACTCTGTGCTAGGAGCAGAGACTGAAGTCTGGAGAGTCAGGGCGACATGTACCTAAACAGTATCTAGTATCTGATGTTTAGAGAACATGTTGATATAAACTAGAAGTTAGGAGGGGAAAGGCTAACAGACTCTAAGACTGGACCATGCATTATTCTACATGTAGTGCGTGATGAAGAATATGAAGAATATGAAATGACCATTAAATGCAGTATTTCTCTAACGTGGAGACGTGAAGGCTAGACAATGACGGAAACTATTGATGCAGTTCAGTAGCTTAGGAATGCAGAGAAGGAGGACTGAACTGATAACTGGAATCATAACATACTCTTGGCAGACTCAGAGACTGAGCCAGGCTGGGCCGGGCACTGCGAGGCAGGAAGTAAGTGAAGGGTCGAGGATACAGGTGGGGGCTGTATCCCTCCTCAGCGAGGCTTCAGGAGACAGGAGCTGAATCTGGTGTCCGGGCCCTTTTGAGGCCTAGAAACGGGGACTTTATAATGGAATAACGTGCACACTGAGAAACGTGGCAACGTAGCTTTACATAGGCCTGATATTCGTAGTATTCACGAGGACTGGAAACTGGCATACTAGAGGTGGACACAACTGTAATTGCGTCATTAATCGGACATGGGGAATGCATATGCATATTTAATCATGCACACATAACATATGATGGATGAGGCGTAGGGACACAGAACATGGCAAAATTTACTTTTCCACATTCCCTCCTTGTCACTACGTTTCCATCAGGAAACATCAATTTTCATGATACCGTCTATCATTTCATACAGTATCATTTGCTCATCTCGAATTATCCTGGAACGGGATTTAGAACGGGGCTTGGGACTAGGGATACAAGAGGTAGCACAAATGCCACAAATCGCAGGGCCACATTGTATACAGAGACAGCAGCTGAATATGATCGCTACTGCAATACCTAGGAAGGACAATATTTTCCATCCCCATGCGGAAATTATATTCCAGAACCAACCGGACCATGTCCAGGTGCCTGGATCTTGGTGTAACAGATGGGCAATTTTATGGAGTCTGGTTATAGCTGAATAAACAGACGGCGCGTTATTTGGAATGAAAATGCAGCAACTAGATCCGATGACTCTACAGGCCCCGCCCCTATCGGCCAGTATGACGTCAAGGACGAGACGATTTTGCAAAACGACAAATCTCATAGCAGATTGCTCTTCAGTTAAGTTACCTAGAGCAGAGGCAGTCTCATTTACTACAGCTTCGAGGGTTCTGGTTAACCTACGGATCAACTTACTATTCTGGACAGGGCCTATAAAGAAGAAGAAACCTTTATTGAAATCGGTATATTGTTCTAGAGTAGTTTCAGTGTAATCGACAATCGGGGACTCCCTTCTATGTCTAATGTGTACTAGATGTGTATTTCTATGATAATCAGATGGGGCTAGAAAAACAGGTGGCAGTAGGAAGGCAATGTAACAGGTTCCCTCCCAATCGAGGGGCAGACGAACATATGCGGTCTGACCACAAATAAAATATGAATGACGTGAAGCTTTGAAAATAGATTTCCCACTGTCACTATACTTGACAATAGTAGTACAATCACTATGTCCTACATGTACAGAACCATAATTTCGGACACATAATTCGCCTTTGACTGGTAGTACTGAAATAGCAGGTAAGTCTGGAGTAGTATCAGACTGAACATTCAGGACCATAAAATTCGACGAATAATTACCTAAATTATACACTTCATTTTCTAGATCTAACCCGGTTCTGTGGGGAAGACCTTGCTTGTCTGGGAAACATGTACTGTTAAGAAAAGACATATCTGTTGAGGATGACGTTAGCGTGGACCATGCTCCACACGAACCATTATGTGAGAATGGATAAGGGAAAAGTGGCAGAACTCCCTTCGGGGTCTGGAAAGGGGGGAGTCGACCACACACCCAACAATTAGTGGCATTGCTGGTCTGGTGTGAGTAATGTAACATGCGGATAAAGGAGTTATTACGCATGGCGAGGCGGTAAGACAGTTCATGAGGAGGCAGATCACTAAACATGTGCTCTACTGTAGCATTAGCAGACTTATTTACATGTGAAACTGGGAAACATAGGTAAAATGCATAACTGGTGCAGGAAATCATAAGGCTGGAAAACAATATGAAACATAGAAAAACGATACATCGAATTGAGTTTTGACTGACTCTCTCACTATGGGGGTCTATTTTATACATGTCAGAAACAGTCTAACCGTTTCACCTAGGGGAGGACTTAGACAATCAAACTGACTGACTTAATTATTTACTAGACCGTAGTTTCTGTTTATACTCCTGCTGCGGAGTTTTCTCTAACAGGGGAGGGGTTGTAGCAATGTCTTTTGCGGGACAGTCCTTTAAAACAATATTTTGGCAATCCTTCAAATCCTGGGAAATGTTCTTTAAGGCGGGTTTCAGTCCATTAAAAAGTTTAACATGAGAAAGGTGCACCCAGCCCTTGCGTCCTTCCAACTTCACGGCTGTACGGGTGGTGAGGAGGACCTGTCGGGGCTCTTTCCATCGAGGCTCCAGCGGACTTGATCTGTCAAAGTTGCGGACCATCACCATGGATCCTGGAACGATTTCATGCGGTGCCACCTCGGTATTGTCTGGAAATGCGGCGGCAACCTGTGAACGACATGAGTTGAGGGCAGACATCAAGGAAGCTAGGTAATCTGTCAGCATATTACTTGAAACATCGGTAATACTTCGGGGTCTAGGAGTACCCCACATATTTGGGGGGCGGCCGAATACGACCTCGTACGGGGACAGACCTGATCTGGAATGTGCGACCATGCACATGTAAAATAGAGCAACTGGCAGAGCTACTAGCCAGTCCACACCTTTTTCTTGACAGACTTTGGCGATGCGGATTTTCAGGGTTTGATTATGTCTCTCAACGAGACCGGCTGCTTCAGGATGGCGTACACAATGGAACTTCCACTGGTACCCTAGCAAAAGGGAAACGTGCTTCATTAACTCTGAGGAGAATGGCTGGCCGTTATCAGAATATACGACTCTAGGGAGTCCATAACGAGGGAAGAATTCACGAACCAACTGCTTGGCAGTGGTCGTGGCTGTGTAATCTGGGACTGGATATGCTTCTGTCCACCTGGACAAGGCGCATACAACTACAAGGACATACTTGAAACCTCGACATCGCTCCATCTGAATATAATCCATCTGGAGGACTTCAAAAGGGTGGTCAGGGGGCTGGAAACCACCTTGTTCCACCGGGACACTTTTACCTGGATTGAACTGACAACATATCATACAGGTACGGACTTTCTGCTTAGCTGCAGCTCGTAAATGCTTGTTGAACCAAATGTTCTGGATACTATCTAACATAGCTTTTTCTCCTAAATGTGCTGGACTATGTGCGGTATTAATAATGACTTGAACCATAGAGTCGGGGAGAAACCATGTGGTTCTACCCTTCGTTAACCATCCTTGATCTGTCTGGACCCCTCCTTGTTCGGACCATTTCTTGATTTCATCGGGAGTAGCATGTAACTGGATATCTATGACATCTTGAGTAGGGTCCTTAACTGTCATGCATGTAGTCGGATCTGGAGTATGTGTCATGTTAACTGGAATGTCTGGAGTCTGGGCTGTAAGCTTGGCTGTGCGATCTGCTAGATCGTTACCTTGGGAAATAATGTCAGTGACTTTCGTATGTGCTTTGCATTTCATGATAGCAATGGATGTCGGTAAGTGTATGGCATCTAACAGAGCTTGAATAAGGAGACCATGCTGAATCTTGGTTCCATGAGAAGTCATGAAACCTCTCTCCTGCCAGAGCACTCCAAAGTCGTGTACGACTCCAAATGCGTAGCGTGAATCTGTGTAAATATTAACTTTCAGGTTCTTGGCGTGTATGCAGGCTTGTGTCAGAGCAACTAGCTCTGCTGCTTGAGCGGACAGAGTGTCAATACGGTGTGTTTTAATAACATCAGTGTCAGTAGTCACTGCATACGCGGCGACTAGTTCTCCTGTACTAGTTCTCATACATGAACCATCCACATAAAGTGTCAGGTCGGGGTCTGATAACGGAGTATCTGTCAGATCTTGTCTTGGCTTTGTCGTAATGTTAACTACTTCCACACAGTCATGTGGGTCAGAATTCGAATTAGCTGATGGTAACAGTGTAGCAGGATTCAGGGTGTTGCAGCGTCTGATTTCTATGTGTGGCTGGAACAGTGTCAATTCATAACCTGTTAAACGTGCAATTGTCAAGTGCTGAGTCTGTGTTCGGTTTAAAAGAACTTCCACAGAATGTGGAACTTGTACTGTCAAGGAATGTCCTAAGACTATGGAATCACTTTGCCTAATAGCTAGTGCTGTGGCTGCAACTGACTTGAGGCACGCAGGCAACGCCTGGGCGACTGGATCTAATGTGCTCGAAAAATAAGCACATGGCTTGTTTTGTCCTGCTTGATCTTGTGTGAGAACAGATAATGCTGTACCTTCGCGTTCAGTAATGAAAAGTGTAAAAGGCTTACTGTAGTTCGGTGTCGCTAGAACTGGAGCTTGGCATAAAACTTTCTTTAATTCATTGAAACTAAGTGTATGTTCAGATGTCCAAGGGAGGACAGTCGATACGGCTGCCTCCTGTGTCGTTAACTGTATCAGTGGTTTGGCTAGAAATGCATACTGAGGAATCCATTGTCTGCAGTAAGAAGTAAGGCCAATAAAAGCACGTACCTCCTTCTGGGTCTTGGGCTGAGGAAGACTCGCTATTAACTGGATACGGTCTGGTGTCAACTGCCTACCCCTCTTGGACAGCAAGTGTCCTAAGTATACCACTTGCTGGACACAGAATTGAAGCTTCGAAGGGGACACCTTGTGGCCCATCTCGGCTAGGAAATACAAAACTGTAAGGGATGCTCGCTCGCAAGCACGTTCAGAACGGGCTGTGATCAGTAGATCATCGACATACTGGAGCAGGGCAGTGTCAGTTGGCATGTGAACATTATCAAGTTGTCTCTTGAGTGCTTGACTGTAAATACTAGGACTTTCTGTGAAACCTTGAGGAGCTCGTGTAAACATATAGCTCCTTCCATTTAAACAAAATCCGAAAAGGAACTGGCTGTCTGGATGAATAGGAACACTAAAAAATGCGTTCTTGAGGTCAATTACAGTAAAGAACGTGGCTTCGGAATCAATGGCTGTCAATAGGGAAGAGATGTCTGGGACAACTGGGTACTGCGGAATAATACATTTATTAAGCTCTCGTAGGTCGATCACTAATCGATATACTGGGGGTGCATTTGGATCAGTACGTTTCATAACTGGAATGATCGGAGAATTACATACGTTGGAGTCAGTTTCTACAACCACTCCTTGAGCCATGAGCTCGTCAATAATTTTGGATAAGGCTGCTACAGCCTCAGGTGGCAATCTGTACTGTCTGATTCGTGGTAACACTACACCTGGTTTGAGAGTCACACGATAGGGTGTGATTTGCATATAACCTACATCAGTTGGACCTTGCGCCCATAAATGCTGCGGAACATTAGACAGTCTTGGATCAAAATCTCGTAATACATAGTGACCCTTAAAGTCACGTAGGAACAATCGTATTCCCTCTGGGGAACAGCATATAACTGCACCTAACTCTTTCAGTGTCTTAATGCCTAACAGGTTTTCTGGACATGACTTAGTAAGTAACAGATCAGTAGTACGGGACAATGGACCTACTTCTAGAGTAACTGGCTTTGAAATCTCATTTACGATAGGTTTTCCTGAAAATCCAAGGGAAACATTTCTTGAGCCTGAGAGCGGAGCCCCTGGAACTTCGGCGTGACTAATTGTGGTCCTACTTGCCCCTGTATCAATCAAAAACTTTCTGTCTTTCCCTAATACTTGACTGTGAACGTAGGGACCTTCTTGATCTACAGGTATCTCGATGAGAGGCAAGCCTACCTCCCTCTCTAGGCTGTTTCATGAATACTGCTGGTACTCTGGATACTCAGACTGTGCATACTGGTACATCTGCTGTGTGACATGCTGGGTTGCAGCAATAGGCTGCGGTACTGTAACTGTCTGTTGTGCATTCTGTGGCTGAGGAGTCTGTGAAACTTGCTCTTGTCTAGGCGGACGTGGTCTTTCTTTAGTCTTACCAGTAGCTATGTTGTGTTTCAGAACTGCACACTCATTTATAAAATGACCTGGCTGTTTACAATAATTGCAATTCCCTTTAACGGGAGCTGCAGGATGACTGGCTTGATTCGGACCCCTCTTCTGACTGTCTTGAGGAACAGATTGTGCAACTAGTACTTTCATTTTCGTGTCTTTCATACGTTTTCTCTCGTGTTCTTGCTCTTCCCTGATTCTATTCTGGTGGTACTGGAGCATCTGCAACATCTGGGACGGAGTATTAGCTTGCCAGGTACTTTCGACTTTCAGAACTCGATTTTTAATTTGTGGGCTTGAATTCTCGACTAATTTAGTAACAAAAAGGTGAGGGTATGACTCACTACTTGTCTTGAGGCCACTATTGATGCTGAAACATTTTTCAAATCTAGAATAAAAATCACTAATATCTTCGTCTTGCTTCTGTTTACAGGCTGAGATTGCATCCCAGTCTTCTTTTCTAGTTGTTAATAATCTGGGTAAAACTTGAATCAATAATTCTGGTAATTCTTTACATTTATCTCCAAGACCGGTACCTGGTACTCGTGCCTTGTCTTCTGCTTCTAGAACTGTCCAATCTATCTTTTTCTCTCCCACCTCCCATTCTTTTTCCTTTAGCTTTTCATACACCCCTGCGGGCAACAGGACCTTTAACATTTTAATGATATCTGGGTAAGTGTATTCTCCCATACGGAGCATGTCTTTTAATTCTCTATGGAACCCTGCTGGATCTTTGTCATGACAGGGAATTAATTTCTTCATTTCGAGGAGTTCCATCTTTGTAATCGGGGTGTAAACAAACACTCGTTGCATTTCACCGTCCTCTGTCTTAACTGGATGCACTTCTCGTAACGGGTTCTGTCTTTCCATGTAAAATGGTTTACTTTCTGGGGGTGAGACATGAACAAAATGCGGGTTCAGAAACGTTCTATATTTGTGGCGCTGTTCTAGAATGACACTAATTAAGTCGGTACCTAGACCTCTCCATCTATACTGGAGTAACTCGTTCAGGACATCGTGTAACGGACCTGGATCAGAGTGCTGACCCTCATACAAAGTAATGAGGTGCTGGATCATATACATACCCACCAGTCGTTGCTCGGCTGGGGGCAATTTCAGAAACATTTGTGCCACTATTTCGTCTGGAAAAGTGGTAGAATCAGTAATCCATCGGACTGCTGATCGGGCTAGTTCTTGTTCATGCATGGTACTTAACTCACTGTAACCGATTCGTGATTTCAGAATGTGATCAGTAGCTTGGAATACTTGTTCTAGGGAACCTTGTTCTGGTACTGAATGATGGAAAATTGACTTGTGTTCTAGGCGTAAATGGCGATCTGGAAATCTAGATTTTCCTACATACGCTATTCTGGCGGGATTCTCGTCCTCTACCTCTTCAGTATCAGAGTTACTTTCTTTCTCGCTTACTTGTGCTGCTTTACGTTGTTCGTGTATCTTTATTATTTCTCTACGGATTTTCTTGTACATACTCTCCATAGCACTAATGGTATTGTGCTTACCCTCGGCTATATTATCACTCCACTTTGTCAGGGTTTTCATTTCGGCCTGATCTTTAGACGGGTAATCTTGTTCTCTTATTAGACAGTTAATTAAAAACTTTAATATCATACGCTGGATCTCAGCTTTCCTTTGAGACATGGCATCACTAATACTTTCTGGATCATCCCCTGTACGGATGAAACGATATATTCTGTCTAGATCTTCTTTCATATTGGGTAGGGTGACTAGATACTCGGTCACCCTCCTTACGCGTACTGAATATAAAACCATATTATTCTCGCCTGGGACTGGGTCATAGGCACATTCGCCAAGGGCTTGCCTGATTTCTGCAACAGACTTATTACTCTTGGGAGTACGCTGTGATGCTTGAGCATGTAATTCGAGTGCTGATAAACGCTTGCGTGGCGGCGGGGTTTGAGGAGGACCTCCTCCTGCGGCCCCTAGACTAGAATCATCGACTGATATTCTTCGTGGCGGAGCGGGAAATTGAAATGCTGACTGGACCGGGGGTACCGTAGCAGGTACTGCATGGGGTGCCCCGGTGTCTGGAGGAGCAGGATATGCCTGATTTACAGGGACTGGCGGAGCGCGAACAGGATCTGCATATTCAGGGACTGTGTCGTCCAGATAGGACGAAATAAAAATATCAGCTGCAGTCTGTTTGTGACGTAGCTTGGTCGGAACTAATGGTGGCGGGAAATTACTGGATGCCTCCGGGGTCGCTTTTGGCAAGCCCTCGGCAAGTAGAGGATACATACCCTTAATAAGGGCATGCCTCTGTCTGTCTGACTGTTCGGCTTTGACTTGTTCACCTATCTCGATTAGTTCTTTTTCTTGGACTCGCTCTAAGGATTCTCTACTTAATTCTGACTTTCTGATTTCTTTTTCAGTTCTTTTATGAGATTCTTTGCGCCATAACTCAATGGCATCTTTCTGTGACTGTCTGGCTTTCTTTTTCCATAATGCTTCTTCTACTCGCATGATGCACTCGGCATCCCATGTACCCGATACGGGCCATCTATACTTTTCTTCTAACTGTTTGGTATACTCTACCCATAAATCTAGATACAATATGGCACTTATGCCATGTTTCTGATACATAAAGTGACCTGGACTGTCCCTGGGCGGGACGGGAACTGCTGCTTCCAGCAGACCCTTTCTAGTTTTTAACTGACGTAACTTGGAAAATATGGGCATGACTGAACTGTAATCTAGACACAATACAATACACAATGAACACGATACTTATTCCCCATTCATACCACGACATTAAAATACATGAAAAACATTTAAAATAATCAGTTCGAACAGAATACTACCTGGAAATACTGAGAACAGAACACATAAATTTTCTCGAGAACAGAAACTGACTAGAACAGAAACTAGATGCACTGCTGAAACAGTACGAAACTTACCGGTCTCATAAAGAGACACGTCAGGACCCGTATCCACCGAAGTGGACACTTCGTTTGTGGGACTGTGTACCACCAACCCACAGACCAGAGTCACTTAAATTGACCCTGTCTAGATACCACCCCAGTAACGGTACTCACCGGGCAGCAAGAACGGAAGGCCTCAGACTGGACTGGACTGCTACGACGACGGACGACGAACTTCGGACTTCGGACTTCAGTTACGGGCGGACCTCCGGATACCTCGGACCTTGGACTCTTGGCTTGGGCTCTGGTCGGGACTCGCCGCGTTCCTCCACCGTCTCGTCTGGATGCTGGACCGCCTCCTCCGTCTCCTCCGTGGGCCTGAGGGATACTTGAGCAGAAATATCTGCCACTGCGCAGAAGAGTTCCGTCACGACTGCAGAGGGTCAGGGGGTCGGCGTGGCTTCACCGACGCGTGGGGAAAGGGCAAGTCCCTATTCGGGCGCCATTATGTGGTAAATAAATAAATAATACCCTATTTTTGACTAGACATATATATCATAACAGATAGCTCAATAAATAAGAGTCAAGATTCGAGGTAGTAGGAGTTTTTCAGGTTTATTACAGCATAAGGACAGGAACAGGACAACCTGCATAGGAATAGGATGGCAGGGCCCAGCAGCTGCTGGGGCTGGATCTGGGATGAGCGCGCTGACTTTTAATAACAATACATGGGCATATATACATAACGCAAACACATAGCATTACATTGCAGTAGGCGTAGCAGTGGGTGGAGCAGAAGGCGTGACGCGTAGCAGTCGCGAAAGATAAGGGGGAAAAGTAGGTGTAACTGGGCTTATACATAGACATGTGAAGCAAACGTAGCAGAATATGTCATGAATGGGGCGGAAACCATGGAGGGGGCTACCTGAGGAGCCGGGACCTCTAACCTGGTGGTGCGCGCAAACTGGCAATGACGTATTACTAGGAGAAGCTGGGGGCTATGAACTCTGTGCTAGGAGCAGAGACTGAAGTCTGGAGAGTCAGGGCGACATGTACCTAAACAGTATCTAGTATCTGATGTTTAGAGAACATGTTGATATAAACTAGAAGTTAGGAGGGGAAAGGCTAACAGACTCTAAGACTGGACCATGCATTATTCTACATGTAGTGCGTGATGAAGAATATGAAGAATATGAAATGACCATTAAATGCAGTATTTCTCTAACGTGGAGACGTGAAGGCTAGACAATGACGGAAACTATTGATGCAGTTCAGTAGCTTAGGAATGCAGAGAAGGAGGACTGAACTGATAACTGGAATCATAACATACTCTTGGCAGACTCAGAGACTGAGCCAGGCTGGGCCGGGCACTGCGAGGCAGGAAGTAAGTGAAGGGTCGAGGATACAGGTGGGGGCTGTATCCCTCCTCAGCGAGGCTTCAGGAGACAGGAGCTGAATCTGGTGTCCGGGCCCTTTTGAGGCCTAGAAACGGGGACTTTATAATGGAATAACGTGCACACTGAGAAACGTGGCAACGTAGCTTTACATAGGCCTGATATTCGTAGTATTCACGAGGACTGGAAACTGGCATACTAGAGGTGGACACAACTGTAATTGCGTCATTAATCGGACATGGGGAATGCATATGCATATTTAATCATGCACACATAACATATGATGGATGAGGCGTAGGGACACAGAACATGGCAAAATTTACTTTTCCACAAGGAGCACAGGTACTGGACCTTAATCTGGCTCCTAGTCCCCCTCTTTTTTTGAATCATGGCAGTACACTGCAACATCACGGGAGCAGTGTGCATATGAATGTTGACTAAACTATAACGGTGGATGATGGCGGTCCTCAGTGGGACATACCGGCATCATCATCCTTTCTTCCTGCCTAATGCCTGATTTGTTCTTCTCCTAGAGTCTGGTGGTAGCAAGGGACACACAGAACTACTCTAGCTGGGTTCGTAAACACATTTGGGTCCCTACATAGGAAACATTCAGTCAAGAGAAGACACTGTGATGTCACCAAGTATACATCTCTAACCGCTCAAAAGACAACAAAAGTCTGAAGTCTAAAGCTGACTACTCCTTATCTGAAATAAGAGCAAGGCGGCCAATAAAGGAAATTACAGCATGTCACAGATGACAGTCCAGGAGACGCACACTGCCCAGGTGGATGCAGCTTCTTCACACTGCTTACCTGAAACCAAGTGTTCCTCTCTGAATGAGACAGGAAAGACAGATATTGTGGTTTGGGGAACCTATGTGCAAATGTATCTCAATTGAGCCCATGCCACAATATTAACCAGCACCCATGAGAATATTGGCAATTATGATCATGAAGAACCAAGCATTTCTCCTAGAATTATATTACGTCATTTCAATCCTCTCAAGCAAGCTGGGTTCCCTCTTCTGCCAGAGTTTAAAGATATCTTTTACAGAGAAGGTTGGCAAGATTCAGGTCTCAATAAATCATACACATGATCATACTTGGCATTGCAAGCAATTATGTATACAGAAGATGCATCTCAACCTCTTCTTCCAAACTTCCAAACATTCTTTCAGCCAGTAGGTTGGAACTCACAATGTTCAGCATTACTAGATGGTATAGAGAAGTAAACTGGGATTTTGGCATATTTGTCTCTAATAGTATTATTATTATTATTATTTTTGGATTTGTAATGCGCATAACTGCCTCAGCGACGAGGCGTCCCAGCGCAACCAGAGACGAGAGACAAGAGCATGAGAGAACAACCTAGGGATTAAACATCAGACATAGGGAAAAGCCAGGTCTTAATGGCTTTACGAAACACCAGAAGGTTCGGGGTGACTCTAATGTGAGCCGGGAGCGAGTTCCAAAGTTTTGCCGCCAAAAAGCGGAAAGAGCGTCCCCCGGCAATCGCTCTCCAGACTCGAGGTGCGCAAACGAGCGCGAGGTCGGCAGATCTCAGCGAACGCTCAGGCACATAGGGCATCAACAGATGGGATAGCCCTGATGGGGCCTGGTGTGTCAAGATCTTATGTGAAATATACAGCGCCTTAAACTGAATGTGCTTTTCGACGGGCAGCTAGTGAAGTTTGGGGAGCACATGCGCCACCGAGCATGATCTAGGTAGTGCCACCAAAAGCCGGGCTGCCGCATTCTGAACCCTCTGCAGGCGCTTAATGCTGGCCTTATTAGCGCCCAGGTAGAGAGAATTGCCATAATCTAACCTGGACAAAATGGACGCCTGAACAATGGTCTGGCAAACTTTAGGAGGGAAAAAACCAAGCAGGGGTCTCAAGTCTCGCAGGAGCCCGAAGCAGACAGCAGCAACGGCTTTCGTTTGTTTCTCGAACATCAGTCCGTTATCAAACCACATGCCCAAGTTCTTCACAGCCTCCTTAGGGAGAGGGGTGGGTTTGAGGCGGACCGGCCAGCACTGCTCAGACCAGCTGGGAAATAGGGCGATAATTACCGGGCTCTTCTGGATCCAGAGAGGGTTTTTTTTATCAGAGGGATGACTTTGGCGTGCTTCCACGCTCGAGGTACAGAAGTTGACCTCAGAGACAGATTGGGCAACTTGAAACTCACAGGGGAAATCAATGAGTGGAACTGCCGAAAGTGGGCAGGTGACATAGGGTCAGCCAGGGAACCTGATTTGATTTTTTGGCACAAGGCCTCAAATTCCGGGGGCGTCAAGGGTGGGAATGATGATAGACAGTATCACCTCTTACCTTTTGAACTTTCATTATCGTTAGGGAAAGAAAAGCCGAAAGCATTGTATAAGAAGGGGAAACATGGTTTCTCAGTGTCTGACAAGTTGGGAAATCCCTTCCTTTTCCACGTTATCTTCACACACATCTTTTTCCTCAAAGCAATACCAGAACAGGCAGAAGCATGGTCGGCTCGTCCTTTGGAGTGAAGGAGCTTCGCCCCATTTAAATTACACCAAAGATGAAAAATAAAATAGTAATTCATTACCATTTTATTTTTCACCCTCCCATCCTGAACAGAGCGGCAGGACGGGGCGGGGCCGTTTCTGAATGACAGAAGCAGGGAGGAGAGTGGGATGATTGTGTACTTTTCAAAATGTACAGTTCCCTTGTCCACACATGCCCACTTTGAAACTTCTAACCCAGCTGTCTTAAATCAGCTCGATTAAATAAGTGCAGGGCTCCAGTGTCCTCAGGAGTGGCGAGTGAGGCTACTCCCACCAATCAGGGCACTGTTCTCACAGCATGAGAGCAGCACCAGGATTGGTGCCCGCACTGCATCCAGTTCCTAAGAAGAGTTCAGGAGCAGAGGAAGTTGGTTTAGGCAAGGTTTTTTAATATTAATATTTGTGTACGCATGCCTGCCCCACCCCCTCTGCAGGTGCCAGTCGCCACTGGACAAAAGTTTGTCCCCTAGCTGTAAGAGCTGCAAAGAACCAGTCTCCCACATCACTGGGGAACAATTAGCAGTGCTCATGCTACCGGTAATAGCCCACGATTAACTGTTGGCAGCAAATCCAGTTCTACCAGATTTTAGTAGCATCTACCTCAGACCTATGGGTGCTGGAGGAAGTAGAGAGTAGTTACAGAATCAACTTTGCTTCCACTCTCTGAGATTTGGGCTTAATTCCCACTCTGTATATAAAGAGTTTGGCAGAAGCAGGCCAAGTGATCCGTTGGGGCAAACCCAATTCTTTCAGGAGACCTTATGAGCCTCTACTCAGAACTATTGTTGCTAAATGATGTAGAAGGTAGTTGCAGAATTAAGTTTACTTGTAAACCACAAGACCCACGCTTGATTCCAACTTTGTAACAACATATTGTGGTAGAAGATGATACCCTTGATGAATGGTGCTTCGACCCGAATGAGCATTGGTTGCAGTTCCATAAGAGAAGAGAAAAAAAGGAGCATATTTAATTATTTTCCTAACACAAAAGAAATTGGGTGAATATAACTTGGTTTTGGATCAAAAGAAGCCTAAGACAGAGAATCAGGTATACATTTCAAAATGGATGTAGGCAGTTTAATTCAATATTGCAACTCCTCTGAAAAGTATTCTCCTGAGCTCTTAATGGGACTATTTGGTGTCATTCAATCTAATCCATGAGTATTATCAAGTGTTTCTGAGATTTGCAATTCAGCACTAGCATTTCTGGTTCTTATTGCTTCCCTTTAGGCTGTGGTCAGCAAAAATGGTTTTCAATTTTTTATATTCAACAATAAAACAGCATTCCTAATACATAATATAGAGTATATCATTTTAACGGTATAAATAAGTATCCATTTACACATCTAAACATTATCCTGTAACAAAATGCTTGATTTTTCCTGGTGGCACTACCACCCTTTCACCACCAGTAACTCCAGGAGATGGTTTATTGTTATCTGGGTGACTGTCACAATCAATAGCAACAATGGGGGGAGGTAGAGTATAGAGATAGGATTCTCACTCCACGGGCACTGATAATTAAACAAAAAGAATCCTACTCCGAGTGCATACCCCAGGGATGGGGGACACTCAGTGTTGTGAAAAATACCCCTCACACCCCAACAGGCCCCTTGGTGTCATGCTTCATCATTGGGGTCTTCGCATCCCACTAGAGGGATGCGGCGTGCTGCGACCAGCGACTACGCGGGAGCACTGTCAAAGTTGATTATGTGTGGTGTGTGTAAGGTGTAAGTGATGGGGTATTGGAGGATGTGAGTGAAGGGTGTGGTGAGAGTTAAAAAGTACCTGGCTAGTAGGTTCTAAAAAACTTTATTCAAGACCTCAAGCTGGTACTGCTAAAAGAAGTGCAAAATGAGGTTAGTTGTCTTTATTATGGACGTTACCTCTGGTGTGCGTCGACATGTTTCGGAACTGGTGTCCTTCTTCAGGACGGGGGCACAACTTCCCAACCCTACTCACGTTTTTTTACAAAAAAGACTTTTTGTCTAGGAATTTTATAGAAAAGTGAAAATATTTACAGTGAAGGAAAAAGGCTATAGTGTGCCTACAGCGGTATTGGTTCATGCAGTTGCATGACTCATTGTTAATGATTTATCCTGCTTCATGAGCATATCCAGAACGTTAGAGCAGCGCTGGGTGGTCGAAGGAGGCAATCTCTGGCGGATTTTATTACGAATCCATCATCCCACCCTGACGTTCTGGATATTGCACGATGTCAGGGGGGAGATCTGTGTTGTGGAGTTCACTCATCGCAAATATAAAGTCGGCGCTAGGCTTATGATACAGTCAAATCTTTATTCAGTAATTACCAGCACTTGCTCTTAATGTCCTCCTCCAGTAGCTGCTACCAACTGAATATCCGCCTCAACATTCCAACATATTTTATATCGTGCAGGCCTTTGCACAAGAATAAGAAGGCTTTACCACTGTAATTCTCTATAATGCTTTGCATTATTCTCTTGCTATTGTTTTTGTTCTGAAAGCCTGATCTAAAGATTGCCAGATGTGTTACAAACATTACAGATATCCTGTCTGCCTTATTACATAGCCCTTAGGATATAATACATACCGGCCTTTAAACGGTCACGCATTGGAGGTCGCTCTTTCCGATGTTTGGCCCCCCAACTGTGGAACGCCTTGCCAGTTCTCTTGAGAAGGAATGGTACTCTGTTAGCTTTCAGGAAGGATCTGAAGTCCTGGTTATTTGTCCAATAGGTTTGCCACTTGTTTGTCTGTTTCCTGCTTCCGTATTTGGGTTTTGAAGCGCCGGGACACTCCTCGGAGTAGCTGAGCGCTATATAAAACCCATTTTAACATAACATAACATAACTTGTTATGAGGCCGACGAGATACCTGTGATTGCGTAACCCGTCCACCAAACTGTAAATTAGACCCTTGGATTTTGGCTGATTTGTTAGGCCTCCACAAATGCACATATGATGGTGTTCATGTACTAATACTTTTGGGAAACGGAGTTCTCATCAGCTCCATTTTGTTTTCATGTATAACTTTCTCATTTACATTTTCACAGCCAATTCATCAATTACATGTTGGGAAACAAAGGCTGGCATTTCACACTTTTACCTGATGTTACCACTATAAAAATCCAATGTTTAGCCAGCTAGGAAACAGACAGATACAAAGACAGGAGATTATTTTGCTGGCACTCTGCATAGAACAACATGAGCATTGACCTTGGTCTGCTGAGAATGTTCGGCAGGGAGCTAAACAGATTAGAGAAAAAGATACATGGTTACTTGGCTACATATCTCACTATGACATAATATAGTGTAAGAATTATGTGACTGATTTTCCATGTTGTTAGAGCTACGTTTTGTGTTTAATTTTGTTGTTCTTCTTTGCTATTGCTAAAATAGCATTAACTATGACTATTACACATTTATTATGCACTAGATTACTGGAGAATACATATATATGACACATACTGTCTTTTAAGTGACTTCTCAGAACTTGTTGGGGGTCCATATATAAATCCTTGTTAAGTCTCTGATGGTTGCTGCATTCTTCAATATAGCCCATTGGGCATAAACGCTCACGGGACTGTCTATTGAGGGCCTGACTGTTGTCTTGTCCAATAATCCCTTGGCACCAACAATTGCTGATGGCCGAGGGTAGGAGCAAACAGGGGTAAGCACACATGATCAACACTGACATAAGGACAATCCTCATGCAAGCTTCAATTAAACAAATATCACAGCATGAAATTCCGAGCAGAGAAGTCACCAGTGTCATGAGTGTGACTGCGAACTTCCCACTGTGAATTCATCTCAAATAATGTGCATTAGATAAAAAGCTATTCAATATATAAACCGCAATATCAAAATATTTACAGAAAACAGCTATGGCTAATGAAAACCACCATAAACCACAAGCAGTTCTAAGAGTCTCTATTGATGCTCTCTCCAAGCAGCAGTCGGCTGTTAGGAAAGCTACTTCTACAAAAGCAGAAAATACAGATGTTTCAACGTATGAAGAGCACTCAAATACTCAAATACATCGTTATTAATATAGGAATGATAGAGCGCGCGAGGTCACCCAACCAATAATTTCGCCGCTTCCGGCTTCGGGCCCATATATTTCAATTCACTATATACATTGACCGGGTGACTTCACGGGCTGCTACCAATTTGTGTGAATTCCCTACTGTTATTACTCAGCGCACCCGACTTACCATCCACCGACACGGGTACCTATGACCACAATGGATCAGGGAGCTAGCTGTAAAAGGAAAGGCAGCAAAATACAACTCAAAATGACATTCAATACCTTTGTAAATGACCACGGACAACTGGAAGTTTTAAAGTCTTTATCTAAAGTTCGTTTTCAGTAAGCATTAGATTTACAAGGATAAGACAATCGATAATCAAGATAATGAAAAGTACATAACTATAGAGAAATAAAGTCAGGGTAATCATTGAAATGCAAATATGAGATGCAACGGGAAATGCTATGCATTTAGGGTAAAAGTTCTTTAGACAGTTTAAGTAAGGACGTTCTAGACCATATCAGAAAATGACAAACTGCAATGCAAAATATGATTTCTAACAGATAGGGTAACATGGGAACACGTTATGAAAATATGCAAATGACTTTACGATTCAATAGTTGCGGCAAAAGCATGGAAAAGTCAACATATGCAAAGGTGTGTCTTTATTAAAGCAAAAGACAGAAAAATAGAAAGGTGCAAGTTCGAAGAATTTAGAGCAATATTTACCTAGACTGGTGTGGAAACCAAACCCTGGCCACGGGTCAGTTAAGGACAGGAAACCCTCAAGGAAGGATACCCCTCAATGGACAGCAGGTGCAGAATAGACACCCAGGACAGGACAGGAAACCCTCAGATTAGGAATCAGGACAGGACCCTCAGGACAGGACAGGAAACCCTCAGGACAGGACCAGCACCCGCAGTTCGGAAGCAACGCCTGCGCTCCACCCTCTCTGCAGCTATCGATCAAGACCCCGATTGGGTCAGCGAACTCCCAGCAAAGTGCTTCGCCAGCACTTTAAGGTTCAGTAGAACCTTAGTCTATGGTCAATTTCGGACAGAGTACTCCGCATGTGCTCTGTATCTTCAGTCACCTATTGAGTGCGATGGGTCAGTGACAGGTCAGCTAAACCAGACAAGTCGGACAATTTCCCTAGGTGAACCCAGGGTAGATATACAGTTTGGGGACGGTGTACCACCCCCCAATGTTGCAAAGTGTCAGAATCCCTCAATTTGGATTGGTCCTAAGGTAGGCTTTGGGTAACACACCAATCAGAACACACTATTTCGATGCCTACTTTGCATCTCTGGGTACCGCCTAGCGAGATTGGGGTTCTCATGAGAAAGTTCAGGGAAATACAATGGCAAATTAACATTGTTTCGGAATAGGGACACATGACTCCGTCCTGCTGAGTTCGCAGGTCAGTTCTCAGGAGCATCTTGCCCATCCCTGCCAGCTGGCTGAGTTCCACCAGCCAAGGTTGACTTCTCCCCAGGCGGACGGTCCTGCACAGTAAGGACCTCCAAGATGGCTTTCGGCTCAGTCAAACCCCCATTTCCCGCGGTACATGAAAAGTAAGCGAGAACAAATTAATACATAGAGATAACGTTATGAAAACACATCATTGGATTTGTACTTTCAACTTATCACTATAAAATATACTTATGCAGTCTAAATGTTAGCTACATATACACAGGCACAAGAGCAATGGCACGAGCAGTACCACGTTATTGTCAAAGCTATGTATTACGCATGCGCAACTATTTCCCTCCAGACCTGCAAACACGTCAGGACACGTGAGTGTGACTGACGCATGCGCAGAAGCTATTTCAAAGCAGCGGCCATTTTATTGACTCGAATTAATCGTATTAGCAATACACATGTGCAAGCTTCATTTTACCTCGTTTAAACATGAAATAAAGGTTAGTAAGACGTACAAATTATTACTTTGTTATACATGAGCGAGGATCATGACTACAGCAAGTCGCAAATGCGAAGCTTTGCTTCATCAATCCCCTCTTTGATGATATTTACTATCATCACAAAAAAATGGAACCAGATGCCAACTTCTCACACCTTATACAGCTCTATCTCTTCCAGCAAGCTATTCAGCTTTTCTTTCTCATTTTTGGTAGGGTGAGAATTCTTCACCCTTTTGTATATCTGATTATTCATTTCCTCCAATTCAAGTTCATCCACACTTCGTTTCACTCCTCTCGCATTCACTTGATGCTTTCCGGTGTGCTTACGACATTTGCAACAGACAAATATGAAGAATAGGATAAGACCTATAATTCCAATTGGCATCACTTTTACCTAAGCTAGCAAACCAATGACCTACATTTGAGAGACCATCTACCAGTCTCTTCCAGGCACTGTCAACCTCGAGTGGTTTGAGTTCCTTTTCCAAATTAGTAATGTTTTTCACATATCTTTTGAGCTGCACACTTTTGTCCGGAATATAAGTGCAACAATGTTGCGCCTTCAACATCCGGCAGACTCCGCCCTCTTTTGCTAATAAGGTATCAAGAGCAAGTCTGTTCTGCAAAACCATTGATCTGATCGCAACCATTTCGGTATTGACCAGCAGAAATCCATGAGCTGTGTCAGTAGACAACACATCCACTATAGTGGACAATTTGCAAATTCTGTGAGTGTTCAGAACCACTCCCACTCCAGGTATCAGTGCACTGAAAATACTACCCATTATTTCACCTATGCTTTCTCTTTTACTACGCACTAAGCCATTAGTATTTTCACTGCTTCCAGCAACTTTGTTCACATGGTATATTTTCGGGAAGACAATGCCAAAATAGCAGCTTCCATACCAGTGATCCGGCAATTTGAAATAAGCCTTGTCCCCACAAATATAATAAATTCCAGGAAACACAGGCTCTGACCCATTTTTGAAACCCCAACCTCCAATTACCTTGTAATTATGTTCGCATTCACTGGAACCAATGAAAATGTTATTATAATAGCTAGTCTTCTCGCGGTGAAGACATAGCTTGCCTTTCTTTTCAAAATCCAGCAACAGAGCAGGACCCGCCCCACCATTTGAGGTGCCTTCCATGTTCTCAGCCCATTTTGGCCTTTTCTGTGTTTCGTCATCTGCCTTTCTTTTTATTTTTATTCTCCTCTTCTCTGCCATGTTCAGGAACATCTTTTCCTGCTCACGCAAAGAACAGGTCAAGTTATCTCTGTGTGTGTCACCTAGGTCTATATTACCTATAGTCAGAAAGTATTCGCCCATATAGCGAGTAACGTCACTTTTGGTATGTACAGGATTCAAGTTCCCACGTATAGGGAGTTCAGAAAAGATCACGTCACTGTTTGAGTAATAGTACTGTAACGGTCCTCTTTTGTAAAATAAACTAGCTAAAATGCTACAGGAAATTCCATTGGTCAAGGGCAGGTGATGGTATGTCACGCCTTCAGCCACAGAGGTAGGTAGCTTCATGCAGACATAGCAATCTTCAATTTCCATAGTTTCGACATAGTGTATTAACAGGTTTGCGAAAACATTTAAATGTGTCTTATTCTTAACTCCATGATAATGTAGTCCTCCCTCATCTGATGCGTCTAAGTCTCGATTTGTTTGTCTAAGTGCTCTCTCATGTCTTGCTACACTCTGTGTTGTCAGCTCCTCACTGTCAGTATTTACAATTTCAGTAGGGACAATATTAGTATTTTTGCTCACCGCAAAAGGAATGAAAACTGTTAGTCCTATCCAAAGTAATATCAGTATAACTATACTACATACACATACCTTGCAGCATGTTTTGCAACGACTGCAACTAGGTCTACCATTCACGTTTGAATCAGACATTTTGGCTCAGAAGAAGTTTCTCGACCCCTCTTTGTGTCTTTACACCAGTAGCTTACTTTGTGCAAATTCACGGTGGCTCGTCTTCTTCTTCGGCAGAGTACTCAGGGACGGGTTCTCCGTCGCTTTCGTCAGTTAGATCAAGATCTTCAAATTCCTCCAAAACGAGCGTCCATTCAGGAGACTTGTACTTTTTGTTTTGTCTTTTTATTCGATCACTCCTTCTCTTGGAAGTATCTTCTGGTTGTTCTGCTATGCGAGCACTTCTCCTTTCTTCTGCACGTTTTTATTCTACTGTTTTTATTCTCAGTCTCAATTTCTTTATGTATCCAGGCTCAATGTGCTTTCTTTTCTTAAGTCTTTTAGTTGGTACCGAGACTTCGTTTTCTTCTCTTGCCCTCTTGTTTTCATTAGTTTGTGGCAATTCTGTTTCAGTTTCTTCCCCTTCTATCTGACTAGTTCCAGGGCTAGCATCTATTTCTTCTGCCTGGTTACTAATCTGGCCTTGTTCAGGACAGTTTTGCGTTTGTTTTTCAAAAGTCTCTGTTTCTGTTTCCTGAACACGTTCTTCTAATCCTATCTGATCCTGTTCAAGCACTTCGATCTCTTGATTTTCTTCTGCTCGAACTATTACGCTATGTCTAGTCTGTCCCTTCTCGACATCAGGAGTCAGTGGAGGAGTATCAATCACTTGTTCTGTCCCTGTCTGACCTTCTCCTTCCTCAGTTTTGATGTGAATCTCAAGATCCTGAGGTTCTTCGCCTGTGCCTTGCTTTTCCTCTCTATTCCACTCTCTACCTTCCCAAAGTCGTTCGCTTGTTCTGATGGGGTCTTCGGTGAGATCAATCAATGGTATCCACTCCTCTGGCCATATGCTTGGCAGCTCGTCTTCAGCTACTTCTGGCTCAGTTTCTCGGACCCCTTCAGCAGGCTGGGCTCTTGGTAGTTTGTTATCAACTATTCCTGGGCCAACGTCTGCTGATCCCACGGCTGGACTGGTACTGGGCTGTACGTCGTCAGCTACTTCTGGTCTGGCTCCTGCAGAGTCCTCTGCTGGACGCCCTTCTTCTTCAGGCTCTCCGTCTGGTAATACCTTCTGGGTGTGGCTGGCGTGTATCCAATGTGGAACCCCTGCACACTTTACTGCTGTGGTAGTTACCAGGATTACCTGACGCTTCTCTCCCCACCTTGGCTCCAGGCAGCTCTTCCGAGTATGCTTCTTTATTTTTACCCAGTCTCCGGGAACAAGTTTGTGGAGAGGAGTCGTTGGATTGAGGATGGCGTCTTCTCCGATCTGGCGAGAGATAGAACGCACTTGGTCACCTAATCTCTTGCAGTATTCAAGCACCAAATCATCAGTAATACTCAACAGTTTGCTTCCTGGTACCCATGCTTGTCTCATCACTCTTCCCATCAAGATTTCATGGGGACTTAGGCCTGTCTTGCGGTCAGGAACACTTCGGAGTCCCATCAGGACCAAGGGCAGGGCCTTCACCCAAGTCATGCCAGATGCATCACACAGTTTTGATAATCTGTTTTTGATAGTTCCGTTTACTTGTTCCACTATTCCAGAAGCCTCTGGACGGTACGCACAGTGAAGCTTTTGTGTGATTCCAAAGGCCTTACAGAGTTTGTCGATCACCTCATTCTGAAAATGTCGGCCTCTATCTGATTCAATAGTGACTGGAACCCCGAACCTAGGTATCAGTTCTTTTAGTAAACACTTAGCTACTGTCATTGCGTCATTCTGGGGAGTAGGGAAAGCTTCCACCCACTTTGAAAATAGGCAGACCATGACAAGGACATATCGCTTCGCTTCACAACGTGGCATGGTGATGAAATCAACTTGTATTCTCACAAAGGGACCTCCTGACCTCCCAATTTTTCCCAGTTCCACCGCAGTTCTTTTTCCTGCGTTCATCCTTTGACATGGCAGGCACCTCTGGCAGAGGGACTCTGCTACTTTCCTGAACTTTTTACTGTACCAAGTCTGTTGGAACACTAGAATCATGGCGTCCCTACCAATGTGTGATCCTTCATGTATCAATCTCGCCATTGTGCTAAGTAAGTGTCTAGGTAACACAGGCATGCCAGTTGGGCCCAAGATGACACCATCCACACGTCTTGGTCTACACCCATCTTCCTTCCACTTCTCTCTCTCTTGCCAAGGTGCCGCCTGCTGCCACTCTTTCACTTCATCCCATGTAGGCACTTCTTCAAACACTTGAAGTTGGCAGCTGGTTCCTGGCCCCCCTCGTTTTGGATTTATGATATATCGATCTCTGGCACACCATTGGGCCACTCGATCAGCAAAATCATTTCCCAGTGATACAGTGTCCATGTCCTTCTTATGAGCGACACACTTTACCACTGCCAGTTCCTTTGGTAACTGGATTGCCTCTAAAAGGTCTTGAACCACTTTCCCATTTCGAATAGGGGCACCTGATGAAGTCAGGAACTCCCTCTGCAGCCACAACTGGCCAAAGTCATGCACAACCCCATAACAGTACTGACTGTCAGTATACACTGTTATGCGTAGGTTTTTCCCAATTTTGCAAGCTTTTATCATAGCTATCAATTCGGCTACTTGTGCAGACTTTACGTCAAATAGATAACCTGCTTCTTCAATTTTGGTTAAGGAGACTACTGCATAGGCGGCACTCAGGCCTCCTTGCTCATGTCTTAGACATGAACCATCCACAAATAATTCCTTGTCATGCTCGGGCAATGGTGTTTCTTTAATGTCTGGGCGTGGTTTGGTGTTGAATTCTGTTAAATCAATGCAATCATGCTCATCATCCACCCCACCTTCCATATCCATTGGGTCGGGGAGCAGAGTGGCGGGGTTCAGAATACTGCACCTAATAATGTTTACATTTGCAGCACCCACAAGAATCCTTTCGTATTTAGTCAGCCGACTAGGGGTGAGGTACTGAGTTTTCGTTCTGGTCAGTAAAATTACCACTCCATGTGGAACATACACAGTTACAGGATGTCCCATGACAATGGACTCACTCTGCTCTAAACGTGCGCAGGTAGCAGCTACTGCTTTCAGACATCCTGGTAATCCAGCAGCCACTGGATCCAGGGTGGCAGAGAAATATGCCACAGGCCTTCTGGTCGTGCCATGTTCTTGTGTCAGGACTGACAACGCGCAATTATCGCGAGTGTCACAGAATAGGGCAAATTCCTTGGTATAGTCTGGCATTCCCAACGCAGGGGCTGTACACAGACAATCTCGTAGTTTTGTGAAGGCTGTTAAACTTTCATCATCCCATTCTACAATATCTGGTGTTCCTCTCTTGGTCATTTTTATCAAAGGCCTAGCTAGGACTGCAAATCCCAGAATCCATTGCCTGCAGTATCCTATCACTCCCAGGAACATTCTGATCTCTTTCTGAGTACAGGGTAACTGCATCTTTTGAATTATTCTCACCCTTTCTGATGTTACTTTCCTGACACCTTTCTCTATCTGGTGCCCCAGATATTTCACTGATTTTGCACAGAACTGTAATTTGTCAGGGGCCACTTTATGTCCCTTCTCACTCAGGTGATTCAGTAGGGCAATGGTGTCAATCACACAATCCCTATGACTTTTAGACGCCACCAAGAGGTCGTTTATGTATTGCACTAGGACAGAGGTCCCAGGTAAGACCAAAGTTTCCAAACATTTTTTCAAGATCTGATTAAAGATAGAGGGGCTCTCTGTGTACCCTTGAGGGACCCTGTTCCAGACATACACGTGACCATTGAAGGCAAATGAGAAAAGAAATTTGCTATCTGGATGCAAGGGAATGGAAAAGAATGCATGACACAGGTCTATCACAGTGAACCACTCAGCATCCCAGGGTATCTGATACAGAATCACTGCTGGGTTCGGGACAATAGGGCAGCAGGGGACCACTATCTTGTTTACCTTACGTAGGTCCTGCACTACTCTGTACTTGCCACTAGGCTTCTTGATGCCCATAATCGGTGAGTTACATGGGCTACTCAATACTTCCTGTATGATGTTTCCTTCTAGCAATTTTGGTATTTCCAGAGTGACACCTGCTCTCACTTCTGCATTCATTCTGTAGGGTTTAGTATTGGGGTATACTGCATTGTCCTTGATTGCTATCTGTATGGGGTCCACGTTTTTCATTAACCCTACATCTTTCCCAGTAAAGTCCCATACTTCTGGCTTCACTGCTTCTTGGAGTTCTTTGGGCAAATCCTGCATAGTCATTCGTTTAATTTCTGAGTCAGGTCTGATTAACATTAATTTATAGATGCCATCTTCATCTGGGGTCTGAATTTCAACACCCTTTGGTGTGCAAAAGATGGTACAGTTCATTTTGCACAGCAAATCACGTCCCAGTAAGTTCACTGGACTGGTGTCACAAACGACAAATCTATGCATTTCCTTAAAGTTTCCAAATGAGATCTCCATGGGCTTGGTAACAGGAGTACTAATCAATTGATTAGATACACCCACTACTTGGATGGCTTCTCCCGAGAGGGGTAGGTTTGGAACGTCCACTGTTCTCACAGTAGAACGGGTAGCACCAGTGTCCAACAGAAAAGTGACATCATTTCCGTCAACCTTTCCTTCAATGTATGGTCCGGACTGGTCTACCGGCAAGGAGGCGCCAAGTACGCACTCCTCGTCCTCCCCTCTCAGGCCCCGTCAGTACTGGTCATCACAAAGGAAGGTATCGTTTAACAAATACTGCGAAGTTGCTGCATTTCTGTTCTCATTGCTTTCCCAGACTTCTATCTCATCACCCTCTGTGACTTTTCCCCTATGTGCTTGCTTTGGAGCTCGGGGCACCTGAATCGTTTTTACCTGTGGTTGAGTCTTTCTTGGTCTTTCTTTCTGCGTCTGTGGAGTTAAATCAGGTGTTTTGGGGTTATCGTCAGGCAAATAAGGACACTCGTTTCGCCAGTGTCCAATTTCTCCGCACTGGTGACAGGGAAATTTCTTCATAGCCTCTTCTCTGCTCATTTTGGGCCGGGGCTTACCTCCTCCCCCACCCCCAGGACCTTGGTTCTGAGTGTTTTTGGTCATGTTACTCAACTGTTTTTCCTGCTGTTCTGCGAGCTTCACTTGAGCCCACATAACCTTCTCTTTGAGGGCTTTTTTCTTTTCTGCCATCTCGTCCTCGCAGTACTTTGCGTACCGCAGGACCTCGTCTACCTTTTTGGTATGCCAACAGATTTTATTATCCTTTATCCACTGACAAATTTCGGGTCTTAAACCGTTTACAAACCTGTAAATGAAATGCGTCATATCCTTCATCTCGATGTTATCTATACCACTGTATGTTTTAAACACCTGCAACAGCCTTTCATAATAGGAGTGCACTGTCTCGTCTCTTTCCTGCGTTGTTCTATCTATCCTGGTCCAATCAGTTTCCTTTGCGGGCACCTTATTTTTCAAATGCTGAATTACTTGTTCATATTTTTTCATCACTTCAATCGATGGTTCCCCTGTGTTAGAGTCCCTCGGGTACTCCTCACTAGGCCAGGCTATGGCTATTTTACACTCGGTCCATAGATCTACCGGGACCACAATATCGAAAAATCCATCCAGGTCTTTCCACAGGCATTTTTGCACCTTTACGAACCTTTCCACCTGCCGGTACCAGTCAACTGGCTTTTCACGCAATTTCGGGAAATCGTTAGTAAAGGACACAATATCCTGTCTGGACCATGGAACGTGCACATACCTCCCACCTGGTACTTCACGCATGGGGCATAACTGTTCGGGCTTGTCTATTTCTCTCAAAGCGAACTCAGGGGTCGCTTGTCAGGATCGAGCCTCATCTTTCTTTCGTGCCCACCTGTTTTTCCATTTTTCCACGTCTCCCCATTTTTGCAAAATTGCTAGCAGCTCTTTAATCTGCAACTTTTTTCCTGACACATTCAAGTTCTCTATATCTTTGTCTGAGAATTCAGCTCTGTAAGGTTTTTGCAAGGGCTTGGACCTTGAAATATCTACCCCCATACTAGCTGCAGTGTCTGTCAGCTTTTCGTGGAGCACTCTGGTACTTCTGGTAAGGCTTTTACACATAAACAGCAACTCTTCTTCAGAGTAGGTATTTAATCTGTCCAATCCCACATTTCCTGCCATTAATTCTTCTATTTCTACCCTCAGTTTGTAGAGGTCTAAAGGTTTCGTTTGCGGAGTCTGTTTTTCTAATTCACGACTCCAATTTTCAATGTCCTCCGGAGTTACCAGAGAGACACTCTTAGTACCTGACGTTGATTCTAATTTAATTTCTTTCGTATTAAAAGGATTATGCCTCTTCTGTACTCCCTTCCCGGTCTGTTTGTTTGGCAGGTCCAAGAACACAACCTCGGACTCGCACTCACTGGACTGATCGTCTATCAGTAGGGGCTCCTGCCTTGGTGGGGCCATGATTGGGTTAATAACTGGAGGGTTTGGACTTCCCTGATTATTCCCATACAACGGAACCACTGGTCCAATTGTTACCGGAATAGTCAAAGCCTCAGGACTGGTATTTAACTGGGAGATTTTCTGAATTATTTCTGTTCTCTGTCTAGCTAGGGCCTCTTGCTCCCTTTCATCTAGTACTCTTCCTAATGTCCGGTCATGTATCATCTGTGGGGTCAGGTGAGGGGTAAAACTCGGGGCAGTAGGATGCGTTTCACTTGGTCCTCCACCATAATTTGGTTTTGGGAACAAAGTTCCTGCCCCAAATGACCTGCGCTCTTCCCCATATGGAGGCTGTAAAAAGGGCATTCCTGAACTTAATGGTTTCTCTTCGTTTTCATAAAGAGGTCTGGGGAAAAAAACTCTCTCACGGGAATATTTTTCCTCCGGGCTCACGGGCACTCTAGGATATATATCTCGTACCTCCGCGGGTCCGGGATTCTCAAAATAGGGCAGTACCTGACCACCTCCCCCCCTACTTAGGGATCTGTCCTCCTCCTTAATAGATGGACGTTGGGGATTTTCTCCTGCACTGGAAGGTCGGGCTCCCTCATTATAAGGGGGCGGACTCCGTGTAAAGATGTCATCTAATAATTCATCGTCTGACTCCCCCAGGGCCCCCCAATGCTTACTCTTTTCTGTCCTTTTCTCTCCCGCAGGAGGGGTACATGCTGGCATCATGGGAAACAGACCCTCAACAATCATGCTCTGTCACCACTGTTTCATCTTTTTATCCCTGGTCTCTTGTTTCAGCCTTGGGTACCTCTTGGTCAGACCTTTGTCCATTCGGGGCTTCTCTCTTTCGAAAGCCTCAATCTCCCATTCCTCTAATGCCTCATACTGCGTTAGTCTCGGTCTGGGATGCAATTCATTCATTCGGGTCCTCAAATTAAATAAAATCCTACCATTGAAAGTACCGTCTAACGGAAAAGCCAATATTCCGTCATCTTTTGTGTACTTTACCCAATTTTCCAACCACACACAGGTATTGTACCCTCGGTCAAACATCATGAAAGAGGCGGGCGTATTGGGTGGTGGGACAATAACGCCCTCTCTGGATTTAATCGGTTTGTCCGTTTTGAAGTAATTCTTTACCTTATTTACAAGAGAGATTTTTCTCTTAGTTCCGTACATAATATCGTATCTGTTGGCTTTCCACTGATCCCTTTCAAACCCTTGGCTTCTTGGATCGGGTCTAGTCTCTGGACAATACGAATGCCACATACGATTTCTACGCTTAACTTTGTTTACAAAGTTACCTCCAATCAGAACGCGTCTTGCAATTCCGCGCGACCAATGGGGTGCACGCGTTCAAAATAGTTTCGACCAATGGGTGCGCGGCCCCTTCGTGAGACAGTTCTCACTCTTCGGCGCTCACCCCTCCTTCACAATTCCAGCCCCGCTACCCGCCCGCTGTTTCTACCAATCCCAGCGCGGCACGGAGTGACGTCAGAGACGCTTCGCGGCTGACTCCCTCCCTTCACAAGGTAACGGAAACTTTCTTTCTTTCTAAAGTGCTAGTGCCTGGTTATTTTACAACGAATACACATTCGCCACAGTGCTGAAGTGTCTAGACAGAGAAAGAGTTATTTTACTGCAAGTAAACTACTTCCATTTACTTTTCACACGCTGCGGGTAAATCTCTTCCGCCTACCCTTCACTCTAGCATCGGTGAACCTGTTATTCCCCTAAACTCATCCACTTCTCCGGGATATATCTGAGTCTGAGGTTTCCCAGCGGACCCCTCTGCTTTCACCCAAGCTCCGATGAACCTGCTACTCTTCCGATGTGACCCTTACTAGGTTACGCCACTATGGGAATTTTGCCAATGAACCTCGTTACTGACATTTATTCACACATGTATTCAGAAAAAACCCTAGTTAGTGCTTCCCGGTTGTACCTAACCTGCACCTAACTTTCCTTGAGCCTGCGACCTCAAGGCAAATGGATTCTATTCACCACTTTGCCATTCCATTCCCCGGGGAGTTCGGACAACACTGAACGAGACGGTTTACAAATGCATGGATTAATACATATAACAATATAAGAACAAGAATAACAATGATAAAACAATTCATAAATTTCAAAGCAGCGTATTCTCAAGAGAATGATCAGGTCCCTCGGAACGGCCACTCTTATAGCAGCATCAATATACTAGCAGCTACCGACTTAACTAGTCTAACTAATCCTGCCTAACCTTTAACTAGTCCCTAACCATACCTCTGCTACCAGAAAAACTGATAGAGCGCGCGAGGTCACCCAACCAATAATTTCGCCGCTTCCGGCTTCGGGCCCATATATTTCAATTCACTATATACATTGACCGGGTGACTTCACGGGCTGCTACCAATTTGTGTGAATTCCCTACTGTTATTACTCAGCGTACCCGACTTACCATCCACCGACACGGGTACCTATGACCACAATGGATCAGGGAGCTAGCTGTAAAAGGAAAGGCAGCAAAATACAACTCAAAATGACATTCAATACCTTTGTAAATGACCACGGACAACTGGAAGTTTTAAAGTCTTTATCTAAAGTTCGTTTTCAGTAAGCATTAGATTTACAAGGATAAGACAATCGATAATCAAGATAATGAAAAGTACATAACTATAAAGAAATAAAGTCAGGGTAATCATTGAAATGCAAATATGAGATGCAACGGGAAATGCTATGCATTTAGGGTAAAAGTTCTTTAGACAGTTTAAGTAAGGACGTTCTAGACCATATCAGTAAATGACAAACTGCAATGCAAAATATGATTTCTAACAGATAGGGTAACATGGGAACACGTTATGAAAATATGCAAATGACTTTACGATTCAATAGTTGCGGCAAAAGCATGGAAAAGTCAACATATGCAAAGGTGTGTCTTTATTAAAGGAAAAGACAGAAAAATAGAAAGGTGCAAGTTCAAAGAAGTTAGAGCAATATTTACCTAGACTGGTGTGGAAACCAAACCCTGGCCACGGGTCAGTTAAGGACAGGAAACCCTCAAGGAAGGATACCCCTCAATGGACAGCAGGTGCAGAATGGACACCCAGGACAGGACAGGAAACCCTCAGATTAGGAATCAGGACAGGACCCTCAGGACAGGACAGGAAACCCTCAGGACAGGACCAGCACCCGCAGTTCGGAAGCAACGCCTGCGCTCCACCCTCTCTGCAGCTATCGATCAAGACCCCGATTGGGTCAGCGAACTCCCAGCAAAGTGCTTCGCCAGCACTTTAAGGTTCAGTAGAACCTTAGTCTATGGTCAATTTCGGACAGAGTACTCCGCATGTGCTCTGTATCTTCAGTCACCTATTGAGTGCGATGGGTCAGTGACAGGTCAGCTAAACCAGACAAGTCGGACAATTTCCCTAGGTGAACCCAGGGTAGATATACAGTTTGGGGACGGTGTACCACCCCCCAATGTTGCAAAGTGTCAGAATCCCTCAATTTGGATTGGTCCTAAGGTAGGCTTTGGGTAACACACCAATCAGAACACACTATTTCGATGCCTACTTTGCATCTCTGGGTACCGCCTAGCGAGATTGGGGTTCTCATGAGAAAGTTCAGGGAAATACAATGGCAAATTAACATTGTGTCGGAATAGGGACACATGACTCCGTCCTGCTGAGTTCGCAGGTCAGTTCTCAGGAGCATCTTGCCCATCCCTGCCAGCTGGCTGAGTTCCACCAGCCAAGGTTGACTTCTCCCCAGGCGGACGGTCCTGCGCAGTAAGGACCTCCAAGATGGCTTTCGGCTCAGTCAAACCCCCATTTCCCACGGTACATGAAAAGTAAGCGAGAACAAATTAATACATAGAGATAACGTTATGAAAACACATCATTGGATTTGTACTTTCAACTTATCACTATAAAATATACTTATGCAGTCTAAATGTTAGCTACATATACACAGGCACAAGAGCAATGGCACGAGCAGTACCACGTTATTGTCAAAGCTATGTATTACGCATGCGCAACTATTTCCCTCCAGACCTGCAAACACGTCAGGACACGTGAGTGTGACTGACGCATGCGCAGAAGCTATTTCAAAGCAGCGGCCATTTTATTGACTCGAATTAATCGTATTAGCAATACACATGTGCAAGCTTCATTTTACCTCGTTTAAACATGAAATAAAGGTTAGTAAGACGTACAAATTATTACTTTGTTATACATGAGCGAGGATCATGACTACAGCAAGTCGCAAATGCGAAGCTTTGCTTCATCAGGAACAATGGTCCAAAAAATTCTCATAAAGCTTGTTAATTTATTTGTGTCTTAGATTTTATTTAAAAACAATGCTCTTTGTTAAGCACTCTGAACATACAAAAAATATAAATTCAACTCATTAAAAAAATCTATAAATACATATGAATATATATACAGTTTAAAATTAATTAGTCCATTCAAAGACCATGCAGCAATTGCGGCCTCTGACAAGACTAGGACATCCATAGTTTTTCATCAAAAGGTCTTAATAAACAGTATTTTATGGTGGCACCAGAGAGCCCACAGCAAGATGGCCACACCCTAGTGCTGCTTCGCCCGCTGAATATATCAATCAACCAAATAACCTATGAGAAAACTGCCATCCATGCCTACTTGATGGGGCAATGATTTAATGAAGACATTGGAACCCATTTGTGCTTGTCTGTTAATCGATGAGGCCACTACAAATGCAAATAGAATGAGGTGCACCAGCAGGTCAGGTAAATATGTGGCCGCTCGATGAGCAGTCTAGAAGCGAGCGGCTGTCCTGCTTATGCGGCCCCTGGAAGACGTATTGAACGTGGCAAGGCCATACATCCAGCAGAAGAGTGAGGAGCGCAAAATCCCTAAGCACCTACATTGCTGAAACATGCTGTTACCCTGGAGCTGTACCTGAGATCCTAAGAAGACGAGCGGCAGGTGAGCACGCCTCTGTGGAACTGAGTGAATTATACATGGTGCCTCTGATACATCCTACTCGTTACTCTTGAATGTTTTCCCACAGTTTGTACTCTCACTTACCTCCTTTATGTTTTGTAGAATGGCTGAAGACTACTCTGCACAGCGCTCTGATACCCATGTGGGTCTTGTTCATGCTTTATAAAACTTTTCAAATAAATAAATACAGTGGAAGGAGCTGAGATTGCCGGATCACATCGGGTGATGAAGGCCCCACACTGGACTATAAAGTGCATTCAGAGAGCAGGTATAGTGGGCAGCATGGTGAAGCTGCGTTCTCTTGCTGAAAGGAGCGGGACGTAATCTACTCTTCGTGGGCTTGACTGATATTATCTCAGTGCACACTGAGGGCGCAGTGCGAAGCACTGCCCTCGCATGTGTCATGATTGAGAGACCATTCGGAAGACAGATAAGCAGCAGGCGAAGCTCACATTTGAAACGCGGAAAAGCAGCAGCATGCCCTCTCGGACTCGGAGCATGAGTCCTCAACGCAGAGATCCACAACACTAGAATCCACCCTATTAGCAATGCAACAGAGCGTGCATACCATAGACAGTAAAACTGATGCACTTATCCCGCGCATAGATCACATTCCGGCCAAACTGGATAAGCAGGATGCTAGATGCAGAGAGGCGGAGCAGTACATTTCCACTGTGGAGTAAGGCTTACAGACAGTTACCACAAAATGCTTGAGCATGGAGAGAAACTTGGCTGTGGTACAGGCCAAAAATAAAGATTTGGAGGCACGCTCGAGCTGCAACAACTTCCGGACCACTGGAATTCTGGAGTCCACCAACACAGGCAAGATGGAACACTATGTCAAAAACATGCTACAGGAGATCTTTGGAGCTGAACATCTGTCCCACGTCCTCAAAGTAGAGAGGGCACAAAGATCGTTGAGGGTAAGGCTCCTGCATATGATTCCACTGCACCCAATCATTGCTAAACTATTAAACTACAGGGACTGTGACAGAGTACTAAGACTGGCGCGCAAGGCACAGTCCACAACTTATGAGCAGAACAGTGTGGAATTCTATCTAGATTTCACTGTGGCCGTCCATGCTGCGTGCACAAATTACTGCAATCAGAACACATCCAGTAAGCCATGCTGTACCCTGCTCGATTGCACATAGAGATAGAGGAGAGGAGCAAGATCTTCATCTCGGCTGAGGATGCCATGGATTATGCTAAAATGCTGCTCAAGGGCCACCAAAAAAAGGAAAGTGTGGAAGATGATGACAGGACCATGCACAACTGAGATAGGCAGTTGCCTTGGAGAGCACTGCTGGTGACTATGATGATTGAGTAGTAACTTGCATGCAAGATTGAACCTGCCAGGAAACAAGTTAGGCCCAGTTCGCCAGACGTGTGTGGCCTGAGTTGGAAAAGGTCAGAATCAGCTGGTAAGAGCAGCATTACTGTCAGGTACTTTTGGGTGAACTCGCTACGGGGTTTATTCTCCTAGCATGATGGCAACCTTCAGCATACAGCAGTACATATGCAGATGTTCATCCACCTCCGTTCACCAGGATGGGTATTTTGGTTTCTGGTGACCCCTGGAGGGTATACCCCAAATGATTGTTACTGTAAACCTGTTTCTTGAGTTTAGTTGGGAAGGCTTTTGCATTATTGGGGTGCTAAAGTGGGTGGGGTAATTTTCTTGACAAGGAGCTGGAGCCGCAGTGCATGCTGTATCAAGTATGGAAACTACTACCACTTAAATGGATGTGCATCCTACATCATGCCCCACAGCTAAGTACTAGTATTAAATGACAAACCAAGAGGGAAAAATTAAATTTCTGACAGAATATAAGAGGGATTAACGATCCCAAAAAAAGGCAAGTGCTCGCGTATCTTGATCGCCATCACATACAAATTGTCTGCTACAGGATACACGCCTTATGAAAGTGACCGAGGTAAATATAGGCACCAGATGGGTGATGGTAATGGTAGTCTCATCGTACTCCTCATCTTCAAGGGCGGTGATCCTCTTAGTGAAGAAAAGGACCCATGCACACTTACACACTCTGAAACAAATGACCAGGGGAGGTTTGTATTAGTACAGGGTAACCTGGAGGGCCCTATGGTGACAATAGTCAATATGTATGGCCCCAGTGTGGATGACCCTGAGGTCTATAACAAGATCTGGAAATGCCTGTAATCCCTATAGCCCTGGTGGTGATATGGGGAGGAGACCTAAACTCATATTTAGGTATGTGCTGAGGTATTCTGTACCTTGTGTTTTTGGCTATCCAAAATTGTGGAAACTAGGAAGGTCAAGTTCTCAGCTCCTTGCACTACCATTCTTGTCCAAACTTTTAAACTTACTGGTGCAGGCCTTGAGTGCCCTGACCTTCTATCTAGTGCTTTACATACTTAGATCCCCAAATGGATTGTGAAGCAACCATGGACTGGCATGGGAAACAGGTGACCGGCTCTAGTCATGCCCTTATGGATAACCTTGGGCTAGTAAATGTGTGGAGGACGTGACATCCCGGCATGAAGGAGGGGACATACACATCGTCAGTGCAAAGCACATGGTCTAGGATCGCCCTAAGTGCACCGAGTATGCCCAGACGTGGGTCCCGTGCTCACTGTGCCACTGGATTTAGGCTATCCTGACTGATCAGGGGTGGAACCCCAAAAACGGTCGTAGGATGCTTGTTTCTGGTCCAGGGAGGCCCTGGCTTGGCAGTTCGGACTGGACTGTACTCATGAGGCATAGGGTCAAGGCTGATTTGCATATGGCCAGGTCTCACCTGGGGTGGCATGGTGAGCAAAAGAATGATGGATTTATCCCAGATCTCTTGACTGGGGGTGAATGTTTTGATTTGTTCTGCATTCCGTCCATCAACTGTGTGTTTTTTGCTTTCTCGCCCTAAGTGCACCGGGTATGCCCAGCCATGGGTCCCGGGCTCACTGTGCCACTGGATTTAGGCTATCCTGGCTGATGAGGTGTGAAACCCCAAAACCGGTCCTAGGATGCTTGTGTCCGGTTCAGGGAGGACCTGGCTTGGCAGTTCAGGCTGGACTATTCCTGTGAGGCACAGGGTCAAGACTGGTTTGCATCTGGCCAGGTCTAAACTGGGGTGGCATGGTGAGCAAAAGAATGATGGATTTAATCCAGATCTCTTGACTGGGGGTGAATGTTTTGATTTGTTCTGCATTCCATCCATCAATTGTGTGTCTAATGCCAATATGCTGGCCTGCTCATTGCTGAAGGCCGAAGAAATAGAAATCCACTAAAGAAACCAAATGTTAAAGTGCTGTTACACAGTTAGTAATTCAAATATTATCTCAATTCCGTTCAGTTCAAATCACTTTATTTGATTCATCATAATAAATCATAAAAGCACGTACAATAAATAGTCATTAAAATCAACACAGGTCAAATGAATTCCAGTCAACAGGAGGAGTAGAAGAATCCAGCTAGAAACCATGAGGTATAAAAACAAACTGTGTGACGCTCTAAAAATTGTACATACAATAGGGCTGGCCGTGCATGTTTAAAACCTAGTGGTTGCAGTAAAATACGCTTATATTCAGAGCTAAATTTTTCTTAAAATGGGGCAAACAAAAATGATATATAAAGTGTCCATTACAGAAACTTAACCATAAATATAAGTAACAGGTATTAAGGTCTGTGCCATCTGACTAGCAGCTGGGGAAACAAATTTAGGCGAAAATACGATAAAAGGCGCCTTTGTAAGATACCAGTCACACACTCATAACAGTTTGACTGTAGCATAATCCAGACAGGCTGTTTTAGACAGGGATCTTTATATCCATCTTTCAAGCTGATACTGCTGATATGTCTCTTTAAAGCAACTCACATCATACGTCAGAATTGTCTCCGGGAAAGAGAAAAAGCTCTGGCCTGCCTAGGACCCTTAAAACATCTTTAATGTACTGAATCCATAGAATTAGATGACTATTTTCCAACCCCAAACAGTCTTTCAGGATAGTTCTATTAAATTACAGATATTTTTTAACCAAACAGACAACCATAATAGAACAGGGCTGATTTGAATAAAATCTGAAATAAAGCACACACCCTGTTCTTCATGGATATCCTCAGTGTATAGTGACTGCGGTAACCTCAGTAACTGCCTGAGAAATGTGTTCTCTGCCACCTGCATGTGGAGGCAAGGCTTATAACCCCAGATTTCCGTGCCAAAGGAAACTATCGGAACGCACTTGGCGTTTTTATAGAGCCAATATGGATTTGATGTTAGGATGTCCCAGCTTTCTTGCAAAAGTGTCAATGCTATTGCCACACGGTTAAAAGATTACATCTGAGCAATAATTATTGTGTCCCATTTTAATTTTTCCTCTATCCGGATACCTAAAGAGCAAAAATCATCTGTATTACTAATCGGCTGGCCTCTAATCATGTGGGTTCGGAAGTCCATATTCTTTGGCCCTACTACCATGCTGTAGGATTTAGAAGAAATTATTTTCATCCATAGGCCCCCCATCTAATCAAAAAAGCACTCAATTAAACTATCGGTAGTGCAATCTGTAAGTACAGAGTTTGTGTGTAACAGGGCTGGCTCCCTCATGTTGTCCACAAAATAAGAATAACATATTTCATAATTTTAAAACAAGAAGAAATATTAAAATTATATTAAATGAACACAAAAAACAATATTTTTAAATAAACTCAATTCATTTAATTACATATTAAAATGCTTGTAAGGGTGTGTTTTTTATTGTTGATTAAAATAATATTTTGATATTAAAATAATATATTGGAATTGATTAATAAACAATAAACATTTAATTTGAGGAGTTAATGTACTGTAGGGTCTAGGTTAATAATAAATATTTGTATTTCATTTAAATGTAGTTTAATATTAATTATTGTAAATTCATTTACATTTTTCCTTTCCATTAAAATATTACATTTTTTTACAAACTAATAACCTTTATTATTTTTCCCAATACTTTTTCAGAGAGGTCTCCGCTTGTGTATGGAAAGTGACTGAGGGAAAATTTACACTCATAAATTCAGTATTAGCAGAACTGAGGGAGAGGCGACATGTAAATCTTCACTTTTGTACAGTCAGAAAGCCAAATAGTGTAGACTTACACCTGTGTGAGAGTAAACTTACATGTGAGTAACGATACATGTATAAATTTACCTTTGAAAAAAGCATCCCAAATGTTCAGCTTTGGGCCTCATTAGGTTGTCTGTCAGACCGCCAACAACAGGCCATCGGTGGCGGCCCAACCGCCATCCAGCAGAGTGGTCCTACTGCTGCATTATGATGAGGTTGGTCAGATCGAATTGGTCGAAGGGATCGACCAATGCTTCCAACAGGCTCAAGGAGCCAGTCGGTCTGATTGTAGTCCCTACAATAGGGGCTAAATACAACGTCCAACATAGCCGTGGTGTAGGGACCGACCAACCACTGGACCTGGACAGTGGTCCCTCACCACCATTACGATCCGACAGCACATGGTGCGGTCGCATACTCCTATTTCTCTATGGGAGCTTGTGCTGCGGCCGTAAATGGGTCGTAGCACAAGTTCCCATAGAGAAATGGGTGTTTTTGTTAATCCCTGAACTGCGTGGCAGGCACCTGATGATGCCTGCCACAACTCTTTTTCACACACCCCTCTTTAGTGGTTATGCCTACACAAAGTGTAACACAACATCTGCAGTTAAAATAGAAAATTCACCTATGCTACATCTGAGATTGAGAGTGTTTAGTAAAGGTGCAATGTCCCGGTTGGATCTGGAGGTTTCAAGATAACGGAGCATCAAAAAGATTGTTAAATTTACTATTTGCACTCCAGTCTTTGCAACTATGGAGAAAGCGTTGGACTTCAGAGTGGTATGATTTACTATTCCCACTCCAATCTGTGCATCAGTAGGGAAAGCGTTGGACTTCGGAAGGATTCAATTTACTATTCCCACTCCAGTCTCTGCAACAGTAGAGAAAGCATTAGACTTCGGAGGGGTAAAATTTACCATTTCCACTCCAGTCTGTGCAACGGTAGGGAAAGTTTTGTACTTGAATAGTTTATGGTTCCCACTCCAGTCCAACACTTTCCCTAGGTAAGGGAAAGTGTTGGACTTCGGAGGGGTTAAACAGTAGGGAATGCTTTGGACTTTAGTTGGGTTAAATTTACCAGTCTGTGCAACAGTAGGGAAAGTAAACTTCAAACACATAACATATTTGAATAATACTATTAATTTACCACAAATATAAAACTCTTAATATGAACATTAATAATTAACCAAATAAAAAATGATATAGATAAAATGAAAAACAGTTATACAATTTACATGATTATTAAACAATTTAATAATTAATTATCAATTAAAAAAATTGTTATTTATTACATAATAAACTTCATTCGCTATACACCCTCACAAACCTAACAGCCCACACGTAAATTATAACTAAAATAAATAAGTACATCACAATTAACATAAGTAATAGTATGTTAAATAATTATTAATAAATTAAGGATTGATTGGTAATTATTTCTGAATTTAATTCCCACTCTATACCCCTAAAAACCCAGCAGCCAGCTCCTGAACTATCATTAAAAATATAATTATTTCAGAATTTACATTATTAATAATCAACTAAATAATAAATGAATAATTAAGGGAGTCATTAAGATGGCAGGGAGACCGCCACCGACTGGCTGTCGGTGGCAGTCACCCCGCAATTGTGACCAACTTTATGCCTGCTATATTATGATGGCGGGTGGATGTGTGCCGGTCGTAAAGACCGACCGCCATGCATCAAACAATGTGGCGTAGGGGCTTGTAGTCCATACAATGGTGGCAGCGCCTACAATACACCACCGTAGGGTTTACGATGTTCCTTTACACCTGCCTGTTCATGGCGGTTAACCCGCCATGAACAGGCAGGCGGAAAGGGACTTTGGGGGCACCATAGGTGGCCCCCTACACACCCCTGCACCATATGGTGCCTGTCACATGGTGCCGAGATATGTAAACTGTCCCTTTTTTGCTTTGTGGCAGGTGCTGCAGCCAGCAGCACCAGCCACAAAGCAACATTTAGGCAATGCTACTGCCTCGGTGGCGGTCGCATCATAATTCATACTGTGGGGCTGCCGCCTTGTAGGCGGGCGGTCCCAAGTGCAAAACGATGGCATTTACAAAACGATGGCTTCTTCTGTGAAAAGTAAAGAACCCACATTATATATTTTAAGGATATTACAAACCACCATGACCTTATAAAGGAATTTTATAATTGCCACATGCGCCTAAAATTGATATTACACTTTTCATGCTGCACACACATTCTAAAGCTCCGTAGTATTTTGGTTCTCACCGAAATATGGACATATTAAATGATCTATTATTTCTTGTTCATGTTCTAATTCAATAGCACGAGAAACCTATTCTTCTTGGAGCTATCCAAAAAGTTAGATATAATTATACAACTTACTGTCCTCTGCAAGGCGTACTTAACACATATTTCTCAAAACGATGTTTGCTCTTCTCACTGCAGACAGAAAATAACAAATACATAATAGACATATTATTATAGAAAAAGACATTTAAGGACATTGTGGGATCGTTCTTCTCAGCTGTGGTTTTACAAATTATGTTGCTGCAGAAAAAATAATCTTAGTGAAAGAAATTAAAGTTTGTGAGTACTTAAACACATTCCCATGGAAGAAATAATACAGTGGAAGAGTGCTTTACACTCCACTTAGGATGATTTACTTGATATAATTGCTCTTTTTCCTATTACAGTGACGGCTCTCACGGTTTTCTCGTGGCTCCATAGCATATTTACAAATACAGAAGAACTGCAGTTCTGAATGTGAGGAGTAAACTTCTCAGACACAAATTACAGAGTAGTACATTTAGAGAACATTCATAGATGAGTCGAGGCAGGAGAGCGAGGTGGCCTCTTACTGCTGTATTCTGAGCATGCCTACTGCTGGGGACGCACCAATAGTTTAATAACTCTAAACCCCTGCAAACTGCTGAGGTTCCGGTCTAATATCTATTACACTGTCGCGGACCAATATTTCCTTAAATATTGCACATATTTTCAAGGAAAGGTTCAATTAGTGCATAAATAATGCATTTCTTTGCCACTGTGGTGAAAATCTAATATTTTCAGGCCATATTATATCAAAATGTGACTTTCTAGAGGTCCACCCGATATATGTTCTTGCAATGAGCTGTACCCTGTGAACACTAACACAATACACTGCACTTCACTTCACGGACATTCATCCACTTCATCCTGAGGGACACTGATGTACAACACTACACTTTATGTCAGGGTCAATGACCCAGTGATGTCCGGCCTTCTAGGACCAGTATACCATCTCACTGCTAAGCTTCCTAGGGATGCCTACCCGAGACACTGCACTGCATCCAAGAGAAACGAATTCACCCCCTCACTGCACCCCATGGGGGCTAAACCATGACATGAAACAGTCTCAGAAATAATACAAAGCACTGCTCCCTGATTCACCACACAGAACTGAATGCCACAGACACAACCCCACCTAAAGGAAGAACACCCATCACACTTGTCTTCGTTCTGTGGACATACACCCACCACACCACACTGTCTGCAGCCAAGAGGAACTAATACTACTCTGTTCATTTGAGGTCAGGTGAAATCCACAGGATCACATGAGTATTATAAAACCTGTCAGTATTTTATCATTAAAGTTCTGGGTTGTTAAATAACAATAGACTGATAAATTATTATACAATTGCCATATCTTTAATAAAAGGACAATTGTTTTCATGGCCTACTTAGCACATACACTCATTTTTACAAACCAGTCTGAATAAATTCTGTTTAAACAAATGGAATTAAAACTTGTGCACTTACCCCCAGTCACTGCAATCACTTCTTTGCCAAGCAGACACCCATAACCAGCGGAACATAGCGCTGTTGGGAAAGGGAATTGGCACACGGACGCCATCGCGGGGAAACGCGAGGCCACGCCCACACGATAGGCCACGCCCACCTCCCACCCTATGTAAGCGCTGATCAAGAGCGCCGCGCATTGGAATTGTCAGACCTCTGAGGCGGAAGCCGGAGGTGTCACCACGCTCGTTTTTTTTAAAAATTGAAAACTGTGATTAATTGTATTTTAAAACTTGTGCACTTACCCCCAGTCACTGCAATCACTTCTTTGCCAAGCAGACACCCATAACCAGCGGAACATAGCGCTGTTGGGAAAGGGAATTGGCACACGGACGCCATCGCGGGGAAACGCGAGGCCACGCCCACACGATAGGCCACGCCCACCTCCCACCCTATGTAAGCGCTGATCAAGAGCGCCGCGCATTGGAATTGTCAGACCTCTGAGGCGGAAGCCGGAGGTGTCACCACGCTCGTTTTTTTTTTTTAAATTGAAAACTGTGATTAATTGTATTTTAAAACTTGTGCACTTACCCCAGTCACTGCAATCACTTCTTTGCCAAGCAGACACCCATAACCAGCGGAACATAGCGCTGTTGGGAAAGGGAATTGGCACACGGACGCCATCGCGGGGAAACGCGAGGCCACGCCCACACGATAGGCCACGCCCACCTCCCACCCTATGTAAGCGCTGATCAAGAGCGCCGCGCATTGGAATTGTCAGACCTCTGAGGCGGAAGCCGGAGGTGTCACCACGCTCGTTTTTTTTAAAAATTGAAAACTGTGATTAATTGTATTTTAAAACTTGTGCACTTACCCCCAGTCACTGCAATCACTTCTTTGCCAAGCAGACACCCATAACCAGCGGAACATAGCGCTGTTGGGAAAGGGAACTGGCACACGGACGCCATCGCGGGGAAACGCGAGGCCACGCCCACCCTTTTCTCTCCATAAATGTGTGTCCCACGTAAGCGCAGCGGACGAGCGCAGCGGGAGCGCCGTTTGCGCGCCGAAGGCGCGCCTAAGGCAAGCCCGTCTGCGCCCGTCCGCGACCAGACGGGACCAGGGGCCACCCCCCCTGCCTCACCCGTACCCTCGGTCAGGACTTACAGCCCCGCGGCCCTACGCTTCATAGGAAGCAGAGCTACTGCCTTATGTACCCGCACTTTCGTAGCCACATCCCTTCCTCCTTGTTGCTCCGAATGCAAACACTCCTTCCAAAACACTCTGGCAGGCCCCTCGGTACAGAAATATCGCATGTTGGCATTAAATTGTCGATCATTGCCAAAGCATGGCACTCAAATATCCATGCTGCTAGAGGAGCGCAAGCCAGATGTTATCTTTCTAACAGAGACTTGGCTCTCCATTCAATCTGACCCAGACATAGTCGCAGCTCTACCTAGTGGATACCACATTGTCAGATTAGATAGACCAGTTGGAAGAGGCGGCGGTTTGGCTGTCATTTTTAAAGACCAGTACCGCTGTCGTACCACAGCTGAGAGTATCCCCGAGTGCGAAAGCATGGAATTCTGCATTGAGTTCAACGCCAACACTTCCTTCTCGGGTACGCTGATCTACCGCCCCCCTGATCCAACAAAACTGTTCCATAGGTCACTCCCGGAGATAATAGCGAAAAGAACTTTATCTACGGCTAATTACACAGTCCTAGGAGACCTAAATCTTCATTTTAACTCCCCCGCAGATAATATTGCCAAGGAGCTAATAAACGACCTTGGAGCTCTTCAGCTATCCCAGCTGGTCACAGCTCCTACCCATGAGAAGGGCAATTTGCTCGATCCAATTTTTAGCAGCTGTAGCGATCTGACTGTTGACCATCCTATCCCCCTCCCATGGTCAGATCATTTCTTGATTCCGTTTTCCTGGGCCATCCACAAGGTCCCCCAGCTACCCCCCCGGATAACAATCAGGAGGAACTGGTCAAAAATCCAGCTGGAATCCTGGATGTACAGCCTGGACGCTACCCGCCCGCTTCCCTGCTCAAACCCCAGTGTAGCAAATGGAAACTATGTCAGCTGGATTACTAACTCACTGGATACGATCCTTCCCCTCCAGAGATCCTCATCTAAGAGAATGCATAAATCTGCGCCCTGGTTCTCCGACTCCTTAAGAGAACTAAAACGCTGCTGCAGGCAGCGAGAGAGAGCCTGGCGTTTAGATTTTCTCCCGGAAAAAAAGGTAGCCTACAAAGAGGCTATAAAGGCTTATAGAGATGGGATTAGGACGGCGAAAGCGACCTTCTACTCTGATAAAATCCTAGAGGCCAAATCTAAGCCCAGGGAAATTTTTCGGATAATAAAACACTGCTCAAGTGTCAATACCGCCCCCCCTCCGAGCAAAACCCAAGACCAATGCAACGAGCTAGCAGACTTTTTCCACAACAAAGTCCTGAAAATATACTCCACCTTTCAAACGGGAGCCACAGCCCCGGAGATAGCCGACCTACCCTCCCCTAGAATTCTTCCTCCCCCAGAACAGTCAATCCTCGAGCACTTCCCCCCCTGGACCTCGACACCCTCGGCAGATTGGCACGCCAAGTAAAATCAGGCTCCCCGCGTGACCCAGCCCCACCAGAAGTTCTGATAAAAGCACATGCAGCCACCCTACCTGTTATTCTGGAACTCCTAAACACATCCATAGCCTCATGTACGGTTCCCATAGCATGGAAACAAGCCATGGTACGGACGTTGCCGAAAAAACCTAACCTGGACCCCGATGACCACTCCAACTATCGCCCCATTTCACTCCTCCCTTGGGTTGGCAAGGTGCTGGAAAAATACATAAATGCCCAGCTGGTCCAGTTCATTGAAAATCCCTCCCTACTGGATGTATCCCAGACAGGTTTCAGGCCGAAGCATGGCACCGAAACTGCCTTATTAGCGGTCGCCGAGGAATCCCGAAGGGTGCTGGATCAGGGAGGATCAGTGGCAGTGATCCTCCTTGATCTTAGCGCCGCCTTCGATACGGTCAGCTATGTCACCTTGCTGAACCGTCTCCGGGACATCGGAGTCTCAGGCGATGCTCTAAGGTGGTTCGACTCCTTCCTGTCCGATAGATCTTTCCAGATCTTCGATGGCGACATAATATCAACCAGCAAGCCTCTCAGCTGTGGAGTACCACAGGGCTCTTCTTTGAGCCCTGTGCTATTTAATGTTTACATGAGGCCACTGGCCGGGATCGTCGAACCGTACGGCATCAAAATTGTGTCGTACGCCGACGATACTCAGCTAGTGGTATCATTGGCCCAAGAGAACATCAGTCAACTCCATGGAGGCCTGCGGAGCTGCCTAGAAGATGTTAAGGAGTGGATGACCAGCTCCTCCCTTAAACTGAACGGGGACAAAACGGAGCTCCTGCAGCTGGGCCCAGCCTCGCCGATACCTTTCATCTCCCTATGGCCCCAAGCCCTGGGCACCCCCCCTACCTCCAAGGAAAGCGTCAAGAGCCTAGGAGTGTGGCTGGACAGTAAGCTTTCCTTTTCCACCCAGGCTACTAAGCTGTCCGCCACCTGCTTTGGCATCCTTAAGACCCTAAGGAAAGTTCTTCCACTTCTTCCTCTAGAAGCCAAGAAAGTGGCAGTACAAGGCCTCATCCAGTCCCGCCTGGACTCAAACAATGCCCTATATGTAGGAGCTCCCGAGATGACTCTCCGGAAACTCCAGGTGGTACAGAACTGCGCAGCACGCACCCTGCTACTGATTCCACGAGCCCAATCAGCCAGACCTGCATTAAAAAGCCTTCACTGGCTACCAATCAAGCACAGGGTGACATTCAAGGCGTTGTGCATTGCGCACCGGGCCTTCTGGAAAACAGGACCCGCAATTAACAACAACCTTGTCATCCCCTATCACCCAAATAGGAACCTCCGCTCCACTAAGGCTTTCCTGGCAGTGGTTCCCAGAGTGAAGAGAGCTAGATCCGGGGGTAGGCTGTTCTCATTGAACACAGCTAAACTTTGGAACACCCTCCCCCTTTCACTCCGTTCCAACCCGGACCTGCTCTCATTCCGTAAAAAGCTGAAGACTTTATTATTCGCCAAAGCCTCCGAGCTCTAATCTGTCATTCAGTATGTCTCTCCAATTCTGGTTTCAGCGCTTGGACGCCCTTGGGCAGCAACCGCGCTCAATAAATTTATTTCTAATTCTAATAACTTTTGACATGGTTATATACCTTGGAATAACATTGTTAGCATGCATTGTACATACATATGTTCGAATGTTCCTCTCGCATTACTATATCCACCCTACCCTTATGTGAAGACTTCTGCTACCTATAGGAGTCTTGCACATGCCTTGCATAATTATGTAGCATATGTTTTGCTTCCCAATACTGTATCCCTCTTACCCAAAATTGTGAAGCGCTCTGAAACCCGTAAGGGTCACGTTCGCGCTATACAAAACTTTATAAGTAAATAAATGAATAAATATTGCTATATGATGGGGATCACACAACTCATATTTCAGACTATACTGCATCCTAGAGAAACCAGGCGGCCACGAAGCAGTGCATGGTAAGGGCAATAACTGCTTCCTGCACTGCACCTATGGATACTAACCCACCACTCCATGCTTCCTCTGAAGGCAAAAACCCACAGCACCACCCAACAACCCATGGCCACTAACCCACTACACTGTACTGCGTTTTATGGTCAGTAATCAACCATGGCACAGCACATCACAGCGACAGCAACCTAATGTGCTTCCATCAGTTGCCCCCGATTAACCACAGTAAAATACATCCCACCGCTCACCTTTTCCTACACAAGCACACCACTTTACACTGCCTACTAGGGACACACACTCGAAGAATGTTATAAGAACATTTCCTCCACAGAGCCTAAAGAAAAGTCACCCAAAGGAGATCTTTATAAGAATAATGAACTAATAGAGAATATTGTAAACACATGCCACTAAAAGAGTGTGTCAAAAGGGCATTCCAGTAGCATACACTGCCAAAAGAACACTCCAGTAAGAGAGCCTGTCAGAAGAACATACCAATATCAAAACCTGCAAAAACATTTCACTTGCAGGGCTTGCAATATGGACAATTTATTTGTAAAGTCTTTTATGAGAACATCTCTAATCTAGCATGTCGTAAAGGCATGCTGCTAACATATTATAGTCTGCGAAAGTTTACCAACAGATTGTAATATGAGCCTGCCACCAAAAAGTCACAAAAAGCCTATCTATCATAACAGGCAGTAAAACAATGCCTCGTTCCACACATTTGCACTTTTCGAAACATCTACATAAATCTAACCTATTGGCTTTGTCAGTGGGTGTACAATAATCCCGCATTGAATCACCAAATGACTTATGTTCTATCTGTGAAAGATTTCAAGGATAGACGATGCCAATGTTGGCTCAACTCTCTGTGAGCTTTTTGTCCTTGTAGGAATTCACAAAGGAGCTGTCTGTTTTTGAGGTTGGCATTCAGACCAGACGCTAAAACTGTTTTCCCGCGTGTTGGCTTCGCGCAGATTGTGCTCGCCAGCACATTTTTACCTTCTGACTATCTCCAGGTGTAACAGAATTTTGACAGAGACAAATGTACTTCAGATTTTAAATAATCGCCAGCTCCAGCATTTTTACATTATCTACAAGTGTGTTTCCCTAAATGTTTCCAACTAAAATGAAAGATGGAAACCTCGCTCTGAATCCAGTTTAGGTAAGATTTGGCATTAGCCTTTCAAATACAACCCCATTGTGGGGCTGTAATAATAATGATGAAAATGATGATGAGGACGACGGTGATAATAGTGCTAATAATAATAAGACAGTATTATTATTATGAATATTAGTGTTATGAATGATATTATTAATATTATTACTATGTCATCGTTATTATTCATATTAATATTAACTGCAATACGAATAACACTGGAAATATTATTAATATTAATAATAACAATGCAACTAGATTATAAGTATAAATAGTATTGCTATTATCATTAATATGTTTGTATATAACTATAATTTATATATAATTACTATAAATAATTTTGATTATACAACTATCCTTATCAATTATAATAATAATAATAATAATCGTAATAATAATAATACTGCTGTATAGTTGCTTGATTTTGTATGGTATTCACAGCAATCTTAAATTGTCTTGCCTAACAGATGTTAGAATTATTTTAAGGACGTCAGTGAGTGATAAGTTGTCACTATCCATAAGTAAGTTGTTTGCCCATACGGTGAGTGAAAGGAGGGGTGTGGGTCATTTCTTTCGTGGGTATCCGAGGGGTCTGTGTATGTGTGCCCCTGTGTATCTACACTTGGCCAGTGGGGTAAATCTGGGCACATGCTGGCATCTACTGGCACTTGACTCATTGGAACGTATGGGATAGCTTTGCATTTGGCACTGACTAATGCCTGATGGTGCATGACAGGGCCCATGGAACTGACCGCTAAATGATAGGAAATGCCCAAACATAAGCTGGCATTGAGTGGCGGATTTTACATGAGTCCACAGGTTTCAGTGCTCTAATATTTGGCATGACTGTCGTATGGCACTCATTGATACTGAGAGGGCAGCTGGGCACATATCAGCCATGCCTTATAGTGGATAATACCTGGATTTGCGTCCTTGGTGGGCGTATGATAAGAAATAACCAAGCATGTGATAGTAATGAGTTATATATTTTGAATTAGGAGACACTTAGAAATGACTGTTTTTTTTGGGAGGGGGGTGTGTACGGGAACATCATTCTGTAACTTCTGGATGCTAAAAAGGCACCAGACAATTACTGGCTGGCTGGGGCAAACCTGGTCATATGGTCACATTGCACTTTAAGTAAATGTCTGTAGTCAGTTAGGTCAAAGAATTGACATGTACAGTTCTAGGTCTCATCATAATGTACAACCAACAACTATTCTCAGTTGAAACATCCCAAATTAACCAGAGATAACACACATATGTCTACGAAATTCTATTTCATTTTATTATTCAGTCTGATTCATATTGTTAAATGTTCATGTTTTTTCCCCCTTTTTTGTGTATATATATGTATAAAAATTATTTTATCTCATCAGAAAATTCTTTGCAAAACAATCATATAAATAATGTGTGACAAAATTCATGCTGTTTGATATAAAGAATTGCAACATCGATAGACGTAACGTTGATGGGGGCAATGGGGGCAATGCGGTAGATGTAGACTACGCACGTTTCAGCATTGCTGCCTTCATCAGGAAACCGTCTATTGCACTGGAATTTAGAATCTGTAAAATGGATTCAGAGATAAAGACCCGATGTATATGCTGACATTAAGAGTAATCACCATATGTTCATGAACTTTAAAAGGCCAAATGGAAATCCAAAGTGGGCATCCTTATTAACCCCTTGGCCGCGGCGCTAGGGGGGAGTGGGGCCGCACCGCGCCGCCATGGTAGTGACGGAACCACTCCGTCACGAGCCGCGGGGGCGCTGTGCTTGTGACGGAATGGTTCAGTCACGGCCCCGCCCACCTAATAGAACGCTCAGCGCAGGTGCGAAATCAGCGCCGCGCAGGCGTGGCGGCCGGGCCGTGACGGAACCATTCTGTCACCAGCACAGCACCACCGTGGCTTGTGACAGAATGGTTCCGTCACGAGCATGCAAGGGGTTAAGCAAGACTCATCTGGGAGATGGTTTTTTCATGCCACCATGGGTGATTGATAATTCGTTTATCACGAAGTTGCTGGTAATCTGTGTCTCGTTCACGTTAAGGCCAGATATTGGACTCCCAGAGTAACAGCTATTTTATTAAAAACAACAACAGGAACATGATATCTTTGTGTATCACGAAGTTGCTGATGGTCTGCAACTAGATGACATTAGACCTGGATATTGAACTCCCAAGGTTTGCAGTGATATTATAAAAACCACCAGGAACACGATGTCCTTAAAAATACTCAAGTAGCTGCTCCACAAGGGATTCAGTGCCATAACAGACGTCCGTCTGTCATGTAAAAGCCGTCACTTTGACCAGCATATTAAGGATACGTGGGCACACAATGATTGTATAGAAATATGTTGGTGATTAATGTTATCTATTTTTGTACAAAAATAGTAAAATATTGTTTGAGGTCCTGTGTGTGGATTTATTGATTACAAACAAATGTTGCTAAAACCAATTAATATTTGGGGACAAAATCCGTGCATTTTAAGAAAATGAGGAGTAGAAGTTTCAGTATACAATTAGCTCCTTTTTTAGAAATCTAAGCTGATATTTGGGACCCCTAGGGCCTTCATTTAAACCATACCTTCACCAATGTACTACTTCCCACCTATCAGACAGTCACCGATTACAATTTTATTTTTCTACAGAGTTTTATATAGCGCGAACTTGACCCAAAGGTATCGGGTATCAGAGCACTTTGCACAAGCGCAATGCAGGGCTAAAGACAGGTATTACCAATCAGATGCCAAAACCCCATTACCATCACCACTGGCAGACCGAAAAATACCTGCAGATTCAAGAATCAGAAAGAGATTTATGCTGCCCAATTCTCACTTGGTCTCCTGTGACTGAGACGGATTGCCATGGCATTGTGGTTGCGGCTCTGAGCGTGTAGCCCCTATTTCACCCTGACTCAGGCAATCAGTTGCACGTTAAGTACCAATTGCCAGGCAGGTTAGCTCACTTAACATGCTCTTCAGTTTGGGCAGGGTATTCACAGGTCACCTGCCTGAAGGTTCACCAGCCACTACTGAGCCTACCCGAGCTCAAGGTTTAAGCTGGTCAGAAGGTCTGTGTTATGCAAAAAACAACAAGCACATTCCAAAACAGTCAAGAGTTAAAGAAAAAATTTAATATAAACAAGCTGAAAAGGAGGTAGGTAAATGTAGATTCAATTCAATTGATAACTTTATTTCGGTCAATGACCATAAAAGTGCACATAAAATACAAACCAACACAAATTATTAAAACAATAAATAATCATTATACATTTAAGAAGAGAATTAAACTATGAGTTATCAATGAAGAAAACGATAAAATTTCATAATTATTAACATTTAGGTTAAAAATATTTGTCTCCTTCGCCACATACTAAATAGGTATCGAGATACAGCAAACACAATGGGGGAATGGGTATTGTAAGTCAATATTCTACATGCCTGAATAAAATGCAGAAATTTAAGGTTCCTACAGATTGGAGTCAGCCAACAATTTCTAATTGCAGAATAAGCAGGACAAAAGAACAAAACATGTGGTACATTTTCAATTTTGTAGTCACAGGCAGGGCAACCTTCATTATTAGTTTTGGACCATTTGGTTGTAAATGACCTAATGGGTAAAGTGCCATGCCTTAACTGAAGATACAACTTTCTGGCAAGAGGGGGTTCAATTACATCCATGAATTCCTCAATTTTGGATTCCAATTTAACTAAGAGGAACTCAGACGTTAGCCTGCCCATAGTTGCAGAGCTCAGAGATGTTTGGCAATTCTGCATACGTATCAGAGCATGGAGTTCTCGTTTTGGTATCCCAGGGCAAAAAGTCTCTGGTTTTTCCCACAAATCCGGGAGACCCAACCGGATACTGTCTGCCCTAATATGCTCCAGCCACGGTATCTTTTTGCATTTGAGAGAAATCCAAATCTCGGATAGTTCTGCTCTGTAGGCGGCCAATTCTGGGACAGATTCAGGAAGGATGGAATTATAAGCGGAAACGTGATAAAAAATTGACCTCATCATTTTGAAGGATTAATTGCTGGGGTGTTATAAGAGGGATGGATGTATGTTTGACTCATGTGGTGGGTTTACCCTTATCCGTTTTCTCAATTACACATATCTGTAGCAATGGTACAGTACATCTCACAGGTACCGTTCTGTCTTCTGATTCAATGCACTGCTTGTCATTGCATAAGGTAGAAGGAGGTAGTACTGTTTGATTGACATCTGTCACTAATTTTGACTGTTGGCTTCAAGGTGGTGCACAAGAGCAGCAGCGTTTCTGGTTGTCTAGAGACAAATTAGGCTACTGGTGTTTCTGTCATGGCAAAGGCTTATGGTGTAGTGGCCTGAAGCCAGCATGTTGAAGGAGGGAGTCGTGAAAACGTTCTACAAGAAGGGTAAGAGCAGTGCATTCAGGACAAAAATGGATACTTAAATCATATTCAGCCTACCCAAGTCATGAGAGGTGAGTATCCGTGGGGGACAGTTCCTAATTCAGTCCCCTTTTGGACCAATGAGGAATAGCCTTTTTGTAGTTTGTAGTATTCAAGGGTGCAGACAACGGGCTCTGCACTGCTATGCTATTTGGACTGTTTGCCTTTCCAAGTCATGACGGTTCTCACCACAGTGACTGTGAGTGTTCCCGTTTTGCCTCTTTAACCACTTCAAAGTTTTCTAATGTCAGATCAGAGATATTGTGATGTCAAAAATCCCATTTGAACTTAATATTGAATGTAAAAATGTCTTTTTATACTTTGTTGAAAATACTAATGTATATAATATTGATTCCTTTAAAATCGTGTTTCATTTCTTAGTTTTTGTTTGTTTTTGTTTGTTTTATATTTCTGTTTGTTTCTTTCGTGTTTGAAATATTTGCAGCATTTAATTGTTTTAATTAAATGTTATGTTTTTATTATTATTCATTGTAATAATTGTGTTAACATTTTTTGATGTGGTGTTGGTTTTGTGAGGGGTTGAGGTGGGGGTGTTTTTAAATAAACATATTTTATAATTTGTATTTTTTCTATCTTTAATTGTTTATTTTTATCTAATTTAGTACATTAATAATGCTACTATTCCATTTTAAATATTTGATTCCACTTTTTAAATCTAAGATTTAAATTTTTTAGAAAAATAATGTTTGAAATCAAATTCTAATATTTAAAAGTATTCTTCTATGTTAATTTTAATTAGCTAGTTGCATATTTTTAAATTTAAATTTTTTAGGATATTGTTAAATTAGTGTTGTAACAGTATATATGACCTATTCAAAGTTGAACACTTTCCCCAATCAGGCCTCAAAAAACCATCTTAATTTTATCAGACATGCAGGGCTAATGACTTGAATAAACTACTTGACTTAACTGTAATGCTCATGACGCTAAACTGGTCTCTAACTGGTCGATCCTGGGCAAATATTTTATTTCATCTAACCTTTTTTAATCATTTTCACATATGAGAGCACCTTCAAATGTGTGAGCTCAGCTTGTCTGCTGTATAAAAAAAATCTTTTGTTTGATCAAATAGACTTAGTGCCTCATTACGATATCGGTCAGAAAGGCTCCGAACGGCATTTGGATTTTCCTAACCCGTGTCGAAACCAATGTTTCCGACAAACTCGGGAACATTTCCGACCAACAGATTATGATGGAAAGGTAACCGTTCGGACATTCCGAATCGGTCCTGACCGTCATTTGGAAACTCCTAGTCGGCAGAAGCAGAATCGTACAGCTCTTCGGACCGCGTTTCCGACCGACGTATTATGATGTCGGCTTCGGATAGCCTTTCAGACTTGGATTGTCCAACATGAAAAGGCTGTCAAGGACTGACATTGGGGTCCCCTAGCAAGCTCCCCTTCATCCTGATGCCTCCGGTTGGGGGTCATGGGGTTACCCAAGGGAACCCCTACTAGAATTATGCACAGTGTGACAGGCACCATGGGGTGCCCACCACAGGGTGCAAGGTTTTCCACAACCACCCCTTTTTTCAATGGAACCTGTGTTGTTGGTCGGAACACAGACTCCCATTGAAGTCAATGGGAGACTTTCCGAATGGTGTTGGGCAACATGATAATCGGTCGTTCGGAACCTCCGACTGGAAGTTGGTCGGAACCAAATCCAACAAGGAGTCGGGAGGTTTAATTTCTGACCAACATCGTAATCAGGCCCCTAATATTTGCTCCATGTATTATAACACTCTAACCCCAATATAGAGATCACATTCTTATATTGATTAATAATTATATTTCATTTGCATTTATAAAAAATATAGACACAATGGATGTTTTTAACACACTTCATTTTTTTAAAGGGTTTATCTTGGTTTGCCAGTATTCATGTTTCATCCTTAATAAATCAAATGATATATTTATAACATAGTAAGTACAATTTGAATAAAATTATAGCAAACGTATGTGGAACCTATTTGTAACTTAATATTTTTATCTCATATTTTGACAGGAAGTGTACATTTTCATGCAATGTACATTTTAATATATTAATAAATATTGTTATTAAGTGTAGTGCATTTATTTGCCAGTGTTTACTAATATATTGTGTTATTTAGATTTTTTACAATTACATATTTTCTTAGTGTAATAATTTTTACTAATAAAACATGGTTGTTTTTCCTCCATTAGCTGGACAGATGTAGCCTTTTAAATTTAATTATTGCCTTTTTTTTACCAGTGAGTGGATTTTGAAGTCCTTTTCCATCTTGAGTCTTTGGCGATGGTGCTCATGGATGGCTGTTCCTAGATGAGTTCTTTGGTTCAGGTAAGGACAATATTTGTCAAATTTTTAGCCCTTGCTATTTGGTCATTCCGGTTGTTAGATTTGTATGTGTATTGGTATAGTTTTAATGTTTTTGTTAGAATTGGAAAATAGAGTTAGCTAGTTACATGTATGCGGTAGGCCTTAATGTGTATTGTCTTTTGTGTATGTCTCTTTTAGATTTAAATATAGCTTATCTATGTTTTTATGGGTAATATACCTAGATATTTGTATATTGTGTTTTGTTGGTGGGTGTGTATGTTTTCTTTTTTTAAAAGAGTCTAACGTTGTGCAGAAATGATTTGAGATTCTAGACTGTGATCATTGTCAAGACAAGGAAAATAAGTGTTTTCAACATTTCAAAAATATTTTCATTGATTTTTGCAGCTTTCCTGCTGCTTTTATTGTACGGGAAAAACAACAAAAAGGGGAGAGAGAGAAGACTGTGGATTCGTTCTCCCTGGTCAAGTATATTCAAACAAAAGGAATCCACTACTGGGTGAGCGTGGTCCCTACAGTGGTGGGGAGCACGAGATGTTTCTTAAAATACCCCTCACACACCAACAGGCCCCTTGGTGTCATGCTTCATCATCGGGGCCTTCGCACCCCTCTACGGGATGCGGCGTGCTACGACCTACGTGTACGCGGGAGCACTTTTTATCAGACTATGGGGGTCATTAGGATGTCGGGTGGATTGCCTCCGCCAGGCTGGCGGTGGCCACCGCCGGCCTGGAGGAGGCAATCCGCCCGACATCGATGCATGGATTCCCCCCCCCGCCAGATTAGGATGGCGGGGGGACAGCGGCGGATGGAAAGACCGTCCGCCGCTTTACCGCCGTGGTCGCCTTGCGACCGCGGCGGTAATAGAATAATATGGTGGCGGTGTCCAATGGACACCGCCAGCCATATTACAATGTCCACATGTAGGGGCCTTTCCAAGGCGGCAATGCCGCCACGGAAAGGCAGGCGGTGTTTGCTGCGGGGGCCCCCTGCAGCAAACCCCAGGTGAGGCCAGCTCAGGGGGAGGACAGGGTAGGTACCTATGGTACCCCCCCACATTTGCATATGCAAAGCGGCAGGCACTGCGCGGTGCCTACCGCTTTGCATATGCAAATGCGATCACTAATGTTTTGCATTGTGGCGGGCAGTGCAGAGTGCACCGCCCATCACAATGCAAAACATGTAGGATGTGCCCGCCACTGTGGCGGGCACATCCTAATTCCCCCTATGGGACCCCCACCCTTATGGCGGGCGGTCCTGTTCTCCGTTAGGGTGGCGGGCGGACAGAGTCCGCCCGCCATCCTAATGAGCCCCTAAGTGTGGTGTGAGTAGGGGTGTGTGCAAAAATCAAGGTGAGTGGTGAGGCTTGTAGTGATAGGTTAAAAAATGCCTGGCTTGTGAGTATAACCAAAAAATTCTTTAATAATTCTGCAGGCTGGCACTAATAAAAGGGGTGTGTTGGCGAGGTTACTATGTATTACAATGTACACCACCTCTTGTGTCCGTCGACATGTTTCGGAGTCCTAACTCCTTCTTCAGGACGGGGTGCACAAATCCCCACCTTACTCACGTTTTTTTAAAACAATATCTGTAATTTACAGAAAAGTGAATGAAAAGAAATAAAGGCTACTGTGTACCTACATTCTTTTCAAGAAGATATCTGCGTATTTCGCAAACACAATGTTAGGAGCTATAATGCTTCATGAGCCTCAGGACGTGGAGGGTTTTTCCGAGCCAATTTTGCATCGAATACAGAGAGATTCTCCACCCTACTTTCCCCGACGCGGCTCCGCAGTGTGCTTTTATTGTATGTACATACATACAGATATAGATATACAAATGTATATAGAGATAAAGATATATTATATTCTTATATTTTGTGCATTCTTGATATTTTAAGCTTTGCTTATAATGGATCAGTGCATACTTAAGGGGGACGTTAGTATTGTTGTGTTGGCCGTGAGCTGTATAAATTGGTGTCAATGGTAGGCAGTAAAATTTAAATGATTGAGTTGGATGTTATGTGTAAAGAAAACTATTTTTAGTTTTGCATTATTTTTGTTGTCATACTAAATTATATTTTCATTAGTATTATTGATTTTTAAATAATGAGGAATTTCTATCTCTTGAAAAGTTCAAGGTGCCTTGGTGGCTCGCTGACTGTTCTGCACATTCAACTTATCATTCTTTTTATAAAACAAATTGTCAGAAATTAGCCAAGTGTTTCTTTAAAAATGCTGAGGATTATTTCCTTTCATATTGTTCCTTTTGGGATAGAGGAATTTGAACATGGTTCACTTGGATCTTGCATTATATTTCTGATTTGTATTTATATATTGCTATATTTGGTTAGCGATTATGTTCTCTAACATTTTCTACACTTTCATTTACTTTGGTTTACTCCCCCATAGCAGCTATTGGATTAGTATCTTGTACATTATCAATGGATTCTTACATTGTTGCAACATTCCCTGCTGTATTGTTAATCATGTAGGCTAAAAGGGGCTTTCTTTTATGAGATGGAATATATGCTGCAGGTTCTGACATATTGATATCTGTGGTCATTAATAACATAGAAAATATATCTTACATTAATTTAAATATTATAGGGCCGATTTTGATGTTGGCGGAATTGCTTCTACCCAACACCGTCTCGTAAATGGGACCGACCGACACCCTGTCAGCAGTCCCACCCACCTCATTAAGATGCGACCGGCCGTAATATATGTTCCAATAGCGAAATGGGAGGTGTGATTCATCCCTGCACGCACAAGAGGGAAACCATGCATCGTAATACGAAGGATGGAAAGGGCCGTCCTTTGGCATTACGAGCTGTCATAATAGGCCCCTATATATAGATATATATATAGGTAGTCATATTGTTCTATACATTATATAGTTCTCATTTTATACTCACATTTTTTCTTTTCTTCTTTGGTTTGATTCTGTTTATTGTAAAGTTTTTTAAATTATTTTTTTTTTTTGGAAATTGTTTTCAGTTGTTTTCTTATTCCCTTAGTTGGATATATATTGAAAACATTTTGTTTTAGAAATTTGTTTGATATGTGTGTTATTTTTGTTTGTGTTCTAGTAAATTATTTTGTATTGATTTATTTTGCAATATTTTGGTTGCTGATAATTTTGATATTGGTGTTCCATTTGTTTTACTGTGCTGTTGATATTCTTTGTTTCTATATTTTTTTATTCATTATTGTTTGTAGGATTACATTTTATTTATTATTCATTTTAATATATTTTTATCCAAAATATTTTTCTTGTTGACATTTTTTTGAATTTACATTGGACATTACGAAAGTTGATATCATGGTTTTAGATACATATGTAAGAATATTTTTGCATCACAATATTTTTGAGGTTGATCATATGTCATACAACTGAGAGTTTTAATTCTTGGTCCTGCCAGTAAGTTGCTTCACCATGAGGCAAGAATGGTACTAAGTTTCACCTTTAACCTGGTCATTATGTGGAAAGCAAAGCGGTTATTGGTAAAGAACCAGACACCCACACGCTGGATTATACAGTAGATGTAAGCAGTGATCAGAGCAAATTTCATGGTCACGATTGAGCTTCTGGTCAATAACATTGAATACAAATTGTCTTAGATCAAAACAAAGCTGCCAGACAAGCAGGAAGGATTATCAGTCATTAAATTGACCTTGGTACTGATATCACCTTAGATCTTGATATCTTGAGAGGATATCCAATGAAATGTACTGTTCTTTATTTACCATGCTCAACTGGTTGTTCTTGAACATGATCTTTTTGATTAACAATTCTCAGACTTCATTTTTCTTAAGATAGTAAAACCAAATAGCTTGCCCTACACAGTACTTAGTGTAATGTCTTGTGAGTTAGAAATGATGGAACCTTTATGGCTCCTGATGGTCTCTGTAGAATTGTGAAGTAAGTGTTGGAGTGGAATGCAATGACAGTTGATTTTAAATGTTGAGTTTGCAGTTACACGCAGACGAATAAAGATGTGTAATACTAAGCTCTGAGTGTGGCATAGTCATTGGTAGGTACTTGGGATGGGGAGGACATTACAACTGGTGGCAAGGAGGGATCTTTGCAATGTTTTCATTGTTTTTAACTTCTTTACATCGGCTGGAGTTGCGCTTTGACTCCACATTCGTTAGGCATCGCTTCCATACTTCAACTGCAATACAACGTGGAATACACAAGCAGTTTGCTTGGACCACAACAAACTCTCTGGGAGAGCACAGTTGATCTTGGTGTTACTTATCCCCCAACACGTCACATGCTATTTAATCCAATGTCAAATGATTACGAACAATACATATTCTACCAGGAACGCCAGAAAGTTGGTCAAACCATTGATGAATTTGTGGAAAGACTAGACACACTCTTTAAACATTGTAAGTTCAATGAATTTAATGATGAAGAAGCTATGTCTCTGAGAGTTATTGATCAATGCTTGTCAAATTCATTCCGAAGACAAATGCTGAGAGAAACTCTTAGTCCGAAGCAAGTGTTAATGGCTGCCAGAGCTAAAGATCATACTGTTAGACAAGCTGCTGACATGGAGTCCGGAGGTGCCCAGAATTGATCCATCATGCTTGGGAAAAATAAGCCAAAACAAAAGACTGAAGGACACAGAGTGATGTCTATACGTAAAAAGTTGTGTTTTAGCTGTGGATTTTCATGTGCATACAAATGTAAATGACCCGCTCTTGTACAGATATGTAACAGCTGTGGGAAGGAGAACCATTTTGTTATGGTTTGCAACGCAAAGTGTGGCACAGCACGAAGGCAAAATGACTGCCAGAACGTTCCAGAAGCAACAAACGATTCAGACCCACAAGGCCAAGCAGGTGACATCAGGTAAGGCAAATCAACACTGAACGATAGCAGTAGCAAGTGAAAGTGTAGAAAATGATAATGC